>NC_057359.1:77085217-78285217 GCF_016509475.1 Prionailurus bengalensis | reverse complement strand
AGGCTTCTGATTCCTGGACCCTGACTTTTCACATATTTGCTCCTATAACATGTACAGTAAAAGGTGCTGAAGGGCTTGTTTGTGCCAGGCAAGCATATGAAGTATCTTATAAGATATAACTTATCACATTCTTGGAACAATCCTGTGAGATGTTATAATCTTGAATTTGCAGATAAGAATTCTAGTGATAATATGAGCTGCTGAAGTAGACAAATGTTGAATGGTGGGGCCTGGCTTTGAACCCAGGTAATCTGAGTCCTGAGCCAATGTTTGTAACCACTTCAATAAATGTCTCTGTCTGATTAGCATTGCAGTATGCCTTCCCTTGGGTTTTGGTGGCCCTTGTCATTTTCTGGTAGAACCATGCTATCCACCAGCTTATTTACAAGTCTAGATTTTCATGGGAAGGAAAGAAGGTTCAGATAATATCATCCAAAAAATAAAGACAATATTGTAAACTGACCTATTCCAGATTTTCACATTTACAGGGCACACCAATGATGGCATATAATAGCAGAGAGATTGAGAAAGGGAAATAAGATATGATGGGGACCACAGAATGAGGTGAGCCTGGGGACACAGAAGTGGAAGAGTCCATATAATATCACTCACATGAACACTGAAATCTTGGGTCTCTGCTGGAGCTGACATTCATCTCTGAAGAGGTAAATTATGATGAGTCTTGGCCATATAGGATGGAAGAATCCAAGTTCTGGGGAGTCTGAGCATCACGAAATAGACACAGTGATGGCTCCTTATATTAGGCGATTAGCAAAGAAAACCAGGTTCATTAAGAACAAACAAAAGTCACTGATTAGGCCAAGCGAGCTGGAGTTCATGGTTTAGTCCAATCCTGTGACCAAGAGTGTGGACTCCAGGGATGGACAGCCTAGTTTATAAACTGAACTCATAAGTCCCTAATCAATGCCTACCTCACTAGCATAAGTGTTACGTGAAATAATGTAGTTTAAAGCTTCGTGGAGTGAGTGGCACATGGTAAGTATTTAGTATTTAGTGGGTTAAAGAAAAAGAAAAAAATGGATATTTGAACTCAGAAAAGATTCCAGACTTTGGAAAATATCATTATTTTAAAGCCCATTTGCTTGGGATAGAGTTTGAGGTCCAGACTCAATAGCTTTGCTTGTTTGGAACTTATCCTGTCTTCTCTGGCTCTGATGGGGCAAAACCACTCGTTGAAAGCTCATCAAGATCCTTGCTCCTAAATGGCGCTGACTAAGGCAAGAACAAATAGTCAGAATTTTAAAGTCTCACCAAAAATAACACAATGAAGGTTGGAATAAAACCAATTGGAAAGGCTCCTCTCAATCCTGAGTTATGACGGCTGTTTTTGTTGTCTTGGTTGTTTATTTAATGTCTTCCTGTTGACAAATTTGGTGGAAATACCTCCTGGAGCTTGGTTGATTAACATTTCAAAGTTTATAGGAGGGGATTATGTTTCCCTTTAACTACACTGATTACCTTTGGTTCAATGTTTTTAGGCAACTA
This sequence comes from Prionailurus bengalensis, assembly GCF_016509475.1. Taxonomy (NCBI): domain Eukaryota; kingdom Metazoa; phylum Chordata; class Mammalia; order Carnivora; family Felidae; genus Prionailurus; species Prionailurus bengalensis. The sequence goes on along the minus strand of NC_057359.1, from coordinate 78,283,711 downwards.
AGGGTAAATATTTATAGCAGGAATTATTATTATTATTTTTATTATTGCAAGAATCTTATTTCTTGAGTCCACATTCACTGTATTCTGAAAGAATCAGGACATCTAAAGATTCTAGATAACAGAAATAATGCTGGTCAGAGAAGATTTACTTGCTCACCCAACCGGTATTCAACAAATATGTACTATATTACAATGTCTGCTGTGCTGGTGACACAGTGGTGTCATAGACAATAATCCCTGCCTGCAGAGATTCTGCACTCTAATTAGGAGAGAAAGATACTAAGTTACCTATTAGATAGACGATAATCCACACAATGAAGACGAATCAGACAGAGACAGGGAATGAGAAGTTACCTGAGTGGGAGTTAGTGTTTGCAGTTTCTAACAGCGTGGTCAGAGTGGTCACTGAGAAGGTGAAATTTGATCAAAGGCCTTTAAGAGGTGAGGGAATGAGATATGTAGAGATCTACTAGAAGAATTTTATAAAGAGAAGAGCTAGTGTGAAGGCTGTTGCATGGGAGTAGATGTTGGGAATACCGAGGAACAGAAAGGAGGCCAAGGGATTGGAGTGCAGTGAACAGGAAAGGCAGCAGTAGTAGGGAATGAAGTTAAAGAGGTAAGTCAGAGACCCTAGCCTGTATAGGGCCTTGCAGACTACATGAAAAACTTTGGTTTTCTTTGGGCGGGATAGAGAGCTATTGAACAGCAGAGTGATGTTCTGGCTTCTATGTTAAAAATAGATCTTTATGAGGCAAGGACAAAAGACAACGGAATGGTTCGAATGAGAGATGCTGATGGCTAGGATGAAGGTAGTAGCAGAAGGGGTGGTGGGAAGTGGGCAGATTCGGAGTCTACTTCGAAGGAAAAGCTGCCAGCTTTTGGCGAATTGGCCATGGGCCAGGTTTCAACTGCCTTGTTTAATCTGAATTCCCAGCACACATTTCCAAGAACAGGGGTCAGAGTCTCTGAGTAGGGCGTTTCCTACCATGCCACTGGATGGTATATGAACCGGCCATTCCATCCAGAGCAACTGTGGCAGCCAGGCTCGGGGGTGGGGTGTGCGAGAGGTTCCACGCTGGAAGTCAAGGCTACCTGGGGCTGTCCTTTTAGCAGGAGGGTGTGGACAGGGAGTATTTTTCATAGAAGGATCTGGGAGCACTCTCTTAGAATGAAATGTGTTGTCATAATTACTGACATGCTTTGCTACTAACTTACAAGGCTTTTCATCTGCCTCACTTTACAGTTGGAATATGATAATTAGAGTGATTACATAATGAACTCAAGTTTACATGGCTAAGCAACAACTTAAATAAGACTAGATCCCAACAAAGCTCTCTGCCTCTTTTCTTTTTTTTTTTTTCTTTCTTCACTGCACTCCAATATTCATCTTTAAAGCCGAGTGTTTTCCCCCATTGTGTTTCTTTCCCAAATTACAAAATCTCCAAGTGAGAATATCTGTTCTTGACATCTGGTCCATGCATAGTACAGTGCAATAGTTTTGAATGTGGTTCTGGTGTTTTCCTGCTGGGGTTAAGACCAAAGATCTTATTAATTGTGCGTTCTTGGGCAGGTTGCTTCATTGCTTTGAGCTCTTAGCTTAGGATGAATATTTGTGCACATTTCACACAGCTATCGTTTAACATAAAATAATGCATGTGAAATATTCAACACAGTACCCAGGCCCACATTAAGTACTAAAAAAAAAAAAAATTAACTTAATAATGTTTAGTAGTAGCAGGTCTAGCAGTAGTATCATATTTTGAATGAGTAGATGAATGGACATACAAATGGATGGAGAACTATCCTATGATATCCTTTTACAAAAAGCTGCTTTCCTTTGATGAGGATTTCTTGTACTTTGATGTATTTTGGCAGCCTAGCTGAAAGGGTGGAGCTTCCAGTTGTAAACTATACCCTTCTGGGTTATCTGAATAGAATGGCTGAAGCAGAGAAAATGGTCAGTAATGTTAAGAACAGAGTCCTTCTAACAGAAATGACTCCAGCTGCAAGATCATCAGCCCCATAAATTATTTACGCTATTGTTGATCTAGACTCTGCCGCTACAATTTTAAAATTAATTTAGTCTAATTACCCCCACTTAATAAGATAACTTGTCAGTTATCACCACTCCCATAATCTCCTGCATTTCCGTCTCTTTTTAGCCTAAATTATCCTCTTCTAAGCTTGTTTTTAATGTATTGCAAAAAAAAAAATCCTTGGAGGTATAATTAACTTTTTCATTCAGATTCCTAATTTCCTCTCCAGCTCTGTTGCTGCAGTATTTAAACTATTTATTATGCAAACTTGCAGAACTTAAACTATGAATTATGTACAAATCTCTGGATGCAAGCTCTGCCCTAATCATGGCATCTTGCTGCCTTTCTAGTTCGAGGTAAGCAAAATGTGGGCAAAATGAATGTTGCAATTTACAAATGGGCTTATATTTGTGACTAGGCTTTTGAAGGGTTATTCTCTATGCCAGTTATTATTTTTAAAATCATCTTTAAGTCTATAATTCCTTAACTCTTTTTTATCTACTTTATTTGTTGTTGTTGCAAATGATGGAGATTTTGGTGCAGATGTTCTTATGCAAGTCTAATGAGTACCAATAGTTTTTCATTCATTCATTCACTCACTCACTCACTTATTCTTTCATCCACTGAATATTCATAAAAGAACAACTCAGTGGCAACTGAACTAGGCATAGAATTGAAACAGTAAGTGCAATGTGCTCAGTCTCAACTCCCAAGGACTGCTTATATTTTAGCAGAAGATAGACGCTTAGATGCTTAAAATTCAGCTTGGTAAGTGCTAGGATAATGAGACATAAAGCAATGTGGAAAGACAGGATGGGCATCTAAACAGACTGAGGGTGGTGGGGACAAGGAAGTGTCCTAGAGCATTTGATGTTAATGTTGAGAAAAAGCTGTAGGAACCAGCTGGGGAAAATGAAGGTGGGATGCATTATATGTGTGATGGTGTGATGGTGTGTGTGTGTGTGTATCTAGAAGAGTGAGCAGAAGGCATGCATGTGTACAAGGTAGAAGGTCAGATAGAACACGGTCTATTCAAGGACTGGAAAAGAAAAAAAAACTGTATGGCTAAAATTTGGATAGCGAGGAGAGGTAAGAAACGGGGCTGTAAAATACACAACTAATAGCCATATGTTTACATCTCTTACGTATTAGAAAATTAATTTAACCCAACCTGCCTTTCTAGAGGCAATGTGGTAAAAGATCAGTAGACTGAATGCTAGAATCAACTTATAAGTTGGTAATTTTTTTATTATCTTGTGACATACATATAAATCAAGTAGATTATATGTGTATATATCCAGCAGCAGAAAACCTGAAAACAAAGACAAAACCTCTGAATCTTCTTATGTGTGTCCTATGCAAGTTACAGAACTTCTCTGAGCTTTAGCTTCCTTTTCCATCTAAGAATATAGTAATGGTACGGATATCCTGTGAAGTCAGTTGACAAAGCTATTACATTTTGATCTTAAAGTTCATATGGGACATCGAACTCCCCAAATACAGGGTTATTGCTATCTTCTATCAATTTGCTTCTGAAGGGAAAGAAGGCAAAGCATAGAATAAATAATAGATTATCCTAACAATGTTCACATGCTTGAAGCGCTCTTCTGAATGGTTTACATCTATCAGATCATTTAAACTTTACAACAAACTGTGAGGCAGGCATTCTTTTTGACCACTTAAAGATGAAGAATGGAGGCATGGGGAGTTTCCAGTAATTTATTTAGAATTAGTGATGTATAGGTAACTCGAACTCAGACTGTCTGGGTCTGTGGCACTCCCGCTTAACCACCACAGAATACATCTCATTGGAGCGGAAATAAACATGCAAATGATGGTACTCTATGCTGAACGGACAGTGACTGCATTTTCTTCCAGCTCTATTGAGACAGTTGACATATACTACTGTGTAAGTTTAAAGTGTACAACGTAATGGTTTGAGTTTAAGGTGAACATTGTGATGATTTGGTATACATATGTTGTGAAATGATTACCATAGTAGGGTTAATTAATGTTTCCATCACCTCACATAATTACCATATCATTTTTTATGGTAAGAATATTTAAGATCCACCCTCTTAGCAACTTTCAAGTGTATAATGCAGTATCGTTAACTATAACCACAATGCTGTACATTAGATCTTGAGAACTTACTCCTCTTATAACTGGAAATTTGTACCCTTTGATCAACATCTCCCCATTACCCCATCCCTAACCTCCTGAAGATCACCATGGTACTCTCTGTTTCTAGGAGATAGACTTTTTTAGATTTCACATATAAGTGATGACTCAGTATTTGTCTGTCTGACTTATTTCACTTAGTATAATGCCCTCAAGTTATTGTCACAAATGGCAGGATTTCCCACTTTTCTCAATGGATTTCCCATCCATTTCTCATAGATGAATAATACTCCATTGCATATACATGTCACAATTTCTCTATCCATTCATCTGTTGATAGAAACTTAGGTTGTATCCATATCTTGGCTATTATGAATAATGTTATAATGAACATGGGAGTGCAGATATCTCCCATGTGAGATTTTGCTTTCATTTCCTTTGGATATATATATATATATATATATACCCAGAAGTGGGACTACTGGATCATATGGTACCTCTATTTTTAATTTTTGAGAAACTTTCATACTGTTTTCCATAGTGTCTGTACTGATTTACATTCCCACCAACAGTGCATGTGGGTTTCCTTGTTTTCACATCCTGGACAATATTTATTATCTCTTATTTTGTTTTTGTTTTTGATAACAGCCATCCCAGTAGGAGTGAGGTGGTATCTCATGGTTTTGACTTGAATTTCCTTGACAATTAGTGAAGTTGAGCATTTTTTTCATGTACCTGATGGTCATGTATATCTTCTTTGGAAAAACTGCCTATTTAATTCCTCTGTCCATTTTAAATTGGTTTGTTCGTTTCTTTTGCTATTGATTTGTAGGAGTTCCTTATATATTTAGAATATCAATCTTTTATCAGATATTTATCAATATTTTCTCCCATTTTATGGGTTGTCTTTTCACTTTGTTGACTATTGCTTTTGCTGTGCAGAAACCTTCTTAGTTTGGTGTAATATCACTCATTAATTTTTGCTTTTTCTGCTTGTGCTGTTGGTGTCATCCCCCCCCCCCCAAAAAAAAACTGCCAAGACTAATGCCAAGGAATTTTTTCCCTATTTTTCTTCTAAGGGTTTTATGGTTTCAGGTCTAGTATTTAAGTGTTTAATCCATTTTGAGTTAACTTTTATGAGTGGTATAAGATAGAGATCCAATTTCATTCTCTGCATGTGATTCCAGTTTTCCTAGCACCATTTATTTGAAAAGATTATCCTTTCTCTATTGAGTATTCTTGGTTTCCTTGTCAAATATTAGTTGGTCATATATGTGAGGTTTATTTCTTGCTTCTCAATGTTGCTCCATTGGCTTATGTGTCTATTGTCATGCCAGTAGCAAAATGTTTTTATTCCCAAAGCTTTGTAATGAAGTTTGAATTCAGGGAGTGTGATATCTCCAGCTTTGTTCTGTATCAGGATTGCATTGACCACTCAGGGACTTTTGCGGTTCTATGTCAATTTTAGTCCACTTTTGTTATAAAAGTGGAATCTGTAGTTTCTTCCTGGTCTGCAGACTGGGGCTGGTTTTCTGCACATGCCCACTAGATGTCTGCCAATGCTCACTCTTGCTGCCATTGGAATTGCACAAGAAGAGCTGCCATGGTTGGTGGAGGGGTGTAGGTGAAGTGCATGGAGGGCTGCGGTTGCCCTGTCGGGGGGATCTGTGGGTGAGGTGTCCCCAGTGGCTTGTGAACAGGCTTCTTGATAGAATCCACAGTGCAGTTATTATGATCCACATCCGTTTAATGGCCTCCCCCAGAGTCTTAACTGCTACTCTTCTAGCTTCTTCCTGCCTCCCAGTCATGCAGCTCATAACTCAGTACTCTGGATGGGATGAGAGAAAAATGGGCCTTTTTGGCAATATCCCACATAGCTGGGGAAGCTGGATGCTCACTTACATACCCTCACTTTGCCCTGCAGAAGAAATCACAGGCTCAGAAGGTTTCACTTGACACTTAACTGTTCTACCTTTGAGGAGGGGTGAAGTGAGTAAAGTCAAAATGTTCCTTACAATTTCCAATGCACCCAAGCTCGTGTTTCTTTGTTTACTATTTTTAAATTTTCCCAGCAATGATGTATTACTGCAAATTGTTCTTTTAAAACTTGGACTTCCACAAAGGCTCACTTGTCTATGTCGGTGTTCTCTCGGGGCTCCAGGACCACAGTTGAGAGGGATCAGTACCATGCAGTGTCCACAGTTGGACCAAGGTCTGTATGCCTAATACCCGATGCTCAGTTGGGTAAGACTTCTTCTTGGGTCCGTTGGTGTAGGTGTATGGTACTGGATCTCACAGCTCTTACCAAGGTACTTTTGTCTTTGATGGATACCAAATTGTTGTTGAGGGTAGGACAGACCTAAGGATATCTTATTAGCCATGTTGCTGATGTCATTGTATGTTCCAGTCATCTTACATTCTCGTGCTTTTTCATTTCGGAAGAGAGAGCCCAACTGGACCTTAATGGTGTAGTAACCCACTGTATGACACAGATGAAAGGTTTCTGAATATTTTTTGAGAGGAAAATATATGGATGAAGGTATTAAAGACAAAAAGGAGAACCCCAGTGAGGCAAAACCCAGATTAACCGAAAGTCGTGTGACGTGTGTCTTAATTTTTAATTACTTAGTGATTTCTCTCATGTGACCTTTGGAAACTTTGTTCCTTTGCTAGAAACTTAGTTTGTGCCATTGAAAACTAAATGGGTTACTAGAACTGACCACTCAGGTAACTTTCAGCATGGAATACTTTGCTCTAAAATCTCTGAATGAGTAGTCCAACTGTAAAGGTACATTCTTTCCTTCTTAAAGCCATATCTTTGAGCTATAACTTGATATTGAAGAAAACATTTCTTGGCAACTTGCCTAATAACACTGAAGGCAATTAAAACGAAAGCATTTTTTTTTCTTGAAATCACATTTTATTGCACCAGCTGTGGAGTTTATTTGTTTGTTCAAGTTCGCCCAGTTGGAGTTAATATCTCTTTCCTTTATATCCCTATTGCACTTTCTCAGTCCCTTTGTTATAACACTTATAACATTCTAGCTAATATTAAGATTGCTTGTGTACATGCCTGTCTCTCCCAATGAGTTAGAGCCCCCTAAAGGCAGTGACTGCTCTTATGATCTCTTTCTCCCCCACTATGCCTAGCGTTGTGCCCAGCATGTCATAAGGACTCAGTGAATATTCATTGACTTGAATGAACTCACATTTCTGAAACTTGACTCGATTTAAATTTTGGAAATTATTTCAATTGCTTCTCTCTTAGCAGATTCTTTACAATAGCAGAAATCAGCTTACATTTTATAAAACGCTTTGCCACTGAATTTACTTTTGCTTAGTTGTTAAAATCTATATAAAAAATACAACAAAATTTCAAAATGAAATCCAAAGGTAATGGCCATAATTAGACTAATCTAATTATGCAGCAGTAACAACAATACAAAAAAGTAGATTATACTGCAAATTGCATTAAAAAAGCTTGTATGCAAATCTCAAGTTTACCAATTGCTAAATGAAATAGTTTTATAATATCTTCAAATGGGTCTATATGATTACATACTGATCAGTTTCTACAATGGGATCAATTACATTAGTTACAAATCATAACCTGGAAAGAAACACATACTTAAAATGAGAAGACATGATTTCTGGTCTCTGTTTCATTTCTGCTGAGTGATCATGAACAAGCAAGTCAACATATACTACCAGTTTCCTGGTGGGTAAATATAAATGGTTACATCTACCCAAATGATTACATGGTATTTAAAAGTACCCACTCTACAATTAGGTTTTACGGGTGCAAATTCCCAGTTCTACCACTAATTAGATACACCTTTACAGTTGGACTACTCATTCTGAAATTTTATAGTAAAATATAATACCATATTTTATTTTTCTCATCTATAAGGTGTCAATAATAATAGTGCCTTTCTAAAGAGTTAGTGTAAAGTCTAAATGTGAAAACTTTTATATGCGGTCTACCAAGTAATAATTAATATTGGAATACTGCAGTGCATGTATAAATATATATATATATATATATATATATTTTTTTTTTAATTATACCTTACTGGATCATGATGAGGATCAAACAGGATAATTTATGTGAGGAAACTTACAAGTAGATAAACATTTTTTTTTAAATGCAAAGAAGGGGCGCCTGGGGGCGCAGTCGGTTAAGCGTCCGACTTCAGCCAGGTCACGATCTCGCGGTCTGTGAGTTCGAGCCCCGCGTCAGGCTCTGGGCTGATGGCTCAGAGCCTGGAGCCTGTTTCTGATTCTGTGTCTCCCTCTCTCTCTGCGCCCCGCCCGTTCATGCTCTGTCTCTCTCTGTCCCAAAAATAAAATTAAAAAAAAAAAAGACCCCCCCAAAAAAAATAAAATGCAAAGACGAAGAGTGATTGTTAATGACATACATACATGCAGTAAGTAATTCACCATTTTTTTTTTCTCTTAAAAGAAATCTCTCTCTTTCTCTCATGCATGGGTTGGAAAATGTCCATAAGGATATGTGTAACTTTGGGAAAAAGAGAAAGGTGTTTTAAAATATAAATAACAATTTGATAACAAGAATTTGAACACTTACCAGTAATAAATTTGAGCAGTGTCTCATGACACACAAAGATCAGTGTCTCATGACGAGGCAAATATGAGATACTCTAGATGCGATAATATACTCAAACATGAGTTAAAGTACCTATTTCCAGAACCTTTCTGGTTACATCATACCTCACTGCCTTGACTATGCTAGTGTGCTGAGCAGAGTTGGGGCAAGCAGATATGCAGAGGCAGGAGAGTATTATAAACCTCAGTGTCTCTTAGAGTTCTAATGAAATGGAATGTAAATAGCTTCCCACTTCAGATAGAAAGCGTAGGCATTGGTGGGGAATCCTGGTGAGTAGCTGACCCTTCAAAACATGTGGCCCTTAAGAGAAGCTTTACTTGGGTTACATTATGCGTGCTCTATATCCTGACTTGAATGGGAGGGAGGACTAGAAGTGGGAAGACAGTAGGATGCCAGGGAATAGAGGTGTTGTGTCCTACTGTATCATCAGGGCATAGATTACCAGATGTAACTATGTGCCAGGTATTTCTCATGAAACTGTCATACTCGAGGTTTTTCTGGAAGCTTGACTAAAAGCCCTAGGGATCAAAGGAACATGACAAGACACCCAATAGGGCTTGTAGGTAGATACAGAGGAAGAACAGAGAAGAAAATAGAGAGTTAAAGGAGAAATAAATCAATCTAAACAACTAAAACATCATTAGAACATATATATATATATTATATTATTATATATATACATGTATATATATAATATATATATTATATTATATATTATATATATACACATGTATATATAATATATATATATAAAGATTATAATCTTTGTAAACTTTTAATTTGTAAACATTTACAATCTTATTTTTTTAAGTTCATTTACTTTGAGAGAGATAGAGTGGGGGAGGGGTGGAGAGAGAGGGAGAGAGAGAATTCCATGCAGGCTCTGCACAGTCAGTGTGGAGGCTAATGCAGGGCTCAGTCTCACAAACCGTGAGATCATGACTTAAGTTGAAATCAGGAGTCAGATGCTTAACTGACTAAGCCACCCAGGTGCCCCTACAATCTTATTGAAAGATATAAAATAAAATCTGTCAGAGGGAAAGACATACCCTTGGATGGTAACACTTAGTACTATATAGGATCAGTTTTCCAGTAATTAATATAAAGGGAAAAGAAGAGGAAGGGAAATGGAGGGAGAGGGGAGATGGAGAGAGAAGGAAGAAAGATCAAGTAGAAAAAAGTATCTCAAAGTCAAAAGATAATATATGAAGTAACGAATATCAAGAATGCAGTTATAAGTGACAAATAAAAAATCAGATGACCTATTATTCAAATAGTAGAAGTCTCACAAAGAGAAAAAGGAATGCATAGAAAAAATCAATGAAAAAAATAATAGAAGAAAATTTGGAAAACCATTACCATATAAGATTTTTCTTTGAATATAAGCTTCATTTGAACATATCAACATAATTTTCAACATTACTATAATAAGGGGGAAAATAGGTTGACTCAAAAGGCATTTAACAAATTTGAAAAACATTCATAAGAAAATACAGTTTAAATGAGAATTGAATTAAACTGGTACAATAAATATCAGGAAACTGGAAGAAATGAGTGGTATCTACATTAGTATTCAAAATTGTCTTAGATGTTCTGGCAAATATCCCAAAGCAGGAGAAATGAGTAACTTTTGCTAAATATTTGAGGAGAAGAAATTTAAATTCATCCTTTTTTCTTAGAAAGGTTATATATAGAGAGAACCCAGTGTTTCTGGTAGAAGACACAGAAATTTAATAAGAATTTGGTAAGTGGCTGGATATAAAATAAATGTACAATTAGGTATATTTTTCTCTATTTTAGCAAAAATCAATTAAAAAGAGAATAGAGAAAGTATCAAAATAGCCACAAAATTAAAAATTATTAAAAACAAAATTACCATCAAAGATACAGGATCCACATACTTCTCTACAATATTACTTACTGAAAAACACAAAATAAAACCTGACAAAGAGAGTAGCATGCCTTTGGATGGAAAGGTTTAATACCATAAAGGGTCAAATTTCCAGTAATTAATATAAAATTTGCTCAATTCCAATTAAAATAATCATATGCAAGTTTTATCTATCTAAATTTATATCTAAACATCTCTCTCTCTCTCCCCCCCACCCCCTCTACGTGTGGGCATGCGTGTGTGTGTGTGTGTGTGTGTGTGTGTGTGTGTATGTTGTATATCCACTATTTGCTTCGTTGGGGAAAGAAGACAATTCAATAAAATAATCTTAAATGTCATTTTATTGAATTGACATTTTATTGACATTTATTCAATCTTAACTTTATAAAGTTCTAAATTATAACTAAGACAAGAGTCAAAGGTAAAATAATGAAGATGCCAGGCCTTGATGATATTTGAACATGCTATAATAGCCATCTGTTCAACTTGGTGTAGTATGGAATAAGAAGATAAAGTGTATCAGTTTCTGAGGAAACTGATAATAGCTTAACTATTCTGGCACATTAGCAAAAAAACAAAAACAAAAAATAGCAAAGCTGTTTTTCAGAGAGAGCATGCCAAGCACATTCCTTTTTAAGGTCTTTGCATTTGCTGTTTCCTCTCCTTCTAATGCCCTCCTATTAGATGTACATATAGATTACTCTATAGCATCATTCAGGTTCTGTTCAAATTTCATTTTATAAATGAAGAAATCCCTGGATCCCCTTTCTAAAAGAACATCCTTCTCCATGCTGTATCCCCTGCTTTATTTTATCACCATCAAATACCGATTGACTCATTTTGTTGTTTAGTCAGTTATTTTCTGCTTTCCTCTATTAGAATATAAACTTCAGGAAAATGTGGACCTTGTTTTATTCTATACTATAACTCCAGGACTTAGAAAATTGCATGGCAGAAAGTATACATCCATAATCCAAAAAGAGGTCACAATATTTATATAAGAATTTAAAATGTAACAGAAGCAGTATTTCAATATGGGGGAAAAGGATGATTAAACTAAATAGAGCTGGCACAACTGGCTACCCATCTGGAAGAAAATTAAGTTGGAGCATGTCTCACATCATAGAAAAAATAAATTCCAGATGGTTTAGAAGCTTAAATACAAAAATAAATGATTAAATAAATAAAACAAAGTATCACAAGACACTCTAAGCATAGGAGTAACCTTCATAACCAAGAAAGAAAAGATAGGAGATTAAAATAAATATTTATCTCCATAAAATTGGAATATATGTATTCCAATCTGTGTGTGTGTGTGTGTGTGTGCGCACGTGCACGTGCGTGCACACTTGAATTTGGGAAATATAGAATATTTACCAACCTGATGACAAAAAACAAAACAAAACAAAAAAATAGGTTTGACATGGGTTTTTTTTTCGGCAAATTTAAAGGGAAAAAAAAAACTAAAAAAAAATGTAAACAGTTATATCCAATCTAAGTAGTGAATGAAAATATGAAGAAATATTCATATGAAGGAAATAAAATCAAGTATAACGACGCATTCCTTTATAACCACCATATTGTCAAAACTTAGTGACTGATAATTCCTCTTGCACTGAAGACGCAGGATGAACATAATCTCGTGTTGTTTGCATAAATTTGCATTGCTTGGGGCGCCTGGGTGGCTCAGTCGGTTGGTCGACGACTTAAGGCTCAGGTCATGATCTCACACTCTGTGAGTTCGAGCCCCGCGTCAGGCTCTGGGCTGATGGCTCAGAGCCTGGAGCCTGTTTCAGATTCTGTGTCTCCCTCTCTCTCTGAACCTCCCCCGTTCATGCTCTCTCTCTGTCTCAAAAATAAACAAACATTAAAAAAATTAAAAAAAGATAAATTTGCATTGCTAGAGCAATTAGGCAGTATCTATTAAAATTGAATATATCCATACTCTATGTATTGATCAATTTTTGTTACAATAACAACGAATCCACCCCCACCCCCTGCAAAACACAGTTATTTAAAACAACAAACATACTACATCTATGGATCACTGGTACCTCTGCTGAATTTGGTTGGAGTTTTTTTCTTCCTGGGAACCAGGCTCAGAAAGCAACCACTATTGAGGGTCTATTCTCATAATGGAGGAGAAAAAAAAATTGAAGCAAATATATGGAACTTACTCCTTAAAGTCACATTTTTCTGATCATAGCAAGTCCAAAGTCAGTGAGGTGGAAAAATACACTCAAAGATAAGGTGTGGTAAGGAAGAGAATGAATATTTACTTGCTGAGCAATAAGATAATCTACCACACTATTCATCCCAGAATTCCCACTCCCATGAATCTGTCCTTAAAAAATAAACATAAATAACTATCTTTGTAGGAGTCTGAATAATACCCATGGCCAAAGGTGTCCATGTCTTAATGCTCAAAACCTGTGGCTATGTTATCTTACATGGTATTAGGGATTTCACAGAGATGACTACATTAAGAGTCTTGAGATGGGGATGTTATTTTGCATTTTCTGTGTGGGCCCAATGTATTCATAAAGGTCCCTAGAAGAGGGAGGCAGAAGGATGGGTTAGTAGTAGGAGACATAATGGGAAGTGAGGGGACGGAGTCATGTGAGGAAGGAACTAGGAGCCAAGCAACAGAGGCAGCCTCTAGAAGATGAAAAAGACAAGGGGATTATTTTTTCTCCTAGATTCTCCAGAAGTAACTGCCAACTCATTTCTGGAGACTTCTCCAGAACTGTAAGAGAATAAACATTTTTTTACACCATCGAGTTTGCGGCAAATTGTTGTCGTGATAATAGGAAGCGGTTTCTCTCTCCCGGTCTCTATATGTGTGTGTGTGTGCATGTGTGTATACACGGTATCTATCACACACACAGTGTTCTTGCTACATTATTGATAATGTCAAAAACTAGAAACAAAGCAAATTCCATTCATTATGAGACATTCTACACTATAGGATTTGTCCAAAGCTTAGAATGTCATCTAGCAATTCAAACATGAATGATAACATTTGATTTGGAGGACATTCTGAGTAGGACTGCTGAAAGAATAAGATGTTAAAAATGTATATATTATGATTCTATTTTTATAATCTACAAGGTTGGTGGTATTCATTTCTAACAAACAAAATCATATTATTTACATTACTTTGTATATCTGCATTTTTCCTTTTGATATATGTTTGTATGTGTATATATAATCACATATACTCTCTCTGACATGTGTATATATAAGATAAACATGGCAAAAATATATAATGATACACATGAAGGTGCTACCATGATTACTTAATAGGCGGGAGGCACTGATGAAGAGTTGATTTGTGGGAAAAGGAGAGGAGGAACACATTTAAGAAAAAACATATTTGAAAAAAGAAACTGTATGATATGATTCTGGTAATGTAAAATTTTATATGATATATGTATTTACATATATTAAAAATTAGAGGGTAAAGAATTATAAACATGTATTGCCATGTAGGACTGCCTATGATTTATTTTAGGTGGGGAAAAAAGAAAAAGAGTACACAGAGATGTAGAATAACATAGATAATATGATTTTATTTGTAAAAATGAACAAACACACATACTATATGATTACATTTATATAACATTCTCAAATGACCAAGTGTTAGAGATTGGTAAGAGATTTGTGTTTGTCACAGTAAGAGAGAGGGAGACGAGGGCAAAGGGAATGGGTATATTTATAAAAGAGTAGCTGAGGGAAATTTGTAGTGATAAAACAGTTCTGTGTCTCAATTATGGTCCTGATCACAGGAATTTTTGCATGTGATAAAACTACATAGAACTACACATGCACACATGTAGCTTTATTGAAATGTAACTGACATACAAAAACTTGCACAGATTTAATGTATACAATTTGATGGGTTTGAATATATGTGCACACCCATGAAACCATCACCCCAATCAAGATAATAAACATACTAATCAGCAAAACTAAAAGGCAACCAATGGGAGGGAGAAGATACTTGCAAATAACATATCAGAAAAAGGGTTACTATCCAAAATCTATAAAGAACTTATCAACTCACCCAAAAAACAAATAATCTAGTGAAGAAATGGGCAGAAAACATGAATAGACATTTTCCCAAAAAAAGACACACAGATGGCTAACAGACACATGAAAATATGCTCAACATCACTCATCATCAGGGAAATACAAATCAAAACCACAATGAGATATCACCTCACACCAGTCAGAATGGCTAAAATTAACAACTCAGTCAACAACAGATGTGGGCGAGGATGCAGAGAAAGAGGATCTCTTTTGCTGGTGGGAATGCAAACTGGTATAGCCACTCTGGAAAACAGTGTGGAGGTTCCTCAAAAAATTAAAAATAGACCTACCCTATGACCCAGCAATAGCACTGCTAGGAATTTACCCAAGGGATACAGGAGTGCTGATGCATAGGGGCACTTATACCCCAATGTTTACAGCAGCACTCTCAACAATAGCCAAATTATGGAAAGAGCCTAAATGTCCATCAACTGATGAATGGATTAAGAAATTGTGGTTTATACACACAACGGAATACCACGTGGCAATGAGAAAGAATGAAATATGGCCCTTTGTAGCAACGTGGATGGAACTGGAGAGTGTTATGCTAAGTGAAATAAGCCATACAGAGAAAGACAGATACCATATGTGTTCACTCTTATGTGGATCCTGAGAAACTTAACAGAAGACCATGGGGGAGGGGCAGGAAAAAAAAAAAAAGAGGTTAGAGAGGGAGACAGCCAAAGCATAAGAGACTCTTAAAAACTGAGAACAAACTGAGAGTAGATGGGGGGTGGGAGGGAGGAGGGGTGGGTGATGGGTATTGAGGAGGGCACCTTTTGGGATGAGCACTGGGTGTTGTATGGAAACCAACTTGACAATAAATTTCATATTAAAAAAAATTAAAATAGAACTACCCCACGGCTCAGCAATTGCACTACTAGGTATTTATCCAAGGGATACAGGTGTGCTGTTTTGAAGGCGCACATGCACCCCAATGTTTACAGCAGCACTACCAACAATAGCCAAATTATGGAAAGAGCCCAAGTGTTCAACGATGGATGAATGGATAAAGAAGATGTGGTGTATATATACAATGGAGTATTACTAGGTAATCAAAAAGAATGAAATCTTGCCATTTGCAACTACGTGGATGGAACTGGAGCGTATTATGCTAAGCGAAATTAGTTAGAGAAAGATAAATATCACATGACTTCACGGATATGTGGAATTTAAGAGACAAAACAGATGAAAATAAGGGAAGGGAAGCAAAAATAATATAAAAACAGGAGTAGGACAAAACATAACAGATTTAAATAGAACAAACTGAGGGTTGCTGGAGGAGTTGTGGTGGCGGGATGGGCTAAATGGGCAAGAGGCATTAAGGAAGACACTTGTTTGGATGAGCAGTGGGTGTTATATGTAGGGGATGAATCACTGGATTCTACTCCTGAAATCATTATTGCACTATATGCTAACTAACTTGGATGTAAATTAAAAAGTTAAAAAAAACACAAAACTTCCAAACATGAGCGGTTAGCACTTGTAAAGCAATTCCCCTCCCTCAATGATTAAAATCACTTCCTAAAAAAGAAATTAATATTCAAACTTTAAGCACTGAGTTCAATACGAGGGAAGCCTGTCATACTTTAATCATTGCTAAAGATTTACACTAACCCATATTTCATTTACTGAAAACTTTCCTCCTGTATTATTTGATAAATCAACATTTTTTTTGGACAGGAATTGTCAACTCTTACAATTAAGACAATAAATAGAGCTTTCCATTGATAGTTTCCTTCATTATGCTTCACACAGTAATAATAAGAAGAAATATGGAGATTTTAAAGTGTAATGAAATATTGTTCTTAAGATGTATTCAATTAAAGTAACGGGCAAAAATGTAAAAAAAAAGATAATAAACATACTCATCACTTCTAAAAGTTTCCAACTGTTCCCCCTTTTTGTAAGAACACTCAACCTGACAACTACTCTTAAAAAAAAACTGAGTGCGTGACACAGTGTTGTTAATTATAGGCATTGTGTTGTATAGCAGATCTCTAGAATGTATCCGTCTTGCATAACTGAAACTTTATACCCATTGAACAACATCTCCTTATTCCCTTCTCCACTCAGCCCCTGGCAACCACCCTTCAAATCTAGGCTTTTATGAGTTTAACTATTTTAAAGACTTCATGTGAGTGAAATCATGCAATATTTGTCCTCTGACTGGCTTTTCCACTTAGCATAATCCCAAAATTGATTACATTATAAAATTATTCAGTTCCACCAGTATGTATGGTTGTCCACTAACATCACGCCAGGGCTGATGATGCATGGGTCAGCACACTACTGGCCTGCGTCTTGAGTTAATCATTGCTCTATTGTTATATATGAAACTTGTTCACAAGTTTTCACTGTGAATAAGTTTGTGGTAAACATATTAGTACATAAAACTTTCTCTGAGTTTAAGATTATTATCTCAGAATATATTCCCAGGAGTAAAATTATTGGGTCAAAGGGAAAATAAAAAATTTTAAGACCTTTGCTACCTATTGCCAAACAAAATGAGATGAACAAGTTTACAAGTCCATTCTGAAAGGTTGCCAACTTCCAAGATACAATCAATCATTGTGACCTTGATGCAAAATATATTCAATAAAAAAGGCTGGCAACAACAAAAACGACATTCTTTCTCTAATATAAGCTGCCCTGTAGATGAGACCCAAGCGAAGCTATCTTGTCAACAAAAGGGGAGAAATTTAATATTTATTTATTTGGGGTTTGCTATGTGTCAAACACTCCTTTGCATTTGCCCTTTCATTTATCACACATATAAGAGCTTCAGCAAATCAATATTTGACTGATACACTTTTGCATGTATAAAAGGCTATCGTTTACTTAGTGTTTTCATTTGCATGATTTCATTTATGACTAACAAATCTGTCAATCTAAGAATGCGTTTTCATTTGTCTGTTTTTCCCTCGAGTTCTTAGTGAATTAAACTTGTGAATGATTTTTCGGAATAATATTTTAAAATAACTTTAAAATGTGATTTACATTTTAAAAAGGGTGGAAGTAAAAAAAAAAGTCAGTGAAAATGTTTTAAAAGAACTTTATGAAAGCATTTGAAGCTTTGAAAGGAGATTTTCCCTCCTCCTCAACAATTTCCAACAAAAGCTCAATTTGATACTTCTCCTTCATGCTTGTGTCCCTTTAATTCTACGGGACCTTAGCTTGCCTTCTTTTCTGATATGCCAATGAAAGGGAGATACAGACAATGGAACTGCACTGATCTGAAATGCTTCCTTCTCTTACTCTCCTCCCTCCTCCTCCTCCTCCTCCTCCTCCTCCTCCTCACTAGATATCCACCCCCAGAAACGCCATCCTTTCTGATGACCGAATTCCATTATTGCAGTTAATACTGGCAGCAACTCTATAGGGATAAATGTGTATAATGAAACAATTCTTTCATTTAAAAGATCCATTCAAAGAACGCAGACTTAAAAGAAGAAAAAAAATTGTATCTTAAGGATAAATAGCAGTCAACTTCTGTCCAGCATAGTGGCAGTCAAATGTAAATAAAGATCAGCCAATTAAATCACTCAAATGCCTCCCTAGGAGGTAGAAATAGTGTCAGTGGGTTGTTCAGGCTGTGAAGCTGATCGGAAGAGACTGCAAATCTGGTTAGTAGCCAGATGTTTGGTGCTGCAGAGATAGAAGGTATATAGTCATCACAGCAATAATTATAGCTTCCTATTTTGTATGAAATACACCATTTTGCTGGCTTTAAAGGGCATCTATAAACAAAATCCCAGGTAGGTCTCAAAGACCCTGTATGGTAGGCACATCAGTTATAACTAAGCCATCCTACAGATGACCAAACTCTGAGATGAATTTGCTTGCTCAAAATGAATCAGGTTAGTTAGTACTAGGGCCTTAGTTTGGTCTAGATTTTGTCAATCCAAACTCACATTTTTTTTCCCTTCCGCACAGCCCCCTTATTATTTGTTTGTTTGTTTATTTTTTGAAGGGGAATACTATTTACACAGGCCTCCGTCATCCATGAACCATTCACCATGATCTCTGCTGAATCAAGGAGAATGCACCAGAAGATACAGAGGGGGATCGGAGATTAGAAGCAAACATACGTCCTTATTTTTTTTCAAAACATGGAAAATAAGTTGGGTTGGACAAAATATAGACCGATGGTTTGGATACCTACCCTAAGCACAATTCTAGAACAATAGGTTGATGGAAAGGTCTGGAGGTCCCTGAAAGAGCTGGGAAGCCTTGCCATACTGTTAACCTGGGCCCGACTAGGCAATGACAAAGGGAAAGCAAAGAGCATTAGAGCTGAGCCTAGTTTCACTAGGGGTGAGCAGTGTCTTAGGGGTGCCCTGGAAAGGCCTTAGCTTCGTAGCTTTCTCATAACCTTCATCGAGCTCCTCTAGTTATTATTTACGTGAAGAAATAAAGGCTACTTGCTCTACAAACAGCTTTAGGAGAATCTCTAGCACCTACCCATTCAAATTAATTGCTACCTTCTGTAAAGAAATTTCTGAGCCACCACTGTGTTAAACTAACCTCATTTTTTCCTATATTAAGTTTCTCCTATATTAAGAGAAAAAGTTAGTAGATGGGCTGTGTCTGGACTTGAGGAAGACATTTGTCAACTCCTCTCCCTATATCATTGGTTAGCACCATTACAATCAAAGGGACTGGTCGGATGGTTTTATCCAAACAAATGCATATGAATCAAGGGTGCAGTTTCTAATTGGGTGCCTTAGGAGGGAAGAGGGAGTGAATGTATATTGCTCTTTTCAGTCTTAACCTTAAGACCGTGATAATGATTTTAATGGATCTTAGTTTTGGCTTTCTGTGTGTTTGTTTGTTGTAATCTGACCATGAAAAAACTTGTTTCCTTTCTGTAAGTTTCATGTGATTCTGGAAACATAGTCAATCATTTCATTCTCACTCTCTGGCCACGAGCATAGGCCTATGATCCAGGCTGGCCAATTAGAAGAAACTGGAATCCCTGGGCCTAGGAATTGGTGAGGACCTACACCATGTTCCAAAGTCTGTTCTACATTATGTGCTATCTTCTTAAACCAGCAAAGTCAGGCATTATTCTCAAGTTTACAGAGAAAGAAACTGGGGACACAGACTTCTTTACATTTTACTCAAGGACACACATTTAAAGTTTCTGAGGACGGATTCATATCCTGTGACATTTTGTTTTCTGAGCTCTTCATTCATGGTTGAGGCTTCTATTAGGCACAGTAAACATAGTGCCTAGGGCCTGTGATACTTTTAGGGAACCATAAAAAAGCGTTGATTTTGATTTATTTTAAAATCAAAGAAAAATGAAATATAATAAAAATCAACGTATAATAATGAATTTAACCTGGATTTTATCCACCTTTATACCAATGTAGTCATAAAATATATTTAATATATACATTATTAAACAATTATATATTAAATATATATTTATTGTGTATTATATACTTATATATAATACATAATAAATACATATAATATATATTTAAATATATATTGTATATAATGTATATATAATATCATATATATTATATATATAATGTATATATATTAATATATACATATATTAAATATATTTAATGGGGAAAGTGACTCATAATGACAAAAGTGCCTAGGGCTCACAAAAGTCATAGTGCAGCTCTGTCTCCAGCCCAACTCTATTCACCTACTTACCTTGCACTATGCAAGGTAGAAGAGGAGTGTGTGTTTGATCTGGGGTGGCTGGACATCAGCAGCAAAGATTAGAGTGGCAAGAAATATATTGGGGTACATTAAAGAAGACTAAAAGAGTCTTATGCAAAGCAGGAGGTGTTACAGTGACTAACTCATATTGTGTGTTTGCTTTGCTAAAAGTTTTGACTTCTCAGTTCCTCCTGATGAATGTAATGGAGGTATTTCTATCTTCCCTTATTCCCACCTAGGCACATGTAGGGCTTTCACAAATTTGCTTTGAAAATGATTAGAAATGTCTCATTTCTGTTTAGGCTTCTAAAGCCACAGTAGATGAACTTTTCTCTTTTAAATACTCAGGCTGTCTGAATGTATCACCAATAGCAACGACAACTGACATTTGTGTAATACTTTGTAGTCGAAATTATAGGCTTTGGATTCCAATAAACCTTTGTCCAAATCCTAGCCCCACACTCTCTCAGCTGATGCACAGACTAATTATATCTGTCTTTATGCCAATGCACTCTTTAAATATACTTTTCAAATTTTTTTTCTTTTTTTTCCTCCCTCCCCCCCCCCCCTTTTTTTTTGGCAAAGGAAGTTATGTAAGCTTCCTAGGTCTGAGTGTCCCTAGCTATGAATGAGATACAGAGTAATGACCTCAGAGTTATTCAGCAAATGGCAGCTATTGTCTTTATTTGTACCCCCACTTTACAGATGAGAAAACAGGTTCAGACAGCAGAAATAAATTACTTAAGGTCACAAAGAGAAGTAGGGCTCCATTCTGTTATATAGCCAACTCTCCTGAGTTTCTTTGTTTTCACATCCAAGTTCTCAGAGTATGATTCAAAGTCATTGAAATGACAAAGGCTTCTTTGAAGACAGGACCATCAGCAGGTACATCAAAGGGTTTCAGATTGCTGTGAGGAGCAAGGATTAATATCAACTTAAAGGAAATGTTCTGCTACTTCCAATTCCATTCTTAGCTCTGCTATTATTCCTAAGCATCCACAGGTCACCAGAAGTTTCCAATATATGTTGTTTTTGTCACTGGTATTATCCTAAGGATTTCAGACTTGGGTTCTCATTCCATCAGGAACTTTCCATAGAGACCAAGAGACCATGGTCATTTTCTTTTGATTCAAGTATCTCTCACTTATCATTCTCACTAAAAAACCATGAATTAAGAATTACAGTTATTTACAGCACAAGAGACTTCAGATAGTTATGATGTAGTAATAACTATAATAAAAATAATATTCAACTTTGAGCTGTCTATTGTACTGTACCGTTTTCAAAAGGCTTTTTTTTAAGTTTGTTTATTTATTTTGAGAGAGAGACAGAGAACACAAGTGTGGGGGAGGGTTTGGTGCAGAGAGAGGGAGAGAGAGAATCCCAAGCAGGCTCCATACCATCAGCACAGAGCCCAACACAGGGTTCGATCTCATGAAGTGTGAGATCATGACCTGAGCTGAAATCAATAGTCAGATGCTTAATCCACTGAGCCACCCAGGTGTCCCCAAAAGGCTTTTACATGTAATTTCCTTAAACCTTCACAATAATACTTTGAAATAGGCAGGACAAGTGTTATGATCCCTAGTTTACAAATAAGAAAGTAATTTGATTGCCTAATACCACACATCCATGAGTTGAGTCTCATATACAGGAATTCTGGTTCCATGTCCTTTTGCATATGGCAAATTTCTAAACAGTTTCTCCAGCCATTCCCTCAAATAACACTGAAATGGATACCCACATTTTTTAGAATTGATGTCTGTGAGAACACAAGTAGCATCTATGCTCACAATTTAACTCAATCCAACTAATGTTGAATAGGAAATTATTTTTTTGCTGGGAGAAATAAGAATGGCCAAAATATAGATCTTGCCCAGGAGGACATGACCATCTGGTGGAAGGGGTAGATATAACGACCGCTAATCACAAATAAAAGCATGCTGGAGTAAGCACTATAGCACACGCATATAGCAAACACTACGATGAAGAGAGGGAAGAAGAATGACCTCCTATGGGAAGATCTGTGAAAGATTTATAAAGCGACAACACTGTTATGGCTTAAGGATGAGAGAAATGTTGGTGGTCAAAGAAATAAGAAAGAGAACAGATGGGAGGAGCTGCCATGAGCAAATTTATGCAGGTACTTAATATGTTTGCAGACTGGCAAATATTAACTCTTGTTTTGTGCATGGGACAACAAGCACAGAAGTTGTTTTTTTAATTTTTTTTAATTTTTAAATTTTTTATTTTTGTATCAGCATTCTTAAAGTCATAGACCCTGGAAGCACTAGAAGTAATTTGATTCTCAATCTGATGTGCTTCCCACAACCTTGACCTGTCTTCATTCAGGGCTCATCGACTGAATTTCCAGATGTCTCCTCCACTCCTTCTCAAAGGATATTGTCTGCCCTCAGCAGGGAGACGGTGGTTCACATTTCTTTGCAGCCAGTATCCACTTCCCATTTTCAACCATCTGTTCACATTAGTAAGGGAAAGGAATCTGTACCTTACCTCTGTTGGCTCCTACTTATCCCTATTACCAAGATCCCACAGAGCAAATGGCCTTGTTATGTGATAGCAATAGGCAATAAAAATACCTTGTGTTTGGTACTTAGAATACTTTACAACTAAAAAAAAAAATCCAAGTTGTTTTTAAGATAGTAATCATGTTTAACAATTATTATTATTATTTTTTAAATCACTAAGCCAACCCATGGGGAAGAACAGTAGACTATGAGTAAGGAGAACTAAATCTGGCCACAGTTCTGCAGTGTGACCTTCACAAGCTCTTCCTCTATGGTCTATGGGCCTCAAGTGCCCATCCTTAAAGAAAAAGAAAGAAAAGAAAGAAAGAAAGAAAGAAAGAAAGAAAGAAAGAAAGAAAGAAAGAAAAAGGACCAAAGCCCCTGGGCTTTAACACTCAGTGTTAATTATCTAAGGAAAGAAATTACAAGGGCATCAATACAAAAATTTGGTTACACTTCAGATACCCTTGGTAGGCTTAGAATAATTGATCAATCTCTTTTTAAAAAAGTCATTTTGCCTTTTTGTCCCAATGACCATTTGGAGGAAAGTGCTAAGCGTTTGGGGAACAGAGACAAAGAAAACTCTCTTTGAGGTATTTTGTTCCCATGAAAGTAAGTCCAAAGAGTCATTTGTAAATCTGATCTCTCTCTGTCTCTCCCATTTCTTCCTCATCATTAGGAAGCTATTGTAACATAGTGAATAATTCTGGATGTTGAAGCCTCACAGCCAAAGAGACATAGGATTTCATCTACCACTTGTCCTACCTCCGTACAACCTTGCCTGAATTTGCCTCTTTCCAAGGCTTGATTTTTTTTTCAATTAAATGGGAATAAAAAGACTGATATATAGAGTTGTTGTATGAGTTAAATAGGATAAAGTCTTTAAAGAGCTAATATACTGCCTGGCAAAAGAAGTCCAGTAAGAGCTACAACGAGAAAATCTGGTTAAATGTCTTCACCTTTCTATTTTTTGGATGCAATCACTAGACTAACTACAAGTGAAGTCAGACAGACCAGGCTTCAAACCATGGCTGTGGCATCTACTTAGCACTGCTATACTTGAGTTCCCTCATCTACAAAATGTAGATCAGTCTCTCCAGTTGGGGCTTTTGTGAGTGTGAAATGAGTTCATACCTATGTAACACTTGGTATGTAGCCATATACATGGGAAATCCTTGATAAATGTCAGACATTATCATTGTCATTGATTATTCATTCATTAATTCATTCACAATCTCCAATATTGCTGTCCTACAAATATTTCCTGGGCATCTAACAGGTGCTAGGCTCTGTGCTGTATGCTTGGCACGTAATGGCAACAATGTTCCATTTGCTTCCCCAGCATAAGCTTATAGTCTAGAAATATTTTTTTTTGAAAAAAAAGACATAGATATTTCCAATTCAGTATCTCACAGTATGCATAAAATGCTATGGAATCTCAGAGAAAAATCTTTAATTTGACTGAGGAGTAGGCTCAGAGATGGTTTCATCAAGGAGATGATGAGAGGCTTAAACCAAGAAGGATCAAGAACTATGGGTAGGTCAAAGGAGGGTAAGAAAAGGTAGGTGCATCCTAGGAAGGTGACTATCACAGAATAGTGATTCTCAAATTTTGTATTCTTTTAGAATCACCTAGGGAGCTTTGAAAGCCATGGATGCCGGGGTCCCTTCCCACAGCAAGTGAAACAGAATCCCTGGGGATAGGACTCAAGCATCAATGTTTCTAAACCTCTCCAGGTGATTTTAATGTGCGGCCAAGTGAGGAACCACTGGTAAAAAGTATGACAGCATAATTAGTGTTGAGGATGGAAAATGTATTGACCTGGAATAAGTCAGGGCCAGCGAGGATAGGCCCAAATAATAGGACGATGAGTTTGGACTTGGCTTATATCTGGTGATTAGCAACTGGGGAATTGAAAAGGGGAGAACAGAGTGGTTCATATTTACATTTTGGAAGGATCTCTTTGGACACAACTCAGTGCTGAATTCCGGAAAAAAAAATGAAAACCAAAACAAAACAAAAAACATGATGCACAATCTTCACAAAACATGTAACCTATGGATTAGTCCTGGAAGAGTGTTTTCTGTATATGGTTTAATAACATGTAGAATTTATAAATATACTGATGCTTAGGGCTCTCCTCAGACATCCAGAAAAAGTTTTTGTGATATGGGACTTTGGCATTTATACATTTATCAGGTTCCCCTACAAGGATTAAAGACACCTGCTAAAGGGCTTGAGTAACCATCTTACAAAGGATATTCAGTCATCGAGGCAACAGAAATTCATCACTTATGTGTAGATGAGGCCAGGTTAGTAATGAGGTCAGTTCTTGGACAGAAGGCTGCTGGGTCTCCCAGACTTCTAATCCTTGGTTTTTCTATCTTTGGTCAATTTTCTCCTTGCCCTTTAACATACTAGGTGACTACAACTCCACTTGTCTATATTTCTATCAAATTCAGCCCTCCCATAAAAAACCAAAATGTGCTACTGACTCTTTACTGAGACTGGAATCATGTGTGTCTGCATCTAGAACAAATTCTGTGGACTGCGAGGGTTTGCCTGTTGTGAAGAGAGCTGTTAGGCTCCATAAGTCCTGGGTGTGAGGGGAGACCTCTCTTGCCCACTGGTGGGGGTGACCACTTGCTACACTGATGCATAAACACAGACCCCCTATCATAGTACTTTGAGGTGGGTCAAGGACAGACAAGCTCATTAAGCAGTAGCCGAGGCAGCTAAGGCCCACACTCACATGGGCACATCTGACCCAATGCCTCTCAAGGGGAAGCAGGGAGAGGGATAATCTATCTTGACCCTAATGAAGAGATGCCGACAAGAAGGGGACAGTCAGGCAGCCACCCCAAACTTCCAGCTCACAGCTTCTTTAAGGAACCAGACTTCTGTAAGCAAGCAGATAGCTGCATTCATATGACTCAACAGTGACACCCAGTGACTCTCTCTGACAATCCCAGGTGGCTGTTCCCGGAGGATCTTTGAGGGAATACATTTCAGCCTCCATTACCTAGCACCGAAGCAGCAG
Source organism: Prionailurus bengalensis (assembly GCF_016509475.1). Classification (NCBI taxonomy): domain Eukaryota; kingdom Metazoa; phylum Chordata; class Mammalia; order Carnivora; family Felidae; genus Prionailurus; species Prionailurus bengalensis. The sequence continues at coordinate 78,257,690 of NC_057359.1, read as the reverse complement.
TGGCAATCACATCAAATTCAGTCCTGAATAAGACAAACATAATAATAAATCCCAGTTTGCATTAACATAATAATCTAACTGTTGAAGTATATTCCTCTCCCCTGTTGGGCCATGTCTGATGTCAAACATAATACCACCATGCCATATTATACCTGCTTGACTTTGGAGTCATATGGAAGTGATTCTGTCCATTACAACCTTTTCCAAATTTCATGGGCCCTTATTTTCTGTCATTTTCACACACACACACACACACACACACACACACACACACACAGATTTGAGTTCAAGGAGATTTCAGCTTTAATAACGGAAATAAGACTCCAGGGATAGGAATGTAACAGACTCACATCATTATATATTGGGCCAGCTGAATCTGGAAATCAGAGACAATAATTTGTGGTGTGACCAGAGGGAAGTGACCAGCATAGCCACAGGATTCCAAACCACAGCATATAAATAACAAGAGGAACCGGGGACATTTAGCTCAGGAAACACAACGTTATGGAGTAGAGAGAACAGTAATGTTGGTTTCCTTCCCTAATGGATAGGCAGGCATATAAGGAAGAGATTATACTGGTTTGATTTGGTCCCAAAGGGCAGAAGCAGAACCAATGAGTGCAAGTTTTGAGCTAATGCTTTCAGCTCAACATAAAAAAAAAAAAAAATTAATTAAAATAAATTAAAAAAAACCCACTTTGTAACAATTGGATTTACTGGGAAATGAAAGAATTTCAGGAGACAGAGATTTTCATGTCATCAAGGACATAGTCCAGATATATCTGATAATTCCCACTGGAAAAAAACAAAAACAAAACAAAATCAAGAAGGGGATGGATAGAGAAAATTCCATGAGCAACACTAGTAAGTTAAAGGACAGAGATGTAGGTGGTGAAGAGTAGGGATGTAATTGGGAATAGGTATCAGGGAGGCTGACTGAAATCTTTCTCCAACTATCACTATCTTTTCCTAATTAAAATGTTTCCTTCCTCGTTCTCATCAGATCAACATTGTTTCATGTTTGTTCCCTCAACCTATGTTCTCTTATGTGACACATGAAGAAGATACTGCCTCACCCCTGCCTTACTAATCCTCTTTCCCTTTTCTTCATTGTTTCTTGCCCAAGAGAGGCCTAGCTAGGATCAGACTCTGACCCTTGGTGCAGTCAACTCTGTCCAGGGAGGAAGGAAATGCATTGTACACATGTACCCTCTGAGGGAGTCACTGGGGGAAGGTAAGCTATGATTTTCCAATGCAAGGAGCTGTGAAGAAGAGAGGTACACTGAGGGAGGGAATGGGTACAGAGACAGACTGATATCTTCCCTTCAAATATCAGATTCCCTGATTCTAAATCATGTTTAATACCGCTCCCAGTTTATTCTTGTTATTCTCTGCTGTGACTTATCTTATTCTTCCAATAGATTATGAATAATAGAAAGAGAAAGTATAAAGAGAAAACTGAAATGGTAGAAGAAACAATGCAACAGAAACACCATGGAGTATGGAAGGGTTCGTGTGGGGTTGTCATTCCATTGTAGGCTGACCTCCAATGAGAAAAAGTAGAAATCAAAATTGTGAGGCTCTAGGGTCAAAGCTAGGCTAGCATTGATATCAAATATATTTTAACTGGCAGATAAGGTCAAGCAGCTGGGTTCTCCGGCAAGCAACTAAGTAGTATATTAAGGCTCCAGCCAGGCAGGCTGGAGTTTAAATCTGGTCTTCAGGGGTGCCTGGGTGGCTCAGTCGTTTAAGGGTCCGACTTCAGCTGAGATCATGATCTCACAGTTTGTGGGTTTGAGTCCTGTGTCGGGCTCTGTGCTGAAAACTTGGAGCCTGGAGCCTGCTTCAGATTCTGTGTCTTCTTCTCTCCCTTTGCCCCTCTCCCGCTCATGCTCTGTCTCTCTCTCTCTCTCTCTCTCTCTCTCTCTCTCTCTCTCTCTCTCTCAAGAATAAATAAACATTAAAAAAATTAAAAGTAAATAAATAAATCTAGTCTTCAGACCAGGCAGGAATGGAAACATAGAACTGAGACATACACCTGACCCTAAACCTGAGTGCCCACTGAGATAGATTCAACTCCTGGAACAGCCTGTGGCTTACAGATATTATATGTGGATTTGAATATATATACATATTCAAATCCACATTATATATATATAATGTGGATTTTCAGTTATGTGAATGCAGTCAAGTCAGTTCCCATTCCTGAGCTTTAATCTCATTTGTATGACAGGAGTATCCATACTCATTTGTCAGGATCATGCTGATCTGAGGCTCAGAAGATACACTATATGGAAAGTGCCTAACACAGTGCCTGACACATTGTAGATTTGTTTAATAATAACTGTTAATATTATGCTGGACCTAAGTGGGAATTGGAAGGGGAAGTACTATGGAGCCCACTCCATCCACAAGCATGTGCATTTGTAGAAATGGGGGATATCCAATTTTTTTTGAGTTACCTCCAATATATTCATTGCCCTCGTAAAGCTGATTTGAAAAATTAAAATTTATTGATATCGACACTTGGAAAACATTGAGGGATATGATGGCTTGTGTGTCTATTTATTTTTCTTTTTCATATTCTCTTTTCCTATCATTTCTCTCTGGTCTTTGCTATAGCAACCAGCTGTACTCAGGTATAGCCTAACAGCTCCTGATCTTAGCTGCACTGTGTATCTCTCTCTCTCTTTTTTTTCCTCCCAAGGCTTATCTGCCTCAGTCACAGGAATCCCCTGTAGGAGCCTGATCAGCCACGGTGGTGCCTATACAAACTGAGAAATGTGCAAGTGTCAATACTTCCTGGGATGACCCTTGACCAACGGGACAGGCACTGTGGGTAGATATTCCTTTATTCTGTGTCAGACATTTCACGAGCACATTCCATACAGTTCCTCGGAACATTACCAACAGGATTGAACTCTAGTTTCCCATAACAACACCCTGTGCACTGGCTGCTTTTCCTTTTCCCCGTGTCACAGTTCCCTAGCCCTTCCAACTTGGTTTTCCCTCCTTTCCTGTTTCATTTTTTCAGACCCTCCATGCATGTACTATACGACCAAATGACTTAAACTAAACTACCTCCCTCAGAGCTCTTGTCTCCGGCTCTGCCTTTGAAGGGGAATGCAAGCTACATCATACTGAGGGCAGTAGCAAGAATTCCACAATGTTAGCACAAAAGAGCTGGGTAAAACTTCAGGGATAATGTAGTCAATTCCAGTATTTTATGGGTGGGTATGCAGAAACAAGCCACCCACCTAGGCAGCTTGGTGCAAAGGAGATGTGAAGGAAAAGTTGGGGGATAGGAAAAGGGGCTGAAGAGCAAAGAAACACAAGGTCGCCTGGGTGATGAGAGAGAGGAAAGAGCAAGCCATTAAAACATCTTACACAGTGGGGATGACATGTATTGAATCTACCCTGTCAGCAGAGCAGGGCGCAGTACCCACCCTGATAAATGCCAGGTTCCCTGGCTGACACTTGGTAAAGCTTCCATTGAGCAGCAAAGCGGCCGCCAAGAATGGGGTGATGGTGCTGCTTGCTATTTTAACCCCCCAGCGCTCTCCAGAGCATGACATGGAGTACGTGCTAAATGAATGTTTGTGGAATAATGGGCAAATGAGTGAGCTTAGCGTTAAGTGTATCTATCATGAATGTGCACAGACCTAGCATTGCTGTGTGCATTTGGATGTCTTACTGTATATGAGCATACATCATTTTCCCCTCTTTCTTCTTTGTTATTATTTTGTGTATGTAAATTAAAAAACAGGTCTAGGTGTTCATGTTACAGGGAGTGTATCCACCCTTGAGTTCCTATACATACCTTCTGTTTACTCAGATCTTAGTCCGGTTACTCTAAATTCCATGTACATACTGATAACTCCTCACCTTTCTTACACAGAGGATAGGGGCTCTTCTTATGCTCATTTGTGTAAACATGCTTATCTTCTTTCCCTAGTCTTGCATATTCTTTTTTTATCATATCAATGCTGCTTTCACAAGTTGAAAATTCTCAAAATATCTTTTTATTTATTTAGAGAATAAATGAAGTGGAAACAAACAAATGGAAATAGATGCAAGCAAACAGAGGTAACTTACTAAGTACCATGTGCCAGGCATGTTGCTGTTTGTTAGAACTAAAAAGATGAAGACAGGATTGCCTGGGTTTGGAGAGATCAAAGATTGTTATGGCAGAAATTTGTCTTTATACTTGACCCCTGTCTCCAGAGAGTGAACACCCTTCCTTATTAGGATCGGCATTAACCTGAATTGATTTTCATCCTGAGTACTTCCAGTGCTGGTCAAGTGTTCCTTAGTGACAAAGTGCTACACTTTTTCTTATGGAGAAAAAAGTATAGTGTTGACTTTAAATTATTCTGGTTAAAATTATTCATACCTTCCTCTGGTAGACATTATTAGCTACACATGTGTACCTCTTTTTAATTGTGCTTTGCAGATACTGTGGTTTTTACAAACTGAAGGTTTGTGGGAATCTTGCATTGAGTAAGTCTGTCGGTGCCATTTTCCAATAGCGTATGCTCACTTCCTGTATCTGTGAAACATTTTGGCGATTCTTGCATTATTTCAAACTTTTTCATTATTATTATGTTTGAATTGCTGCAATCTCATGATAAAACTTTAATGGATGAAGAGTTGCTTCTTATGGATGAGCAAAGAAAGTGGTTTCTTGAGATGGCATCTACTCCTGGTGAAGATGCTGTGAACATTGTTGAAGAGACAACAAAGGGTTTAGAATATTACATCAACTTAGTTGATAAAGCAGCAGAAGGGTTTGAAAGGATTGACTCCAATTTTGAAAGAAGTTCTACTGTGAGTAAAATGCTATCAAAAAGCATCACATGCTACAGAGAAATCGTTTGTGAAAGGAAGAGCCAATCGATGTGGCAAACTTCACTGTTGTCTTATTTTAAGAAATTGCCAGAGCCACCTCAACCTCCAGCAACTACTACCCTGTAGCAGCCCTCAACGTCAAGGCAAGACCCTCCACCAGCAAAAAGATCACTACTCGCTGCAAGTTCAGATGATAGTTAGCACTTTTCAGCGATAAATTACTTTTTAAAAAACTTTTTCAATGTTTACTTTTGAGAGGGAGAGAGACACAGAGCACAAGAAGGGGAGGGGCAGAGAGAGAGGGGGACACAGAATCTGAAGCAGGCTCCATGGCTCCAAGCTTTCAGCACAGACCCTGATGCGGGCCTTGAACTCACCAACCGCAAGATGATGACCTGAGCTAAAGTTGGACGCTTAACTGACTGAGCCACTCAGGCGCTCTAGCAATAAAGTACTTTTAAATTAAGGTATGTATGTTGTTGGTTTTTTTTTAGACATAATGCTATCGTACCCTTAATAGACTATAGTACAGTGTAAACATAACTTTTATATGCACTAGAAAAAAAATTCATTTGACTCATTTTATTGTGATATTCACTTTATTGCGGTAGTCTGTAACCACACCCACATGTCTCCAAAGTATGCCTGTTTGGTGGCTGACACACAACATCCATGATCTTTTTTCACTCTTACCACATTTTAAATTACCTGGCCAATGTTTTATGTTTACTGTGAACTACAGGAATATGTCTGTTTCTTTTAACCATACCCTTAATACTTGACATGGACCCAAGTGATTTGTTTTGGACTCTATGTAATATTCTATTGATTTCCTCATTAAATGAATGAATATATTACACATTTTGAATATGCTTCCTAATAGTACATAAATATATGTTTTTTATCACAAAGAGTGGAGGAATGATACATCATATGGGCCAATGTTTCTCTAATTAAGGGTCTTTGTGAATATGACTTTGAGGTTACCGTAATTTGTAAATAGAGATAAGAACCCCATGTCCTAGTCAACCTGCAAGCTCCATTTTTATATACTGATAAATTGAGTCTGGGTAACATTTTGTTGAAGAAATAAAAGTGATAGGTTATCAAGAGAATATTGAAAAAGACTAACTCCAATAACCTCTTTACATCTTGAAAAACAAGGCTGGGTGGCAAACAGTCACTTGCCCAAAAGTCACTGCTTATCTATATCCCCAACTAAACCCCCTGATTTGGGGGCTTCTTTTGATAATAGATTGCTATTCTTTCTATCCAATTCCTGGTTTTCTTGGTTACTGGATAACTGATGCAAAAAGCCTGTTATATGAATTATTTTAGTCTAAGATCTTTGGTATTGTTATGTAGCCTCCTTTCTTTTTGATTCATTATTTTTTCTTAGTTCTAGCTTAACAATTTTTCCCACATACACCCTTCATCGTAAGCAACATTAAATCCTTACTGGATGCAGTCTGAGACACAGATAATAACTTAGATATAAATAAATTATATTCACTTAACCCTTCCACACACAGGGTTTCCTTATTTTCCTTTATATATTTATATGCTTTTAATAATTCTCTCCTCTTTTTCCCAAAGTCTCAGTCTTTACTGGTTGACAACTATTAGGAATCTCCAAATTGCTACTGTCAAGTGCCATCCTAAGAACTAACAGAAGTATTACCTTCAAACAGAATCAGACTGAGCAGAAACCCGTAACCGAACCACCATGATTCCTAAGTAACCAGGGGAAACTGAAGAACAGAATCACGGCAAAGACTGGGCCATGCTAACAGTCTGGGGAGTGATGGTGCATCCAATCAGGTGAAGGACACAAAACCGCAGCAAATATCTATTAAGTGTTTACAACGTACCAAGCACTGAGAGGAATGCTAGGTACCGTATCTTCACATGGGGCAGATAACATCATGACTCCTGTTTTACAGATAAGGAAGATGAGGTTCAGAGAGGTCACATGGCTAATAATTGGCAAGACAGCAATTGGAATTCAGGATTTTCTCATTCCATGAACTCCTGCTCTGAAGAGGCTGATTCTGTGGAGGCTGGTTCATTAGCAGCACAGAATCCAAAGTGCTGGTGATGCTTTTGCCAAAACTTTTAAAAGAGAGAAGGAAAGGAGGAAAGCTTGGGCGAAGCAGCTGTGCACTCTCCTAGGAGCTTTGAACTAAAGTGCCACAACCAGTCTGAAAAGAACACTACGCTTCTTGCTGGATGAATGAGGAAACTTCATCTTGGAGTGGCCTTTGGTCACCCGGCTAGGGGGTGTTAAGGTCAGGATTTGAAGAAGGTTTGGCATTTAACCCCACCGCCACTGTCTTTTCTTCCTTCCTTTCTTTGTTCTTTCTTTCTTTCTTTCTCTCTCTTTTTTCTTTCTTTGTTCAACCATGTCCATATTTGACACACTTGTCAGCTACAGGCTTAATTATCATTGTCCTAGAAACTGGTTGCCCTTAACTGAGAACAAACTGAGGGTTGATGGGGGGTGGGAGGGAGGTGAGGGTGGGTGATGGGTATTGAGGAGGGCACCTTTTGGGATGAGCACTGGGTGTTGTATGGAAACCAATTTGACAATACGCTTCATATATTGAAAAAATAAAAAAATAAAATAAAATAAAATAAATAAAAAATAAATAAAAAAATAAAAGAAACTGGTTGCCCTTGCCTCATTCCACCTCTTTAAAAACACTCATTTCTTCCAATGATGTTTACTAAGCAATTACTCTGTACCAAAAATTAGGCTAAGCATTTTCAGGGACACAGCGATGAAGGCAACGTGGATTCTCTTACAGAGTATGTGTAGTCTAAGTAAAGGAGATAAAGTGTAAAACCACAGATAATAGTAAAAACTCACGATGATGGTGAAAATAGTGTTTAGTATGTGTCAGACACTCTTCTGAGATTGAACATACATTATATAATTTTACTTTATTTTATTTAAAGGTTTGTTTATTTTGAGAGAGAGAGAGAGAGAGAGAGAGAGAGAGAGAGAGAGAGAGAAAGGGGCAGAGAGGGGGAAAGAGAAAATCCCAAGCAGATTCCATGCTGTCAGCATGCAGCCCAAAAGGCTCAATCTCATACCCATGAGACCATGACCTGAGCCAAAATTAAGAGTCAGACACTGAACTAAGTTACCCAGATGCCCCTGAACATGCATTATTTCATTTAATCTTCACTGCAGACAACTGCTGATGCCCATGCAATATATCCTTGACCCACCTAAATTCACCTGAAATTAAAGTGGATGATTTCCATGATGTTAAGCACTTCCTGCCTCAAGTGCCTACATCTCTCTGCTTTCTTGACTACCTTTATCCAAAACCACAGGAGTCTTCTCAACCAGCCTGGTTGAGAACTAGGAAACGTCAAGGAGTTAATGCCCAGGGGCAACTCTTAACCAATGAGGCAATGAGGAATGGGGGTTGGTAGGCAAATACCCCAGCATTCCCATCCCTTGGTGCGACAACTCCCAGGCACTTTTTACAGTTACTCAGAAGATTCCAGTAGCCCACAGCAGTAATCTAACCATTAAATAATACTGTTTCTCTCTTCCCTCTTCTACTTCCCCACCCCTCCTGCTAGTGCATTCTGGTATTATCTTGCAAATGAACTACCTGCATCCAATTACTGTCTCAGGATCTGCTTTGTAGGATAGAAGTGTGTCTAGAAAATAATGCTCAGGATGGTATTTTGAAGTTGGAACAATCACTGGTCAGAGAAAAACCAGGGCTGTTTGTTGCTTTTTAAGGTGGTGGCAACCCAAACCACATTGTGGCCTCACAATTACTACAACCTATTAAGTGAATTGAAATAAGATGCAGATGGAAGGGGGAAAATGGGCTAATACAACAGCTCTAGCACTTAAAAGAGATAGGGACAATGGAATTATAAGAATGATGGAATTGGATATATCTTGGTAAATGTCCTAGAGATCTAGAGGGTAAAAAAAAAATGTAGGTTTAGTTTATCACTATCAGTACAGGATGTCCTGTGAAAGCCAGAAAACCTCCACTGCAATATTTCTAATCTAGAAGAGGCTGATTCAACACAGAAAGAAGTTAGACTGATACTTTTCTCAAAAATCAAAATTCTCTCGAAAGACAGTAATAAAGAAGGAAGTTAGCATGACTTGCTCATCTCCAGCAGCTAGAGGGCAGACCATCATGAAAATCAGGTCCAATATTAGATATACAACTACTGTAAGGAACTACAAAGGAGATGGAACATTTAATTCCATTAGGTCGTTTATGTTAATTCAGTGCTCTGGTAAGTAGTGGAACTCAAAGACTTGGAAAGTGGGTATCTGGGCAAGTGCTCCTGAGAAAGAAAACTCTCTAGGTGATTACCTTGCACTTTCCAGATTGGAGGGGGAAAAGGCATTTTATTTTTCTTGGCAAAAGGAGTAGACTCTCAATGCCTGGAAATATCACCCCAAACAGATACCTCTCAGAATAATGCTCCTCTCTTCAGATCTTTGCTCATTTCCTCCCATTGTTTCTTCACGACTAACTAGTTGTATCTTAGCATAGCCCAAAAGGGCACATGGGAGGGGATAGTTTGTTCAACAAAAAGAAACTGTTTAGCATGTACTGAGAAGAGTGGAGGGAAAGACTGGGAGTGAATCTTGAAGTTGGGATCTCAGGCTGGGTAAGGGAGAGTTTGAGTTTATTGATATGGGTGCTTTCCAGTGATTTCCCATCAAGATTTAACATCATGGGACGTACACTCAGAGCCAGTCTTACTGCACTGCAACAATGAATCAGTGAAGCTTAACCATGATCATAGATTATAAGGTGGATATGCCAGAGCTGCCTTAGCAAAGTATTGAGAAAGGAGTCAGAAAGTCCATGTAAGTCAACACGTTAGCAAAGATATATTAGGTGAGAACAGAAAAGTTACTAAGTGAACTAACAGGTGTTCCCTAGGTGAGCCCAGGTGACACTTCTTTCAAGAAAGATGAAAAATGTGCTAAGGGGGGTGATATGTTAGCATCATTGAGAAACTCAACTTACTGTTTGTTTTTGTTTGGGGTTGGCTGTATTTTGTTGGTTAATTAGGAAATACCATCACAGAACTACGATCCATAGTCTCAATAGGTGACAGAAATTTAGGATAGAAAAGACCAAGTGTCCGCACCACCAGACACATGGTAGTTTTACCATAATTGGAAGCAGGGTCAAATTGACATTCAGAAGGCCTTTAAACACCTTGGATTTGCAGAAATGGCTAGTGAATCATGACAGCTCTGGGACTGATATAAATGGGAAACTCACAAACACATGTTATGATCATATAACCAACAAATTTAAGAGCTTGTCATCAGACATAGCTTTCAACTGCTGCAATGGACAATCATGATCACTTATTCAGTTTCTGGTCTGAGGCCAACAAGAGAAGGGGAGGTAGGATCATTTTGGTAAGAAAGCCTATAATACTCTGCCAATATATGCTATAAATACTTCCCCATTTTTTCTTCAAAGGAACTTGTAACCACTATTGTGCTGAAGCCAACTTGCACTACTATCAAAAGCAAATCGTGCACGTCTCATCTTAATTCTGTATTCATTTACATGATGTTGATAGCTTTAATTACCCATGAGTGGGACTTTTTACACCATGGAAATTGGCAAATGCTATACTTCAAGGTTTTATTGTTTTTATTTTTTCCTCAAAAAAATCCTTTTTATTAAACATCTAACAGACCACCACTGCTTATGATCATACACTAGAGTAACTGTACATCGGGGAATAGAGAATATCCAGATTTTTTTAGAGGTGTTGGACACTTGTTAACAGTTGACATTGAGACCAAGGGATCCAAGATACCTGCTGATAAAATCAGGACATATGGTAGATAGGTGATAAATGGAGTTCTGGGTCAAGTCTACCTCACAATGGCTGCAGTGGTTAAGCAGACTCATCCTGTGGTAATGGAATGAAAACATATATCTTCTAAAAAGATTTGTATAAGAAAGTTCACAGTAGCATTATTCATAATAGTGGAAAACTGGAAATAATCCAAATCATCAATAGGGGATTGGATAACACTATTTTGTACTATTCATATAATGAAATATCATTCAGAAATTAAAAAGAACCTTTGATACACGCAATGATATGGAGAAATCTTAAACACATTATGTTGAAAAAAAGACAAATACACAAAAAATGCATAGTTTATGATTCCATTCATATGATTTTATAGAATTGGTAAAAGTAGGCTATGCTAAAGGAAATCAGATAAGTGATTCCCTGGGGGAGGAGGTAAATCTACTGAGGAGTGTGAGAGAACTTTCTGAAGATATGAAAATATCTTGGGGCCTGGGTAGATAAGTTGGTTGAGCATCTGACTCTTGATTTCAGCTCAGATCATGATCCCAGGGTTGTGTAATCAAGCCCCATGTCAGGCTTCATGCTGAGACTAGAACCTACTTAAGATTCTCTCTCTCACCCCCCACACCCCCCCCCGCCACCTCTCCCACTCATGTGTACATACATGTGTGCTCTCTGTCTCTCTCTTTCTCTTTCTCTAAAATAAAAAGAAAATCTTGGGGTGCCTGGGTGGCTCAGTTGGTTAAGCATCTGATGTTGGCTCAGGTCATGATTTCATGGTTTGTGAGTTCGAGCCCCACATCGGGCTCTGTGCTGACAGTTCAGAGCCTGGAGCCTGCTTCAGATTCTGTGTCTCCCTCTCTCTCTGCTCCTCCCCTGCTCACGCTCTGTGTCTCTCTCTCAAAAAAAGGAATAAACATTAAATTTTATTTTAATTCTTAAAAAAAATAAAAGAAAAAGGAAATCTTAAAAAAAAAATACCCTGATTTGAGTGTTGGTTATACAGGGGTATACATTTTCAACACTCATCAAACTGTACACTCAAAATATGTGCATTTTATTAAATGTAACTCAGTTAAATATTTTTAAACAGCATAGTTAATAACTTTTTTTTTAACATTTATTTATTTTTGAGACAGAGAGAGACAGAGCATGAACGGGGGAGGGTCAGAGAGAGGGAGACACAGAATCTGAAACAGGTTCCAGGCTCTGAGCTGTCAGCACAGAGCCCGACGCGGGGCTCGAACCCAGGGACTGTGAGATCATGACCTGAGCCGAAGTCGGCCGCTTAACTGACTGAGCCACCCAGGCGCCCCAATAACTATTGAGTGCTTCCAATTTTTCAGTCATTATTCTAAGTGCTCATGTAAATCATACCACTTGTTTCTTAGAGTCATTTTATAGGTATTCTTTCTCATTTCACAGAAGAAAAAACTGAGGCACTGGTAAATTAGCCAAGGTCAGACAGCAAAGACCTGTTAGAGCTGACGGTCTATTCCAGGCAGTCTGAAACCAGAGCTGGACCCCTTAACATCTATGTTGTAATCAAGCCTTCCCCAAAGTCCACAGCCTTAAATATTGAAACTCATCGCGAAAAAATAAAGTTTACAATTATTGCCTGCCATTTCTGAAAAGTTGCCATCACATAATGGTTGCTTGGGATGGTAACGGACACTGAAAGATGCCTGCAATGAGTGCTGGGGAAAGATACTACAAGTTTAAATGGTGACTGGAGGCTCCAAACAGCATCCTTGAACTGCAGGCAGGGAGGCTGCCTGTCAAGAACCATCAAGGGGAGAAAGCTGCTCAGTGTGAGGCTGATAAGACAGCACCTAGAATACTGTAAACAGTTCTGGGCATCTCAACACGAGAGAGCTGTCAAGAAATTGGAAGAGATTCAAAGAGCATCAGGGAGCATGATTAAAGGACTGGAGGGACTGATTTATGAGAAAAGATTAAAAGAACTAAATACTGTCTGCATAGATCGAGCATAACTAAGGAGGGACATACTAACAACATAAATATTTGAAGGGCATACACACAGAAGGAGAAAGATTGTTAATGCTGCCCCATGGAGGTATAAATAGATATTTGAGTATGGAACACAGAAATGAAAATGCTGTCCAAATATTAAGAAACATGCCCTGACAATGAGGTCAATTAGACTTGAAGGAGCTTCCCAAAGGACAAGTAGAAATCCAGTGTCCAAGCCATTGACAATGAGTCCTGACACAGAACAACAGCATCCTAAATACTCTCAGAGAAACATGATTTTATGGAGAAATTCTTCCTACCTCCTAAGCATATTGGGGGTAATAATGGCAAAACTATTTGCAGTGTTTCAAATACTTTTATATTTAATACTTAATGGCATTTCTTTGTAGGAAATATTCCACCTCCTTTACAAATCAGGGATGCTCTGGGTCAGAGAAATTTTATAGATCATGCAGATGTTAAGGTACAAAGCCAGGAGTCCATTCCAGCTTTTAGAACTTCAAAGCATATATCTTTTCCATAATAGATATAAGCAAATCTTGTGTTGGCTATTTTGAATATATTGCCAAAGAAAAGCCAGGTGCATCAGTGTCTGACTTGGCCAAGAGAATATTCATCTGACACAAGACAATCTTAAGCATCAGCTGGATTTCAGAATAACAAACAGATTTTCAAAGGAGATGTTAAGCTTCAAAAATTGTTCTAAAGAATGTGCGTTGCCTCAAAAACTTTCACCTAGTCAAACTGCAAGCACTCACAAAACATGCCCTCTTTGGCTGGTAATTTATTCATAATTTACTTATTTGCTCATTACATATATATTGAGTGCTGTATATACATTGAATATTGTGCTAGAAGACAGCTGTGGGCAATTCAAAGTCCCTGTCCTCAAGGAGTTTACATTCTAGTTGGGAATAAACATAATGGAGAAATACAGATTTAAGGAAATGATAGGTACTGATAGGTGTGAGTAATAAAGATACAATAGAATGAGAAGGATGAGGAGACAAGCAAAAGATTGGGAGAAAACATTTGCAAAAGACACATCAGATAAAGGACTGTTACCCAAATATATATAACAAAACTTAAAAACAAGAAAATCTGACTTACAAATGGGCCAAAGACTAATAACCACTTCATCAAAAGAAGATATACAGATGGAAAAAAAGCATATAAAAAGATGCTACTGGCACCTGGGTGGCTCAGTTGGTTAAGTGTCTGACTTCAGCTCAGGTCATGATCTCACGGCTCGTGAGTTCGAGCCCCACGTCGGGCTCTGTGCTGACAGCTCAGAGCCTGGAGCTTGCTTTGGATTCTGTGTCTCCTTCTCTCTCTCTGCCCCTCCCCTGCTCGTGCTCCGTCTTTCTTGCTCTCTCTCCTTCAAATATAAACATTAAAAAAAAAAAACCCATCAGTATAAAAGATGTTCCACATATCATCAAGGGAATTTAAATGAAAACAACGATGAGATACCACTGTGCACCTATTAGAATGGCCAAAATTTGATACACTGACAACACCAAATGCTGGCAAAGATGTGGAGTAATAGAACTCTCCTTTGCTGCTGGTGGAAATGCAAAATGGCACAGCCACTTTGGAAGATGGTTGGGTGCTTTCGTACAAAACTAAACATATCCTTACCATATGGCATGGCAATCATGCGATCACATGTGCTCCTTTTAACCAGGAACTGAAAAACTGAAAACTGGTTTCCACACAAATACCTGCATTTATATGTTATATATATATATATATATATATATATATATATATATATATAAAATTCCAAAACTTGAAAAAAAAAAAACAAGATATCCTTCAGTAGGTGAATGGATAAATAGACCATGGACATGAGATATTATTCAGTGCTAAAAAGAAATAAGCTGTCAAGCCATGAAAAGACATGGAAAAACCTTAAATGCTTATTACTAAGTGAAAGAAGCCAATCTGAAATGGCTACATGCTTATAATTCCAACTATATGACATTCTGAAAATGGCAAAATTATAGAGTTGTAAAAAAAAATCATCGGTTGCCGGGAGTTGGGGAGGCAGAGGAGGGGAAGGAATATGTGAAGCACAGAAGACTTTTAGGGCAGAAGAAATGCTCTGTAAAATAACCATGGTTGCCTGTCATAGTGCATTCGCTGAAACCCATCAAAAGTACACCACCACGAGTTCATTGCAGTGCAAACTATGGACTTTGGGTGACTATGGCGGAGTGTGTCAGTGGAGATTCTCAATTGTAACAAATGTACCAGTCTGGTGCGAGATGTTAACAATGGGGGAGGCTAGGGGTGCCTGGGTGGCTCAGTTGGTTGAGCGCCTGACTTTGGCTCAGGTCATAATCTCGCGGTGTATGAGTTCTAGCCCCGCAACAGGCTCTGTACTGACAGCTCGGAGCTTGGAGCCTGCTTCAGATTCTGTGCCTCCCTCTCTTTCTGCCCCTCGCACTCGTGATCTGTCTCTGTCTCTCAAAAATAAATAAAAGCATTAAATAATTTTTAAAAAATAATGGGAGAGGCTATGCTAGCATGAGGGTATGGGTAAATGGGAAGTCTGTGCCTTCCTCTTGATTTTGCTATGAACTTAAAACTGCTCTAAAAACAGTTGTGTTTTTAAGTTTATTTATTTATTTGAGACAGAGAGAGAGAGAGAGAGAGAGAGAGAGAGAAAGCGTGGGGGTGAGAGACAGAAAATCTCAAGCAGGCTCCACTTTCAGTGGGAGCCCGACACAGGGCTTGATCTCAAGTCTGTGAGATCAAGACCTGAACCAATATCAAGAGTCAGACGTCGAACCACCAGAGACACTCAGGCACCCCAAACTGCTCTTAAAAAATAGTCTTAACACACACACCCATGCACACACGCACAGACTGAGGAGCTAGACTAGGATAGGGGTTGTGATTAGCATGTTTATATCTGGAGGTCCCTGAAGGTGTATTAGGAAAGTAATGCAGGAGCAGAGACCTGACTGAAGTGAAGGAGAGAGTTCCATCAAAATCTGGGAAAGGTTGTATCAGGCATAGGACAGAGCAAGGACAGTTGCTGGCAGAAGTGGGGGTGGGTGGGGCATGAGTTGATATGTCTGAGAGATAGCAAAATTCACGGTGGCTGAGTGGAATGAGGGAATAATAATGGTTGAGATAGGTGATATGGTCAGGAGACAGATTCTAAAGGGTGTTATTGTGATCGTAAGCTCTTTTTACTCTGAATTTAGAAGCTATTGGAGGGTTTTGCTCAGAGAAGTAACATGATCTCTCTTATGTTTTAAAAGAATTCTTGTGGGTACTGTGTTGAATACAGACTGTGAGGAAGTAAGGATGAAAGCAAAAGACCAGTTAATCAGCAACTCTATATTCCAGGTGAGAGGTAAGGACAGGTTGGACTAGGGTGGCAGCAAAGGAGGTAGGGAGAAGTGATCAGATTTTGAAGGTATAATCAAAATCGGTCAATGAATTAGGGACATGAGATAAAGAGATCCATCATCTTATAACGTATCATGTTCCATTGCAACTATTTTCTGACTTCCTTTCTAGCTCACAAACCTCTTAAAAACAGATATTAATCACTACACTTATAGCACTTAGAGATGCCTGGGATACATTATGAGATTGAAAAATGTAAATTTGTTGAATCAAATGCCCATTGTGTTCCAATGCTGTGTAGCACAAAGAACACCAAACCGAGAGATCTTGCTTATGTCACTTCACAAAACGTATCTCAGTTTCTTCATGTGTATGTTGAAGAAGTCTGCTTAGATCATTGGTTTTGCCAACTATTTTCAATTTAAGGCCATAAACTTTTCAGAAGACTTGATTACAGCATAGTCAATAAAAACCATCGTTTGGGATTATGTTGCCTGGAATCGAATCTTAGTTCTGCAAATTTATTTGCTGTCTGACCTTAACTAATTAATATACTTGTGACTCTATGTCTTCATTGTAAAAGGAGGAATTCCCTGAAAGCTCTGCACAAGTTTTACAAATGGAGGCAAGTGGAAATGGACAAGATTCTCAGCTTTGCTCTACTCCAGTTTCATCTAGAACAGTTCTGCTTTTATCAGTCTACATATTTATCATCTGTGCAAGGTTTCATTACAGGAAACCTTATAAATGTGGGTAAAATGTGAATGAGAAGCACCGGATTAAATGATACCTACAGTCTCTTTTAATGTGATGTCCACTGGGTCATTCAGTAAAAGCTTATGGGATACCATAATAAACCAGGCACCATCAGGGGTGCTCCAAATGCAACATTAAATCCAATAGATAGTGCCTGTGTCTTCACAGCATTTATAGTGTAGGACTGTGTTCTTACCTGGGAGATCCATGGAACCCTAGAGAGTTATATATATTTTCTCAGAGACCCATAGACTCTTTGATATTATACATAACATTTTGTAAGCCTGTATGCATATTCGATTTTCCTAGAGAGAACATGTGCTGCTTTCATTATTTTTTGGTAAAAAAAAAAAAACAAAAAAACCCCAAATTAAAAGCCTTTTCCATTAAAATATACTTAATCAAATTTTTAAAACAAATTTTTCATCTCCAAAAGCCAAGAGTAACTAGACATAGTGATTAAAATCTCTTCCAGTTTTCTTATTCTATGTTTCTATTGTTTCCCCTACAATTCTGCTAAGATGGAGAATCTATTAGAAAACAGAAATGTATTGTTATTTCTTTTGCACCTATAAACATGAATTGATACAAGTATATTTTCTAAACTGCAGGCAAACTACACTGGAGACAAATCCAAATGTGAGAAAGCATTCCACACTTTCCCCATCTACACATGCAAATTGATAAAAAATAAACTAAGATGTGACTTATACCAGAAAATGTTCATTCAATTCTGTGTTTTTCCCTAATATTGATTTCATTTTAACAAATAAGTTTGTTTAAAAATCATCTACTAGCAGAGAAAACTAGCTGGGAAGAGGGTCTGTTCAGGAAAAAGAAACAGTTAAAAGTGTTCAGGGCCACTGTCTATTGGAAATCAATCAGAAGTGAAGATAAAACATTTCTACCATTATAATGGAAGTTGGTGGAAAATAGGATTTCATTTATGCAATTGTGATTTATAGGCAACTTTTTAAATTTTCTTTTTTCTTTTCCAAAGACCTGAAGTCTATTCTCAGCTCTACCAGAAATTAGCTTTTTGAAGGAAAGCAACATAGTTATTCTAAGCCTTAGTTTCCTCATCTGTAAATCCAACTTCAAGCTCTAATATCATTGGGAATATATCTAGATTTTTCAAAACCACACTTCTAATACCTAGCACAACATACGAACACAATACTTCCTTTTTTCCCCCCAATAATTCTTAAATGAATGCATGAATAAATGAATGAGGAGGTTGGAAGTCATATGTTCTGGTGGAAAGAGCTCACGTAGTTAATTAACAGAATTAAAAGAAATGAGTTGCTGCCCTGATTTCTATAATTACCATATGCATGACCCTGGGAAAGAGAGTTAAAATTCCAGATCTCGGTTTCCTTATATGTAAAATGAGCCTTACTGAGATATGTGAAAATGAGTGAAAAACATTTTACCAACAAGAAAACGCTGATGCCACCCTCCCCATTTAATTGTGATCTCTGATACAGCTTCTGACTGTACCCTTCACCAATGTGCAGAGTTTAAGGACAAGCCTAGTGGTTCACTGCACGCCCAGTTGGCTGCCATTAGACAGTGAATCTCAGACAATAAAAATCAGAGCAAACATCTGGAAGGTACAGATACTGTTGAAGCCCAAGTTCTCTTCTCCATTTCCCCCCTTTTGGCTCATTCTACCATCAGATATTTAAAAACATAAATTCTAGGGGCGCCTGGGTGGTGCAGTCGGTTAAGCGTCCGACTTCAGCCACGTCACGATCTCGCGGTCCGTGAGTTCGAGCCCCGCGTCGGGCTCTGGGCTGATGGCTCAGAGCCTGGAGCCTGTTTCCGATTCTGTGTCTCCCTCTCTCTGCCCCCTCCCCCGTTCATGCTCTGTCTCTCTCTGTCCCAAAAATAAATAAACGTTGAAAAAAAAATTTTTTTTAAACATAAATTCTAAAGAAAAAAAAATCCACACCAAAAAACCTGTCTGAACAAGCAGCAAATGTACCCAAATTATGTTAAAATATATTAAATATAATAAATGTGTGTTGCCTTTTTCATGGAAGTTGCCAGAGCTATTTTGGGGCTTGATTCAAATCCAACCTCCCCCTGAGACTTAAAGATTTTTAACATGCAGTTTACAAGAGAAGAGAATTTGGTTTTATATAGTATAGTATATAGTATAGAATTTGGTTTTATATATTTGGTTTTATTTGTACTCCGAGTTTCCAAAAGAGCATCCTAAAACAACATGTTAGATCCCTGCCTTGTGGAAAGTGCAGCCAGATTCAAGAGCCATTGTGAATCCAGCACTGGGTCACGCTGAGCTCTGATCAGCTGACTTTATTTTACAAGGTGGCAGTGGCACAGGGTTCAGAGTACAGAGAGAACCCAAAGGGGGCAGTCAATTCACAGGATTAGTGCAAAGTGGGGTTCTGAGATTAAATTAGCCAGAGACTAGAGGAAAAAGTTTGGAGATGAGAAATGGGAAATATACTAAAAATAGCAAAGTGAACTGACTCATCGCTGAGATTTCTACTGTTGTTCTCTGCATGGATATACCAGAACCCATCAGCTCTTCAGATCCAGCTGTGACCTAAACAATGTAGTTAATTCATCATAGACATTTACTGAGCTCGTTCCCTGGTCCCAAACATTTAGTCAAGGCCATTTCTCACACTGATTTGACATCATATCTCTCTCATTCGTCACCCCTCACTGATCCCACAGTGAATCCCCCTTTTCATACCTTCAGTTCTTCTTTCTTGAAATATTTCATGGGTTCTCTTTTAATGGTCTCCTTGCTCCCAAATCCACAAAACACAAATCACTAGATTACATGAATCATGCATTTTCCAGTGTAGCGGACTGCATCTTCCAACAATCCTATGGAAGAAGTGTCATCATCCGCATTTTATAAATAAGGGATTCACTCATGAGTTTTTACATGAAAATTGATTCTCCCTCTGATATGCTCACACATTATTTGTTTCCACGATATTGCTCTTATCATGTTGTTTTATCATCTATCCATCTAAATATCCATCTTCTAAACTAGAATGTGGATCGTTTAAGGGCGGAGATCTTACCTCATTCATCTTTCTCTCTCTGGTGCCTAGATCAGAGTTAATGCTAGCTAAAATGTTGAATGACCATATAAATGCAAACATGAATGGATTCCTGCATGAACGAATGAATGAACATCAATAGTGTTGATGGTTCTACAGCTCTGTAAAGGGGGAAAGAAGACATTATTTCCTGAAGTATGTTTTTAGAAAATTCTAGTTGAATAAGATAATCTCTAGAAAACAAAAAGGTTTTGGGTCCAAAATGACTATAAGATTTGAAGCATCTTCTCCAGAATATTCTTAAAACAGACTGCAAGAAGACATAAGGTACAGAAATTTTTAAAATTTTGTTTAACACAGGTTTGTTCAAATGTATCTGACCATGGATGCCTCCTTCTTTTCTTCCTCTTCCAACTTTCCTCCCCCTTTTTATTCTCCTCCTCTTATTCTTTTTGCATAAGAGGAATTAACAACCCTCCAAAATGATTACTATACAAATATAAACTAAAAGTCACAGGGCCAAAATAATATTTGTTCTGAGTTTTTTAGGTATTGTCTGTCACAGAGACCCTTCCAGGCTATATCTTCAAACTAAGTTCCATAGAAAAGTCTGAAGACACCACAGAGGTTCAGAGGTTTGATCTGCGATAATCCTTCTCTAAATCATTTGTCATGTTCCTGAGAGTCTAGTTTTTTCCAGATGTTGGAAGATTCTAGAGGATGTAAAAAAAAAAAAAACTGAGCAGAAGGATTGAGTGCAGAGGTAAGGCATGGTCTCTATACCTACACCAGACACCGGGAATGTTTTATTAGAGACCAGAGACATGCATGAAGCTCTGTGCACTTTCCAGTCTGAACAGAGCTGAAGCAATCACAAGCCAGTTCTCAGCACTAACTCACAGTCCCTGAAATGGTAAGGATGGAAAATCACTGCTCTGAGTAGAAACAAAATGAAATATTTCTGAACACCTTTTCCTGACAGGTTTGAAAAAGCAAAGAAGGTAAAGGAAAGGGGGTTTCTGGCTGTGAAAGTCTTGGATGAATGTACTGAGAGCAGTTATTTTAGTGGTGCTGGCGATAAAAATTAAGTGAGAGCCTTATGGGAAATGTACATTTCCTCAGAATATGCTGGAACAAATGCAGGTTTTTAGAGGTGCTCTCAGAGGCTGGGCAGAGATGGCAAAGAATACAAAGTCAGAAAAGGGACAGAGTGAGATGGGGAGGGAGACCAAAAAAGACACACTTTGCAAAAGCAGAGAAGATGACATTTAGGGATACCTGGGGCAGCCTGTAAATCACTAAGTTATAGTAAGGCAAGGAAGGGAGAAGGAGACAAATCAAGGTAAGGAGAGGGAACTAGGAAAGACATGACAAAGAAGAGGGATAACAAGGAAAGAATTCAGAAAGAACACAAGGTAGAGAGAAGGGAGAGGAGAGAGGAAGACATGAGTGCGTATCATTGCAGATTAATGAAACACAGCTGAATAAAACTGCAAAGACCCTGGAGACCAGACTGACTTTGACTAGGAATCCACTTCTGTCATTTGGTAGCTGTAGACCTTAAACAAACACATAAAATTTTCAAAACGCTGTTTCTCCTCCTCCTCCTCCTCCTCCTCCTCCTCCTCTCCTCCTCCTCCTCCTCTTCCTCCTTCTCCTCCTCCTCCTCTCCTCCTCCTCCTCTTCCTCCTCCTCCTCCTCCTCCTCCTCCTTCTTCTTTTTGAAACAACAATAAAAATATCTACCTCACTGAGCCATTTTATTTTTAAAATAAATGATTTTCATGAAGGGTCTAGTACCAAACCTGATCCTACCTGATGGTAGCATTCAAGCATAATCACTTTAAAAATTGAGTAACAAAATACCTAAGCAAAAAATGGAGAAAAATAATGTTCTTGGTATAATGAATGTTAGGCACATATGTTTAGCTTATATTATTATTATTAGTAGCAGAAACAGCAATGCCATCATTAGATAGTTTAATGCATTATGTTGATAGATGATGTTCTTTAGAACGTTCATCTTGTTGGTAGCTAATGAAGAGAGGAATGCATTGATTATATCATCTTTATCTAAATCTGAGTAGTGGTTTCACAAAACAAAACCATTCTGACTAGCTCTGGCCAAGGGAATTATGGGTATGGTACAGAGTTGGGCAGAAAACTCTAGTTCAAAAAGGGCTGCTAGTTCTGTCAGTGGTCCAGAACCAGGTACCTCCAGAGAGGTTTCTCTCTGGGTGGACACAGCTTCTCATATCTTTTCTTCCTTATACACACCAAACTTCCCTGCCTGTAGATGCAGGTGAGGGGAACCTGGGTGGCTCAGTCAGTTAAGTGTCCGACTTCGGCTCAGGTCATGATCTCATGGTTCGTGAGTTCGAGCCCCGCATCCGCCTGTGTGCTGACAGCTCAGAGCCTGGAGCCTGCTTCGGAATCTGTGACTCCCTCTCTCTCAATCCCCTCCCCGGCTCATGCTCTGTCTCTGTCTCTCAAAAAATAAACAAATGTTAGATGCAGGTGAGCTCAGTTGTACTCCTCTGTTTTGGAGGCAACCATAATTTACCAGCACCACTCAAGAAAAAGTCTCAGTTTGGTTGAGTCACAATTTCCAACCTTCGAGAGAGAAAATATGATCTTCCCTGCATGAAATAGGAAACTTGCCTGCATGATCTAACAAACTGAGCAGGAGAGCATAGGAAAACATTTTCAGGAAAGAGTCAGAAATCTGAAAAAAAAAAAAGTGTTTGCCCTGAGTTTTTGGTGAAACTTTACACCTGTTTGTGTATTAAAGACACCAAAACATTCACACAAAAAAGAAAACAATTTTTTTCAGTTTTAACATAGTTTTTTAAAACCTACTTTACCTAGCACCTTTCATTAACATGGGAACATATGATGGATCTATCTGTATGCGATTCACAGAACATGTAGAATTTCAGAACCAAGGGGATAGGAGGCAAAGAAACCTGAAACATGGGAAGACTATAATAATCAGTGGTTCTACATAGTCCTAATTCACAAGTGAGGAGAACTGAGACTCAGAGAAATAAAAATATCCAAGGTCACATAGCTAGGTAGTGCTAGTGCTAGAACTGGTACCTAATTCTCCGAATTCCCAGTTTAATGCCATTCTTTCACACCCTGTTGATTTCCAGGGCCTGCCATTGTTGAGGTATTACTAGATAATCTATGAAGCTGGCTACCACCTGAACCCCTAACCTATGAAACCCTCTGAGATTGGCATGTTGAGATTGGATTTTTAAAGGAGCCAATGAAAAATATCACATTTAATTCACTTGGCTGTGACATGGCTATTCTATAAGTAAAGGATGCCTAGAGAATGAACCTAGTATGATACTTGTCCTGACTACAAAGTCCTTCAGCTACTCTATTCATTAAAAGATTTCTAATTTTTGTGAGACAAGTTGGTAGCAATTATCAATCACGGGTGACCTTTTCTTGGATGGATGCAGTGATGGGTGAGTGAAAAGTACTGGAATGTGGGTGAACTCACTGTCCAAACCACTCCCATCTCCCAATCAGTCCACTCTCACATATAAACAATTCCGTATCTTGGCTTCTTAATTTTGTTGTGAGTTTGATCATAAAGCTTTAAATAAATACATTCCAAGATCAGCCAATAAAAGGCACTTAGATGTTTCGTTTTGGGCAAAGTATAGCTCTTTTGTAGGATGTGACTGTTTAGAAGGGGACATTTTGAGATATAAGATTAATATAACAATGAAATTAATCTTTACATGCCCAGTTACTTCATGTGATGCCTTGCCTGGCTCCTGCTACCTTCAACCTTTCTTGACTCTATTGAGTGATTTGGCTTTCAAACATACATGTGTGGCCACATGCAGAGGACTGGGATCAATCCTGACTCATTGCAGAAGGGCTTAGGAATGTTCCTTTAGTCATTTGGAAGACTAAACATGAAGTTTAGTTTTATGGGTTTTACTGGGATCCAGCTCTAATATGTCTGGCTTTCAGTCTGGGCTTCTGCTTTATTTTTCTGATTTGATGTCCATCTTATATTTAAGTTTCAGCAATTCAGTTACATTTTTGCACTTCTGTGACTGAGTCGTAGCTTGTTTAACATGCCAGGTAGTGGTGTGGTTCTGGCATTGGACTCAAACATCCGAATCTCATAGTAATACTTTCTAGATTTGTAATCTTGGATAAGTTAGTTAACCTAACTTAGACTCCAATTTTCTTTTTTGAAAAATGGGGCCAATTATTTCTACTTTAGAAAAACTCAAAATAGATACTGTATATAAAGCACCTGGAGTTTTATATATATTTCAAAATGACAATTACTCAATTTAGTGCTATCTTTCAAATTGGATATTTGTTTATTCTTTTATCCCTCTTGTTCCTCCTCATCGTAATCCATCTATTCTTTGGTAAACCTTTCTACCACTTCTGTCTAGATCTCCTGGGTATCAAAGGGACACAGACTCTCTGGAAATAGGTTTATTTATTCTCCATACTCATTAAGATTTGCATTCAACTTCCTTTAAGAGGGATGAGTATGTGTTTGCTGACTCCACTGAGTATGTCTGATTTTCCAATCTTAAAAACCTCCCAATCTGGTCTATCAACTACTTGGCTCCTATTCTTAGTTTGATGTTGGATATGTACCACACAAACCATATGCCATTGTCTGAGAGTATAGAAGTTGGTTGTCTTATTAAATATATATCAAGACTTTAAGAAAATAGAATTGATTAGCAGAATATTTATATTATCCACGATCTATTTTCAGTTATATATTTCAATCCAGCAGTTTATATCTTCCATTAATGTTTCTTAGCAATTTAATTATTTGGAAGATTTTCTTATAATGGGATAAGGGATCAGACATTCAAGTCACTTCAGCAAGACTTTGAAATAAATGAGAAACAGGCAAAAATATAAGGCTAGGAAGTCCAAGATAAAGGTGCTGATAGACACAGTGTCAGCTTCTTAGTTCACAGTTGTCTTTTGCTGTAAACTTTCATGGCAGAGGAGAGGATGGGATACCTGGGGTCTCTATTATAAGGGCACTAATCTCAATCATGAAGGCTCTGCCCTAATGAATTACTTCCTAAAGGCTTCACCTCCAAATTACCATCAAATTACTATCACATTGTTGGATTTGGTTTCAACACAGGAATCAGGGGCAGGAAGGACACAAACATTCAACCTATAGCAGTGTGGACGTAGCGAATTACAAGCATTCAGCCTATATCAGTGTGGAAGTAGTTAATCGCAAGATTGCAAATTAAAGTACTGCCATTTTGATGGAAAGAGGTTGCCTTTAAATAACATTTTAATGGTGTGGTCAAATAAAAACAGAGAAATGGTATGAGGCTATCTCTTCAATCTCATACCAATGGGATTTGAGGAATGGTAAACTGTAAAATGTAATTATTAATTGATGACAGAATAAAAGAAAGGAGACTAGCTCAATATTTTAACCCAGAAGCCTATGATGAGGAGATTAAGTTTGTATGTGTGATTGAGGACAATAACATACCATGAAGACCTCAATCTCCAAAAAAAAAACCCAAACCAAACCAAAACAAAAAACTGATACACAACTGGTGAGTGCCAAAAATAGAGAAGTCCCTATTTGAATTCATCCCCAGAAAGCCCACAGTCTAATGAAGAATATAAAAAGTCAACTGAAGTAGAAGTAAACGCAGAGGAATCATAGAGGTAAGATAAATGTGCATTGGTAGTAAAAAGGAGAAAACATCTGGGTGCATGGGGTAACATTTGGGAGATATCAGATGTCACTGAAGAAAGATAATAAAGGATCAATAGTAGTCTTCATAAGATGATGAAAGGATACTCCAAGAACAAAGAACAAATTTATGGATAAAAGGAACTTCAGGGAACAAGACAAAAAAATATACATCCAATTTTCACTAATTTACAAAAGGCTCTACTGTAACTAGAGTTTTATTCAAACTATATGAAACCAAAATTCAAGTCAGTGCTATGGAAGCCATCCAAGACATGGAATAGGTTAAAAATATAATGCTTCAATAAAGGTTAAGGGGGTAAAAACACAGGTTCTTAAGATACACTATATATATTTTGAAGAATGATCTAATTTTTTGAAATATATATTAAAAAGAAAGACATACCATTTTATAAATTTTTTCTCAATGTGCCTTGCGAATAATAGGCCCTAAAGACTGGATGCCATCACAACAGGGAGGTGGTCTCCTTTCATTCTTGAAAGAACTAGTCACTTATGGCTATTAATGTGAATTCTTAATCACTGAGCTAAGACTGTAACCTATGAACCACTGAATATTATTCATCAACACACTTTTCTCAAGTAGTTGATCCAACATTGAGCAATGCTTGGGTGCAAGTCTAAAGTCTATGAGAATCTATTCTATGATCAGGAGCCCTTTAAGAATAATACAGCTTTCATCCTTACCACTGTTATTAAACCGGTCTTCCAGTGCACCCTGACCAGCACTTTGACAAATCCAGTGATTGAGCAAAACCGTTCACCCTGCCATGCTTGAAGTATCAGCAAGATTTGACACTGGTGATCATGCCTCCTTGCTTGATACACTCTTTTCACTTCTTTTCCAGGTCATGCTTTCATGGTTTCTTCCATGTTCACTATTTACTCCTTCTCAGTATTCTTCACTAGCTTCTCTTTGTCTCATTGACAACTTGACTTCAATGTATTTTCCAGGTTTAGTATTGAACTTCTTTTTGGTACCTACTCACTCCCTTGATAAAGATGGTTTTGGCTTTGAATACCATGTTATACTTCATAACGCCTAAAGTTTCCCATTTACTCCCAAACATCAGCTTTGGCATACTAACGACTACTGAACTTTTCCCTTGACTTTCTAGTAGGCACTACAAACATAAAAGCCTAAAATCGAATTATTCTTCCTCTATGTCACAAAACTATTCCACTTAGAGGTTTTCCTATTTCAGTTAATGGGAAATTACTTTCTCAAACCAGAAATCTTGGCATCATTTTGAATCTTCTCTTTCTTTTGAACCCCTTTGCCAATTTGGTACCCAATTCTGTTGGTCTTATGTTTAAAGTATATCCAGAATTTAATCATTTCTCAACATCTCCACTGCTACCACCATGGTCTAAGTCACCAATATCTCTTACCTGGACTAGTATAATAGCTTCCTAACTATTCTTGCTGCTTCTACCTTTACCACTATTTTCCCCATCAATTCTAAACACAGAATCCAGATTAATTCCATTAAAACACAATCGACATAATGTCACTGCTTTGATGAAATCCTTCCAACAACTGAGTCCTCATGCCACCAAGAATGCAGTGGCCTATCAGGCCCTGTGTGACTTGGGAGTCAAACCTCTGTGATCTCAACTTATTTCCCTCACCAGCCACAATGACCTCCTTGATGTTCAGTAAATATCCAGGTGTTTATAAGCCAATCCTTTGAAGTTGTTCCCTTTGACTAGACTACTCTTCCCCTAGATGTATCACATTTACTTCCTTGGTGTATTTGCTTAAATTTCATCTTGTCTTTGGTGTCAACATTGGCCACCATTATTTTAAATTGTATTCTTTACTCCCTGAAATCTCCATTCACAGTCCCTACACTATTTTTTCAATGGTATTTATTACCCTCTCATATATTATATGCTCTAGTTTATTATTCTTATTATGGGCCTCCCCAATAAAATGCAAATTCCATGAGGGCAAAGATTGCTTTTTGTACTGTTTTATTCCCAGTGCTTAAAAATGTACTTATAGCATCCATAGTAAGAGCTCAATAAGTCTTTGTTGAATGAATGAGTGAATGAATGAATGAATGAATGAATAATTGATCCTAAAGATATAATTGTAGAGAATGCTAGAGCCAGAAGTAATCTAAGGAATCATCTAAGGTAATTCATGTACTTTTTATAGATGAAGAATATGAATCTTTGAGAAATATACTGATTCATCCATAATAGGTACATAGGTCTACTAGTATATATTTTAGACTATTGTTTTTTTATTGCTGTATCTACAGGGACAAGTGCAATGGTTGTCTTAGAGCAAGCACTCAATGAGTAAGTATCTTTTGATGAGACTCTCAGTGTTCCTTTCATCACACCATATTGGCAACCTTAACTTGTAATTTGGTAGAGCTCTGTAAAGTGGTTGGGTAGAATAGATTACTTCCAAAGTTTATTTTGACTATAAATTTCTCTTGAGCAGTCATTCTAAATATCTTGCTAGTTGTTATGTAGTCCTACTTTCTTTTCTCTCCCATACTTTCCTTCACTCCCTTTCCAATGGTTATGTAAAACTTCCTACCTCTTTGCCCCCCAAAAAAGAATATTAAAAAACACTCCCTTTGGATGGTGAAATAAATAACTTCTGAATAACATATAAATATTCTACACCCCTAGTTACCTGGACCAGATTATTAGCTATGGTTGGCATGATTTGGTGACCACAGCAGGTCTGGTTTAGGTACAAAGTTGTTGATGGAATATGGAGTGAGTTTTGAGAAGACTTAGGTTAACTCACATCTACCAAACATATCTTAATTCCTGAAATCCACTCTGTAACAAATTATCATGTTCTCTTCTCTAGTGTTTAAATACAAAATATAAGAAATTCAGTGACTCTTTCATTTAACATGTATTTAACTATCTGATAGTCTGTATGTGATAATGTTGAACATACCAGACTTAACATTGTCCTCATGAAGTTTATAGCCCAGTGAGGGGGCGGCATTAATGAACAACTATACAAGTATACAACGAATTTCAAACTGTGGTGAGTGAATTAATGACAATCACAGACTGCCATAAGCATAAATAACTGGTCCAGGGGTGGAGTGGGTCGCAGAAAAGCCAAAACTGAGCTAAAAGTTATAAGCTGTAAGACATAAAAGATAAAGAACATTGTTGAGGAAGTTTTTGGGAGAAGAGATTCTTCCAGGTGGAGGTGAATTCCTATGCAAATATTCTGAGGGTGGGCAGTGGGGAGGTGACAGCTTGGCTCCTTCAATAATTAAAGTGGATGAATTTTTCTGGAATAAAGAGAACAAAGAGAAGACAAGTCTACAAGTGAATAAGATCTACATTTTTAGTCTTTAAGAGTAGTAAGGAGGTTTTGAGATCAGATACCTCAAAGATTGGGTCCCCCCCAATTCCATAATATACGTGAGTATTTAAGTCATGCAAGTGTTTAGATAGAAAGACTTGTAAACAGAAGGCTAAAATGAGAAACTGTTTTTGAACATTAATTTTACCTAATTCAAAATTTCCCCAGATGTCATTCTAAGTCTATACACGCCTTGGTATTTGTTGACATTGCTACCACATATATACATATCTTAGCTTATATTTTCTTTTCCTTTCATGGACACTCAGCTTAAACAGATTTCCTTGTCATTGTTTTCCACAAAGCTCTCCTAGTGTTTGAGTTTTTAAAAAATGAGTTCAATCTTAGTTCACTTTGAGGTTTCGGCTATAGTTCAAGTCAGGTCTTGATTTGCCTGAACCAGTTTCTTTTCCCTGGGCAATACCAGTCTTGCCTAGATTTGCTCTTTAGATGAAATAGAGTTGCTAGTTTCAATTTCACAAGGGCTCATATTAGAGGCTATTTCTCTTTTAAATAATAACAGAATTCCAGGCAAAGATGGTCAGGCAGGAAAGTTTCATAAACCTGTGAACAATAGGCTGGTACTGGAATTGATTCAAATGTTTAATTATTTGTTGAGAGAAGGTTGTCTAGAGGCTTCACATAAGAAGAGACTTTATAGATTTTTATTATTCAGGGAAGGTAATAATTTTGATATAAAAAAACATGGGCCAATTCCTCTGTTAAGCAATAATGACAAAATGTTTGTCAAAATAATGCTAGCCACTGAGAAAATGAGGGGTCCAAAGAGCCCTTCTTCTTTATTTCATGTCATCAATCTTGTGGTCTCTAAACCTGCAGGGACTGTCACAATAATGCAGGTTGCATTGAAGGTATTTCTAAAGTTGAGAAAAGATACACCAATTTCTTTTGTATTTATGTCAGTATCAGACTAGCGTCTTTGACGGAGTGCACTCTAATAACAGGCCCAGTAGCTTCCGACATCAGCCAATATTTTTAAGGAGACTTGTGGTCATTTAGCATAAGTAGATAATGACCATATGAGGTCCAAGGTAACTAGGTCAGACAGTACAAAAAGATTAATATATTTCATATATTGTGAGTGAACAAAAGCAAATAGAATCTACAGAGGGATTAAGAATAGGTAAAAGATGAAAAAGAAATGTAACAAATAATCGGAAGTACTCAAAAGCAGCATCATGTGAAGAAAAGAGCATTGGCTGAGTTAAATTTAGAACATCTAAGTTTTAGGTCCACTACTGCTCCTAAATAGCAACACATTTTTGGGAAAATTATTTTGTCATTTTGCACTTCAGTTTCTGCAAGTGTAAAATGGAGCTAAAAGGAAAACAAAAAATCTCCAAAGCCCTTTTCCAGATCTGTGATGTTGTATAAAGATCATTGAGAAACTGATAGGTGAGTTTGGGAACAATGGGCATAGTTAGCTAGAGGGAAGTTGGAAGAAAGAATAAAAAAGATAGCATATGTATATTTCCCAGGAGGAGAAGTGGAATGAAGGGATCAGAAGGGTGAATATGAAGATGGATGGTTTGCAGAGAAAGAACCAACTGGAAGGAAGAAGTACTTGCTTAAAGATATTGTTCCAAGAATGTAGTCATTCATGCTAGAAACTGAAATTCCAAGATTACCTTAAGATACATACTCTACACATTAAATTGAAAAAGTGACCTTAGTCATACAAGTATTTAGGTTGATTAACACTTCGATGGAACATGGCTAGGAATCTAAAGAAACTGTCTCGGCAGAACGGATATTATTCTGCTTTTCCCTCAGGAGTCTTCATTGCCCCTCAAAAATTAATCAGATTTGTGAACAATATATTCTACCTCCCCCCATATTTATGGAATATCCAATATAAGAAAATATGCTAAGTCTTTATCTCATGTAATCCTTAAACATAAGTATTAAAATCCTCATGTTATACCTGGCTATGTGAAATGCTAAGGAATTAAGTTTGTGTTAGAGCTAACATGCCAATGCATATACCATGAAATGAATCCATAACTCTTTCCAGAACCAGGCAAGGACTACCTCCAAAGCACTTTGTCCCTTCTTATTGATCTGTACCCATTAAAAAAATGTTCTGAATCTTGTCTATCACTGGCTACTTCAAGCATGCAATCAGGAAGTCTTTAGCAAAAGACACATGAACATGCATCTGAAAATAGCTGAAATCATAGAGGAATATTTAGGAAACTATATCTTACACTGTATAGATTGATTTCTTAAGTAATTTTCCCCCAGCTAACTCTTCTGTGAAGGTTGCAGAAACTGATAGCAGAAGACCACAAATGAGACTCTCTTAACAACAACAACAACAAAATGAGTTAGTGGTCTTCAGTGTAGACGTGGTGGTGGGACTGAAGAAGAGGTAGGGTATGGGGCATACAGGTTGAAGATAATGGAACTGAATTAGTGGTTGATTGGATATGGGCAAGTGAAGGAGTGGGAAAAGTCCGCAATGAGTTTTTTTTTTAATATATGAAATTTATTGACAAATTGGTTTCCATACAACACCCAGTGCTCATCCCAAAAGGTGCCCTCCTCAATATCCATCACCCACCCTCTCCTCCCTCCCACCCCCCATCAACCCTCAGTTTGTTCACGCAATGAGTTTTTGACTTGATAAACTGGGCTAATACAGACAATACTTGTAAACAAGAAAAATATAGTGGTGTAGGCAGAGAGCCTCTCCTTTACTACCCATTCTGCCTTACTAAGCTATTCATGCTTATGGGCTATTTTCAGCCACCTGATGATACATATGTCATTGTTTTTCACCTTTCTGAATAAGACTAGAATAGCCACACTCCAGGCCACATTCTTGCTTTGGCTTCCCTCAGAATCTCACTGAACCCAGAGAGTTGCTCTAAAGCCTCACTTTCCTTTACTCTTATAATAATGTGGGCAAAGGATGTTATCTATTGATAGTTGGTCTGGGTCTATACCTGCCAGTGTGAAATAGAAGTGGGTAATTATCCCAGAGGTGTCTTTGTGGACATCAGTCTTAAAAAGTAGATCCTTAAGTTTTACTTAAGCAATTTGAGTAAAATAAGATTTTTACTCACATGATTTAAGCCTCTGTGGGGCACTGAAGAATGCATTTTTTCTTTTCTTTAGTTTTTGTATGTTATATGAGATTATGCCTTCTGTCAGGGCTTTCTCAGACTATTTCATGAGAACAACAGTCTTTAATCATATGAGACTTAGCAAATATGAACCAGTGTAGTCACCTCTCCAAGGTTTCAGAGAATGTTTCCGGACCCCAAGGATTAGAATACATCCTCACCGCCCTCCAAATTGACTAGTGTTCCCTTTAGTCAATATTGATTCATTACATGAGAAAAGCACCTGGTCCTGTTCACTCCTCATTATTCTAAAGAGTGATGATGCCAAGAATTGGGGAAAAAAAACAAAAAAACAAAACAAAAAAAACCCCTCCCATTATCATTGAACATTCATATGATATTAAAACTTATAGTAGTGACGGTTTAAGGCAGAGTAAAGAAAATGAAAATCATAATAATGCCAGTTCATGTGCTTTGGGAGAATGGAAAGAGTTTAAATTATTAAACTGTCAAGTTGTCAGGACAAAGACAATCTCAAGTCTGGAGCTGAATCCCTCGGTGGCCCTCACCCTGGCAGCTGAGAGCATAGAAGGAAGGGGGTGAAGGGAAGGGAGGTTTTAAAATTCAAATGCCTCCTGTCCTGAGTGTGCATTTCTATCGCAATTCCCCAAGAGTCTGATAGCTAGTCTGTCTCTTTGAGTCATAGGTGTATTTACTTATTCTGAGAGCAGTCCTTAGGGAGAAGAAAAACTAAACAAGTTTAAAAGCATGTTCTGGAAGAGAAGAGGAAAAGAAGACATCATGGTAGGTATGATGATTTTGGTTTTGTTATTGTCATTGTTGTTGTTTGTTTGTTTGTTTGGTTGGTTGGTTGGTTTTGGGTTTTTTAGTCAGCTTCTTCTACAGAATAGTAAGTATTTATTTAAATGTATATAGGTTCATGTCATGAAGCCTCAAAATTATATTCCCACAGCACATGCTGTAAAATGCATTTTGCAAACTTTGGAAACTAAGACCTAGCTACAGTGTATGGCTTGTTTAAGGCCTCATAACATTCTATTATATACAGGTAGATAGATGATAGCTAGATATTCATATGCTAATATATTTTATAATATCACTTTCAGGGAACAGGATAGGGTTTTAGCCACCTACTTCTTCCATGACAGCCTTCCCTACTGCAAAGTGTTTGTGATTCAGAAGACTTTCTGTGTGTTGGGAATATATACACTGAGAGCATTAGGTTAAGAGTTTGAGAAAACGTTCTCCCTTCCAAACAAATAAGAGAAAGAATGAAGATTGGGGGAGAAGTAATTTGACTTTCAGAGTGGTACCAAGATCTTGGCAACATGGTCTTCGTGCCATGTTTAAAACCTACTGTCAATGATCCTTTCTCTGAATTTTATCATATTTTACTTCCTGGAATAACCTTCCTTCTCTTCTTTGCCCAACCAGTTGCTACACCCAAAATCAATGAATGAATGAATGAATGAATGAATGAAGCAGTTAATGTTGTGAAATTATTTGCCATATCTGTGGATCATGTCTCTTGTTACTAGCAAAAACAACATATAAGCTAATATCAGGCATTACAGTCTTTTTTTTTTAATTTGACAAAGCTGTTTCAATAAAGAAGTTACATCTCTTGTGTTGTTGTTGTTGTTGTTGTTTTTCCAGAGCATGTTCCCATGTTAACACACCAAATAAGTGGGTACATCTCATTTTTTTATGAACATCCAATTAACATGTGAGTCTTGAGTCTTGAAGCTGAAATAAGTATTAGCGAATTTATGTTTATAGGTCTGATTTTCTATATTTCTCTTCACAGTTCTCTAGAAATCGATTTTTTTCCAGTGTAATCATCATCCCCCTTTTTATTCTTTACTTGCTGTATATAGCTTTTCATCTTTGTATTATCGTTCATTAGTGGAAATGCAATTACCTGTCTTACGTTTTTATCAAAAATTTGTATTCAAGAAAGTTTGATCAAGAAAAAGGGAGGATTCCATCACCACTTCTGTTTTAACATGAGAATAATCTTTCCTACTAAAGAACTAAAGGTTTTCTTTTTTCTTTCTTTTCTAGCTTTACTGAGATATAATTGACATATAACATCCTGTAAGTTTAAGTTGTACAATACAATGATTTTATATGTGTCAAATAGTTACAATTGCGTGTGTGTGTGTGTGTGTGTGTGTGTGTGGTGAGAACTTTTAAGGTCTTAGTAGCTTTCAAATATACGAAATAGTGTTGCTAACTATGGTCACCAGGCTGTACATTACATCCCTCGAATTTATTCTTTTTTTTACCTGGAAGTTTGTACCCTTTGACCAGCATGTCCCGACATCCTCCCACCCCTAACAACCACCAATCTGCTGTTTCCATGGATTTGTTTGTTTGTTTTAGATTCAACATATAAGATGACACAGTATTCGTGTATCTCTGTCTGACTTATAGCCTCAAGGTCCATCCATGTTGTTGCAAATTGCAGGATTTCCTTAGTTTTTATGGCTGAATGCATGCACACACATTTTCTTTATCTACTTATCCATCAATGGACACTTAGGTTTTTTCATGTCTTGACTATCGTACATAATACAATGATGAACACGGGGCTGCAGTATGTCTTCAAGATAGTGATTCATTTCCTTCAGATATATACCCAGAAGTGGAATTGCAGGATCATATGGTAGTTTTTGTTTGTTTGTTTGTTTGCTTGCTTGCTTGTTTTTGAAGAACTTTCATACTGATTTTCACAGTGGTGGTACCAATTTATCTTCCTACCAACATGAACCCATTGTACAAGTGTTCCCTTTTCTCCACACCTTCACTAGCACTTATCTCTGGTCTTATTTGTAATAGCCATTCTAATAAGTGTGAGGTAATATATTACTGTGGTTTAGATTTGCATTTCCCTGGTGATGAGTGATGCTGAGCACTTTTTTATGCACTTACTGGACATTTGAATATCTTCTCTGGAAAAATGCCTATTCAGGTCCTTTGCCTATTTTAAAATCAGGTTATTATTATCATCATTATCATTATTATTGCTATTGAGTTGTATGAGTTCCTTATATAGTTTGCATATTAACCTTTTATCACGTGTATAGTTTGTAAATGTTTTCTCCCATTCTGCAAGTTGCCTTTCATTTTATTGAGAGAGACAGAAAGAGAGGGAGAAGAGAATATTACATTAGCATATGAATGAATGAATGAATGAATGAATGAATGAATGAAATAATCCAACCAAATATGTCCTTCCAGTAGGATGAGGGAAGGGATGGATACAGGTGAAGACATGAACTGGGAGGTAATAACAATGTGCATTTAACCATTGCCTTGATGCTAAGAATCTGCTCTACATCAGGTTATCCCATACCTAACATTATATCAGTAACAAGTCAAGGCATGGATAGTTTTTATTAAGGTTCAATTGCATGATCAAAAAAGTATAAGTAATTGAGCAATTTACATTCTAAAATTGTTTATTGATAGTTGAATAATTAAACTTTGTTTGACTCCTTTCAGAGTCTTGATGGAATGAGGCCCAGGAAGATAACATTTACTCAGAATGGGAGAGAGAAAAGTAAAACAAAGGAGGCAAGATAAAAAAGGAATTGAGATTTACACAAACAATAATATAAACCATTACATTTTGGGATATTTTTCATATCTCTTTGCTTATGCCTTATGACAGCTTTATGTAGTTATTTTATTATTCCTGTTTTACTGAAAAGAAGGACAATTAAAGGTAAGTTTCCTTCAGAGGGCTGGGGGAAAGTGGTAAGGATAAGCTGAGAAATAACGAGAGGGTGTGGAAGGGGAAGGGATCTCAAAATATGAGGATACTGAAAACAAAATTTTTCATGCAAATAGGTACCAGGATGTGTATTACTGTAAAATATAGAATATAGATAGCCATAAGAGAGGATTCCAATAATTAAAGTATCTGAAGCGTATTTCAAAAGTTCCATTCCTTGACTACATGAATAACATGGCAGACAAAAATCAATTTTGTATAAATTAGAGCATGGATTACAAATTGGTTGTCCACTAGCTGAATCCAGGCCATTTCAGCCTGCATACTATTTTAAAAGTTGAGATGTTTGAAGCAAAACTTCAATTTCTGGATTTTCTTAAAGACTGGCAATAGTGGGCCCACATTCCCCTATGATAACAATCGCTTGGACAAGAATTTACCTGTCCCCTTTAGGGGGGTCATGCACCCTCTTGTTTGTCAAAATCCCCAGTCAGCCTAGATGATAATCTGTTACTTATGTGGTTCCTAGAACATTCTGAGTTTGGAACCATTGACTTCAAAATATACCTTTCAGGAATTAGGAGAAAAGTTAAACATCTGTGCATCACAGCCAGTGATAAATACTGAATGGAAGAGGGAAAGATGATTAAGATATATGATTCTCTCATGGAATTCAGAGTCCAGCAGGATAGATTGAGTAATTAAAAAAAATAATGAAATACAAAAATGCTACAATAACAGTTAGTGGAAAGTGCTATGGAACCACAGAGAAGAGAGAAATTAGTTTTCCTTTGGGGAGAAGGAGAATATTGAAGACTTAAAGTAATGTGTGAACTAGACCTTAAAGAAGCAACAGGGGTTTACAAGTTGTAGATCTGAAAAATATGCCAGGGAGGAAATATCAAACACAAAACATGTGTAATAATATGTAGCACATGTAGGAAAATACATAGCATAGGTAGCATGTATCAGCATGAAAAAAAGTATGGCATGTTGAAGGGGAAATGGTAATTTAAGTAAACATTAAGGGGGAGGAGTAATGATAAATTAGTGAATAAACAGAAATTAAACAGACTTCAAAGTTCCTGAATGATCAACTAGGTCACTTAGACAGTATCCTGTAAACAGAAGTAGCCATTGGGAGAATTTTTCTTTTTTGAGATTTAGTTGATTTTAACAATGCACTGGAAGGATTTGATTTTTGGAAATGATAAAGGAAATAAGAAAAAATCATGAGTTCTACCAAAGTTAGTGATGATGAAGACAGAGAATGCAGATTTAAGAGTCATTTCTCAATTTCACATAAATTAATTCAATTTAATATTAATCAATCCAGTATGACATCTGTTGATCATAATTTATATGTCAGGAATCCCGATGGATACTGGTACAAAAATTCTGAACAAGACCTGTGCCATATCAACCATGTTTCTGAGACTCTAGTATGAAACCTAATAGAATCAATGAGAATAGTTGAGAGAGAAATGAAAGAGGTAAACAAATAAGATTTTTTAAAAATTAAAATACTATCAAGGTCCTTTTAAGCCCTCTAAAACCATATCTTTATCTAATTACCTTGTTCTCCCAATTGAGGTCTAAGATAAAATTAATGAAATATTGCATATTTGGGTAAATGGTCTTAAGTCTTGGCTGGAAATTCAATCTTAAATGTATCCTGTGATTGGTCCCAGAATGTTTGTTCATTTCAACCTTTCTGCTACAATTTTCCGTTTCTAATTTTTGGCTCCAAATAGAAAGACATGTGAATGTGAGATATATATATTTGTGTGTGTGTGTGTGTGTGTGTGTGTGTACTGATTTTGTTTTATGTTGTATTTCATCATCTGGTCTTATAATAATGCAATGTTTTTGTTTTTTGGTTTTTTTCCTAAAAAGTAATGTCTTAGCTCTGATAGCAGTGCCTTGCTGAGTTTTTAGAACTTCTGCTGTTTGTAGGAAGGCAATGTATAGGGGAATCAAGAAAGAAAAGAAAAGAAAATTTTAATTTTTCACCAGTAATCACTTTTGACCTGTATTTTCTTGTTTGTTTACCAGACATGTCTCAGATCCCTACTTTTGCAATCTCTTCCTTCCTATTTCTATGCTCGTGGAAGAAAAGCTTTAGGGAAATGAAGACTGGATATGTGGGATGAAAGCTTCTGCACTTTCAGCAAATTCTAATTCTTTTTTTTTGCCCAGAGCTTTATGGATGGAAAATAACTTAAATGATAGTGACTCATTATCACCTGGGTGTGGGGTGGACTGGGTGTCAGGAGCCCTGAATGTTTTCAGCTATGTGATCCTAGCAAGCCCCATTCTCTGTGTAGGTGGCAGTTGCCTGATCTGTAAATGGAGGGAGGAAGCTAGATGGTCTGTAAGGCAGCTCTGAACTCATGTGTAAGGATAATTCTGGAGTTATATGGTGGTTAGATCCCTTTGTCAAATAGGATCAAAAATTCCCAAGCCATTGCTTAAATGGGAAGATCCTCCGCCCCAAAAGGCATGGTTAAGAAATCATTATCTGATTATCTAGGTTAACCTTACTTTTATCCCTACTTTATATGAATCAGTTCTTCTTTTAAAATGTATCTTTGGGGGCACTTAGGTGGCTTTGTCGGTTGAGCATCCGACTTCAGCCATGATCTCACGGTTCATGAGTTCAAGCCCCGTGTGGGCTCTGTGCTGACAGCTCAGAGCCTGGAGCCTGCTTCAGATTCTGTGTCCTCCTCTCTCTGTGCCCCTTTTCCACTTGTGCTCTGTGTCTGACTCTCTCTCTCTCAAAAATAAATTAACAATAAATAAATAAATAAATAAATAAATAAATAAATAAATAAATTTGTAAAATGTATCTTTGGAATCACGGAGGGGATGGTGGTGGTGGGCATTAGCTATTCTCACTTTAATTAAATGCCCTTATGATTAGTGTTGTAGTGTAA
Organism: Prionailurus bengalensis; assembly: GCF_016509475.1. Lineage (NCBI taxonomy): Eukaryota > Metazoa > Chordata > Mammalia > Carnivora > Felidae > Prionailurus > Prionailurus bengalensis. The sequence goes on along the minus strand of NC_057359.1, from coordinate 78,218,937 downwards.
GGATTCTTGGCTCTGCAACTTTCTGTGCCTCAGTTTTCTTAATTGTAAAATGTAGTTAATAATCGTATTTTTCATGAAGATTGAATAGGTTAACATATGAAAAATGTCCAGAACAGTGTCTGGTACATACTTCACACCATATAATTTTTTGCTATTATAGCTATCATCCGAAAGCATAAAATTGCAACAGAGTAGATGTTTCAGAAAGTGCTAGTGATAGTCAGTGATAGGGATGTATATGTACTGGGAGATGAAATTGTTGGTGGCCAAACTAGGAGTTTGAAAGGCCATTCTTGGGGATGTTGGAGATTGGATAAAATAAATAAAGGGAATTCAAAAGATAAGGACTGACATATGATTAAATAACACTTTAATTTCATTTCAAAAGAACGTTGTCCATACTCAATCTTCCACTGTGCTCCAGCAGCCCATATAGCCACTCCCAGGGGAGCGTGGCCACAAGCTGAAGATCAACAATGGTTAGGTGATCTAAGAGTCCTTTAAAGTTTAGCTAGAGGAATGCCTTTCTGCCCTAACTTGGAAGGTTCTGCCTAGTCAGAGTTTATTCTTCCCCTAGATCAATTACTATGTCCCTCTTCTCTGTCATGCAAACTCCTGACTGAAACAACAAGAATCTTTTTTTTCCTTTTAAAAATTTAGAGGATACCCAGTAGAATAAAATTAGTACCAAGTACCATGTATTGCCATTGTCTTTCATGCAAATGCTTTCTCTGATGAAGAATACATACAACCTGAGAATTAGGTTTGGGTAGAGTTACATATTTATCAAAGAAGATACATAAATCTGAAGGAATTGGCCCATCTCATCTAACTGGTAAATTTTAGTTCCAACTTGGATTTAAATCCAGGTGTCTGGCACAAAACTCCATCCTGAATTTTATTTAAGTTTATTTATTTGTTTTGAGGCGGGGGGTGGGGGGCGGTGGCAGAAAGAGAGGGAGAGAGAGAGAATCCCAGGCAGGCTCTGTGAGTGCAGAGTCCAATGCTGGGCTCAAACTTATGAACCATGAGATCACAACCTGAGCTGCAATCAAAAGTCAGACGATTAACCAACTGAACCACTCAGGTGCCCCACCGCCTGGTGCCCCACCAGTTTGGAAATACTGGTGGAAGGGATGGGGAAGGAAAGAATAGAAATCATCCATTCAATGAAAGGGATTAGACATGCTTGATCTATCTGTATCTATTTCCAAATAAGGAAATTATGGAAACCAAATATGTTTAAATGATGGTAGGAAGTATAATAAAGCACTCCTGGGAGGAAAAGCAAGTAAGTCATACAGATGATAAAACACGTATACACTAGACAGTCTTGGAAGACTACATGCTCAGCAGACATTTGGGGTTTCCTGGATCTCTGTGGCATGATCAGCCAGTTCCAGGAGGCAAAACTCCTCTCTGGGGAGGTACAAGGCTTTGGGCATCAGAGGTACAACTGAAATAATGCTTCCAGAGAAGAGAGTATAAAAAATGTGTCCCAAGGTAATTTTTCAAGCTGATGATGGGGGTTGAAGGGAAGGAAGAAAGTCATTTTCAGGCCAATAATCCCCATTGCACAGCCGCTGTGAGCTGTGTGAATCACTGAGCACATTTCAAGGAATAGCTGTCATGTGTCACTAACGAATTCTCACTGCAGATGGGCTCCAGGGTACTCAGGATCTATTTTGGGGAGGCCACAAGCAGTGAAAGCCTGCTGGTGCCACTGTAAGGGAATCTCAGCCACCCTTGAAAATACAGAGAAATAAAACCTTAAGTCCAAGCACAATTCCCCCTTGTTATGATTCACATTCCTATATTTCTTCTACTCCATTCTGCATTCCCACCCTCTCTTCTGTGTGCTCTTTTCTTAGGCAAAACCATCATTTGTCTCTCTACTAAGTCTGTGTGCAAAGTGTAGTACTTGTAGTGTTCCATACGCCCAGAAAGAAAAGAATGAAATAAGAGTTTGTGTACATATTGTATGTTTTCTGCCAGTCCAGTGGCATAGAATGCTCCTAGGTGCCATTATTTCACTTTCTCTCCATTCACTGGATGTTGATACCCAGGGCTACCTGAAAAACCTTCTACTGAGGTTGGCAAATCCTCCCTTAGCCATGATCCCTGTGGTAGGCAGAATAATGGCGCTTCTTTCCTCTTCCTTCAAAGACATGTGTATCCTAATCCCTGGAGCCTGCAAGTATGTCACCTTCACGGATGTGATCAGATTGAAGGTTCTGAGAAAGAAAGATGATCCTGGATTATTTGAGTGAGTCCAGTGTCATCACAAAGGGACTTACAGGAAGGAGGAGAGTCAGAGTATAAGAATATATGACAAAAGAAACAGAGATGGAGTGAAAGTGATGTAGGTCCATGAGCCAAGGAATGTGGACAGACTCTAGAAGCTAGGAAAGTCAAGGAAACATTCACCCCTAGAGTCCCCAGAAGAAATGCAGCCCTGTTGACTCATTTTAGATCGCTGACCTCCAGAACTGTAAGATAACAAATGTATATTGTTTGAAGACACCAAGTTTATGATAATTTGTTATAGCAGCCACTGACCTGCCCACTGACCAGGAACAGTCCTATTGGACCATTATGTGAGCAAGAAATAAATTTGTATTGTGTTAATCTACTGAAATGTTGGCATATAGGTACAAAAGTGTACAGCATTGTTGTAAATATCGTAGACCCTAGACGGTATACTTCATGATATCTTAAGAAGTTATGTGGTTACCCAGTTGGATGTTACTCAACCCTCCTCCATCCTTCTCTACCTCAGTCCTCTATTTACTTCTCATTTTTTCATAGTCTTAAGTTCAATTACTTTGTGTCCTTTCCCAGTGCCTTCTGTGACTATGTCAGGCCCAGAATGATAACTCTTCCCAAAGTCTTTAAACAGTTATGCATTTTTCCCATGCAAAATAAATAAAGTGGATAAATATGGCAAAACAAATGGAGCATCTCAACAAGGAATTACCAAAAAGACAATTTTAAAATGCAATTATTTGCAGTGCATCTGTTCAAACACCCTCACTACCATTTTTCTCTCTAAATTTCAACTTTTCCTTCTGGTGGCCCAATTTTTTCAGGTTTTTGAATAGGTTTCATTGGAGACTGGGTTGGAATTTCAGGCAAGACAATTGAAATTGTTTATATGCCAATATCATCTTTCTAAGGTTTCCTGATTCTTTATGAATATGGAGATAGACTCACTGAAAAAGCCAGGATACATTTTCAAAGGGCTTCACAATGGTTCCTTCCCACTCTCCCATGCACTATTTTTATCTTACCTTCCGTAGGTATCTATGCTAGTGAAGACAGATTGGAAGCAATATACAGCAAGGTTCTATGTAACAGCAGAGTTGCAAGATGTGAAGAGCTGGGACACATGAATCATAGAGGACCTACTTGGAGTTGAGCTACATGAAGCAGAAACTACATGTGAATATTTGTGTGAGTGCGAGCTAAACTTTCATTGTGTCAAGTGACAAGATTTTGGAATTCTTTTAGTAGCTGTCTTGTGCTTCCCCACAAAGATGAGGGAAAAGGTACAGAAAACTGTTTGAATGGTCTAACTTTGTCACTGTAACATGCAGGATGATCAAAGTGAAGTGGTTTGCCCAAAGTCACATATAGAACAGTGGCCAAGTGAAGAGTTCCCAACTCTCTTGACTCCATTCAGGCCCTTCACACACATACCCAGTATTTGAACCCCTCATATATTTATTTTCCAGTTCTTTACCCTCTCTATTTTTGGAGGAGGTGCCAAGTTCCCAGCTCTGAAGTGGCCAGGGAAATGTCTTCAAGCCCAGCTCATAGCACACTGTTACATTGATTTTCTAGGAGATTTATGGCGTTGACCTGATCTCAATGAAAAAACTAAATCCAATTCGCTAAGGAATTACAAGCCTGTCTGATCAATAATCTATTTATCTCCTTCACTTTGCCATCTTTAGACACTCCAAACTTGTCATGGGAAATTGAAAGCATTTAAAAACTATAATTATGCAGCCTCAGGAAAGGTCTCCAACATTTTGGAAGATTTTCAGTTGCGTTTGAGGAAATGCTACCCTGGTATGAGAAATAAAGATCACTCTGGTCACTCTTCAAGTATCTAGCCTGGGCTCATTAATAGAAATATAGTGTCAGGATAATAGGGCCTGTAATTGCAGCATTTTCTATACTGGAAAGATTTTATCTGGGATTTGGGTTCAGTTCTGGGGGTCTGATTTTAGAGTCACCTAATTGAATTGAAGCATATCCAGTATATCCATGCTTCAGGAAAGCAACTGAAGTGATAAGGACTATAAAATATTTTGAAATATGAGGAATAGTTAGAGAAATTGGATATTCTGTTGGTGTAGAAAAAAACAAGGAAACTTGAAAGACAACCTTAAATAATCAAAGGCTGGTACATAGGAAAAGAAGCTTGTTCCATATAGATCCAGATGGCAGACAAAGAATACACTCAGACAACTAGGAGATTTTAGGTTGATTTAAAAACAACTGTTTCTTATGATTTAATTCTCATAAAATGGAATTCTCTTCTCTATGCCATAGGAGAAATTTGGGCCAATGGTCTTTCAGTAGTGGGCCATGGATTTTTAAGTGGAAAGCAGTGGGATTAGGGTAAGCATACCAGATGTTCCTATCCTGAACATTGATGCAGGTACCTAATCCACACAGCCTGTTGCTACATCCTCATTTACATTGGCTCACTTGTCATTGGTTTCTTCTTCCCGATTCTTAAATTTATGGCTATGTAATATTGCTTTGAGACTGAGTTCCAACTCTCTGCTTGAGATCCCCCTTTTGGGCTCTTTGGTCTGTGAAAGTTGGTTCTGTTTTCTCCCATAGTTGTATGAGTACCTCTATGTGATCATGTGCATGTGTTTCTTGAATTCTTGGGCAAAAATGTTTCTTCCCCCTATTATGGAAATCTTAGTATAGTGGTTGATTAAAAAATATAAAAATAAGTATTGGATATTGCACACCATTTCTGCTGACCACCATTATTGCTTTCTTGACTTGTAAGAGTATTACTTTTACCATTAGATTGATAGTCCTAAAACTAACTTGGATTAGTTAAGTTAGCTACTCAAAACTACTTAAATGCATAACCCATCTGACCCCAGTTTTTCTTATTGTACTGTCATGACTCCTTTTGATGTACCCATTCCTTGAACTTACCATTCCTTGAGGATCACCCATAGTCTACAATCTCTTGTGTCTGTTTATACTATTTATCTCATCATCTCATTACAACCAGGTAACAAATTATCCATTTCCAAAGCTCTGCTCAAAAGCCACCCTCTCTTGGGAGAGAGCCAAACCATAAGAGACTCTTAAAACCTGAGAATAAACTGAGGGTTGATGGGGAGTGGGAGGGAGGGGTGGGTGGGTGATGGGCATCGAGGAGGGCACCTGTTGGAAGGAGCACTGGGTGTTGTATGTAAACCAATTTGACAATAAATTTCATATTAAAAAAAGAAATAAAAGCTTGTGCACTTAAATAAATAAATAAACTTAAAAAATACATTAAAAATGTTTCTTAGTGAAACAAAAATGCCACCCTCTCTTTAAAACATCATTGACTACTGTTTCTTGATGTTTCTTACATGGTGCTTACCTCACCAAGTTTTGAAGTAATTATGTGTGTGTGTGTGTTTCCACATCTCTTGCAGAACATAAACCAGTGGTTCTTACATTTGGGCAAGCATCAGATTCACATGGAAAGTTTATTAAAATACAGATTTCTGGGCTATATCGTAGAGTTTCTGATTCAGCAGGTCTGGTATGGGGACCAAGAATTTCACTTCTAATGAGTCTCCCGTTGATGCCAAGACTGTTGTTTTGGAGACAAAACTCTGAGAATGTAGACTGGTATAGACTATAAATTCCTGATAAGTAGGACCCATAATACCTGTTAGTAAGATTTAAATGTTAGTTAATAGTACTATTGGCATCTTGAACTATATAATTCTCTATTTTGGGGTCCTGTGCTTTGTACTATACACAGTGTAGCAAGATCCATGGTCTCTACCTACTAGATGCCAGTAGCACCCCTTACCCTTCAGTTGTGATAACCAAAATGTCATCACACATTGTCAAATGCCACCTTTCCTCTAACTGAGAATCACTGGATTAGAGGGTACAGAAATACTTGACTCATTGTTGCCAATTAGATTTGGTTCCAAGGGAGTTATACACAGAAAGACAAAAATAAAATAAAGAGCATATTTTTTTAAAGCAAGTGTCCATGCCATATTTAACCAACAATGGGTTTCTGTACAGCCAGGTTGAAGCTCACATGGTTCTACCTCACTATAAAACAATTGCTGGTTCTTGAAATCTTACCTTGATATGACTAGCTTCCTGGTATAGAACCCTATGCTATCTAAGGTCAGTCTACTTATGTGGTCTTGCTAAAAGCAGGGACAACCTGCCTGTCTGAACCTACCCAAGGTCTTCTCTGTCCCTTTTTATTACAACAATAGCACAGGTTTGGGAAGACAGAAGACATGAGCATGATAAGGAACATAGCGCTTAATACACAGTAATTTTGTTCAGCTGTAAATATGGCCCTATGTGTCTCTTGCAATCTGAAGGATTTCTATTCCCTTGGGAAAGCATGAAAAACAGGTAGAAAAGGAGATTGTAAGTGCTCTTTTCTCTGGTTTCCCCTTCCCCTATTCTTTTTACAGAACAAGCATTTTGTGTTCAAAAAATAATTGAATGAACGAATAGGGATAAATAAAAGCTATGAAGGAAATTTCAATAACATTATCTTGAACGTGCTGCTCAAATTGAAAATTCTATTTTTCTATGAGCCTACTGCCTGCCTTTTCAGAAATGGGTCACAAGTTGCTCAAATACAAATAGAAGATTGAAAACTGACTCCCCATAAGTACTCTTTAATTTCTAATGTATGCTATGATCGGCATTAACTATCTTCTCATTTAGCTTTACAAAAGTTCTATGAAATTAGTATGAATGCCTGTATTTTACTCATGAGAAGACCAAAGCTCAAAGAGGTGAAGTGACTTGCCCAAGGTTGGGCACCTTGCCCACTGGATAGCACCAGAAACAAAATCTGAGCCAATGTATTTTGATTCTGTATGACTGTTTCACCCACCATATAGTCTTCTGTGCTCAACACCACTGAGCAAAATACACACTCCCCCACATGGCTGGGCTTTCTCCACTCTGACACCATGTTACTGAATTAGCTCCAGCTCTGATGATGACAGCATTTGTGCCTCTTGCTACAAGTTCAATTTCTTCAGGCTTAGATTGATGGTCCTCCTTTCTGTGCTGAAAATCTCTAGACAACACAAATACGGCCGGTGCCTTGAAACACATCAAAAGACATAAACCTTGAGACTCTACTGGTTTGGAAGTTTCAGAGTGTGATTCACAATCACAAGTAAGAATAGCTGGGACATACTTTTTGAATACTCTTCACTCTCCAGGTACACCTTCACAATTTTTTATCAATGGTCTCATATGATCCTCAGGACAAGCCTATCAGGTAGACCCTGTCATTACCCCTATTTTACAGACCAAGATACTGAAGATTTGTGTGGTGGTACTACCCTCATTTTACAGAGGCTTGGGGTAGGTGAGTCACTTATTCAAGGTCAGAGGAAGAACTCAATCACAAGTCTTTTGATAGCTACTCTTGTAACTATTTCTACTGTGATAAATCAGAATCAGGCTATTTATTGACATCGGTGTTTTCCACCTTTCCTCATGGGGTGACATGATCTATCTATTTAAGGGTATAAAGATGAGGCATACTGTGCGCCCTCAGGGATCAAAGAGAGTAGACAGAGACCTAAAGCATGTAGTCTTCTAAGTCAGATACAAATGGTCCTTGGCTCCAATTCCAGCTCCAATTTGTTATTTATAAAACCTTCAGAAAGCAATTTCTGGTCATCAAGCCTCAGTTTCCTCATTTGAAATTTAAGGATAATAATTTTATCTCCTTCATCAAATCACTATAGGGATTAAACCACATGCCCAGTCGAACACACAGTAGGTGCTCAAAATGTAACTGATCTCTACTCTAATAGCTGGGAAGATAATCCATGCGTGAACAAGGAGAACTGGAAAAATATTTTTAAAAGTTGATATGAACTACCATATACTTCTAACTCTAAGAGCTAAGAGGTGGGATGACTCACGATGAGCTTGAATAGGATTAAAACATTTTAGCTCAAAGGATGCTCTAGGGTAGCTATGCTGCCCCTTCTTTAGATACAGAAACCAGAGCTCAGATATAGTAAATGACTTGCTTAAACTTTTATTGCAAACCTGTGACTTTAGGGCTTTGAATTCTGTTCTGTTTGCTTCCAGTTTGGTGTAGGTACAATTAGTGAAGACTTTGTGGGTCTTAAAAAGATGAGAAGTCCCTTGAGCACAGGGATATGTGGCAGACTCCATAAAAGACCAAACATTGAGAGACTTGCATTTAATGTGTCTTTACCTAAGTTTCTTTCTTACTCCTAACCTGTACACAGATGAAAAAGACATTATTTTCTGCACAACCAATCTATGCCAAAATAATCATACGTATTATATTATTTACTTCTCAAAGCAGCACTGCAAGGTGGGTATTCTCTCCATTTTAAGGATTGACAAAGTGAGGCCCAGATATGTTAAAGTCCTTGGTCAAGATTATATAGTAAATATAAATCCAGGCTCTGATAACCCTGTCATAATCCCTATTTTACAGACAAGGAGACTGACTATTGGTGTGGTGGTACTACCCTCATTTTACAGAGGCTTGGCGTAGGTGAATCACTTATTCAAGGTCAGAGGAAGAACTCAAAACGCAAGTCTTTTGATAGCTACTCTTCTAACTATTTCTACTGTGATAAATCATAGAATCAGACTATTTATTGATGTCCAGATTTCAGAGCCTGGATTCTATCTCCCCCAAATTCATGCCTTTTCTAATTATTATCTCCTTCACACTACAGAGTCTGGTGGAATTTTCCATGACACCTGCTTTCCTGGGCTAAATGCACTCTCTTTCTCTCTCTTACTTTTTCTCCCCTCTCTGTAGAGGTTCTTAGCTACGTCACATTTCAATCTTGTATAGAAGAGAAAGAAACCCTGGAGAACTGACTACTAGTCAAAGAGAAACTGGTCCTTTTTCCCAAACACTTCCAATTCATTTTTTCCTCTTCTTTTTTTTTTTTTTTTTAACATCTAATAATGTTTGCCATAGAGACCCACTCATTAGGTTGTTGTTATATGCAGTGGCACATATGAGAGAAACTAACCGTGCTCTGGAAGAAACTATTGTAAAATATATAATGGCATATTTGGAACTGCAAAGAAAGACTGCAATTCATAACACTCCATATGTCCCCCAGTATCCTCTCCTGGACATCTTTGCTGACGGAATACCAGTGCAATATATATCCCAGCTTAGATCAAATCGTTCCTGCATTACAATTTTCTTGTAAAAGATATACAGTTCATGTTACCAAATAGAGCTTCCTAAAATGTAACTGCTAATGTTAATTCAGACAAATACTAAGTACGTATTGTGTCTCCTCTAGATAAAAGTTTTGATGGGTCCCTAGTAACTAAAAGACAAGCAGACAGCTTTGCTCCTTACATAACTCAGTATTTCCGCTTCCCTAGTGCCCAATGCCAAGTCTTCAGTCTTCCAGTCCAGTCCTTTCTGTTTATCTAAACTCCTCCTTTCTGCTTATCTAAACTCCTCCCATCTCTCTGGGCTCAGAGCATGTGTCCCTGATGATGAAAATGAAATGGGTTTTTGATGGCCATTCTTTTTTTTGGTCTTTCATTTTTTCTTTGGAGGTTTCCTTTTTTTTTTTTTCAATATATGAAATTTATTGTCAAATTGGTTTCCATACAACACTCAGTGCTCATCCCAAAAGGTGCCCTCCTCAATACCCATCACCCACCCTCCCTTCCCTCCCACCCCCCCATCAACCCTCAGTTTGTTCTCAGTTTTTAAGTCTCTTATGCTTTGGCTCTCTCCCACTCTAACCTTTTTTTTTCCTTCCCCTCCCCCATGGGTTTCTGTTAAGTTTCTCAGGATCCACATAAGAGTGAAAACATACGGTATCTGTCTTTCTCTGTATGGCTTATTTCACTTAGCATAACACTCTTCAGTTCCATCCATGTTGCTACAAAGGGCCATATTTCATTCTTTTTCATTGCCATGTAGTACTCCATTGTGTATATAAACCACAATTTCTTTATCCATTCATCAGTTGATGGACATTTAGGCTCTTTCCATAATTTGGCTATTGTTGAGAGTGCTGCTATAAACATTGGGGTACAAGTGCCCCTATGCATCAGTACTCCTGTATCTCTTGGGTAAATTCCTAGCAGTGCTATTGCTGGGTCATAGGGTAGGTCTATTTTTAATTTTCGGAGGAACCTCCACACTGTTTTCCAGAGTGGCTGCAACAATTTGCATTCCTACTAACAGTGCAAGAGGGTTCCCGTTTCTACACATCCTCTCCAGCATCTATAGTCTCCTGATTTGTTCATTTTAGCCACTCTGACTGGTGTGAGGTGATATCTGAGTGTGGTTTTGATTTGTATTTCCCTGATGAGGAGCGACGTTGAGCATCTTTTCATGTGCCTGTTGGCCATCCGGATGTCTTCTTTACAGAAGTGTCTATTCATGTTTTCTGCCCATTTCTTCACTGGGTTATTTGTTTTTCGGGTGTGGAGTTTAGTGAGCTCTTTATAGATTTTGGATACTAGCCCTTTGTCCGATATGTCATTTGCAAATTAGACGGCCATTCTTAATCTAGGTTCTGGTTGGGCTTGATAGGTTCCCAACCTCAGAATTGTATGTGAAACTATGAATGTGTTGGACATGTGTACTTTTCCAGATAAAGTATTCATAGTTATTTTCAGACTAAAAATATTGGTTACCACCAAAACATTAAGAAACCATCGTAGGATTTACCAATTCACTAATATGTTGATCTAGACTGATGGTGACTCTCAGAAATTATGCATGCTTTTCCACACTCGTTTGATTATGAAACATTATTAGTGGCCTCAGTCAGCCATAACAAATTACCAAAACCTCAGTGGCATGAAACAACAGAAATGTATACTCTCATAGTTCTACAGGCCAGATGTTTGAAATCAAGATGTCAGCATGCCTCTCTCTTAGCTTTTGGTGCCTACTAACAAACCTTGGCATTCCGTGCCTTATAGGCACGTTCAGTCTAATCTCTGACTCTGTCTTCACATGGCTTTCTCTCCTTGACCTATGTCTCCATGTCCCAAGTCACCTTGTCTTTCCTTTATTAGGACAGTTGCCTTTGGATTTTAGCTTGGCATAATGTCATCCCAAGATCCTTAAATTAATCACATCTGTAAAGACCCTGTTTCTGATAAGTCCACACTCACTGATTCTGGTTGGATGTATCTTTCATTGGAGAAGGGGGAACAATTCAACTTACTATTCCATTTATCAGGAAATATACAGAGAAACTAAAATTTGGAAGGGGGGTGTAATTTTGTCAAAACTATAGCAAATTCTCATAATATAATGATTTATTGGTTCAAACCCTCTTCTAATGGCCTGGGAACAAATCATTCCACTCTTTTAGGCCCAAATGTTATAATGTGAAATTATAATTACAGTTTTTTTCTTGATATTTTATTTTTTAATTTTATTTTCTTGATATTTATTTACTTTATTTTATGTTATTTCTACACGCCTGTATAAGGTTCTATAAGATTATAATTTTAGTAGAAGAGATTATATCTGTTTTTAAAGTGCTCATGAATTGAGGAATCAGACTTTTAATATGTATCAATACTTATAACTTCAGATTGGACAGCTATTTTCCAGTGTTTTTCTAATTCATCTAAAACAATTGCTTGGCATCAAATAAATCATAATAATATTCCCGTTGATATTTCCAGTCTTTGCTTCAGTCTTTCCTATCACAACTTACACTCTAGTTAAATGGGATGTTTTGAAATATTGTAATTAAGAGAAATATTTTCTAATACCTGTGCTTTCTCACAAACCATTCTTTTTTGGTACAATTACCCTCACCAAGTCCTGTTCCCTGGGCAAATTTTATTTATTTGTTTTTATTGCGGAGATATTATTGGTTTCCTATTTAATAGGCATTCCCTTACTTTTACCTTCCTAAAATAATTCCATTTTGTGACTCATAAATGCAGTACTCATCTTCACCATGGGGACTGAATCATGATAAGTCTCAGCCAACATGGTTGTCCCATTACCCTTGAAAATTATTGGTTTCAATACGGCCTTATGCTTTGTTCTGGTCAAAAAGATCATAAGGCGAGGTCTGTTGGAGAAACTTCTGGTGGAGGGTGGGGGGGAGTCTATTACTATTAAGAAGACATGAAAAGAACAACTCTTTTTCTGTTTCTGGAAGTGGCCAACTCATCAGTATGACCATTCGAACTGCAAACAACATGCATCCATGAAGGAAATTTTTAAGGGGCAAGTTTACACACTGAACACAGCCAAGCAGAAAGATGTTAAAAATCTGTGTCTTTGATAAATTTGTTAAACCATTGAATTAACTAACCTAAGACTTGTCTTAAACACTGTTTAAGTGGAAAGAAAAGCCCTAATTTACTTTGAATTAGATCTTCAGTTACTTAAAATCAACACCATATCCTTCTATACATATTATCATCAGATGTAGTCATCCTATATAGATTGATAGAATTATCAAAGTCGTTCCAAGTCTACCTCTCTTTAAAGAATTCTCTGCTCCTCCAAGTTAGAAATTAAAATTTATCACCTATATTGGAATTATACCCAGATATTCCTGTACCCAGGTCTGTGTTCTTAAGCACCAAGTGTTAAATTTATCTATATCCTTTGAGCTCCATATTCACCTCTCTTCCCTTGGCTTTGTGATGCTAGACCTTGGTTCTATAAATATTCCTCTTTTTGCTTTTCCTGTATTCTTTAGAGTACACTTTACTCCAGTTAGTAGTTAATCCCATCTTTCTAGTTCATAAATCTTTATATCAAAAGTTCCCTGTTCAAATTAAGGATGTATTTTTGTCTCCTGACTGGACCCTGATCAATACATTATGCTAAAAATGTGTGCCTACTTCCTATCATTCTATGTATAGTGGTTGCTCTTTCACTCAAGCAATACGGGTAACATCCTTACCTACAAGCATCATGCTGGATATTGGTGATTAGGTGATGAACAAGCAGATATAGTACCTACTCACTGAGTCAACAGTCAAGTAATTCTTTCATTCAATCAATATCTGAGTGCCTGTCATGTGCTTAGTTGTAGGTGCGAAAAATGAAGTGGTTAAAAAAAAAAGGAGTCAAGTTTTCCCCTCTAGTGGAATTTATAACAAATAGGCAACCAAATATATGCTTGAAAACAATGTTTTTTTAAAACAAATATGAAAACATAAAATTATGAAATGAAAGAAAGGGGAGACCTGAGTACCATAACAGACATCATGAGGAACACAAATAGGGAAAGACCTCTGTTATGCACACAACTGGGTCCCACAAAATTCATATGTTGAAGCCCTAAAGTCAAATGTGACCATATTTGGAGATGGGGCCTCCGAAAGAGGTCATTACAGTGAAAGGAGGTGGTAAGGGGGGGAGGCCCTAATCCAGTCTAAGTGGTGTCCTTCTAAGAAATATCAGGGATGTATGCACAGAGAAAAGCCTCAGTGAGGACACTATTAGAAGGCATCCATCTGCAAGCCAAGGAGAGAAGCCTCAGGAGAAACCAGCCCTTCCAGCACCTTGATCTTGAACTTCTATACTCCAAAACTGTGAGAAAATAAATTTTTATTGTCAAAGGCACCCGGTATGTGATGGTTAGTTAATGGCAGCCTCAGCTGACTAATACAATTTCTCCAAAGATCAGAAAAGACAGGAAGAGTGAAGAGACACTGAAGCTGAGATTTGAAGAATGGGGAGAATTTAGTCAAGTGAGGAAGGGCGAAGAACATTCAAAATAAAGCAAAGAATTTCATTCTTTCTCATTGCCAAGTAGTATTCCATTGTGTATATAAACCACATCTTTTTTTATCCATTCATCAGTTGATGGACATTTAGGCTCTTTCCATAATTTGGCTGTTGTTGAAAGCACTGCTATAAACATTGGGGTACATGTACCCCTATGAATCAGCACTCTTATCCTTTGGATAAATCCTAGTAGTGCTATTGCTGTGTGGAACTTAAGAAACTTAACAGAAGACCGCGGGGGAAGGGAAGGGGAAAAAATAGTTACAAACAGAGAGGGAGGGAGGCAAACCATAAGAGACTCTTAAATACAGAGAACAATCTGAGGGTTGATGGGAGGGAGGTTGGGGAGAGGGGAATATGGGTGATGGGTACTGAAGAGGGGACTTGTTGGGATAAACACTGGGTGTTGTATGTAAGCGATGAATCAGGGAATCTACCCCCAAAAACCAAGAGCACACTGTATACACTGTATGTTAACCACCCTGACAATAAATTATATTAAAAAATAAAAATAAATTAAAAAAATAAAAATAAATGATAAAAAAACAAAACAAAGCAAAGAAGATGTGCAAAGTCACCTAGAAAGGAAGATATTTTCTATTTTCCAGGATTTAAAAGCCACATGGAGCAAAATGAGCGTGGGGAATAATGTCATGAGGAGGGCTGAAGTGTGGGCAGGTTCCAGGTTAAGAGGGGCATAGTAGGTCATGGTGAGAAGTTGAGAATTTATTGTAAATGCAGTGGGAAACCACTGAAAATTTCTAAGAGAGTTGATTATCGTGATCTGACAAAGTGATGTTTTTAAAAAAAATCTCTCTGGCTATTTTTTTGTGGTGAATGGAATGGAAGAAGTAAGGATTGTAAAAGGGAAATCGGTTAAAAGGTTACTGAAGTAGCCACAGAGAGAATAGTGCAAGGGGTGGGGGGATGTTTGATATGCGTATGTCTAGAATAAATACAGGCTCAATTCAAAGGAAATGTATACATGCATATTCGTGTAATGCAGGCTGAATTTATAACCACTAGGAGGATGGGCGCCAGGATCAAGATTTGCATCACAGAGTGGTCATCAGCAGCACTGAGAAAGCAGCTTGTTCCCACATTGTCAGGGGAAGTCAGCCTCTGCGCCCCAGGGAGACACAGGCAGGCTTGGCTCAGTGTTTTTCCTCTGCAATCACTGTGTTCCCTACAGGAGAGACACTGCTTAATACAACTACCTTCCTCTTATTGACGACTGTTTGTGGTTCTGATTAAACAGCCTCCTGGCAGGAGGAAGTCCTTTCTGGGAAGGGCAGAAAGAGGTTTGCCATTTCCCAGAAAAACCTGGCAGTCATTAGACCTTGCTAATAGTAGCTGATGAGTTAATTGTCCTCCCTAACAAGCCTTCCTCCAAGAGGCAGAAATAAACACTGGCAGGGGGTTGCATGAAAATAGGCAGGTGCTCTGCTCCAGCCCTCCCAGGTCAGCAAGAGGCATGCAATTTGCTGTTCTTGCTTAGGATGAATGTGCTGGTCTAGGTCAGCAAGTTCAAGACGGTGAGGGGAACGATTTAAAAGCAAATGAAAAGCCATAGTTTTCTCTCCACATGGTACAAGCGCACGTTGGTTAAAACCACTCCTGCTCTGTCATTGAAGCATCAGGCTTTCCCCCTCGTGCACGCTCCTGGGAACTGGCAGCTACAGCAGACAGCCAGAGTTGTGGGGTCCAGCTCAGTTTCTCAGACCCACTTTGCTTGAGCCTGGCTTCTACTGCCCCCTGTTGGTAAATACACACTCCAGGTTCTCTCCTTAAGCCCTAAAACCCTAACTTTACTTCTAGGTTTCCTATGCAGCCTGGCAAAGGTCTCCCCCTTGGATATCAGCACCACATTATTTATTTCCGATTTGCTTTGAGGTCTTGACTCGAAAACCAGCCAAGTACTGTTTACTTTGATTTTGTGGATCTAGGGGACCCTTCATCTGAGAGGAATTGTACTCCTTTATAAAATGATAAAATGTTAGATTTGGGAATTTCCTTACAGTTCATCTAGTCCAAAAATTTCAGATACACAAACTTTGTGTATATCATCTTTGTCCCTTTCTGTGCCCAGGAAAAGCATTTCTAATTAATCATGCTCTACTTTCCTGCTGATCCCCAGACATGGTCTCAGGTCTTTTGTTTTCATCATTAATCTTTTGGATTGGATCAAAGATAAAACCTATATATTGTTTAGTTACTACCTTAATTTTACAGACAAGGAGAGACCAAGAGAAGTGGTAAGAATCTGATAAGAAAGTGCTCCCAGGATAGAGCTCTTTCCATTGAAAATCACCGTATTCTTTAGAAAATGGAATCCTTTCAGGGTATTTTTTTATGGCCAATATTCTAAGGTCATATTTGCAACTATTATGGCTCATGGCGGTTATGGATGAAATAGTGTCCTCCCTCCCCAGATTCATATGTTGAAGCCCTAACCCCTTATGTGACTGAATTTAAAGATAGGACCTATTAGGAGGTATTAAGGGGTAAAGATGAAGCTGTAATCCAATAGGACTGGTGTCTTTGTAAGAAGTGGAATGTGTGCACACAGACAAAAGGCCATGAGAGGACACAGGAAGAAGGTGGGTGATCTACAAGCCAGGAAGAGAGCTCTCACCAGCAACCAACAGTAACAGCACCTCCATCTTAGACTCCTAGCCCCCAAAACTGTGAGAAAATAGTCTGCTGTGAAAGCCACCCAATCTGTGGTATTTTGTTATGGCAACCTGAGCTGTGTAATAGAGGTGGTCGTTCATTTACTCAAACATTTACTCTTTATTTAACACAGTTCTGGGCATCCAGCATGGTGGAATCTTCAAACCGGAAAACATTTTTCTAACTTTCTCCCAATGGAATAACATCTGGATCAAAGGACCATGCTAGATGTGGGCTGACAGCATTTTTAGTTGTTCTTAAGAAAACTAAACACAGACTACTGGGAGCAGAGAAGGAGCTTGAGGTTCAACCCTCTTATCCTTTAGATGAAACGTCAGAGATTTTTCCACATCTAGGTAACCATCAGTAGTGGAACTGAGGCCACAACCCAGTTGCTGGATTCAGTACAGAAAAAGCACTATGCTCCTATGCTGTCTTGATCAGATTGAGCAAATCAAACAGGTGAGTTTATTGGTCATTTAAAGTCATCCAATGTACTCAATGCTTTATAAACATCATCTCAAACCACCACTAAAATCTTAGGAGAAAGCTATCATTCTCCTTTGCCAATAAGGAAAGGGAGGCAAAGAGTTTGTGCACCTTGCCAAGATGGTCATGGTGGACATTAGTAGCCTCGTTTATATGCAGCCCCCTCTCCTTCCTGGGCATAAGGAAGACTTGTCAGCCTTTTTGCTCCTTGGCAGAGCCATTCCATTAATTTTGAACAATGAACGGTGAACAGAAATGGCATGTCTCGGCTGAGACAGTGAACACCCATGCAGGAACTCTGAGCTCTCTCTTCTTACAACAGTGATTGTGGAAATTTCTTGTTGCCACAAGACTGAATCTGCTGGGATTACCAGTCACTTCTTGTAAGGAAGCTGCCTTGGACTATGGCTGGACCCACTACTATTTGTTGAGCTGTGGATATACAGGGTTTGTTTATCACCACCACATTGTTTTTCCTATCCTGACTATTATAAACTACAAAGTAAGGATATCAGTTTAAAAACAACACTTGCTGGGTCATTTTCTTCCCACTATCTTGGAATTACATCTTACCTCTGCCAATTAGGCAACTTCTAAATAAACTCTGAGCTGCATTTTCTTCAAATGTGAAAGAGTTATAGTGCCACCTACCTAAGACAGTTGTTGCAAGAATTAATTGAGAAAATATATGTGAAGTAGACGACACATACCAGATGCTCAAATTTTAGTTTGCTATTTCCCCAGCTCCATCATCCTGTTGAAATGAACCTGAAATTAATCTCATTCCCTGGACACATTATACTCTTGTCAGGAGTCACTATTTCAGGGGTCACTGGATCAAATGCACACAAGAACCACAAGAACCAGTTACAATAAATCACTAACTTAAGCTGGATGTGGTGAACTAGAGACCCCTTAAAGCCTTTTAGAAGGGGCAACTCCTACTTACCTGTGGCTGATGGTTGCTAGGTAGAATGTTAAGGCCATGTACGTAAGGTACCAGAAATCCTGAATTTCTTATGAGATTTATTTTTCTTTTAATTTAGGAAACTACTGATTTTTTTTCCTTTAAACTTATAAAGGTTGCAGGGCACCTGAGTGGTTTAGTTGGTTAAGCGTCCAACTTCAGCTCAGGTCATGATCTCATGGTTTGTGAGTTTGAGCCCTGCATCGGGCTCTCTGCTATCAGTGCAGAGCCCACTTCAGATCCTCTGTCTCCCTCCCTCTCTGTCCCCTGCCCTCTCTCTCTCTATCAAAAATAAATAAACATAAAAAAAAACTTATAAAGGTTGCATCAGAGTTCAAATCAAATACACCTATCTACAGGCAAGTAGGGTTATTGGCCACTAGTTTGTAATGTCTTGATCTGATTTCTAATGTTAATCCTCTATACCTAGCATGAACAGTGTCCTTCTGAATGCTGGGTTTCCCAACTAGACTGTAAGTCCCTAGAGGAGATGGACTTCAGTCTTCCATTTCTAAGCTCCTCCACAGTTTAATAACAAACCTGAAGAAAAAGAGCATGAAGGGCCAAATTGGATTAAATTTATAATGCCTTATGAATGGTAGACTTTAGGAAGTGAAAGATTTTATGTAAGCAATTTAAAAGTAACCTTTTCCATATCTAGGAAGTATTTGTCTCAGGTTGTTCATCCCAATACAAGGGTAAGAATTATCTTTACTGCAGTTTCAATTAAACTGTACCCCATTCCTTTCTCCATTCTGATGTGAGAGGTCAGATGAGTCTCCTGTCTTGTAATGAGCATACATTCAAAGGGACATTGGAGAAGTAGTCCAATGTTCTCAACTGAAAAAGCAGTTTCCCTGAGGCATGTAAGAGAATCCTCAAAGAGAGTGTAAGGGGCTAGAAGGTTTATAAGTGTGCCCTCTAAAATGTTGATTACCTAAAATTATTTTCAGACACAATCATTATTTTAAAATCTAAGGTAACATTAAAGGAGGATGTTGAATTTCAATGCAGGTAGTCTACTAAAAATAAATAAATTATATATGCTTCCATCTATTGCGTGCTGCCATGTGCCAAGCACAATTCAAAGAGCTTTACCTACATTATTTCTTTTAACCCATAATACCTTCTGAGGTTGGTAATGATACTTTATCCATTTTAAAAGGCTCAGATAGGTTAAATAAATCTTGTAAATCACTCAGCAGAAGTATTAGCTCAACCCAGTTCTAAAGACCATGATTTAATCAAAACAGTATTCTTTCTGCTACAGAGGGACCTATATCCTCACCCCTTTCCTCCAGAACAAGCTTTTAGTAAGAGTCTAATGAGGGACTTTGGTGAAAACCATTACCTTTGCTCTGGGAATTTACAGACAACACTTAGTGCTATATCCTCAGGTTGATATAACATTTTCCCTCCTAAAGTTCTTGAATCACTTCTAGAATTAATAACATTATAGTTTTATAAAATTACCCCAATTTACCTGCCAAATTCAAGTATGGGACAGTTAAGTATCTCATCCATGATCTAATTCATTTAACCACTACAAAAAATTAAAACCAAGGACCATATTCCAAGGAATATTCTATAGATGGTTTGGGTGAAGTTAATTACTATATCCATGACTCTTTTCTTATAGTAGCCCTTATGCCATAAGATTACTCTAATGATTAAATGAGATAAGAAAAACAAAACACGCTGACAGATGCTATTGCCAATTGGTACCTATGAGGTATCTGACAAATGCTACTTGTTGTTTTTATTACCAGTATCATTATTACCTAAGTATTTTAGCCTCTATTACCAAATGCTAGCAATTCTTAAATATTGATATGTATCTAAAAACACTGGAGATATCAGTGGGTATGGAGTCAGTTATGGAGAAGAAAATGATATGACTGGCTGTTTAGAGTGTAGTGTAGAGAATGCTACATTTTGAGTTTAAGGAAATAATGTGAAATATTTTGTAAAATGTTCCTCCATCAGGGTTATCTCTACCTTTTATTGTCTTTGAGTAATTTTACAACCCTGCAAGTTGCAGAAGCCTGAGAGAAAAACAAATAATTGCTATTTATGGAAATGCACAGTATATCTGTGGAATGCAATGGATTGTCACTCTATGGATACTGAACAGTTCAGCAAATGTGAAATTTTAGCATCCCTTAATTGACTCTAATGTATGAAACTGAGTTTTCCTTTGAACCAGGTGCAACATCTCATTTGTTCCTTATTACTTAATGCACTAAATAAAATAAATAACGTGGTCATGTAACATTTTCATGAGAGGGATAATTTTACCTTTTAAAAAGATATCTCATGGGGTGCCTGGGTGGCTTAGCTGGTTGAGTGTCCAACCCTTGATTTGAGCTCAGGTCATGATCCAGGGTCATGGGATGGAGCCTCATGCCAGGTTCCACACTGAGCATGGAGCCTGCTTAAGATTCTCTCTCTCCCTCTGCTCTTCTCCTCTGCTCAGGTGCTCTCAATATCTCTCTCTCTCTCTCTCTTTCAAAAAAAACCATATATATATAATATATATACACATTTATAAATATAATATAATATTTTATTTTATTTATTTATTAAATTTTTAATTTTAACAACTTTTATTTTATCATTATATATATATTTTTAATTTATTAAATATATATTAATTTATTAAATTTATTAAAGTAAATATTTTATTTATTATAAAAATAATATAATATTTTATATTATATTTATAAATGTATATATATTATATATATATCTTCTAACAAGAGTCATAAACTATGAGTTCAAGAACATGCTTCATCATTTATAACCCTAAGCAATCACTTAACTTATCATCTTGTGGGTTTCTTCTTCAGTACAATGATTTTTTTTTAAATCTATATCTATATCACTTATAGGTATATATCACTGCTCTCCTCACCGATTGACTCTGAGATTCTAATAAAAAAGTAGATATGAAAATGACTTGAAATTATAGATTTCTATACAAATACCAAGGATTGGAGTTACTATAATTGTATATTTGGTGGGTGGTAAAGTAGAAGCAAAGGGAGGTTAAGTGACTCACAGTCAGCAATTTGTCAGTGGAAATAAATATACCAACCAGGCAGGCTGGTTGCTATTTAGTCTAGTATCCCTACTAGGTCACTGTTTTCCCATAAAGATCAGAGCTTGTTGGCCTGAAACAAGAGGAAACTGGTAGCAAAGTGACTGTGTGTGTTATCAACAAGATAATAAGCTCGGTAAAGAGTCCATTAGGATAGAGGCTGCAAGGCAAGTGGATCTCCTTTGTAAATAATCTCTCACAGCCTCAAATGCAACCGTTTCCTTCTACACAGCTCTGGCCCACTAAGAGCCCTGATGGAAGAGCCAATTCCTGCCAGAAAATGAAGATGCTGAATTCAGAGCTTACACATGCAATTTTCAAGTTTTACAAAAGTTCCCCTTATCGTCCATTTCTCCTCAACTTACCAGCTTCAAGCAGCTAAATTTAGTGAAACAACTATCCCAGAGTAGTAAACCCTAGGAGTCAGAAGAAACTTTAAAATCAAAATATTCAGCCTCTCCTGAATGCCTACACCCTTCCAAACTTCACCTCCATTAGTTCAGCTCTAATCTGAGATGATGTTCACATCAAATGTTTCTTATTTATTTTCCTTTTTTTTTTTTTAAGTTTTGGCCAGATACTTAATACAGCAGATTCACATTGAGCTAATGTTGGTTAGGGACCTCAGTTCCTAAACCTGAAGAGGTATTATGCAAGGTCACAATTAGACTACGGCATCTCAATCACAGAGAAAGCAAAATCATCTAACCACATGCTTCCTATTTAATCCTGACTTAATTTGATGTTACAGTTTTATTTACCTAACATCAATAACCTTTCATCATCAATGAAGTCATGAAGGAGAGAGAGAGACAGAGAGAAAGAGGGAAAAGAGGGATGGGGGAAGGAAGGAAGGAAGGAAGGAAGGAAAGAAAGAAAGAAATATATCATCTGACCTAAAGAGCTCACCTAAGATAACTAGCTGGTTAAGTATCCTGGGGAGTCATAATGCCTCCCTGGGCTACAGTTTCCCCATTGACTGGAAAGGGCCCTCAGAAGTATGCCTCCGAAGTTCTAATCTAGGACACGAAATGACTATTGCTCACAGGAATGCACTTCATAGACTATCAAAATGCAGAGGCACTCTCTGCAAGTACCATCCAGAGAGGGATATTTACTACCTCTGGGTGTGGGAAGAGACCAAAGCTCTACAGAACTCACCAAATGCTAAATGGCTTACTGAAGCTCCTTGTAGGCCTTTTTCCTGGCTGCTAATTTATCAACTCCGAATTACCCTTTACATTACATGACTATGAGCATAAAGCAAAATGCTATGTGGTGTGAAAAATAGAGCTGCATTTAGGGAGCCTTTTTACAGTAGAGTTAAAAGGCTGCTATGTATCTATTTCAGGGACATATTTAAGGTCCCAAGGGACCTCTACCTCTAGATTTTCAATCTTGCAAATTCTTTGGAGTCAAGAGATTGACAAGTTAGAGTAAGGCTCAAGAGTCAACATTCACAGGATAAGATTAGAAGGGTTATCATCATCATCATCATCATCATCATCATCTTCCATTCCTTTCTCTAAGCTTTTCAATGTTTGCTAATGGCATTAGTACTCTAGGCAACCAGCTGGCTAACAATAAACTCAACCCTACCCCTCGGTCACTTCAGTTACAACAATGCTGTGGATTATTGTCTTCTAATGCCCTTCCCTCCCACAACCACCTTTTCATTCCCAGTGTTCACCTAACTTCCACATACCCTAGGAGATTGGCATGAATACTATGTTTTTTTATGAATAAATCATTTAAACAACTTGCTCAAGTCCTTCCAACTTAATCTAGTTCTGTCTGATCCAAGTGTCTTGATTAACACATCATTCTGCTGCCCTCTGTTGTGAGGCTCTTCCTTAATCACACTGGTCAAAAACCAATTACTCCTTCCTCCACTCCTCTTTACTCTGTTTCAGATTTTTCAAATGTTAATGTGAATACAAACCTCCTGAAAATCTATTAGAGTATAGAATCTGCTCCAGTAGATCTGGGGTTGCAGCCTGAGAATCTGTGTTTCTAACAACCTTCCAGATGCTGCTGATGCAGCTGCTCCAGGGGAATACACTTTGTAGACTTTGTATGACTTATACTGTTTTATAGATACAGGTCTCATTTGTTTGAAATGTTAGACTATTAATTATCATACATACAGGACATGTATCACACACTGATTTTTATTATATATAGGTATTTAAATATTATCACTCACCAAATATATTTATTGAGCCCAGAAAGTAACGTTCTACAATTTTGCATCCCCCGAAATATCTTGTATAGGATATTCTATATTTTAGTCACCCAGAAAACTTTCCTGAATGAATAAAATAAAAAGTTAGGTTGGACAGAGGCTGCTAGTGATGGGAAACTGATGAGGTTTTAGAGGAGGTCTTGGCACATATCCTGATCTTCATGATCTATCCTCTGAAGGAAATAGCAGGTCTCTTCCAAAGCATGAACAGTTATTGGGGAGAGGGGGAGGAAGGTGGAAAGTTCTAAGTCCTAGGGAAGCAGAGAGACAGGGTGTTTAAAAGGAAAGGACATATGATTAATATTCTAGTGACCTGACATGTGGTCATAGCTGCACTTCTAAATCCCTGTATGATTAGCAGAGCATCACTTAACCTCCTGAGGCCTCCTTTTCCCTATCTGGTAAATGATGAGTTTGAGCTACATTAGGTCTCATAGAGCTCAAACCATCAATGAGCTACCAATGTCCCTTGTTGTGGGAGCAGGAAGGATAGGAACACAATCAGGGGCAGGGTGTGTTATGGTGGTTTGCTCTGTCTCTTTCATTTTCAAAAAAGGTAAAAAGGGCATCCTGTGCTCTGGGCATCAAGGCGGCTGAAATTGCTGTGCTCTTTTTGGACTTAATCTGTCACAGCTGCCTGTAAACTGCAGCTGAGTGGTGGGTGATGGGGGCTGCTCGAATGAGCTCCATCAGCGATCAATTTACTATCCTACAGCTATTCAAGATTGCACCTCATTTACTCAAAGAGTGAACTGTTGCAAGACAAAATCTCTGCTGATGTGACTGAAGTAGGTCATGTTTCCACTGTTACTCAAGCGGCGGGTGGTGTTGGATTCCCAGGCACTACAAGAGCTGAACTAGAGGAGAGGGTGTGGATGATTCATGGTTTGGTACCTAGGGAAATTATTCCAGGCTCCCAGCAGGGCCCAATTCGGATAAAGAGACTCTTGATCAAGGCCAAGTGAGGGTCAATGATATACAGTCAAAGGATTTCTAAATGTTATAGCTAAATGCTATCGTCATCTGCAAATTGAGGAAACAATCTCCTTTCTATTTTTCTCAAGACATATAGCAGTGCTGTGATATTTAGCAATGCTAAGTACATGAAGGGGGTGTGTTGAATGAGTGAATGAATGTATTTACTTGGCAAATATTTATTGAGCCCTAAGCTAGGAATTTTGTATACAATATCTTGGTTATCTATTGCCACTTAACAAACCACCACAAAACTAGGTGGCTGGAAACAACCATTTTATTTCTCACAACTGTGGGTTGAATTGATTCATTTGGATGGTTCTTCTGTTATCAGAGTCTGGTCATCGGTAGACTTAGCAAGGCTGAAATGTCTAACATGGCTCACTCACAGGTGCTGGCTGTTGGGTGGCTCAGAGTTCATCAAGGGAGGTCAACCAGTGTCTTAGCTACCCACAATATTACATCTATTTTAGCTGGGCTTCTAATAGCATAGCACATGAATCCCTAGATTCAGGGAGTGTAAGCTGTCAACTGTCTTAAGTCTTGTTCTCAGAAATCCCAGAATATCACTTCTGATACATTTCATTGGCCAGTCAAAATGCCAGCCTGTTTAAAGAGAAGGGGACATAAAATGTATCTCTTGATAAAAATAACAGCATGCACAAATAGGGAGAGAAAAGATAGTTGAAGACATCTAAAGAGACTTGATAGATTTGTTTTTATCACCTGAGCTAGTCTCTTGAGTTTACATAAACTACTAGAATTAAAAGCACACACACACACACATACACACACACACACATACACACACACACACACACACACAATAGATGAGCCAAAGTGTAAAAAGACTGACACTAGAAAGTGTTGACTAATTTGTGGAGCAACTAGAACTCTCATACATGCTGGGAGGAATGTAAAATGGCACAATCTCCTCAGAAAACAGTTTGGCAGATCCTTAGAAATATAATCAAATAAGTCACATCTAAGTTCTAGGGACACAGAGCAGATTAGTAGTTGCTTGGAGACAGAGAACTGGAAGGGGGAGTAACAGACAAAGCAAGGGCACAAGAGAACCTTTTGAACTAAGGAAACTATTTCACACTTTGAGAGTAGTGGTGGTTACATGGATATATCCATTTCTTAACAATCAACGGTACACTTAAAATGGATATATTTAATTGCATGTAAATTATACTTCAATAACATTGATTTTAAAAATAAGGCTCTAGATCTCTCCTGGGTTCAGAGTTCTTTTCAATGTGACCGACGGACTTGGGGAAGAGGAGTTTAACTATCTCCTAAATCAATCCACACATCACCTGGATTTACCAAATTTACCTGAGTCTGCGGTTTCTTTTAGTTGCCATAGCTCTTACCATTATTCAGCCCTGAGCTGTATGTGACCCAATTTACTTTATTTCCTCAAAGCAGTGATACTATAGGATTGCTGTGTCAGTAAGACATTTTTCTGAAAGGCTTGTGTGGCAGAACACTGACAGCAGTGGATACATCGCAGCATAACATATGACTAAAATCCAAATATTGAACACTGCTTTCCTGAAGTTTCTTTCCCACTTTACCATGGGAAATATAGCACTGAATAATTCTCACCCAGGCCATACCTGCTAGCACATTTCCATGGCACCTCCTATAATTTCTCTAATAAATGATATCCATAATACTTCCTACAATCATTCATATCACTTTCTGAAGCATCTCACATTTAAACATACCTATTGCTGTGTCAACTTTATTCCTCTCAAAAATAGTTATTTCCATAAAGAGGGACCATGACTTATTTGTAAGTCAACTTATTTTTTTAATGTTTATTTATTTTTGAGAGAGAGAGAGAGAGAGAGAGAGAGAGAGAGAGAGAGAGAGAGATTATGAGCAAGGGAGGGGCAGAGAGAGAAGGAAACAGAGAATCCCAAGGAGGCTCTGCACTGTCAGTGCAGAGCCCAATGTGGGGCGTGAACTCATGAACCGTGAGATCCTGACCTGAGCTGAAATCAAGAGTCAGACATTTAACTGAAAGCCACCCAGGTGCCTCATGTCAACTTATTCTTAAGTTCAAATTTAAGGCAGCTTGAGTTCTTCCTTTCCCCATTTCATACATGAAGTACTCCAAGAATGTAAGGGCCTCACAGTGCAGAGGAATAGACAGTAACAAAGCAGCATGGCTCCGTGCAACAGCATACATCGCTGTTATAACACAAGTTGCTAGAGAGCAAGGAAGCAATGCACACAACCCAAACAGGTGATGAGGAAGGTGATGAGGTGATGAGAGAAGGGTTTCTAGAAGGGGGAGGGGGTATCTAAATTAAAGTCTTAAGGGATTGTTCAGCATAAGCTATACCAAAAAAATAAAAATGCAAAGAGAAGTGGAAAGGGCATAGAACATTCTAGGTAGGAAAAACTGCTGCACAAGGAAATGGAACTACTTATCGTGAATAAAAACCAATGTATTGACTTGTGGGGAAAAATCCCATGATTTATACAGAAGAGAAGGGAGATGGAATTGACTTTACATATAGATTACTCTGGTGGATCATCATTTTCTTCTTTACTGCTTGGCTCGTTCTTCAAGTGGATCCTTCTATGGTAGCAACAGAGACTGCTTCAGCTCCAGACCCATCTCCTCATGCTGAATGACCCAGAACAGTACTTTACAGTGTCAGCTGTGCCAAGAGAGAATCACCTATATATCTTTTAACTAAAAAGCTCATAGATTAGAAGATATGCATGCACATATGCTCACATACACATGCACACACACAGCAATTCTAATGCACATTCACAGTTTAGAACTACTTAAATAGAGAAAAAAAAATATGGGAAAATCTCTGCAAAGATATTCACCTTCACTCATAATTAGAGATGTGAAAATAGGAACGATTTCTTTCTTTTTGAAGCTTATTTATTTTTGAGACAGAGTGAGAGTGTGGGAGGGGCAGAGAGGGAGAGAGCGAATTCCAACCAGACTCCACACTGTCAGCACAGAGCTCGATGAGGGGCTCGAACTCAT
The DNA here is from genome assembly GCF_016509475.1 of Prionailurus bengalensis. Lineage (NCBI taxonomy): Eukaryota > Metazoa > Chordata > Mammalia > Carnivora > Felidae > Prionailurus > Prionailurus bengalensis. The sequence goes on along the minus strand of NC_057359.1, from coordinate 78,191,446 downwards.
GAGACGTGAGATCATGACCTGAGCCGAAACCAAGAGTTGGACACTTAACCGACTGAGTCACCCAGGCACCCTAGAACCATTTCTTACCTATCAGATTGACATAATGTATGATAACACATTCTATTGGCCAGACTATGGGCAAGCTGATACTCTAGGGCATGTGAATCTGAATACAGATTGGTATGATGATTTTGGATGAGGATTTGGCATTATCTAAGAAATATGCATTTACCTTTTTGACCCAGTAATCATAAATATAGAAACTGATTCTGATTTTTATCCTTCACATATGCAAAAAATGTGTATACACAAGTTTATTTATTGAAGTCTTGTTTGTAATTTTAAAATATTGGAAACAATGATGTAAAAGGCCATACAATAGAGTGGTTGAATGATTTGGAATGGTAGAAAACAAGAAGAATGCTATAGGGTGCGGCTGAAAACGAATCAGGAAGCCCTCTGTGGACTGATAAAAAGAGATTTCCAGGATATATTGTTATTTGAAAAAAATGCAAAAAAAAAGTATCTATAGAAGCTACCTTTTCTGTAAGAAAACACAGGAAATAAAATACACATTTCTTCTCAGTTGTGCACTAACAATCAGAGGAAGGAGAACTCAGAGACTAACAATATTGGTCACTAATGAGCTTGAGTGGGAGTTCGGTGAACAGAATGAATATGTAGTAGCACTTCCCTAGGGATAGCTTGTATATAGTTTCACCTTTGGTACAAGATTAATATATCATGCAATCAGAAAATATTAACCACAATGAAGAAGAAAGATCAAATAGAATACAAACAGAAACAAATGTCCCTTGCTGAATTTCAAATGAATAGCATAGCCATACTGAAGGGGAAAAAGCAACTCACTCAATTAGTTTTACAACATTCTGGCTTAAGATGATCAAGCGATTTTAATATACAGATAGGATTGTGAGCCACTGACTTAGGTAAAAATAATGTATCTTCCAATAATTGCCACAAAAATTACTATGTTTATTTCTTAAATTCAGCCTCTTTCCCACCCCCAGCATCTTTTTATTTCTCATTGACTGGATCGGATCAGTGGCTATCTGAGCCACTGGACTTGGCTAGGGAGATGGCATATTCATCCATTTAAGCTATTCAGGCTTATCTCAGAAGCGAAAGGTGGAGCCAAATCCCATTCAAAATAAATGGGTGTTAATGGAGTAAAGATGATCACGTCCAACATTATGGGGAAGAGACAGAGAAAGGAGAAATATATTCACAGATGAAAAGGAGAGCAGACTGATACATATAGCCAGAAATTATGCACATTGAAGGGCAGGAATGGAACGAATTCTGGTCCAGGAGGCAACCCATGCCATTTTAAACAAATAACAAAGGATGGAATTTAGGAGAACAGTCAGCTTTGAAGGTTCTAACTTTGAGTAAGAGAGATATTTGATCATTAGACTGAACACATAATGAAAGCAAAGGAAATTTTCAGACATCCAGACAAATGAAAACAGTCCTATTAATTTCATGAAGGAGATGGGATGTCTTGTAAGTTCCCAACAGACTATAGTCCTGGAACAGGATGGGATTTTCAGATCATCATGTGCACCAGGATAACCTGGAAGCTTGTGGCACTGAAGGTTTTTGAGCTCCACTACACAAATTCAATAGGACAGGGTTGAGTCCCAGAGATCTGATTTTTTTTTTATTTAAAAAAAAGTTGTTTTTAACGTTTTTTTATTTATTTTTGAGACAGAGAGAGACAGAGCATGAACGGGGGAGGGACAGAGAGAGAGGGAGACACAGAATCAGAAGCAGGCTCCAGGCTCTGAGCCATCAGTCCAGAGCCCGACGCAGGACTCGAACTCACGGACCGTGAGATCGTGACTTGAGCTGAAGTCGACGCTCAACCGACTGAGCCACCCAGGCGCCCCCAGAGATCTGATTTTAAATAGTCTTTTAAGGAGATACAGGTGTAGATGGTCTGACCACCACACTTTGAGAAACCACTACACTGCAGAAGAATGATGGCAGTTTCCTAGTCAGTTTCAAGTACTGAAAAGAAATTGAGAATCCAATGGAAAGAATTCAGGTCCAGATATAAACCTCACCACTGGTGTGGCCAATATTATCTACTCTAATGTTAGTCAGATATAGCACTAAAAATGCATCCATTGACTGTACACTTCCTATGCATTACATCACTGAAATACAACATCAAGTCTAGAGGGAAACAGTAGTGTGACTTGTTTAGCATTATCTCAGGAAGTCGAACCAGTGGGGGTTCTGCCTGATTATGAAAACTGAGTTGTACCACTATGTTATATGTTACCTCCTTGAGAGAAGAAGTTCTAGAGGTATAACCGAAAGTAACTCAAGTCTTAAAAATTGGGGACTGTAGTGCTACACGGAAATCTTAACTGGGATTACTTTTAGACTCACAGATGAGTGGAAGTGTGGATGGTGGTAAGGAACTTATAGGTAAAATCAATCAATCAATTAATCAATCAGTCACAAAAAGAGGGAGAGTGTTGGATAAGATACCAAAGCACAGGTAACAAAAACTAAAATAAACAAGTAGGAGTACAACAAACTAAAGAGCTTTTGCACAGCAAATGGAACAATCAATAAATTAAAAAGGGAACCTAGAGAATAAGAAGAAATATTTATAAAATATATATCTGATAAGGTGTTAATATCCAAAATACAGAAAGAACTTATATAATTCTATAGAAAAAAAAAAGCAAATAATCCAATTAAAGAATGGGCAAAAGACCTGAATAGACATTTTTCTGAACACAACATACAAAACGGCCAACAGACATATAAAAAGATGCTCAACATCACAAATCATCATGGAAATGCAAATAAAAACCACAAAGAATCAATACCTTCTCAGATGGGTATTATCAAAAAGACAAGAAGTAACAGTCCTAGCAAGAATGTAAAGGGGCCCCTTACACACTATTGAAGGAAATGTAAAATAGTATAGCCATTATGAAAAACAGTATAGAGGTTCCTAAAAAATTTTAAAGTTGAACTACTCTTTGATCCAGCAAGCCCATTCCTGGATACATATGTGAAGGAACTGAAATCAGTTTCTTAAAGAGGTATCTCTGTACAGCCGTGTTCATGCAGCATTATTCACAATAGCCAAGATATGGAAACAACCTAAATGTCCTTTGAAGGATGAAAAGATACAGAAAATGTGGGATACATACATGATAAAGAAAATATATCATATATATTATATATCATACAACAGAATATTATTTAGCTGTAAAAAGAAGGAAATTTTGCCATTTGCAACAACAGGGATGAATTACTGATGTTATGCTAAGTGAAATAAGCCAGAAAAATACTGTACAGCATCACAAAAAACAAAGCAAAACAAAACAAAACAACGGATTTTATAGAAATAGAGAATAGAATAGTGCTTGCCAGGGGCAAAGAGTTACACATTTTCAGTTACAGGAATAAGTACTGAGAATCTAATATACAACATGGTGGCCATAGTTAATAATACAGTCTTATATACTTGAAAGCTGCTGAGAGTAGATCCTAAGCATTCTCACACATGCACACACACACAGACACACACAGTTAATAAATGTTAACTGTGTGAGGTGATGGATATGTTAATTGTCATGATCTTGGTAATCATTCTACAATGTATAGGCATATCAAATCATTATGCTGTACACTTTAAATATATATGATTATATTTGTCAATTATTCCTCAATAAAATTAAAACAAGAGAGAGAAGAGTAATATAACCCCAAAGCATTTTTTGAAGGATAAGCTGGTGGTGGGGTGGCTACAGTCATTCTCAGGCAAAGCAATGGGATGTGGATTCTGGTTTCATCACAGATATTGCATGATATTGAATATGCTGATTGATACTTCTGTTCCTCAAACTTTTCCACTCATGAAATAAGAGTGCCAGACTATTTCCCTCATAGAGGGATATGGAGAAATAGGAGATGGGAAACTAACCCCATGTTTTTCAAAGAGAACAGAATTAAAGCCACCCAAGATAGAATCCCAGTAATTCATAACCCTATGTGATTACAGCATCTCTGAACTGATAATTTTAAGTAAATTATAAAACATTCTTGGGGTGCCTGGGTGGTTCAGTTGGTTAGGGTCTAACTCTCGATTTTAGCTCAGGTCATGATCCACAGTTTGTGAGACTGAGCCCTGCATCAGGCTCTGCTCTGACAGTGCAGAGCCTACTTGGGATTCTCTCTCTTCCTCTCTGTCTGCCTCTCTCTCTCTCTCTCTCTCTTTCTCTCTCTCTCTCAAAATAAATAAATAAACATTTAAAACAGACATGCTTACAATTTATAAATAAAAGTTATCTTTCAAAATATTAAAAATGTTTTATGTGCAATATAATTAAAGGTAGGGCATCTTTAATTTTTTTTTAATGTTTATTTATATTTGAGAGAGAGAAAGGAAAAGAGAGCAAGCAGGGGGCAGGGGAAGGGCAGAGAGAGAAGGAGACATAGAATCCGAAGCAGGTTCCAGGCTCTGAGCTGTCAGCACAGAGCCTGACTCAAAGCTCAAACTCACGAGCTGTGAGATCATGACCTGAGCCCAAGTCAGACACTTAACCCATGGAGGCACCCAGGTATCCTGGGAGGGCATCTTTTTAGCATAAGACACTATACACAAAACTTGAAAACCAGCTATTTGAAAATGTTCATGTACTATAATTTCATTTCAAAATAAAACAGTGATACAAAAATTGTTAATGATAAATATTTTGAAACCATGTCAGCAATGCTGAAATTAGCCCATACCTGGTCAACCTCTTCTAAATGTCTTTTTTGGAAGCATCACCCAGAATGACAAAGGACCTCATATGGTCTTTTCTTAGCACCAGTAAATCCCATATCCCCTCTTACGTATTATAATACAGTCAGGTCCTGGAGGGAGAGGAGTAGAGTTGCAACCCAGATTTTTATAAAAAACAAGCAAGCAAACAGCCATTAAGGGTATCTACTGTACCTTAAATCACTACTTCTTCCCACAGAAGCTTCTGAGTTGCTATTCTAAGTTGCAGAATAACAGAAATCATTACATACAAATGTGCCCAATGAAGTGACAGAGCCAACACCCAGCCCCACTGATATCACCACCTAGTGCTGAGTGCCTAGGGCCTGTAGCAGTCACTTGATAACATTATTCTATCCAACCCAAAATGGGCTGTCTCTTGCTATTTTTCTGGTTTCCTTAGCTACAAGTTAGTAACTTCCATCCTCAGCTATGCTGCTGCTGATGCCTAGAGAATTTCTGGTCCCCTTGAAGTGGTGTTAACCTCATATAATTTGACCTTTGCCCTTAGAGAATTCAAAAGTTAAATAAATAAATAAATAAATAAAATAAAAAAATAAAGAATTCAAAAGTGGAGAAAAAACCAGATATGTAAATCAAACGATGCTTTTTGATAAGGGATACAAAAGGAAAGGATTCAGTGTGTGTCACAGAAACACAGGAGAAGTGGCAATTTACTCTACAAATTAGATTGGACTTCGCAGAGGAAAGGTTAGAATGACTTCTGTCCAAAAATATCTTCTCCACTGGTGCCTGAAATCCCAGCATCATTCACTAAGCTGTGCACAGCAGCTTGGCAGGGGTTTTAAGCAGGGGATGTTTAGTGGGGATCTCCTCTTACCCTCCCTACCTTCCCACCTCCCAATCTCACCACTTCTCAGACTTAGCAGAAACCAGTATACATTCACCACATTTCCAGTGCCAGTAACAGTTCCATTCTATCTATAAATATAATACAGTTTTCTAAGGTTGATAAGACAATCACATATCATGCTGGTTGTGACAGGAGCCCCCACTTAAGCCACCAGTGAGAAAATTTGGGGCCATTCCGTTATCAAGTCATTGCTTTGGAATTCAATTTCTCCTCTGGACATTTATTTTCACTAAGGAGAAGGAAGTTGAGAAATACGGAAGAGCTTCAGCCATTCTTTTCTTCTCTATCTCCCTCCTCATTCCCCTTGCTTTTTTTTTTTTTTTTCCTTTGCTGTTGTTTTTTTCCCAGGCAGAGGGTAATTTGTATAGTAGCTGAAATAAAAGCAGCTTAACAGATGAAATCCATGGTCAAAGCCTGTGGACATCATTGAGGAGTTAATGAAATTTCTGTGCCTGGAACAGATTATTAGGCAACAGCTGAGATTGGAAAAAGATTAAGCTACTGAATTGCTGGCAGAACCAAAGGAAGGAGTCTAAAGTCAGCATTCATCATGGCTCATAGAAGATGAACAATTCGGGAAATAGAATCGGGTGATTTGTTCTGAGCTCTGAAGGCATTGTGCCTTGTCCTTCCCTGACCTAAATGGGTGGACGTAGTTTCTCTTGGCCAGTGCATTCTGTCACTCCCTCTGCCCCCAAACTCTTGATAGCACCCTGGTGCTCATGCACTCATAACCTAGAATTCTAGAACCTTCTAGGCCCTTTCTAAAACCCCCTTCCACAATATATCTCATGGCTTCCCTAACATAAATCATCATTTTGAGAACATGGGGCCATTTTCACACAGAACATTTTGCATAGACATTCACTATGTATTACTAACTGATCTCTACTTCTACATATCTCTGTTCACAACTGTTCCATCTGGAAAAAAAATCTCTCCACCCTTTATATTTAGCTACAAGACAAATAGTAAAATTGGGATTTTTGCCTTATATTTAATAGGTTGAATTGTATGGGTGTGTGCCTATGCACTACACTGCACATGCTTGTGTTTAAACACAGAAGCATCAAAAATGTTTTCTGCTCACAAGGAAACTGGAGTCTTAGAAGAACAATGACATATTCAGAAAAAGTCATTTTCCAATAAATTCTTATTTTGTCTTAGCTTCCATTTGCTGTTTACTAGGTTACAAACTTTAAACTTTTCATGCACTGCCCCTATTCTTTGTCACAAATATTTTGTGAGTTAGGGACTATAATTATTCCTACTTTACAGAGGAGTAGATGCTAAGAAAGGTGAGTAACTTCCCCCAAATCAGTAAATTGCTAAGCAGAGATGCAAAATGGAGTCTCTTTGACACCAGAGTATGTATTCTTGCCACCACATCATACTGAAGGCTGACTTAGCATTCATGTGTAGAATGAGCTAGAGAGGGGTAAGAATAAAGAGGAATGTATAGTAAACAATGACCTGTAGTATTCTGAGTAAGATTTAATGAGAATATGGATATAGGAGTGGCAACTGGAATGTCAAAGTGGATAAAATGAAAGGTAGATCCTTAAGGCATTTTTGCTGGCTTGGGTTCAGGGGGACAAAAGACTGATGTCAGAGATAACAATAAGATCTAACCCTACTTAATGAGAGTATATGCAGAGAGAAGTAAATCTCTTTGGAAACAACAGTTGCCTGGTAATATAAACCCATTGGTCCAAACTTTCTTCTGGATAAAAGTCCTTCCAAGTCACCAAAAGAGCAGTAATACCCACAAGAGTCTTTAATTCTTCAGGTAATGATCATCATTGCAAAGGACATGTCACACGTCCTGACCCCCAATCTCTGATTCCCAGAAGACTTCTGCTCTTTCTCTAAGGCAGAAGTAAGAAAGGATTAGAAGACATTGAGAGGGAATGGTTCCTCTTCCTTCAATTCCAGCCACAGTGGAATGAAGTCAATTGGCCTGCACTTGATTTTTTATTTAACTTGTTTGTGCAGTAAAACGCTTTGGATGCAGATTAACTTTCCCCGCTCAATACTGCCTAATTGATTCACCTACCTTGAAGCAGACACTTGCAAGGCCTTTGATAAATAGATTGAAAGGCATTCTTTGCTTCATAACTGCCTCCGTAAGCAATAGCTCAAACAGGACAGAGAATCTTGTGTATACTCCAGTGAGGAAAAGCTCCAGGGTCAGGGTCAGGAGGAATAAATGTCTTCCTCCTCCTCTAGAGGCATACTCATTTTACTCAATGGTCATAAACATTATGGAAAAGCTATTCCAGACATTGCAGGGGATCACTGTGTGTTGAGCAGGGTGTGGGCTGGAAAGTGCGTTTGCAAAAGCACACAACATCCTGTTTATCTATCTAGAAAATCTTATGAGATAGATATTGCAGTTCAAACTCTGGGTATATGGAAACTGATGCACCAAGAGGTTAAGTATCTGGCCCATGACAGCACAATTCGGAAATAGTGGAGCTGAAATATAATCCAGATTTTTCTAATACCTAACATCATTCTCTTACCACATTGCCTCCCTCCTTGTCAACACTGAACCCCGGTACATTCCTTCTCTAAAAAATGAAACCCAACAGTTGTTAAATCAGGGTTTTAAAATTGAGAACAATGTCAAAACAAATTGACAGGATGGGTGTTCAATAAGAACACTCAAGTGCTCCTTCTAAGCCAGGAAATAGTACCAGCTTACAGAGGGGGCCTCTCTCCAGGGGTGTGGGACAAAAAGCTACACCAAAGTGGGAATGTGGGGTGGAAGGGGCCTTTGATCACTGAACAAAGGAGTTGCTCTCACCAGAAAGGACACTGGAACAATCAGCCTCTGCCCCTGGCCCCAGGATCAGGCAGCAGCCTCAGGGCCTGTCTCCAGTACAAAGCCAGACACCAGGTTTCCTCTCCAGACCTGACTGTGTAGTTCCTATTTGATCACCAAATGGATGCACCTCCTGCAAAGAGAAAAGACATCTTGTAGACTTTGCGCACAGTTGTTCTAATGACTGCTGGTTCTCAGGCCTATCTCCCATCTTTTCCTGCTGTGTTTCTTCCATTGTTGTATGCTCACTCAAATTCACATGTTATACTTCCTCCACGCATAGGCCATTATACATGTAAGGGACAGTGCACGTGGAGTGCATGCACTGGAAATCTTCCCTTCATTCCTCCTGCTATTTATTCATGCTCCTTTATCAGTACTACTAGATACCTGACACACTATTACAGGTGATATAAAACATGACCTTCACTTTCACGCAGCTCAGAGTAGTGAGAGACAGAGACATGATAACATGGGCTACGATGCATTGTGGCATCATGACACATGATATGGGAGACTCCTATAGTGTCTGAGATGGTCTAAAGAAGGAGAATCTACAATGAATGGCAGAATTAGAAGAAAAAATAATTTTAATAGCAATATTTATAGTGCACCTTATTCCTTCTAGGCATTTCTGTTGAGCTTTTCAGGCACTGACAACAGAGTACTCAACCTGTCAGACTGGACTACTGCTCTAGCGGGGTGGGGAAGACACACAATAAATAAGTACTCAGATATATTAGATAATGTCAGATAGTAATTCAAGCTATGAGGAAAATAAAACAAGGTAATGTGATATTGAGTTGCTCAGGAGCAAGAGCAACATTGAATGATGTGGTCAGAGAAGATTACCTGAAGAATTGATATTCGAGTTAAGATTTAAACAAGAAAAAGGAGCCAGCATAAGATTGAATATCACATAGGAAACATCATGAGAAAAGACCTTGGGCCAAAAATATCTTCTAGAACAATGCCTTAAATCCCACTATTGTGCATTAGCCAGGTGTGGCAGACAGGAAAATGAAATTTTTAGATCTCCTACTGTCAGGGGCATAGCTGACTGATGTCCCCAGCTAACACCCCCACCGATCTACCATGCTTCTCCAAGGGCTGATCCCAGCCAATGGCTGAACGCATTGAAATCTGAAGCTCCACCCTCCAGTCTTTCTCCTTTTGCCCCCTTCACACTGTGAAGCCTGTCTTTTCCTGACCCTCCCCCAATAAGTCTGCTGTAAATCTTATCCCTTCTAGGCTTCTACTTCTTTCTCAGTGGACATAGACATGAGCAGGAGTTACCCACTGGAGATCCTGCCTTGGGAGATACAAATGGGGAAAAGATAAGTTAAATGTTAAAGACTGCAGTGTAGGGTGTAAAAATGAATAGTAGTATGTATTTAGATGAAAGTAATTAAAGTACCATGGGAGAAGAATGATTATGGGACCAAAGACCAAAAAGTAAAACTCAGAATCAGACAGCCCATAGTTAGGAAGTAGGCAGGGGTCAGAGGCTCACAATAGTTTTAAGCCCAGAAGACGCAGGTCCTGGAAACAGACTTTATCAAGGTCAACTTCTCCAAAGAATTGAAAGTGTTCTTCTGAATATGCTTCTTAAGTGCATGAGAATTAGAATAAAATTCTACCTAAAATTTCTTGTACTCTTATTTCAAGCATGAAGTTTTCCGAAAACTCTTTAAGCCTACATTTCTTTATTATGCAGGAAGTAAACTGAGTAATGGTCCCAAATCTCCTTTAGTCTCTCTCAATTGAGGTGTGGAGTTTAGGCAATTTTAATAGTTGACTAATAGATTGATGCCTAATATTGAAGGCATAAAGGATACCCTAGGTACTGAGAGGTTGAGCAATGCCAGAATCTAGAAAACTATTAGAATTTAAAGGTATGCATGTCATAATATAAAGTCTCCAAGGTAAAAGCTTTGAAAGCCAAGACTGTGTTGACAAGCCTTTTCTTCCATCACATGTTCTAATTATCTTCCCTGGGTTTTCTTCAGATGCAGATTGTTTGGGTTGTGGTGGTAAGGTAAAAGTTCAACAAGAGGGAGCTGTATGGGCAAAGTACTTTATTATACATATAAGTTTCAGTCAAAATGTATTTTTGGCCCAGGCTGCAAGTTGTTTGGTCTTTTTCATGATGTCACTGTCATAAAGGAATGAATAAAATAACCTAATATTCTGACAACCAGAATAGTTCTGTGTTTTTCTGAATGGTGGTCTTCAAGGTACCATAAGTACAAGATGGGTGGGGCTAGGTTCTGGTATCAGTAATTTACATGATAATAGGAAAGAGGAAAACAAAACAAGGAACTATAACGGAGGACACAATGAAAATTCAGGAGGCCAGCAGGTAAAAAATATTCTATGAAGATGGGGCACCTGGGTGGCTCAGTCAGTTGAGCATCCAACTTCAGCTCAGGTCATGATCTCATAGGGTTCATGAGTTCCAGCCTCGAACTGGCTTGCTGCTGTCAGCAGCTTCGGATCCTCTGTCCCCCTCTATCTCTGCCCCTCCCCTGCTCACACTCTCTCTCTCTCTCTCAGAAATGAATAAACATTAAAAAACAAAAAAGTATTCTAGGAAAAGAGTATGTTGAGAAGACGCAGGCAGACAATCAAATTCAGGGCGCAGTTAAGAAATAATATACAGAGATCCAGAGAGCCAGTGCACACCAGGCCTGAGATGCCACATCTTTAGAAATTCACGTGATCACTAAGCTACAGAATCAGGAATGAGATTTTTAACTTCTGATGCAAGTCCTTTGAATGTGCTAATATATGATATGCTACAGAGACGTGATTACAATGATGATCTTAAATGTATCAGAGGTTATGTAATGTTAATTAAAGAAGAAAATTAAAACAAATATAAATTAGTAAATAAAAAGACATTAAAGAGCAACAAGGAAGTGAAAGGGATAGAAATGCCATGTACACATGAAAATTTCCAGATAGCAACTAAATGAGAAACATATACAGTTAAAGAAGCTCTCAGAATTCCAGGATTAGGCAACAGGTCACCAATAATACGACATTGCTCATACAGTATCTCTAAAGTGTATACAGGCTTCATAACATTGAAGAACATTCCAGTGATACAGAAGTTAGGTGAATACAGGGAGAATAAATAATGGTATTATAGTCTTTGACTGCTAACTCTTAGGATGTAAAAACCTAAGATGGAAGTTTGTGTCATATTAACAGAGTAAGAAAGAAAGACTTTTCATAGAGAAGGGGCAAAGTGGTTGGAAGCAAGCAGAAGGCAAAGGCCAGAAGAGCCTCCCATCCATGCTATAGCTAACAGGGTGTTACTTAATTTTACTTGTGTGATGCCCTTTCCCACTGGAAACCAGTAGTTGGGAATATCTTTCTTGATGGGCATAATTATGTAACTCTGTTCTGGAAGATTTCCTTATCTAGTTCTCATAGAATATGGCAAAGAGTGAGAATTTCCCTTCTATAGCTACAGTCTGGATGATTTTCTCAAGGATTTGTTCTTGTCTGTTAGTTCCCAAAGACTCTTCCTGAAGCACTGGTCTCTCTTAACCAGGCCAATCTCCCTTCATGATTTATGGTGGGAGCTTTATTTTTCTATAAAAGTGGTACCCAATAGCACACTGGTATACAGCAGGTCCATCCCAAGTGAATCACCAGATGTTGATTTCTAATTCCCTTTGGCTATAACTTCAAAGACATCATTAAAGTGATGTTTGCCTGATGGAACACTGAACTGAGGGGTTTGTGTAATACTGATCTCTTGCTACCAGTAAGAGGTGCAGTCAAACATCAGGCCAGCAAAAAGACTGATGGGGCATTTATTAAAATATCTTAGTACTTAGTCTCATGAGATGGTAAGAAAGTTCTATAGGGCAGTAAATAGTTCTCCACAAATGGCAAAACAATGTCAAACCTAGTGAATGGTTTAATAACCATGGATGAGTTTATAGAATCTGTGAGGCATTGCTATACCATTATAGTGATTAGGTTCTAGTTGTCACTGACTTTTTAGCACTGTTTGAGCCCTTCTGTGCCATCAAATAGGAAAACAGATATTCTAGTGTTTCAACGTGTGCTTCCAACCACGAATGTTTCTCACCACTGCTGTATGCATTTGACCAGAGTTGTCTGTTCACCATGACCATCATTCATAGAAGCTGGAGGGTGACACACATGGGTGAGTGTCTGTGAATGACATTTTCTGACCAGGAAAACCTGAAAACTAGACAGCTGAGTTTGTTATTACCACTTATTATGGATTAGAAGTTTTGCGGGCTAGAGGCTGTAATAAATCATTTACATAAATTAAGAATTGAAAAGAATTCTGACAATATACTCCAAATGACTGGGAAAGAGCCCCAGGACCAAATGGCAGAGTCCACTTTGGTCACAAGGCGGGGAGGGGTGGGTGGCATTTGTGCTGTGTGCTTACCAGGGGTTAAATATTGCTAAGAGAACTTCCATTTGTTCCAATACTTCTATGATCTTCCCACATATCTATATAATCAGGTGGTCATTAAATGAGATTGTTATAGTCATAGTATCACCATTAGAAACTGTACATGTTACTCTACTGCATTCTGTAGCGTATCTTCACCTCGGTCTTGTTTCCAGACAACAGCTCAGCATAAATTTTTGGTTCTAGCCAGACTGACCTCCTTCACATTGATAATACCAGCTTCCATTTACTTGAGGCACCATGCTGAGATAGTACATAACTCATCTCTAATCCTCAAAACAGCCACATAGTATGGATGTTATTTTATTATCACAACTTTATAAGTGAAGGAACTGAAACACAGAAAGGTTATATAATCTGCCAAAGTTCACATGGATGATAAGTAGCGAAACTTGGATTTGAATTCAAAACCATCTAGTCTGAGGCCTGCAACTTTTCCTTTTCACGATCTCTTAAATCTCTCCTCCCTAAGATCTTGTTTTCAAAAATATACTAGTTTTGCTTGCATATTTTGATTTAATTTTGGATTCCTAATCATTTTCCATTGGAGTTAAGGATAAATAATCATCTTCCAGGTCTTGGGGATGCAGAGGGCTAGAGTGATTGAGTAGTTAATTTGGATTCTCTGCAAAAGGCAGAAACCTAGTTACTGAAATTAGTATAAGGCAGAGGGTTAATCAGTTACATTAAAGAATTCTAGGTGGAATAATTAATGCACATATTTGGACAAATAATATCACAGCTGACATAGGGTGGAGCAGCTAAGTTTGCAATATGATGTTACGGCAACAGTAGAGTAAACTGGTGTCTGTGTTTGATGCATCAATCCTTTAAAAATATGCCAGACAAGCATATTTGGCATTCTGTCAAAAATATTTTGCAAACCTCCAGAAAAAGAATAGGGTGATAAAGAGAACTATGTTGAAGTATGTTTCCTTGGAAGCAGAACGAGAAAGATGAGAGGAGATGTTGAGAAAAAGTGATTCACATAGAAGCATCATGACAATTGAGTCACGGCAAAGATGGGAAGGCCGGAATAGCCCTCTAGGGGAAGATTCTGGAGCTTTTCCAACTCCATTCCTTTCTCTAGCCATCAAGTGATGGAGATTTGTTGAACATGACACCTGGCTGCTCTACATTATGGATTTGAATGGAGAGACAAAAGAGAGAGCTAATTGTTTTCCATGCATTCAAGTTTAATTTGGTGCACTTTTAATTAGGGCTCTGATGGGACTAGGAATCAGTTCCTTCTACACAGGCAGCTCCTGACAGCAGGTGACTGTGTAGACGAAAGGGATTATTATAAAAGCCACTCAGGTCACATTGGCATCAACAGAGTAGTTACAAAGGATGTCCTGGGAACTGTCAATCCAAATGTCAAGGGTGACCCATTCAGGATCAAAAGCATTCAGCAGATGGGGCGCCAGGGTGGCTCAGTCAGTTAAGTGTCAGACTTCGGCTCAGGTCATGATCTCATGATCCATGAGTTCAAGCCCCACATCGGGGTTTGTGCTGGCAGCTTGGAGCCTGGAGCCTGCTTCAGATTCTGTGTCTCCCTCTCTCTCTCTCTCTCTACTTCTCCCTCACTCACGCTCTGTCTCTGTCTCTCAAAAATTAATAAATGTTAAAAAAAATAATAAAAAAAAGAAAAGCATTCAGCAGGATGTGATACATCAGGGCTTAGCCAATACATAAAAGGCAGCTAGATTCAGAATCAGTAGAAGAGGGTTACATAAAATCATCCCTAAGGAAGAAAAAAAAAATAACACTTATGGGGCAACTTTTGTGTTCTGGAGGAGCATGTAGCCATAGACTAAAAGTTCTTTCTTGGGGTGCCTCAGTGGCTCAGTAGGTTAAGGCATTGACTTTGGCTGAGGTCATGATCTTGTAGTTCATGAATTTGAGCCCCATATCGGGCTCTGCACTTATAGCTCAGAGCTTGCTTTGGATCCTCTGTCTCCCTCTCTCTCTTCCCTTCCCCTGCTCTCATGCACTCTTCCTCTTTCAAAAATACTTTTTAAAAAAGGATACTTAAAAAAGTTATTTATTTCAACACTCATAATTATCCTTCTTTCTCTACACCCTTTACAACTATGGAGATTAAGGTTGAGTTATGATAAGTGACTTTCCCCAAGTTTACACAGCTAGTAATCACTAAAGCCAAACATCAAACTCAGTTCCATCCTGCACCCATGTTCCCATTTCATTCTTTCCTCCTAGGTCTCTCTCTACCCCAACCCCTAACACAGTCTATCCTTTTTGGCTTCTATGGAATCATAAAGATGTTTTTTCACTCACATAGAAAACGTGAGTAAGCATGAGTTTGATGTGTAAGCTATTGATGTCACTTGTAGATATTAATTATTTTTGTAATAAATTTATTGTTTACATTTAACTTTGATTCAGTGTATTACGTATGGACACAGCAGCACTGGTAAGTAAGACAAGGCCCTTCTCTAGTAGCTAACAGCTTATGATATGTGTTATATAAATGGATTTTTGGAAAACCTGTAGGCAACACCTTTTTACACCCTTTTCCCCAAAAATTGAAATGGTCTTCCCAATATGAACTAATGTGTACTTGTATAAAATAAATCAAATAATACAGAAAAAGTCTTAAGTGTAATAAGCCATTATGACTCTCAAATGCCCTACTGAAACAGTGCCTATGGATGAAATTGGGTAAATATAAGATTTTTTCAGATTGTGCTTATTCATTTTTGAAAAGTAGCTATTTCACTAACATGGGCAGAATCCCCAATGGCACCAAGTTTGATGTGTCAAATTAAGTAGTAGGGTAGTTAGCTTTACATAAGAAACTCTTATTAGCATATCCCTTTCAATTTCTTGAGCAGAAAGAAGGAAGGAAGAAGGAAGAAGAATATAGTCCAAAGGATTTCTCTCTTTCTCTGAAGTGCAACAAGGAATTCTAATGAATTTCTTCTTCACAATCACGCCTGGACTACTCCAGGGGCTCCTTAACCCAACACCCTGTTTTTATTCTTGCTCCCCTTTAAGTTAGTGTCCTTACAGAAAACCAAATATTGTACTTAAGTATTTTTAATTGTAAACAAAGCAGACACCAAAAACATCAAAGCAAATATGGATATTAATGTATTATTACAAAGCAAACACACTTGAAACCACTACCAAGGACAAAAATAGAACCTTGCCATGTATGTCTGAAGTCTAAGTGTCTCACTTGTTCTAACTCCAATATCTCACTCAACCAAAAAGAATCACTCTCCTGACTTTTATAGTAATTTTTGTTTTTTTTAATTAAAAAAGAAAGTTTTGTCACCAGATTCCCTTGATTAGTCTTGCCTATATTTTTAACTTATGTTTACTATATCTCTTTTAATCCATAACCACTACAACCACCCTTTTCCTTTCTTTTTCTTAAAATTTATCTGTTGATTAGCCCAAGGATTTTGACTTGTAGAGTTTCCCACAGTCTGGCTTTTGTTGATTACATGTCCACCATGCAGCTCAACACATTGCTTCACCCTTCACATTAGCAGCGAGATTCAGAGCCCTAATTATACTCATGGCCAATTGCGTTGGCAAGATTAAAAGTGGTGCTGGGGGCTTTCATCAGGGGGTATATCAATTCTGCTTGTCTCACTTTTTACAGAAGTTTTCTCAGTTCTTGCAGCTCAGTGTCTGGACCCATTAATTCATTAGGAGTTGCCAAATGTTGATATTCAAATTATTTCATTTTTATCCTTTTTATAGTTGTACTACTTTTGTAAAGAGATGCTTCCTTAATCTGCTGTGTAGTGAGCAGTTAGTGGTACTGTTCATACAGAAACTGTAGAGAAAGGTAAGATAAACATTTTAATTCTTTCAATTATCAGGTTTCTAGAAAAAAATCGTTCCCTATCATCTTCCAAATGTGACCAATTAATATTTGTTGTTTTGTTTTAAATAACAGCAGAAACTCACAGATTTAAACATATTAGTAGGTTTCAATCAATTGCAATTCCTATTCATTTTGAAGCTCAATTGTCTTATCTTTGGTAATCAAAGACTCCTTATGTTGACCTTCGAGCCTATTTGACAGAATTCTGTGTCCTTTGACTGCTTCCCCAATATCTGGATTGATAGTACATTTAGCATCATCTTAAACATTTCCTGCCCCAGACCTGGTAGTAGTCATGTTTTCCAAAAAAAAAACTTCCATTTTTTTTTTCCTTTAAGTGGAAATTGATATTTCAAGGCCCCAATCAGTACACTATCTATGCTCATCACTACGGGTCTGGTCATTGATAGTGTTTCTTCTTTGGACAGAACGAGAAGAGAAAAGAAAGATCAGTTGTAGATATGGATAAAGGTTTTGATATATAGTTATAGGGGAAATTTAATCTTACTGGTATGTCCTATTCAAATTTAAAATTATAGGAGTTTCCATTTGTCTCTTTTTATTATTATTATTTATTTTTTTAATGTAAGCTCTACATCCAACATGGGGCTTAAACTCACAATCCCAAGATCAAGAGTCACATGCTCTACTAACCAAGCCAGCCAGGTGCCCCTGCTTTCATTCATTCGTTCATTCATTCATTTATTTGTATTTTTTAAGACTTTATTTTTGAGTAATCTCTACACCCAACATGGGGCTCAAACTCATAACCCTGAGATCAAGAGTCAAATGCTCTACTGACTGAGTCAGCCAGGTGCCCCTTTAAAACCTGGACTTCTGTTTAACATCTGCAATACCCCTCTTCCACTGCAAGAATTTTGGCCATTAACGATACATGAAATAATAAAATTAAAATAGTTCATATACTTTTATTCACTTTATCCCCCATTATCTGTATAATGTTCTTAGAAAAAATACTAATCCTTTCCACCAAAAGCAGTTTTTAAAAAAGTTGTTTTCTCTCTCCATCTCCCCTCTCAATTTGTATTGTTTTACTCCCACTGAGCATTTAGCTCAGACATATAGCTCATATACTATATTCCATTTTTCCAAGCTTCATTCACTCTTTTTTTAAAATGTTTATTTTTGAGAGCGAGAGCACTAGCAGGGGAGGTGTGGGCGGGGCAGAGGATCCGAAGCAGGCTCCACGCTGACAGCAGAGAGCCCCATGTGGGGCTTGAGAACCCTCCAGATCATGACCTGAGTCAAAGTTGGAAGCTCAACTGACGAAGCCAACCAGGTGCCCCAAAACTTCATTTATTTTTAAATCTGCAAGTAACTATATGTTTTATGCTCTATACTAGTTTTTGTGTCAATATGTTTCTAGTTATTTTGATTGTGAGAATTTTATTTTCTAGGAGATTTCTCAGGAAGAGCTTCATCAGAACAAAATTGTATTGGTTCTTGAATATTGATGAATTTGCACTCTTTATATATGAGAGTCAATTTTGCTGGATATTAATTTTTAGCTCACTTTTTCTATCTCTAAATATTAAATATATGCCTCCATTTTATTCTGGCATAAAGTATTACTGTTGAAAACTTTGAAGATGAATTTTCTTTTTCTATGTCACCTGATGAACTTTGCCTAGATGTCCTAAGGATTTTTCTTTAAGTCTACTGATTTTACAAAAATAATGTCTTGGTATGGTCTTCCTGGGTCATTATCGTTATATATATATAACATACTTTTGCAGTACATAGTTTTGAGTCTCTTTACTTCAAGACAGTTTTCTTGAATCACAACATTCATTATTTATTCTGTTCCTATGATTTTTTTACATTTGATGACTCTATTATTATGTAATAAATCTTTATCTTCAATGCCTATCAGTTTTTCTCATTTAAAAAAAACTCTTCATTTCTCTTTTCTCCTTTCCTCTATTTCTCTTAAATCATTGTCTGTCATTATTTATTTTTTGTGTTTCTTCTGGTTAAGATTTCATATATCCAATTATTCCTTTTTTTATTTTAATTTTTCCCCTTAGTTTTATAAGCTCATGTTTGAGCTTTTTTCTAATCATGACTTTTCCTTGTGTTTGAATTCCTGCATAATTTACAAATTTCTTTTATCTTGTTGTGAGATGGTTTATGGTTTTATTATGTTCTGTGTGCATATTTTTCTGGGAGGGTTTGAAGGACCAAAGAGATGTTACTGCCCCTTACTCTGTTCTGTCTTGTAATAATTTGATATGGGTGATTTAACCTCAATACTTTTTTGTTTTTTTATTTACATATAAAATTAGTTTTCCTGAACTTAAAATTTTTTTTTTTTAAATTTGAGAAGGGCAAAGGGATAGAGAGTGAGAGAGAGAGAATGAATCGCAAGCAGGTTCCACACACAGCACAGAGCACAACGCAGGGCTGAACCCCTGACCCTAGGATCATGACCTGAGCCTAAATCAAAAGTTGGATGCTCAACAGACTGAGCCACCCAGGCACCCCAGTTTTCCTGAACTTGTAAATGGGACCTTGATTCAGGGTGTCTTTTCTAACCTTTTCTAAGCTCTCTGAACCGCAATGTTCAAAAATATGGTGGCTTATTATCTGCGAGCTTTTGGCTTGTTCTCTTCTCCAACTTTTATCTGACAATGATCCTTCATCTCTATTGTCCTGCACCATTTTGATGCCACTCCCAGAAATTTTTCCTAAGTGTAGGCACTGTCCTGGAAGGGAATGCTAGTGATAGTTCAATGAAGATTACCTGCTCAACTTCTGCTACTCCTTGTCATACCCCCTGTCTTCCTCTGGCCCAAATCCCTTCAGCTCCTGTCACCAAAATGGCCTGCTGTGTTTCTAATGAGTATCTGCTGACTATTTTGAGTTTTGATTCTCTGTTGCTTCTCTCTGTTTTCTGCCACACGATGATATCATGCAGGTCCTATGGATGCTGGCAAATTGCTTACAATTTCGTATCGCTGGAAGTATCTTGTTGACTAGTTTTGTTGTAAATATAATCTGGTGTTTTTTGTTTTGTTTTGCTATCCAGTTTCTTTGTTTTAGGTGGTGATTAAGAGAGAATAAAAGACTATGTCGTAGCTGCCATCTTCCTAGAATCCCCTAAAGTAATCTTTTGTAATGCAAAGCAAATTATGTCACTTTCTTGTCTAATACCTGTGTTTGATCTCTCAATTAATTTATAAGAAAATTATAATTTCTTAACCTAGTTAAATTCCTTGATTATATGTCCACTATTAATCTTACCAACATTATCTGTTTCATTCTCCTCTTTCCTTAATAGGTTCTAGAAATTTCTTTTCTAGACTCTGCTTTTTCCCTGTATTTTCTTCCTTCTGGTTTTCCTGTTCATCTCCCTCATTTTACTAAAATCTCAGCTTAAATTTCTGAAACATCCCCCTAATCCTTAGACTCTAAAGAAGATACCACCAACTCATGTCTGCTACATTATCCAAATTAAATATTTACTTAGTACTTACCAGTAACTAATACTGTTGTGCTTTATGTATTTATTTATGTGTTCATCCAGGAGTCAGCAAACTCCAGCCTGAAGCCAAATCTGGCCAGTCACCTGTGTTTGTACATGAAGTTTTATTGCAACCCAAACAACTCTTTAAGTATTGTCTATGACTGCTTTTGCACTACAGTGATAATTAAGTAGCTACATAGAGATCACATGGCCCACAAAGCATACAATATTTACTCTCTGGCCATTTATAGAGAAATATTTTCCAACCTTCTTGTTAGTTAATTGTTTCCTCCCACTAGAATGTGAGCTCCACTGTAACTCAGGCCTTCCCTGTATTTTCACTACTTTATCTTCCTCATAAAGATTAGTAGCTAGCATATCTATGCTATATCATAATCTCTAAATATCTGTGAATCAGTGAGTGAATCCAAACATGAATTGTCAGCATCATTTTTAGGCTATCACAGTCATAATTTAAAAAAAAAGTTATGAGAACCTTAGTGATGATTGTATTCAATTCATCACCCAAATAGTCAGATGACAAAATTAAAACTAGACTCTTAAAAATAATGATTCTAAGAAAGAATATCAGGAATTTATATTTTTGCAATGACTAGTAAATATACAAATGTATAAATGTTTGAGAGCATACCAGCTCTGAAGAAAAAACATAACTAGATTTAAAATTCAGTTCAGGGTGCCAGGGTGGCTCTATCGGTTGAGCATCCAACTCTTGATTTCAGCTCAGGTCATGATCCCAGGGTTGTGGGATGGAGCCCCGTGTCAGGCTCCGTGCTGAATATGGAGCCTGCTTAAGATTCTCTGTCTCTCTTCCTCTGCCCCTCTCCCCTGCTCGCTTTCTCTCTATCTCTAAAACTAAAACTAAAACTAAAACTAAAACTAAAACTAAAACTAAACTAAAACTAAACAAAACAAAAGAAAAGAAAATAAGACAAAACAAAAAATAAAATAAAATTCAGGTCTACTACTAACCAGTTATGCAGACTTGTGTTAGTTTACTTATCTGTGTCTCCATTTATTCCTGGGTTAAATAATTTTAATGGGATATCTAAATCACAGGATTATAAAGAGTATTAAATAGGAAAAGTGTCCAGCCCAGGTAAGGGTTCCACATATGTTAGGTGATGACAATGTTAGGTGATGATGGTAATGATGATGATGTTGATAATGACAACCATGGTGAAAAAAAGAAAGAGGAAGAGGAGAGGACAGGAAGAAAACAGAAGATGAGAAAGAGAAAATGATAATGTTGGTAATAATAAACTTAATAAGTTCAACTTATCAAGCTTGGACTATGCTGCAGACACCATGATCTGTTGTTCCCACAGATTGTATTATTTAATCCTTATAAGATCCCTTTGAGTAAGGCACATTAATATCCCGATATTACAGATGAGGAATCTATACCCTGTCTTAGGCTAAATTATGTAGAAAAGAACATATCTGGAACCTACATTCAGACCTCTGTGGCTCCAAAGCTTAGTTCTTGACCTATGTAGTTCTCTTCTTACCTATCTAAATGTATCCCTAAAGATTTATCCACTTCCTCTTTAAAATGTGACATGCATAGATTTTTGCCTGCAGAAGTCTTCCACCTCATCTTCTTAAACACATTTTAAGTGTGCCCAGTTTCATATTTTGCCATCTTCAAAAATCGCCCTTGTCTCCCTCCCTGGAAATTCTCATTTAGTCTCCAGACCATAGCCAGCTGTCAGAAGAAATCAATTGGACAGACTGATTTTTACCGAGGCGTTCACAATGAAACCTGTTTAATTGCTGCTAATTCTCTGCTGAGATATAAGCCTTTGTAAGTTTGGATTTTGTAACTTCAAGTTTGTTGGCATAGGAAAGGTGCCAACCTGATGGCAGAGAACATCAATTTGGTTGCATTGTAATAAAAAGAATATTTACTGCATAGAGCCGGGAAGAGATGTAGCTTCCCTGCTCTCAGATCTCCCAAATCTTGCCTTGCACCTGGTAAAGCAAGGGAGTATATTAATAGTAATAGCAGTAATATTAGTGGTAATTAATAGTGGTAATTCACAGTAACATGAATCGACTATTTAGATTCCAGGAAGTATGCTATGCATGTTACAGCATGATCTAATTACCCTTCACAACAATGCTGTCAGGAAGTAATGAACCAACACTATGCATAGATAGGAACATAGAAGCTAATGACTTTTCCAAGATCACAGTGCTATTAAATCACATAGCCTTCTCCAATATTAATTTCCTTTCAAATTCTGAAGCTTTTTTTTTTCTTAATCACTACTCAACATCTTCTCAGAAGTGTATGCACATAAAAATTCGGGACTAATCCGAAGAGTAAATAATTCATCCCATTTTATAGATGACAGAGTTCAGATCCAACAAAGGTGAGAATTTTTCCCACTACTCATCAGCACCGTATTTGTCTTATGCTATACCCTGGCATATGCATGATGTGCATCAGAATGTCTATTCTTTGATCAAAGATCCCACTATAAGCTTTTCCTTATCTCCACATGCACTCCCAAATTATTGACCAAATCTGTTAAGCAATGTGCTGGTAAATATTTCATAACTAGCTACCCGGACTGGACATGGGGTGAAACGGGCCTTAATTTCTCACATTTGCCAATTTCCATGTTGTAAATATTCCCACCATGGCTGACTTCAAGCCATTGATGTGACATAATCTGAATGCAGAATTTTGAAGAGATGCTAACAACATGCTTATGCAACTTGGTGTCAGTGTTGTCATCCTCCTCTTCCATGTCTACTCTCCTTTCTACCATTCACCTTTATTCTTAGTGTATGGGAATCTTCTAGGGTGCCTGGGTGGCTCAGTCAGTTGAGTGTCTAACTCTTGATTTCAGCTCAGGGCATGATCCCAGGGTCATGGGATCAAGCCCATGTTGGGCTTTGTGCTGAGCATGGAGGCTGCTGAAGATTCTCTCTCTCTCCTCCTTTGCCCCCTCCCTCGCTTATACTCCCTCATTCTCTAAAAAAAAAAAAAAATCTTCTAATGTAGGTTAAACATAGTACATACCTCAAACCCACACTGAAATGAAGACATAAATGTGAAATATACTATATAAAGAGCACTTGTATTACAGGTTTCCCATTTCCTAGAGGCTATATATTTTCTTTTTAATATCAATATGAAAACTGACATTTACATTTCTTAAGAATTGAATGTTTGTGTCTCCCTAAAATTCATATATTGAAGCCACAACTCCCAGTGGGCTGTATTTGGAGATGAGTCCTCTAAGCAAGTAAGATTAAATGAGGTCATAGAGATGAGCCCTGATCTGATAGCATTAGTGTCTTTATAAGACGGGACACCAGAGAGAGCTCTTTCTCTCCATGTGTTTGCACCAAGGAAAAGCCAAGTGAAGACATAGCCAGGAAGAGAGGGCTTGCCAGGAACGGAATTTACCGGCATCTTGATCATGGACTTCAAGCCTCCACAACTGTGAGAAAATAAATGTCTGTTGCTTAAGCTTCCCAGTCTGTGGTATTTTGTTATGGCAGTTCTAGCAGGCAAATACAACATCTGACAATATCACTATGTGATCTTGAAGAAGTCTCTTATTTCCTCTGAGACACATGTCAAAGAAAAGATTGAACTGAAATATTTATAAAATGCCATCTTGATTTAATTTCCATGAGCTTGTGTTTCTAGGGCTGCCACTTGCCTTTTCTACTTACAGTCTTTTTAGGAAATTTTGGGTATCTAACACAAACACTCTAAACTGTCTTGAATCCTAATAATGACACAATAGAGTGATCATATTTAAGTTATGGTATAGAGTGAAACATTTATAGTAGGAAAAAATAACTTCCTAAGGAAATTGTGACAGCTGGTATCTGATAAGGGAAAATGGAGTTGGGATTTCCCATCATTGGTTGTGGATCAGGACAGGTGCATTAGAATCGCTTGTGATAATTTGCTAAAATACAGATTCTGTGAAGAACTATGGGATTATAAACCTAGAAAATGCATAAGGCCATTTTTCTTTATTAGTATGAAGCAGCTATACGGTAGCAATAAGTATAAAGTTGGGGAGTACTAAGTAGACATTTATAATAGACTGCAAGTTAAGTGAACTATGTTATAGTTTAATCTCACAACCAAATAGTTCATGATCTTGGGTAAGCCATTTCCTTTCTCTAAGTCTCAATTTCCCCCATTTGTAAAATCAATGAGCTAGGTTAGATGGTCTTTAATCTACCATCCATCCAGAAACACTTTAACTACCTAGTGATTAATATCAGGATATTAGACACATTTTCAATGTTAAGGTGAAAAATAGTTTAGCAGGGCATGGATTGGTGGAGATGTTTCAAGCACAACAAATCATAGCATATTGACAATCCTGTCTTCTAGCTAATCTTACAGCTGGCCCTGGTTTAATATCCAGTAACCTTTCTGCTCAAAGAGAGTATTTGGTCTCATGCATCGTCACTGTCCTGAGTTAGAGGTACCTTCTTATTTGCATGAGCAAAAAGTCAATTGAGAAGTCGAGAGGTGATTTTCAATGTGTGACCCAGCACCCCAAAGCACACCTCTTATTTCATGATAAAAGCCATTTTAAAAGTTCTCTATATTTTTAGGTGTTATATGTTTCTCAAGAGTTTCCAAAATGTTACAAAAAGTCTCTTTATTACCAGAGCTCAATGCAATGACTGACATACAGTAAGTAGTCAGTGGGTTTTTATAAATGCAATTAATGAATTACTCTTGGTTGTTAATTTTACTATTCCAAAGAACTATATAATAGTTGTAATCATATGGAAAGGCATGGATAGAATGTAAGTATCCATAGACTTTCCAGGTTTGTTGCAAAACTCAAGAAAGAAGATGTTTTGCAAACTGTAAAACCCTGGATAAATTAAACTTATGTGATATGGGTATATCTGTTTTCCTCTGAAAATGTTCTCATTTTTTTCTTTACCTCGTTATATGACTCTTGCTTGACAATGGCTAAGAATTTAGTGCCTACAAGTAGCTTGAAACATTGATTATAATGCTGAAAAATTGAATATTAGAAATTCAGCACCTTGAAAGAAGACAACTAAACAAATTTCCATCAAGGTGCAATAGTTTAAACCAGCTGAGCTCTAAAGATGTAAATCCAAGTGTGAAATATATCCAAGCAATGTCATAGGTGAACCAAGGCACCATAAGCAGAGAGCATGAAGACTTTACCTCAACTCTTTTTTTAATCCAAGATTGAGACTATATATCCATGAGCATATGTGTGCACCTGTGCATGCTTACGTTTATGTGTATGTGTGTGTGTTTAAATTTTCCAATTCCATACACTGTTTTGATAGCTCTTTGAAATAAATATATTGTTTACAGAGAAAGGAAAATGCACTTGTGAGAAATTAATTAGGAATCAGGATTTCTGTCTCTATAATTACTCCCCAGGCATTGAAATTTGTTGCTATTATAGAAGAATTGATTATTTCTATAAATTAGTGGAAATATATTTTGGCAGTGTTGAATAAAAAGCACATCTTGTTTTTCTGTGGTCAAATCTTTGATATAGATGTATTCTTCGATCATCAATTTACATACAAAATTAATTTTAAAAACTAGGGTAAGAAGTTTTCCTCAAAACCACTACCAAGGAGATAAGGACTCCTAGGTCTTTGAGTCTCTACATTCCTACTGAGTAGTGTGATTGGTGTTATTTCCAAGAAGTTTCATTTACTTCATTGAAATAATCTGGAGCCTAGTCATGATCCAGAGTAGAATGTTGAGATAAACAGGAAATCATAAGCCTTGCCATTTTTGCCATAGAGCTACATTAACTGAGGGAAGACTGAGTCTTTTCTGAACGTGCTTTGTTATCAGAAAATTTATTGGTTTGTATTAGGTTAGAAGTTATACACACTGGTATGAGGACTGACTATATCAAAACTAACTTTGATCTTGTCTTTAAAATATAGAATCCACTCAATGCAGTATGGTGTCCTAGAAAAGAAAAGGGAACATTAAAGTAAAAAGTGATAAAATCTGAATAAAGTCAATAGTTTAGTTAATTGTAATATACCTGCTTTAATTTTTTAGTTTTATCAAATATAGCATGGTTATAACAATGTTGAGATTAGGGAAAACTGAGGTAAAGGGTATATAGGGACTTCCAAAACTGTCTGTACAACTTCTGTTGTCAATCCAAAATTATGAAAACATGAGTTCTTTAAAAATACAGAATTGGGGTACCTGGGTGGCTCAGTCAGTTAAGTGTTTGACTCTTGATTTTGGCTCAGATCATGATGTCATGGTTCATGCTTGCTGACAGCATGGAGCCTGCTTGGGATTCTCTCTCTCCCTCACTCTCTGCCCGTCCCTGTCTCTCTCTCTCTCTTTCTCTATCTCTCAAAATAAATAAATAAACTTAGAAAACACACAGAATCTATGTTCCCACATCAAAATGAACACGAAGCCTAAGAACTGAGTTTTCAAAACTACAATGGGTCCCCAGGATTCATGGAGCTAGAGGGGCCTTCCTACTCTAAAAAAAATGTGATTAATTCACAAGCTATATGGATCCAGGTGTTTGGATTATCTATACCAGTGGATGTCAACACTGGCTTCCCATGCAGATCATCAGGGGAGAATTTTCAAACTCCAGAATCCATGACTCGCTAAATCTCTTAAATCAGAATTCCAGGAGATGGGACCCAGTTCTGTATAGTTGTTGTTATTGTTCTTTTAATTTTCTGTGAGTAATTGTGATGTAGAAGCAGAATTGAAAATTACCAAAATGAAAGTTTCAATTAAGGGGTAAACAGAAGGTTCAGACAATCAACTACTGTAATAATAGCAATGTCCATGAGTTTAAGTACATCAACAGCTGCAACTGCTAATTGCGCAAAGTACAACTCAGTTTTATATTTCCTGAATATCTCAAATTGTCTAGGAATCTGGGGAAACATTTTTATTTAATATCTGTATAAAATGGCTCAAACTGTTGGAATTTCAGTATCTTTTTTCATCACTCCCACCAATATTTCTATGATTCATTTGGGGGACTGGTTGTGAGGAAGTTCAGGGTTCACTATGCTACCGCCAGCTTCTTCAATGACAAGTTTTGACTGTTACTTTTAGCGTCTTCCTGTTCAAGGTCAAGATCAGAGAACCTGGATAAGTAATCACAGTTGAAGCACAATGAGCTCTCTTCCTGTGTATAATCTACATGAAGAAAACTCATCAAACTCTATTTCCCTTGCTCTTATATACTGTCCTTTACCCAGGTCTGCAAATGGGATTTCCCCTAGTGCTTATGACTATCTCTGTTCCTTCATGGATGCTGATCACTTCATGTATGCTAAAGGTAAATCCAGCCTTCTCTTTTTAATCAGATGAAGAAATTCCACCCATCCTCCGAAGCCTTGTTAAAACCCTACTTTGTCTATAAAGCATTTTATGGCATCACTCTTCTGCCACTTTTCCAAGCTCCGACATTGTATTTGGTACTACACAATTAAGCAATTAATTCTATTTTCACATATTATTGTTCTCTGTTATTTCACACGTGCCAGGAGACAGCAGGATGTAGTGGACAAAAGGAATCATTGTAGTCATTTTAGAACTAGGTCAAATACAATCTCCACCTAAGCCTTATGTTTTCCTCTTGATAGTTAGGGATACTAGCACCTATTTTGTAATGCTATTGGTTAAAATAGTGAAGCACATGTAAAAGTGCTTGGTATATTATTGTTAGGTAATAATTGTCAATTTTTTTCCTTTATTTCTTTCCTCGTGTATATTTTGCATCAAGTAATAAACTTACAGTATAAAATGTCTGCAGAGAACTTTACAGTTCATAAACTCTTTTTTTATTTTTATTTTTTTTCAATACATGAAATTTATTGTCAAATTGGTTTCCATACAACACCCAGTGCTCATCCCCAAAGGTGCCCTCCTCAATACCCATCACCCACCCTCCCTTCCCTCCCACCCCCCATCAACCCTCAGTTTGTTCTCAGTTTTTAAGAGTCTCTTATGCTTTGGCTCTCTCCCATTCTAACCTCTTTTTTTTTTCCTTCCCCTCCCCCATGGGTTTCTGTTAAGTTTCTCAGGATCCACGTAAGAGTGAAAACATATGGTATCTGTCTTTCTCTGTATGGCTTATTTCACTTAGCATCACACTCTCCAGTTCCATCCACGTTGCTACAAAGGGCCATATTTCGTTCTTTCTCATTGCCATGTAGTACTCCATTGTGTATATACACCACAATTTCTTTATCCATTCATCAGTTGATGGACATTTAGGCTCTTTCCATAATTTGGCTATTGTTGACAGTGCTGCTATAAACATTGGGGTACAAGTGCCCCTATGCATCAGTACTCCTGTATCCCTTGGGTAAATTCCTAGCAGTGCTATTGCTGGGTCATAGGGTAGGTCTATTTTTAATTTTCTGAGGAACCTCCACACTGTTTTCCAGAGTGGCTGCACCAATTTGCATTCCCACCAACAGTGCAAGAGGATTCCCATTTCCCCACATCCTCTCCAGCATCTATAGTCTCCTGATTTGTTCATTTTGGCCAGTCTGACTGGCGTAAGGTGATATCTGAGTGTGGTTTTGATTTGTATTTCCCTGATGAGGAGCGACGTTGATCATCTTTTCATGTGCCTGTTGGCCATCCGGATGTCTTCTTTAGAGAAGTGTCTATTCATGTTTTCTGCCCATTTCTTCACTGGGTTATTTATTTTTCGGGTGTGGAGTTTGGTGAGCTCTTTATTACAGTTCATAAACTCTTACAACAATTGACTGACATATGTTTCCAAGCCCTATTTATAAAAGAAAAGGTGATAAGATCCTGAAAGGTTAACACCTTCCACAAACCACAACCTTTAATGGAAGGTCTCCTAACAGAGCCTGGCCCTTGTTGCTCCAATGCCAAGGACTGCCTCCAGGATATTACATCAAATATTTTGTAAACTGATTAAAATAATTCATTTATCCAAAAATAAAGGATTATCTTCTATGTGTCAAGCTCCTAGCTAAGCATGTAGCATACATTAATGAATGAGAAAGACTTCATCTGTGTCCTCATGGAACTTAAAGGCTGGCATTTGGATCAATGTTTAAGCAAGGTTAAAGCAAATGGACCTATCTATGTTGATGCCAAATTCTTTCTTGCTACCTCCGGAGGTATGGAGCATTACTATAGGAGTGATGGGTTAACCAGAGTCAGCAACATTTCTCATATCTGTGACCCTTATGATCAGTAGGACTCACTGACAGTATTGGTGGCAGGACTGAAATGCATTTACCCCTATGTCCATCAAGCCTACAACCTCATCCTCATTAGCACATGTCAGAAACTTCCAGAAGCGAAGTACTATAACAAGACAGATTGCTACAATTACTAGAAATAATAATCGTTAGCTCTGTCCTCTTCTTCACAAGAGAGTGATTCTTTGGTGGACAGAAAGAAAGGCCTTCTCTCATATAGTAGTACTTTCCCTTGGGCTAAAGTTCATCCTGACCTAGAAATGTCCTCACTTGTGGTTGGTGTCAGACCCACAGCAATGGGTGTTATAAACAGCCTGTCTCTACTGCCATAAGATTACGGCACTGCTTGTGTTTGGTGTTAAAAACGACTCTCAGATGGAGGTATGGATCTGGCTCTTTTCAACCCTATGTGTTGCCCAAACTTGGGACATTTGTTCTACTGAGGACTGTGGCTAACGCAGAGCCAGAGAGTCAGGTTTCTACCACTCTGCTGGCCCAGGATTTGGTAATCCTAGTACAGGAGTTCTCTAGGTATCTACCTTCAATCACTTGCCATTTCTCCCATGGCCCCATTTGTCCCAGCTTCCACCAACTTATATATGTTTGGGGGACGGGGTGTTTGTGGAAATATTCCCTACCTTTAAAGACACTAATAACATTGCATCCCAATTTTGTCCTATTTTCTTTGAGCCTTTTTTTCTCCCTAAAGCAGGAGGGTTCCTCTGAGCACCTAGTCTACCATGGTGTTGAAAGATGAGAGCCAGCATAGGTATTTACATAATCTAGATTCAGTGATCCTATTTATCATGCAAACTTGGGCAAATTACTTGCCTTTTTCGGGTATCAGTAACCCCAAGAAGACAATGATAGGATTTAACTAGTGTCTCCCATTTCTGAGATTACTTGACCAATAGTAACAATAGAAGAAATGATGGTGGAAAAGTAGTTTAGTAGTTACTGTAAGAAAATAAAATCGGATAATTTAGAAGTTGCCTCAGGGAATAGGAGATACCCTTTAGCTCATTCTCAATCTTTGCGGTGTTGTTCTAATTAATTAAAAGGTTTTAGTGTGTTTTGCTGCGTACGATTTGACTCCTCTAAACTCTCTCCTCAATTTTAGTTTATGTGTAGCAGCTTGTCTGTGAATGAATCCTACAATTACCATATAAAAATGAAAACAAATACACAAACAAGCAAAAGTAGCTAGCAATGATTGTTAATAGTGTACCAAGCTCAATTTTCATTTTTCAAGACTTGAGTTCTTAGAATTTTTCATCCCCAGTATTGTTTAGACCCTAAATATATATTTCTGTATCGGTGTACATGTAATGTTCCGATTCTGTAAGGTGGCCCTGTTTGCCCAAATAGTTTAAGAGAGAAGAGATGTTCAGACAGGCACATGGTCCAATTCTTGAGCCTTCTGGAATACTGGGAAGTTTTGGCCAAATTTGCCATTAAGTGCATACTGACAGTGGAGGTTGTACTCATCTGAAGCAGAAAGAAAACATAATTTAGGTTGGAATTGGAGTATATTTCTGAAACCAATTATTACTGAGAGTGGATTAAGAGTAATAGCGTGGGATCATGGCATGGCACTAAGCAGCAATAACACCTGTTTACCCAGCTGAGTTGGTGCCAGAGCAGAACAGAGCCCCTGGAGATCAACAAGCATACAGTTTAATCAGCACACTTGGACACATGGCACATGAGTGGACCCTGCACAGCTAGTACCCTCAGTACCATGCTGAGATGAAGCCAAGTAATCATTCTGTAGATCACCTTGGCTTTTCCCACCAATAATGCTCATCCTGGCCAGTGAGGCTTCAAGAACCAGGAATCACATGTGATACATACAGGGATGAGGTCTGTGTCAATTGTCTTTAGGAAATCATAGAGGGATCATCAGGTGCCATGTGTAGCGCCATTCTGGTGGCCCAACATGCACTAAAAATGCAATTAGGATGGATGCTGAATAATGAAGGTGATTTGTATTTCTAGCCCATTTCTCACTTGTGACTTGCAGACCTGCATCTACAACAGCCTACTAGAAGCTCATATTCAACACGAATAGAATTAAACTAATAATATTCTGTTCTCTACCTCTTTTTTGCTCCTGTATTCCCTAACAAAACAAATGACAGGCCCATCCACCTGTTTAAAGTCTAAACCCCACCCCTTTCTTCATTATGTAAGATTCAGGGGTAAAAGAACTCCATCTATTTTATTCACAGTCTTCTCTCAGAAAATCTAAGGAAATATTTGTGGAATGAAGGAACAACCAGAATACAAAAAAAAAATAATTAATGGACTGTAAGGGTCTACTGTATGCAATATGTAATTTCATTAAGACAAAAAAAAAGTGGAATTGAAAAAGACCAGCATCTAGGTTTTTGGTTTTTTTTTTTTTAAATGTTTATTTATTTTTGAGAGAAAGAGTGAGACAGAGTGTGAGCGGGGGAGGGCCGGAGAGAGGGAGACACAGAATCGGAAGCAGGCTCCAGGCTCTGAGCTGTCAGCACAGAGCCCAATGCGGGGCTCGAACTCACAGACCGCGAGATCATGACTTGAGCTGAAGTCAGACGCTTAAACAACTGAGACACTCAGGCGCCCCCAGCATCTAGGTTTTATAAACTGATAGAAATTAATCAAACCAACAAGGAAATAAGCCTCCTCTATCGATGTATTAGTTTTCTATTGTTGCTGTAACAAATTACCACAAATCTAGTGGCCTAAAATGTGTATTTTTTTAATCTCATGGTTCTGGTGGTCACAAGTCTGAATGGAGTCTCACTGGGCTAAATTCAAAGTGTTGGAAGGACTGTGTTCATTTGTGGAGACTCCAAGGGAAAATATGTTTTATTTCCCCACTTCTAGAGGCTGTCCACACTCTTTGCCTTGTGGCACTCTTCCATCTTCAAAGCTAGCAGTGGCCTATCAAGTCTTTCTCATGTTACCATTTCTCTGATTGTGACTATCTGACTCCTACTTCTCCCATTTAAGGACCCCAGTGATTACACTGGGCCCCTGTCAACATTCCAGGATAATCTTTTTACCTTGTGGTCAGCTATGATTAGCAGCCTTCATTTCTACTGTACTCTTAATTCCCCTTTGACATGCAACATAATGTACAATATGAAACATTTTGAGGATTAGGACAGAAACATCTTTCAGGGCCATGATTCTGACTACTCTAGCAGGCTAGACTGATAACCACACATATCAGACTGTCCTATGAGAGAAATGACCGTGATCATGAAAAGACTTGAAGAAATCTGTGTCCTCCGTAAGCCCTCTTCCCATCTTGGCTTGTTGAAGTAAAACTCATTCATCAACAGGTACCTTAAATACCACCTCCTCCATGATTCCTTCTGTGACTGTTCTTGTGGGCATCTACGTCTTCCTCCTTGAATTTCAACCAAGTTTTGTTTATATAACAAGTCACATTAAGTATTGTATGATGGGTAGATATACTTGCAAGTGTGTCCTTTCTCTTTCAATGTAAGCTTCTTGAGGATTCATTTCCAAACCAATATTAATGTGCAATTTCTTCATAATACCTACGTGACCTTGGGAAAACATTACTTTCTGGGTTCTCAGTTTCCCTGTAGAGTCATAAGATTTCCTCACAACAAACATTAGTGCAAGCACACTCTTGGCACATAGAGGTTGCTCCCTGAGTGTCATTTCTCTTCCCCACCTGTATGTGGGATAAACCTGCATATATTTGTGTGAGGGACTAGTCTAGGACAAAGAGTTGGCACCTATACGTTTTTCCTGAATAACTGTGAGCTCTGTGAAAGCAGGACTGTGTCTTTCATGTTCATTGCCATGTTCCCAGTCCCAAAGTGTCTCTCAACAATAAATATTTACTGAACTAATGAATAATTCTTAGTGAAATAGATAGGAATGTTTCTCTGTCTTCCAGTGGTATGTTCTCCTAACTATATATCTTGTCACAGATTTTCCTGATTCATCTGGCACAGTCTATACCCCTAAACCATTCACTTCCATATACAAAATAAACCCTGACAAAATTAAAAATCTTTGCTTCAGACTCTTCCAATCTGCTCTCCCCCTGCTTCCCCCTCCCCTCCTTGCAGACATCCACATTTTTCCCCTTATGGGAATGCAGACAAAAAAAGAAGCGTGATTCCTAAAATGAATAATTGATATTTCTTCAGAGCGACCTACCCTATTCTACTTGTTCTCTTAATTTACTCAGTTTATACCAACTGATGACAGAAGCCCATTGTTTTGCTGAAACATTAACTTCACAAAGTCATTCCGCTCCCATCTGCAGCACTTAAATTAATGATTCCCTCTGCAACATCTGTTTAATTAACTATCGGCACCATAGAAGAGGCGTCCAAATACCCCAGCGACTAAATCAGGCTCAAATTAGGGAAATACGATGTTAAATTGTATCAGGGAGAAGCCGAGTTTATCCTTCCGAGCACTGGCATTCATTAGCTAGCAGCCAACCCATGCATCTTCATAATGAAGTAGTGTCAGCAGTGCTTGGCTGTAAAGTTCTCATTTAGGGGCTGCACCGGTCCCTCCAGTCGTGGTCACCGCAGGGAGCTAGGAAGAGGGGTTTAGAGAGCCCCATAGGTCGCACATCCTTCCTTCATCTTTGTTCCTGGAGAGAGCAATGGAGCTTCCATGGGGCATGTGCAGGCTGAGGGATTCTGGGAAATGGCAGTGGTGTGGGGAAAGTGACATTTGTGAGTCATTTCTATTACGAGTATTCCATCTTCCCTGAATCCTTTTAGTTATATTTGCATAATTATTTGCATTGATCTACATAAGCAGGAAACGGGTCTGGCCTCTTTGGATGCACTGGGAAATCTCTTTAGTTCATAAATTTGACAGCATTCATTTAACAAAGATCTGCAAAGAGCGTACTGTGTTCAAAGCATCGTACTAGGCACAAGGGAAAGGCAAATTAGACACAAATCCTGCTCATCGATAATTTACACCAGATAGAGTACACTGTAAACATGATTCTAAACCTCTGTGTTCTCTTTTGTGCATGCACAAATAACATCAACTGGAACTGTGGTAGTTTTTGGAATGAGACTGAACTGAATATAATCCTTACTCTCACAGTTTATGATCTAGTTTGTGTACACACACACACATACACACACACACACACACACACACACAAACTCGAGTACCAACCCAAAAACAAAAAATAAAGCAAGCAACATAGTCACAGAAATAGAGATCAGCTATCATAGGTGCTCAGAAGGGGAAGACATCCTATTAATTTGGGGAGTGGTGTAAAAGAAAGAGTTCAGGAAGTACATGTCCCATGAGCTAGTTCTGAAGGGTGGTAGAATTCAGAGCTCTATGGAGAAGGGGCAATTTAGAGGTAGAGCAAGAGGGAAAACTTGCAGGATCTGAGAGCCGTGAATCATCTAGTTTTGTGGACATAAAGGATGCTTGCAGAGACAGCCTCTACTTTTTCTTGACCTCCTAGGGTCTGGCCCACAGTTGGTCTGAAATATTGAAGCCAGCTGGGCAGTGTAGAAAGAGACCCTTACTCGCCCATGTGTGTCCTCTTGCTCTATCCTTTGAACTTGCCACCCTGTACTGACATAAACCCCTGGTTTCCTCCCTTGGCCTGACATTTTGACGAATCTGTCTGTCTGACCGGGCTTCTCTCTCAGACCACG
The DNA here is from genome assembly GCF_016509475.1 of Prionailurus bengalensis. Lineage (NCBI taxonomy): Eukaryota > Metazoa > Chordata > Mammalia > Carnivora > Felidae > Prionailurus > Prionailurus bengalensis. The sequence continues at coordinate 78,156,164 of NC_057359.1, read as the reverse complement.
GTCACCAAGGTTCTCTTACATTTGATATGAGACTTTGACCTTCAAGCACAGTTTTGCCAGTTGGATCCTGACACCCAGGATGAGGTTGTGCCTGACTAAAATTCATATGTAATTCTCTCCGAAGTTACAGCATTTGGATATAGATGTAATTATCTTCATGCTGTTTGACCAACACAGATAACTATGATAAACACTACGCCTTAACATTGGCTAATTCATTCTGGGTTCATTTTGTGCACAATGAAGACCTACCGAAAGCAGGATTTACACTGTCTCAGGGGAAAAGGTTTCCTTGGCCAGCCAGGGTCAGAAGAAAATCAGTTCAGTGAAGGAGGGTTTGGGACAGTTGGGAACTGAAAGTCAGGCTCAAAAGCTCTCAGGAAAAATACCAGTCCATTGTACAGATTACCTAAAATGCTGTCATGTGTTTGACTGAATACCAGGAAGACATAAATGTGGTGGCTAATGCAAGAAATTTTCCACTTTGTAGGTTTGTTGTTGTTGTTGTTATAGTGAGAAATGTGGTGTGAAATTGCAGGTTTGCAAACTGTACGGTCAGGGAGCTCCTAAAAGCTAGGGTCTGGCAAAGCCAAAAAATGTGAGGAGCTGGGGAAACAGGACGGGCACAGAATGGTTCAAGAAATCATTAAGGTTTCCCAAGGAGCATCCTCATGACCTTCCCCCCCATGACTGCTACTAAGTCTCCAGATCTAGGTGGCCACATGAGACACAATACTAGATGCCAGATGTACACATCTGTTAAGTCATAAGCATGAAAAGAAGGATGCCATGTAAAGTTCTACATTTATTTTCAAAAGAATTTCTGAAATCTGGCAACTTCTAGCGATGAAGAAAAGTTGTAATGCATTAACATCATTATATCAGTGAAATTTTCTTACAGGGGATAAGAGATCTTTTTTCCTCCCTCATGTCTTTGCTCATTCTCCTGCTCTGCAAACCACTGTAGCTTATGGATTCAATGTGAAGACATGTTTAAATTTTTTTAAAATGTTTATTTATTTTGAGAGAGAGAGAGAGAGAGAGAGAGAGAGAGAGAGAGAGAGAACAAGCCGGGGAGGCACAGAGAGAGAGGGAGACAGAATCCCAAGCAGGCTCCACACCATCAACACAGTGGCTTGAACACATGAACTGTGAGATCATGACTTGAGCCAAAATCAAGAGTCGTACACTAAATCGACTGAGCCACCCAGATGCCCCAATGTGAAGATGTGTTTAATGTGAATCCCACCTCAGCTGGTCAACAGGTAGGATGTTTTGGAGGGTAGACATTGGGGCTCTAATATCATCAGGCCTGGACTCTAGTTCTGTTTCTGCTTATTCACAGTATGAATTTGAGCAGTTGATCTGGTATCTCTAAGCCCAAGGTTTTATTTGTTTGTTTTGTCTTAATCTGAAAAGTAGCAGTAGAAAGGTACTTCCCTCATAAGGTTACTATATTAAAGGAGATAAGGGTTCTAAAGCAGTTCACACAGGGTTTGTCACAAGATAAGCATTGAATAAATTTTAGTTGTTAAGGTTAGTATCAACTAACTGGTAGTATACTCTCTAAGGGGCATGGTGTTTACTTTTTTAAAGACTGTGAAAATTAAGCCTCATTATGATTGATGAGAAAAGGAGCAAAAAGGGGGAAAAGAGGTTGAAAGTATTTTTTTTTTTACTTCCCATATAGAAGGACAGTGGCCAACTGAAACTGTCAGGGGACTGATGCCCAAAGTCAGACTGTCCCCTGGAGCAGTGATTTAAGCACCAGTGATGAAAGGAAGTCCTAGTTGGCAAATGAAAATAATCTCCAGATTGGACAGTGACAGGAGTCAGGAGGGCAATGTAGAAGACATGTTAACATCAAGAAGTCCCAGAAGGATGTCCAGGCAAGGAAACAGATGGAGCACAGCCTCAGACAACCCAGAAGGCTTCTTTACAAATCCAGAAATAGGGGGAAATATTTGACCTCAAGGCAAACTGTCTTCAAGCAAATTTCAAAGCAAGTTCTAAGCAGGGTTCTGAGCAGGTGTCTAGAACCCGATACAGAAATTACAAAAGGAAGACATGGTCCCTCCCTGGAAGGGAGGAGTCTAGGCTGGAAGGTAAGCACAGGGGAAAGGCACATGGCATCAAATTCCAAAAGGGCATAGCAATATCTAACTGTTGGAATTATTCCAGAAATGTTGAAAATGCACTTGATCAGTTGCTTAAATGATTAAATAAAAGTTGTAGTTCTAGGTGCGCCTCAGTGGCTCAGTCGGTTAGGTGTCCGACTTAGGCCCAGGTCACGAGCTCACAATTCGTGAGTTTGAGCCCTACGTCAGTCTCTGTGCTGACAGCTCGGAGCCTGGAGCTTGCTTCAAATTCTGTGTCTTCCCCTCTCTCTGCTCCTCCCCTGCTAGACTCTGTCTCTCTCTTTCTCTCAAAAATATAAATAAACATTAAAACTTTTTTTAAAGTTTTATTGTTATACATCTGTGAAATACAGGAAAAATAATCAAAGTAGAAAACTAAAATACAGAAAAACTATGAGTGTAACCAGGGCACAGTCTTAACATTTACCTACCATATTCAAGCACTGGTGTTTGTTTTCTTTCAAATTCAAGTGTTTCTATTTTCCTCTTTGTGAGGATTTCAAAGCACTGACTACAATTTTGAGCAGATGAAAGTTGGGTCATAGAAGAACTTCATTCATTTCATGGTGTGAGTATGTGGTGTTTTGGTTTCATTTGTGATCTGTTCACTTGTGTTGTTTTCCCCCTATGACAAGAAACAGGGTGCCAGAGAGGATCTTACTTATTGGCTTGTCATATTTGTGCAAGGAGTTTAGGGAGAGACGATGACAGAAAAAGGTCACTGAGAAGTGGGGAGAAATATCACAACCCAAATATTCCTACTAGAGAGATTTGAGCTAGAAGGAAATGACAGGGTCCTAATATCACATGAAACTAAAACACTGAATATAACAAATAAACTTTAAAAATAGAAGCTGGTTCTCTTTATAAGGCTTGGAGTTGGTTTAGAAATAAACATTTGAGTTATGTTTGTGTTTAAGATCAAGCTCACAATTATATTGAGCTATTGCTAACAGACAAGGTTTTCTGAGAAAAACTTGTAGCTAATATGCCTCCATTTTATTTAAAATATCCTCACTCAATACCTGCTAATTAGTCATGAAAGGAAAACAAATGATTTTTCGTATCCATCTGCTCTTTAGACTTACAAGACATAAAGAGACAGTACAATCACTTCCTAATCTGTATTGTAACCGCCATTTCAATCAGGTGAGTGGTTGTAACTCCACACGGAAAAAGAGAGCTGTACCAATGACATTCTGCATCTCTTCCATGACTAGCAAGAACTTCAGGTCAGAAATGGACATTCAGTATGTCCAATACTTTGATTTCACATATGTGATTCATTTTAATCTTCATTATTGCTTAATTGAGTAGGTATTATCCTTTCCATTTTTCAGATGGGAAAACAGGCACAGAGAATTAGCCCAAAGCTACTTGGCTACTAAATGAAAGTAACAAGTGTACATTAATCCCAATTGATATAAAATATGAAAGTATTAAATAAGTGAGATTATTAAGTAACTGAACAATGCTACAATGTGATATATTTTGTTTAAAAACAAACTATTTCATGGAAGTTTTAGAATTTTCCAACTCTAGCAACAGACTGGGAATCCAGGTATCTGCTCTGCCTTGAAAACTGAAAACAGGGGCACCTGGTTGGCTCATTTGGTTTAGTGTCCAACTCTGGATCTCAGCTCAGGTCTTGATCTCAGAGTTCAAGCCTTGTGTACAGCCTACTTAAAAAAGAAAACAAAAACAAAAACCAGAAACAAAAACACACAGAACAACTGAAAATAAACTGATGATTGCCAGAGGGGAGATGGGTAGGGGATGGGTGAAATAGATAATACATAAAGGGGATTAAGAGTCCACTTATCTTTATGGGCACTGAGAAATGTATAGGATTGTTGAATCATACTATACACCTGAACTGATATAATACTGTATGTTTATACTTGAATAAAAAATGGATAAAAAATATGAGCCACCTTTGATACATAGAATAATCTCCACTGACCAAAGTTTCCCTATAAATGAGGAAGTGGGTTAGATAGATTGTAAGGTACTGGTTCATAAGAAATAAGTACTGAATGGAATTTGAGAAACATCTATTCTACTTGAAGGAACTCTGAGCTAACTTTGGAGTCATTTTGTGTGGGTTATGTAGTAAAGCAGCTCATGAAACCATAGATTACTCACATTCTGATATCTGAATCCCATTGGACTGGTTAATGAACTATTCCACACATCTCTTGCCATGACATGAATATTCTTTAAGGCTAGGCATCTGGTTAGGACTTATCTCTCTAATGGAATTTGAAAGTTACTATACAAATGCCTACTCAGTGACTTTGATTCAATGAAATTGATGAATGGGCTATTTTTAATGGGGCTCCTTTAAAAATGCTATGTGTACTAAAAAGTACATTTAACAAAATAAAATGGGTGCTATCTGATAATCCAGACTTCAGATATTCTAATTGGCTAGCCTTCTATATTAGTCTATTCAGGCTGCTACAACAAAAATACCATAGACTGTGGCTTAAACTACAAACATTTATTTCTAACAGTTCTGGAACTGGGAAGTCCAAGATCAAGGTGCCGGAAGATTCAGTGTCTAGTGAGGGCCCACTTCCTGTCACAGATGGTCTTTTCTCTGTGCGCTCGCATGGTGGAAGGGTTGAGGGAGCTCTCTGGGGTTCGCTTTGATAAGCACACTATTTCCATTCCTGAGGGTGCTGCCCTCATGGCCTAATCACTTCCCAAGGGATCTATTTCCAAATACCATCACACTGAATATTAGAATATGAATATGAATTTAAAGGAGACACAAATATTCAGTGTATAGCACCTGAAAAAATATTCTTAATTGCTCCAAAGATTATGGATGTCAAACTGTGCTTGAGTTTGTCTCAAATGTCAAATATGTGTTATACTGGCCTCTACTCTCCCATGCGTACCCACAGTGGTCATTCTTGGTGAATCATAACACACATTCATTGTCACAGTTCTTAGACCTTAATAAAGAACCACAAGATTCTCACTACCTATTGATTAGATACCGCACATGAATTGAAATGTAGTTACTTTTCCTGGTCTAGTCGGAAAAAAAAAATGAATAACCCACTTTGGACCAGGGCCACAATATTGGACCAGCAACTTTTCTTTTATGGGGCACTTTCAATAAACATTAAGAATCACAGGGCATCGGGCTCTCATCTTTTCCAAAGAACTGTATGAAATATGGGAGAAGTCACAGTGAAGAATGTACGGGAGCTAGGTAGCTGTCCATAGTTTGATATTTGCTATTGGTCTCGTTTAAGCCGTTGGGGACATTTTTCTTCCTGGTGGGAATTATAAACCTGGCACATACCAGGAGAGTCATAAAATCCCCTCTGGTATCTTTAATCAATCATGACTAGTATATCTACCATACATTCTCCAAGTTTAAAATAGAATAAAGTCACATAATAATCTTTCTCCCAGCAGCTAGACTGCCTTTCAGCACAATGACCCACACTCTACGGCTGTATTAACAGATACGATCTATTCTTTAATGGAGCTCAGCCATGGGGATTAGCTACCTGTAATGCAGTTTGGGCTGTCAAGCACTCCACCAAACTGCTAACACATTACAAGTTATAGGCATCAATTCTTTCTAAGTGAAAAGGCATTTCACATTCAAAACACTTCAAACCTAATAACGGGAAATTATCATGATGGATCCCCTTCAGCTGCCGAACGGTAAAGAGATGGAGAGAAAAAAGAGAGGCACCCAATCAAAAAATTCATATCAATTCTTTTTGATCTACCTGGGGCAGATTAAACCCGAGTAGTGGATAAGCTGTCAAAAAAGATTGCAGAGCTCAGCTGTGGATCAGAAGTGTTTCTGTTTGATGGCAGGAGGCAAATCCTAATAGAATAGGAATAAAGTCCAGTGGCTGGGATAGTCCAGTTTGCCTAGAGTCTGAGTAGCCTGGGCAGTCTAAGAAGGCCATGTAACATACATAATATTGAACTTTCCTCATGTTCAGTGTTAAACCAGGACACTGAAAATGCTCAGGGAATCTGAACTGGAACAGGATCCTGGAAAAACAAAACAGTTCCCACTCGGCAAGGGGAAGCTGGAATGTTCTATCTTTCTTGTCCTATTTTATATGGCCTTGCACATACGGTCAGACCCTCCACCCACTTTGGAATAAAACAGGGGACAAAGATGCTGATACTACCTGAAATTTTGGACTTCATGTCAAAATTAAGGGTAGAACTGTTGTTGTTCCCATATGACTCAATTATATTTATTCATTCATTCATTCATGCATTCATCCATTCCCTATTACTTTATTCAATTACATATCCAATTTTAGTTATATATTCATGGCTGTTCTAGAAGGTTTGAGGGACCTTCAGGAAAAAACATAGGATTCCAAAACATACCTGAAAAAAAGCTAAACCATCATTTTCTGCTTCCACTGCCACACTGACAGTATAATATTCACCATTGTTCACCATTAAAGAAATCTTCCAGTGCAAATATATGCTAGGATTGGCCAATAGGTTTCAACCAGTTGCTGAAGAGTTGTATTGAGAAGGACCAATCTGTGCTTAGTGGAGAAGTGTTAGGGCTAAGTAGAAATGTCTGCAGGGGGAGGATAGCAGGATTGGAACACTCCTCCCAACTCTGCCAGCTCTAGCCTGACTGCATTCTCATTTTTAGTTCTCCTCCTTTTAAACGTTCTTTCCTTTTCTTTTTTGCACTGATATAAGTGTAACATCCCAGTAGTTGATGATTTGACGTCTGGATAACTGGACAACTATAAGCAGATGATTTAAGACATTTAATATCAATTTTTCAGAATACTTACAATGAAGCTATAGCCCAGTGCCTTACCAAAACAGTAATTCAGTGCCTTCCAAGCAATTTCAGATCCAGGGAAATGTGTTCAATGGACAGGATCCACACTCTCATAAAGAGGGACTGAAGGCAGTCAAAGTAATCACACCAATATATAATTGCTTAACTTAGGTAAGTACTGAAAGAAACAGAAACACATGCAAAAAAAAATCATACGGCAAAAGGACTTATTATTGTCTAGGGTGGGACAGAGGGTGTCAAGAAAGTTTTCATGGAGCGAGTGATGTCTAAATGGATGTGAAGGACACATGGACATTAACTAGAGAAAGTTTCATGAAAAGCATGTGCAAAGGCCCTAAAAGAGAAAGAAGAGTGACTCTAAGAAGGAAAGACAAGCATGACTAGAGGTCAAAGAAGAAGTGCAAGAAAGGTGGCATGAGGGGAGGAGCTGAATCATGTAGGACATTTTATGCCACGTTGAGGCCTTTGCTTGTTATTCTAGTAACAGTGTTAAAGCACTGAGGGGTTGTAAGCAGGAGAGCTCCATGATGAGATACACATTTTTCTGAAAGATCAGTCCCACAGTACTTTGGAGATAATGGTTAGGGAAAGGCAAAAGAGGAAGCAGCAGGAAACTGTTTTAAGTTTGTTAGTTTGTTTGCTTTTCTTTGGTAGTGCAAGACAGAAATAATGAAGTTATATCATGGTTATGATCAGACCAATGATGTGGCTTAAAGATAAATTTAGTAGAAAATTAGTCACAGAAGGATCAGGTCTACGATTTTAAAATACTGAAAATAACTAATATTTATTTACTACTTATTCTTGGCATTGCATTATGCTAGCTGTGAGCTGTCTAAACTGCTCGGTCTCACCTAATTCTTACATGAACCCTATCATGTAGTCATTGCCATAATCTCTAGTACATGAAAAAAAATACAAAAGGTTAAAAAAATACCCTTCAGAGAGCAGACAACACAGACCTATGGTTCAGGAGATGGAGGGACTTAAACTCCCCAACCACAGCTGAACTGCAACCTTGCTCCACTATCCTGACTCTGGTGGTTTCTTTCCACCCAGACATACTGTAATGGCTCTCCTGTTCTTTTTTTCTTTTCTTTTTTTAACATTTATTTATTTTTGAGAGACAGAGAGAGGCAGAGCATGAGCAGGGGAGGTGGAGAGAGAGAGAGAGAGAGAGAGAGAGAGAGAGAGAGAGAGAGAGAATCTGAAGCAGGCTCCAGGCTCTGAGCTGTTTGTTAGCACAGAGCCCGACATGGAGCTCGAACTCACGAACCACCAGACCATGACCTGAGCTGATGTCGGATGTTCAACTGACTGAGCCACCCAGGCGCCCCTCTCCTGTTCTTTATTAATGCCTACATATCTTCTGAGGCTACTGTGTCTGCTTGGGACTTCAATTCCCATCTGGATACCCTAGTCCAGCAAATGGAAAGGAAGCAACAATGTAGCTGAGTAGAGACATAGGGGAGAATGAAGCTTATTTCGCTTAGAACACATGTTCTGAAAATGCCCATGATTGTAACAGCGATTCTATTTACTTTTCTGACTCTGCCAGAAGCCCGAAGGGGAGGACAAATTTTCCTTCCTGTCATAAAGGGGCTGAGGAAACCATGCTTATTTAGTCTGGTTGGAGGATACAGTTTAGGAGACTCTGTTAAGACGGTCTCATTAGTCATACAGTATTTGCACACGGATGACTGAAGGCAGAATATGACCTTAATTACATTACCATGCTAAACTTGATGTTTTCCTTGAGGGCCAGGGGATGAAGGGAGAGGGATGGATGGAGTCAGCAGCTCTGGGCCAAGGATAGAAAATGCCACGATATTATTTTATCGGTAATTAAGAGGTAGGGGTAGGAGGAGGGCATGAACAAAACAAAACAAAACAAAACAAAACAAATAACATGTCTTGAGTGTCTTTTCTTTCTCAGAAACTAAGCTAAATATGTATTTGTACATATTTTATATATTTTTATAAATTTTATATATTTACTCAGGAAATAAGTAAAATATGTATTTGTACATATTTTATATAAAATAATTAGTAAGGATAGCAGTGAATTTATATCACAAATAAGTATAAATATAACAATAAGATGTTTATTCTAATGTTTTAGAGTTTGCAAAACACTTCAAAAATAGGAAGGCACTATACTGTTATGGTTCAAGGAAGTCAATCAATAGCACATTTTTTTTTCCCTTAAGTTCATTAGTAACTGAGGCAATAGTCCCAAAAGTTAAGACAGGTGGGAGCAAAGTACAGGTTTGTTAGTGTTGAGACAGGATTACCAAACATGTTTGTTTGGGGACAGGATGCTTCACTCACAGGGGCACCTGGAGGCATGATGTCCCAAGGAGCTCCTACCTGTAGACTCTTCACCATTACTCAAGCATGACTCTTCCTCCTTTGGGGAGAAGCCAGCTGTGGGAAGGGACCTAACATGTTCCTCCAGAAATGTTCCATCAGGAAAACAAAAGGGTATAAAAATAAGGTTTCCACAACTGAAGGGCAAAATGAGGAAGCATGGGCTTTAGAGGAAAACAGACCAGCCACATTAATATGTCACCTTCTACAATCTCCTAAATAAGTCCCTGTGCCAGACATCATCATTTCTGTTATAATTGATGCTGTCTTTATGTTTTGTACATCTTGGAATCTTGGCACTCATTTTGACTTCTAATATTTTATATTTTAGAACTATAACCAAAGCAATCTTGAAAAAGAAAATCAAAGCTGGAGGCATCACAATCCTGGACTTCAAGATGTATTACAAAGTTGTAATCATCAAGACAGTATGGTACTGGCATGAAAACAGACACTCAGATCAATGGAACAGAACAGAGAACCCAGAAATGGGCCCACAAACATATGGCCAACTAATCTTTGACAAAGCAGGAAAGAATATCCAATGGAATACAGACAGTATCTTTAGCAAATGGTGCTGGGAAAAGTGGACAGCCACATGCAGAAAAATGAACCTGGACCACTTTCTTACACTATACACAAAAATAAACTCAAAATGGATGAAAAACCTAAATGTAAGACAGGAAGCCACCAAAATCCTAAAGGAAAATCAGGCAAAAACCTCTTTGACCTCAGCAGCAGCAACTTCTTACTCAACACATCTCCAGAGGTAAGGGAAACCAAAGCAAAAATGAACTATTGGGACCTCATCAATAGTGAAGGAAACAATCAGCAAAACTAAAAGGCAACCAACAGAATAGGAGAAGATGTTTGCAAACGACATATCAGATAAAGGGTTAGTATTCAAAATCTATAGAGAACTTATCAAACTCAACACCCAAAAATCAAATAATCCAGTGAGGAAATGGGCAAAAGACATGAATAGACACTTTTCCAAAGAAGACATCCAGATGGCCAACCAACACATGAAAAAAAGGGTAAATCACTCATCATCGGGGAAATACAAACCAAAACCACGATGAGATATCACCTCACACCTGTCACAATGGCTAACATTAACAACTCAGGCAACAACAGATGTTGGCGAGGATGCCGAGAAAGAGGATCTCTTCTGCACTGCCAGTGGGAATGCAAACTGGTGCAGTCACTCTGGAAAACAGTATGGAGGTTCCTCAAAAAATTAAAAATAGAACTACCCTATGATCCAGTAATTGCACTACTAGGTATTTATCCAAAGGATACAGGTATGCTGTTTGAAGGGGCACATGCACCCCAATATTTATAGCAGCACTATTGACAATAGCCAAAGTATGGAAAGAGTCCAAATGTCCATTGATGGATGAATGGATAAAGAAGATGTGGTATATATATATAGTATATATATATATATATATAGTATGTATATATATACTATACACACACAATGGTGTATTACTCGGCAATCAAAGAGAATGAAATTTGCCATTTGCAACTATGTGAATGGAACTAGAGGGTATTATGCTAAGCAAAATTAGTCAGAGAAAGACAAATATCAAAGGACTTCAACTCATAAGAGGACTTTAAGATATAGAACAGATGAACACAAAGGAAGGGAAGCAAAAATAATATGGAAACAGGGAGGGGGACAAAACATAAGAGACTCTTAAATATAGAGAACAAACTGAGGGTTATTGGAGGGGTTTTGGGAGGGGCGATGGGCTAAATGTGTAAGGGACTCAAGGAATCTACTCCTGAAATCATTGTTGCACTATATGCTAACTAACTTGGACCTAAATTATAAAAAATAAATAAATTTTTAGATTAAAAAAAGAATTATATAAAAATGTTACAATATTAAAATATCATTTGTCTTTAAAATTGAGATTTGTGTGCCCTAGCATACTATCCTCCATAGAGCAGGTGCTCAGCAAAAAAATAGTGAACATACTGCATTGTGTAAAACATGGTTGCTAGGCCCAAGGACTTAACAGTGTAAAATGGGACAGTATTTTGCAAAGATTGGTATGAATTTAGTATGTAGTATTTAAACTACTGATGATATTCTAAATGATTGGAGGTGATACATTAAAAATATTTAAAAATTTTGATAGTTACAGATTTATTTTGATAAGCTTTCAAATATATGTACATATATATGCATGTGTGTAATTTCAGTAACACTTTATTTTCATAGATTTTACTACTTAGGATGAGGTTAAAGAAGAAAAGTTTTTAAAAGTTAGTAAATATAATGAGAATATTAAATAAATAAAATATGGACAGCACACAGATTTGGCTAAATATCTCAAACAAATGTGCAGACAACTAGAGTTTGAGAAGCTCCATTATAAACACTATCATTTTAGAGTCAAAACTGGGAAAATTATAATAAATACTCTAAAAGATGCATAAAACATGAACAGCAGTTACTAAGAAAAAGGGGAAATTAACTCTAAGTGGTGGGAATTTGGGAAGGCTTTAATGAGGAAACAATTATTGAACTATGCCTTGCAGGCTGGAAAGGGTGTCAAGAAACAGATGTAAGGCTATTCTTTAAAAATCTGAAGTCCAAACTGCATGCTGCATTCACTTTGGGGTATAATTCTGTTACATTTTAGCTGGCCACATTTCTAAGCCATTCCTGAGAAGCTGGTTGTATTTCTAATCCCCATGAAGAATCATTTTTATTACAATCTAAGGTCACCTAGTTGGTGACAATAATTTCCCACCTCTCCTTTAACACTGCCTGATTGTCTTCTAAATTTGTTTACGAGGCATTTATAGCCAAGAACCCAATTAAGGGTGTTCATACCCCACACAAGTGTGATCAGCAGCACCTAGAAACAATAACAGTGCCCCCACACACACCCTCTTTCTTGTAAATTTTATATCACAAAATGAAAGTCAGTTACAGATCCATTAAGTGGGAGATGTAATGGGAGGGAGAAGCAGTGAGCTCTATCTGGGTTGAAGAAGATAAGCTGCATAAATCAGCACACCTTGCAGCTGAACATTTCTTTAAATAGCTGAACAGGAAAAGAACATGCTCCTTCTATTAATATCATCAGCACTCCCTCCTGTCTTTAGTGGAAACCAGCCCTCAATGTTGGGATGGGGGAAATGCTATTGCCCTATGCTTAAGTGCTGCAAAACCACCATGAACGTGACTCTTTCAACACCGCAGCATTGAAATTGTCCCTGGGGCAGAACCTGTCCCAGACTATTTTTGGAATCTGTCCTCTCCTATATACCTATCTCATCCACATTTATCCAGTTTGTATAATCTACTATGTTACCTTTTTCTTACCCAGATACTGAGTCAACAAAATCTTAGGTTTGGTTAGTTTCAAGAGGCAACACACAAAGCCACACTTAGCTAAGGCAACAGCTCTCTCAATTTTAAGACACTTTTTTCCATGCCTATTAGCTACTACCTAAAGTTTTACTTTAACTTAGCTTAATTTATATGTTATTTTATTTATTACACAAGGAGTCTATTGTAGACTTATTGCACAAGAAGTTTCTTGTAGAAAGCAAAAAAAAAGTACAAGATTCCACTGAGCAAAAACAGAAAAAAAACTTAATCAAAATCATACTGAGCAAAAATAGTTTTGGTGTGAAGATACAAAAAATATATCCAAAATGCCTTATGTAAAAAATCTTGAGGTTGGATGTGTTTCAAAATTTGTTTAGGTTTTAGAAAGTTAATTTGGATCATATTTATTATATGACATATCACCTACAGCAGGTCTAGGGCAAAATTAGTAAAAGTTATGAATATTCACATTATGTGGTGCTAAAGTCTAAAAATAAACCCATGTTAGCTCAGGTTAGGTTTTATGACCAAATGTGTTTTGGCAACAAATATGAAAAAATGCATTTAATTTGAGGGGTATATGGATTTCCAAATTGAACATTAACGCTTAGATTATTACTATTCTCTAAACTGCTCTTCAACATGACGAGTATATTATAAACAGCTTTCAATGTGCAAAAAATATGTATCTACGCCATCACTGAATATCAAATTTCCACTGTTAAAATTTTAATACATACATATTTTTAAATGCAAATTATAGAGAAATGCAAAACAAAGATAGTAAGTGCCATTTTATACCACCTCCAGAGACAACCACTATTTAATGGCACATGCCTTTCTCGCCCTCATTTTATGTATCTTCAGCCTTATAAAATCATTTACCTTAAAAAACGGAAATAATATTATGCATGCTTTTCGGAAATCTAGTTTCTCCCTCTAAAATATTTTAGAAATATTTCTTTATTAGTATAAATCAACCTCATTCTTATGAATGACCTCATACCAATAAATATAATAGATGAATTTTTCCTCCCTTCCTTTCTTCCCTTCTCCCTTCCGTTCTTCTTTTGACAATTATTTATGATTTCCAACATTGTTCGAAATGCTAAGAATATAGAGAGAAATCAGACAAAAATTCCTGAATTTAGGGAACATAGTTTCTGGTGCACAGAAAGGCAATGAAGAAGATAAAAAGTAAAACTGATAGTATATTACATGGTAAGATGAAAACTGAATCGTGTAAAGGGATAGGAAAACATCAAGCGCTGAGCCTGCAAATTTAGATGGGACAGCCAGGAATGCAGGATGGCCACTACCACACAAATAGTGAATTTCAGACAAAAAGTAAGTGAGGGGAGGAGCTGGGCAGACACCTGGGGGAAGAACACAACAGTCCAGGTAGAGGGAATATCAAGTGCAAATAGGGTGCAAAAGTGGGTCTGACACGTTTTGGTGGAGCCAATTAAACAAAGGGAAGGATATAGGGATATATATCAGAGATGGAATTCATGGTCAGATTATGCAGGCCTGGTAGGCCATCAGAAGGACTTAGATTTTCGTGTAAGTGAGATGGGTTTTGAGAATTTGGAGCAGAGGAAGGAAAGATCTGGATTCCATTTTTTTAAAAAAAATTTTTTTGAAATGTTTATTTTTTGAGAGAGAGACAGGGCACCAGCAGGGGAGGAGCAGAGAGAGAAGGAGACACAGAATCCCAGCAGACTCCAGGCTCTGGGCTGTGAGCACTGAGCCTGACACAGGGCTCAAACTCACAAGCCATGAGATCATGACCTGAGCCACCCAGGCACTCCTCTCGATTCTATTTTTAAGGGATGTCTCAGTGGGTTGAAAATAGAAGGGTGCAGGGACAGAATTCGGAAAACCATTTTCAGAGGTTGTTGCTTTTATCTAGGTAAGGAATATCTTGGGTGAGTGTGATAGCCCTGGAACTTGTGAGAAAGGACCAAGTTGGGTATGTATTTTGAAGGTATTGGTGAAGGATCTGCCAATAGATTGGGTATGATGAGTTGGAGCATGAAAACTGTCAAGGGCCCAAAGTATTTGGCCTGAGCCACTAGAGAAGAGAGCTACCATCAACTAAGATGGGGGAGAATACTTGGGGAATCAGTTTAGAAGTGATTGTCAGGAATTCATTCTTGAACATGTTAAGTTTGAGATATATATGGCATCTCTAAACAGAGATCTCAAATAAGCAGCTGGATTGAGAGGAAAGATTCAAGCTGGAGGCATACATTTATTAGTCACCAACATCTAAAGGGATTTAAAAGGTATGAGACTAGGTAAGAGTCTTAAAGATGAAGTTATGGTTAGAAAGAAAGATTTTATTAAACCACTGTCCAATTTGGGGGTATACTGTTGTTTTACTTTTCACTTATACAAAGAATGGAAAAACTTAGGCATACATTTTGAATACATGTCTGATTGTTTTCTTAGGTCAATCTTCATGCATAGTTGCTTAATAAGAGACACCTGTAAACAAAGCCAAGTAAATGATGAATGATGCCTCATCATTTTTTTTTCTGTGAACACAATGAGTAGTTTGTGATGTTGCCTGGAGAGTCAGTAAATTTTCCGTAAGTATAAGGACATACCATTTCAACTGCATCCTAAAGGCTACAAAGAGATTTTTGCACTTAAAAAGTGGGATAAGGGAAAAGCACATTCAAGTTACAGAGGAAAAGTCATAAAAACAAATACAACATGACAAAGGAATGTAAAATGCGCTAAGAATAATGAAATACGCACATTAAAGAAGCACGTGGCATCTGGAGAGCAGCATGGGAAAGGAAGTTTCCTGGGACAAGACCCTTCAAGGATTTTACATTCCAAGCTAAGGGAATTTTATTATGTTTTATAACCCAATACAAAGAGATAGAAATATTTAAGCAGGAGTAGGTGATTTGATTAAATCTCTCTGGGGAGGAAAAAACAAAAAAAAAAGGTTAATTCTATTGGATAAGCACCGGAACCATGGAAGGTCCAGCTGTAGAGACTCCGTTCACATTTTAAGAAGAGCTTAAGAAGAGCTTGGAAGAGCAGGCTACCAGGTGCCTGCGTGGCTCAGTCAGTTAAGCATCTGATTTTTGGCTCAGGTCCTAATCTCACGGTTCATGAGTTTGAGCCCCGCATCTTGGGATTCTCTCTCCCTCCCCCTCTCAGCTCCTCCCCTGTTTGCGTTCTCTCTTTCTCTAAATAAATAAATAAATAAATAAATAAATAAATAAAAGAGCTTGGACTCTAGCTAGTGTCTGGCCTAGTGAGGAGGAGGTAATTGAAATGAAAGATGTTTGTGACCAGTTCAAATCTAGGTTCAACCTTTCACTGATGCCCATGCCTGACCATCCTGAGCCCGAGTTTCCTGCCTCACCTCTGTGATTCCAGGCCAGGGTCCTAACTTTCAGATAAATTATTTGTTTTTTGGAAGGCAGACCTTTATTTTCAAGCATGCATACTAATTATGGGAAGCAGCCAGTGCAATGGAGATATTTCCAGACTGTGACCCTCACAAGACCCCTTGTCTGCATCTCCCACTGACCGTATGATTAGCTTAGACAAGTCTTCAAGGTATATGAGCCTCAGTTTCTTCACTTATGAAATGGGCTCTAAAAGCACTCTCCTACCTACTTCAGGTGACTTTGCTGTGTGAACTAAGAGACATGCAGGTGTTCTTTGTAACAAAATCTACAAATATATGATGCTCAATTGAATTGGGCTAAAAAAAGAAATTATGTTGTCCACTTCAAATTCCTTTTGGAGCTAGACAATGTATATATAAATAAATAAATAGATAAATAAGGTGCTGGGTATTAAAGGTTTTTGGTGAATATGATAAGCAAAAATATATGAATGAATTGCTGGTGGCATTATGATTATTACAGGCAAAGCATAATTGGAAGCATCTTGTCAATTTCTAAAATATATATTCCTCTAATACTACCACGCTATGTCTCTTACCAATCATGTGTTCATAGGCACAGGAAAGCAGAGTTCACTCTAGCTTAGACTGAATTCTAACAGATTCTGAATTAATGACCTTTTACTATTTAATCAGCCCATTTTGTCGAGTGACATTTTTATGTCAGTTGACTTTCTCCATACTCCTGTTTCTTACATGTTAATTCTTTAGGAGGCAGAAGTCTTCTGAAAGAAAATCTGAGTCTGGGAAACTAGGACCTTCCAAGGCAAAGTTAATGAACCCTCTGGATTTAGAGAGATGTAAGGTAGATTAATTCAGATGGGATTGAGACAAGGACAGCTTCAAACAGAAGGCTGAGCAGGGTTTCCAATCTTTTGCAACCTAAGGAAGCCATGCTTATGAAGGCTTTTCTCAAGATCCGGAATTGAACTTTGTGGTGTGCAGTTTATGATTCATACTCTTTCCCCCTAACTTTATTGAGATATAACTGACATATAATATTGTGTAAATTCAAGTTTTTAAGTTCTACAACATAATTTGATACACACACACATACACACACACACACACACACATTTTTTAGTCCTATTGCTAATAAACTCCAGCTTCAGGCTTTTTTTTTTTTTTTCTTTACATCTATATTCAAACACTGTTTCTAGCCCTTACTGAGTGGTCTCAGCAGGTAAAGATCTCTAGTCTAACTCCAGGTTGATGGGATTACAGCCAGAACTGCAGTTGCACTGGGTTGGAATGGTTACAAGTCTGTCATTGGGTCTGCACTGGGATCTGTGGTTGGTGGGCTTGTTACGAGCGGCTCAGGTGAGTGTGGGTCATGTGTGATCCCTGGGTGGATAGGACTCTGGGACTTTGTTTGATGGGGTGACATTGGGACAAGTGTCTGCTTCAGGGTCCACAGTTGGGTCCTCAGACAGCAGTCCTATTACCAGATGTGCAGATCGGTGCAGCTCCCATCACGTTCCTGAGAAGGCAGCTCCCTGATCACTGGATGCATCCCAGGGTGGGCAGGACTGTAAGCCAAGTGGGGCTAGAACAGAGCTCCAGGGCCCTTGCAACTTCCAAAACCAAGCTAGAAATCTGCAGATGTGGCCCTGGAGGCATGGATGGGTGTGTCATCCCTCAGGTCCCTGGGTGGGCTGGACTGGTCCCTGTCCATGGCTATAGGGGCTGGAGCTGAGTATAGAGCCATTTCAGGATTACCTGAAGTGTAGATGTGGGTATGTTCCACCTGATGTCTGTACTGGTTGGACTGCTCATAAATTGCAGCTAGGAGGGATTGGAACTGAGTGAGTATAGAGCATTTTCAAGATATCTGGGTATGTAGATGGAATATTTCCTCCTAGTTCCCTGGGCCTGCAATATTGTTCATAGACTGGACTGGAAAGGCAGGAGCCAAGCATAGGGCCCTTTCAAGATCTCCTAGAGTGCAAGTAGGCATTATTCAAGGGATACAGGTGTGCTGTTTCAAAGGGACACATGCACCCCCGTGTTTATAGCAGCATTATCAACAGTAGCCAAAGTATGGAAAGAACCCAAATGTCCATCGATTGATGAATATATAAAGAAGATGTGGGATATATATACAATGGAGTATTACTCGGCAATCAAAAAGAATGAAATCTTGCCATTTGCAACTACGTGGATGGAACTGGAGGGTATTATGCTAAGTGAAATTAGTCAGAGAAAGTCAAAAATCATATGACTTCACTCAAATGAGGACTTTAAGAGACAAAACAGATGAACATAAGGGAAGGGAAACAAAAATAATATAAAAACAGGGAGGGGGACATAACAGAAGAGACTCATAAATATGGAGAACAAACTGAGGGTTACGGGAGGGGTTGTGGGGTGGGGGATGGGCTAAATGGGTAAGGGGCACTAAGGAATCTACTCCTGAAATCATTGTTGCACTATATGCTAACTAATTTGGATGTAAATTAAAAAAAAAAAAAAAAAAAAAAAAAAGATCTCCTAGAGTGCAGACATACAGATGGGAGTGTCTCTTGCTTGGTCTCTGGGCTGGCTGGCCTGTCAGTGCACTGTAGCTTTGACAGGGTTGGATCCAAATATAGGACCCTTTCAGAATTTTTGGGATTGCAGACGTGAGTATCTCCCTTGGGGAGGACCCTCAGGGCTGCTGGCAAACTGGGGCTATAATGGGGCTGGAGGTCCATATAAGGCCCTTTCAGGATCTGGATGGGTACAGATAGGAATTTCTCCCAGTCCCTGTGCTGCAAGACTGTTCATAGATCGTGGCTTTATCAAGCTGGAGCCCAGTTACCGGGACCTTTCTTTATCTATAGTCTGACCAACTTTGGCAGACTTATTTCCAGGGGCTCCTGGATGGTGAAAGAGGCTGGGCACTTCACAGGCCACATCAGGGTCCCCAGCCAGGATGGAGGTCTATATACCTTTATCTGATGCATGGGTAGGCATGACTCCTCCTGGGTCCCTTGGAGTATGGTACTGGTGACAGGACCAAAGCTGAACGGGCTATAGTTGAGTCTTCAGGGGTACAGAGCTGTTTCCAGGACTGTAGCTATGATGAGGGTGAGGGAGTCAGCCACTTGGGTACTACCTTCTCAAAAGGACTCTCCTCTGTCTATACTGCACAATCCCTCACCTGAATCCCCAAATTCCCACAAGAGTACTTTAGTCTGTCACTGACACTAAATTATGGTTGTGGAGGGCGAATTTGCATTACAAAAGGTGAATGTGTTTTGCATTATTAAAAAAAAAAAGAGAGAGGCAGGGACATCTTATTTGGTCATCTGGCTGACATCACCCTCCTCTGTTTTTTAATGTCAGTCAACAACTTATAATGAGCATTTGTCTGGGACAAATTCTTTTAGTAGAGGAATTCTATCCTCACATAGTTATAACAAAATAATAAGAGTATAGTAGATGTAAAATAATTGCTCCTGTTTTTTGTTTATAATAGAGATTAGCAAGGTTTCCCTACTTATGAATTAGGACATATCTCTGATTGGTCCATGATCTTAGCAAAATTCATGAAACAGGTAATCTATGGCATTTTCATGTTAGCTTATGTACTATTTAATTCAAGTCAAGCATTCAGATGACCTATAATTCAGCCAATGCTTGCTAAAGACTGTCTTGAATAAGGTCTTATGCAACCATGGTGGGACAAACAGGTTTAAAGATTATCCTTGGGGCACCTGGGTGGCTAGTCAGTTAAGCACATAACTTCGGGTCAGGTCAAGATCTCTGCAAGTTTGGGCCCCCCTTGGGTTCAGCGCTGACAGCTCAAAGCCTAGAGCCTGCATCAAATTCTGTGTCTCAGTTCCTTCTGCCACTCCCCCACTCACACACTCTCTCTCCCTCTCTCTCTCAAAAATAAATAAACATTAAAAAAAGAGAGATTATCCTTGACTTCAAGAAGAAGAGAATCTAGTGCAGAAATACATGTTTTGATACCTAAAACAACATTAAATGTTTAATCTCTAATAGACTCAAAAGAAATATTTTAGAGGATACAGGAAAAAGGGACAATTATATTAGGCTAGAGCCAGGAAGAAAGCTTTTGAGGCAACTGCAACCTGTAGGCCCTTACCAGTGTGGGGAGCAGTTAAGTTCTTGGAGTTTTAAGAACTTTCCATGAGTGCATTTAAATCACTGCTTAGAGGTTACTGGATTTGGGTAAGTCACTATTCCCCTCTGGGCCTCCGGGTCCTCACCTATAACATGTCGATTATGATAGCCCACCCAACCACAGTTGACTTAATGTTAAAATAAGACACTCTATTTAAGTGCTTATCATGGTATCTAGTATATATTAAGAACCAAATAAATGGAACCTATTGATGTTGTTTTAAACTGAAACATCTTACCAGTCAGTCTGTCTTATATTTTTCTTTTATATGTTGCAAGACCTTTGCCCCTCCAGCATTGTGCTGGGATCAGAGAAGAAGATATCAGACAAAGGCCATTTCTCTTACATCGACAAACCAATGCAGAAGAGAGGAGTTAAGAAAATAACCCAAGGAAACCTCTCCACAGGAGATTCCCAACTCAGTTTGGGGGTCTTATGGATGTTCAGAACACATCTCAAAGTTGAAGTCGTGAGGATCTGGCTTTCTTGAATCAAAGAGAAACTCAAAACTGTTTAGCATTCAGAAACCAGCTCCAGCTGTTTCCTCTTGGAACAAGTTATTCACCTTCTCCTTCTGTTATCTTGATGGCCTTTGTCCCACTTTGATGGTGTGTCTGTTAGTCTGGGTCATGTCTCCTCTGTATCCTGCACAATGCCAGAACACTGCTGGAATTCATTAAAAGTTGCAACAACTAGGACCCTGGTCATTTGAAATTTCTAAAAATTTGAACATACTTATTCAACTTTGCTTTTCCTTTATTTATAGAAAGAAGCAATGCTGAAGATATTGTACAGTCATTCACTCATTCACATACTCATTAAATCATTACACAAAATGAACCTCAGATGGAACAAAGCTCCCCAACATTGACACGGCATAATGGAGTTTGCAAAATGTTCCGTACGTTTAAATTTCACAGTGATATTGCTTAAGTGATAGACAATAAAGATAGGTCGTTTATTACCCCATCACTTCTGCCATGTCTGGTGCACAACAGATGCCCAGTATGTATACACATACATACGTATGTATGTATGCATATATGTATGCATGTGTACATATATTTATTTCAACTGACAATGGAAAAATCAGCTAAATTCTCTAAATCTCAGTTTTCATGTCCATTAAAAGAAAATATAGTAACAATGTCTCCCTCTCAGGATCATTTTGAAGACTCAGTAAGAATTTACAGGACATTCTAAGTGTGCCTTGCTTTCAATTGGACACAAATCAAAACAATATCAAAGGGAAGAACTTTGAAACAAGATAGATCAAATTATTTACTAACGTGTAGGTCATGCAATCAACCCACGATGGGTACGAGCAAGAAAATGCCAAGTAACTTCAAAAATACAGAATTGTTCCAAATCAGTTTAATAACCTAATGGAAGGTAAAAACCTAACCACAGAAAGGATGCATAAAGACAGGTTGAAAGTTCTTCAGTGGAAGGTAGAGAGCAGTCATTAGACTTGCTCTGCCCGGAAAGAACATTCTCTGGACTAAAAATATCATCCGTCTGATTCAAGTTGCTGGAGTATGCCAGTTATGGAGATGGATGCTCAGGGTCTATTAAACTGAAGCAATTAAGTATTTGCATCATATAGACTCATCTGCCTTGTTTCAATCCTGTGCTGATCAGGCATACTTTCTGCTAATTTATCTTTCTACTTATCTGGTCTATCGGGAGAGAATGTACTGCCCAGGCTGACATAAAACTCAATTTACATTAGATTTATATTTCTCAGTGTAAATTAGTACATTGTTATGCTGGTTTTATTCATAGGTCTCTTCTGAGCCTCTGTCAGTGTGAACCAGCATTCCTGAATCGGATAAAGTTTGAAACACTTTGAACTATGAGGCAGGCAGGCCAATGGACAGTGCCCAAATGGATTTGGAACTAAAAAGGTAGTGACATCCCATGGGGACTTGTATGACCAGGCAACTGACCTTTGCCAAAAGAGTTCCTCTGATGTCTTTACTTTTAAACTCTATAGCACCTAATGGGTGGTTGTTATATTTCCTATGTCTGTAGCTCACTTTTTCTAGCTGTCATATCAGGGAGAAATTTCGTTCAGTGGGAAACAAAGCTATTTACCCAAGATTATATAGCCAGAAATTCTGCTCTGGAATGGGGAGTCTAGGAACATGACTGGCTTTGAGGAGTTCACAAATGAAAGTGAAGAGGGAGCGTTGAAAGGTGCTATTTCTCCCTTTATTAAATTATAAGATGTGAATAAGAAGTCTGTTTGATTCTTTAGATGAAGAGGGAGTAGATACTTGAATTTCTTCCATCTAATTCTGGATTTTTTTTCTAGTGTTATCTAATCCAGAATTAAATTAAAGAGAAAAAGAACTTGAATATCTATCCAATGACTATAAACTCCATTTCTTACCATATTCTTTCTTCTCTTTCCAGCAATGCATGTGTACTGAGGGCAGAAAAAGATGATGCTTCATTGTATCAAGTGAGTCAGATGACATGATTATGTATATAAAAAATTCTAAGTAATTGAAAAATAGCTATTAGAATCAGTAAGCAAGTGAAGCAAAGTTTCAGGATAAAAAAGTAATACAAACATCAATTAAATTTTTACACACTATAATAAAAAATTTAAATAAAAAATTATTTTACATACAATAGCATCATTTAAAGAAAAATTGTGAATGCTTTCAATAAGAGTTATATAGGAGATATGCACTGAAAGCCACACAACATCACTGAGGATTATTAAAGAGCACATACAATAAGATATAAATAAGGTATAACTTGTTCATGTGTTGGAACACTCAGTATTATTAAGATGTCGAAAAAAAAAAAAGATGTCGATTTTCCCCAGATAATTACAGCAGATTGTTTCATAGAAGCTCACAAGCTGATTCTAAAATTTATATGGAAGTACAAAGAATCAGGAATATAAAAAACAATCTTGAAAAAGAATAAAGATTCAAAAAATAAAACCATAAGAAAGACTCACACTATCTAATTTTAAAACTTACTATAATGCTGTTGTGATTTCAGTAGTGCAGTGGTTGAATTACTGTTAGCAGTCGGTCAGTGGAACAGAATAAAGGATATAAACCATTCTGACAAAGGCAACAGAGGAGTCTAATGTAGAAAACAGAGACAGACAAAGATATTTTCCCCCAAGAAATGGTACTGTTATAACAAGGAATTCAGTAAAAAAAAAAAAAAAAAAAAAAAGCAATTCCTACTTTACACCTTACACAGAACTTAACTTATGAAGAATCCCAGACCCAAATGTAAGAGCAAAAATACAATAAAACTTTCATAGGGAAACACAGGAGAATATCTTCAAGACTTACAGGTGAGCAAAGGTCTTTTAGACAGCAACAAGAAAGAAATAACCATACAAGATGAAAATGATCAATTAGACGTCATCATTTAAAACTTCTATATATCACCGGACTCCATTATAAAAATGAATAGGTAATCCAATAAAAATGCACAAACATGGACAAAAACTACACACAGATATTTCATAAAAGAAAACATACAGTTGGCCAAGAAGCACAGGAAAAAGGTCTCAACATCATTAGTAATTAGGGACTGAAAATTAAAAACACTGAGATACTATTATATACATCTACTATAGAATGGCTAAAATTAGAAAGCGGGACAACACCAAAGGCTGGTGATATTGCAGAGCAAGTGGAACTTTCATACATTTGTGTGTGTGTGGGGGGGGGGGGGGGGAGGGGGATGTAAATGGTACAGTTACTTTAAAAAAAATGTGTAGCATTTTCTTATAAAAGTAAATACATCCCCATACCTACCCTCTGACGCAGCAATTCCATTTCTAAGTATGTACCCCAGAGAAATGAAAACCTATGTTCACAACAAGACTTGTACAAGAATTTTCCTGAGAGCTTTAGTCCTAAAACCCTTAAAGTGGAAGCAGTTCATATGCCTATTAGCTGGAGAACGGATACACAAACTGGTGTATTCACTCACCAGTAAAATGGAATTTTAAAATGGTTCTCATGCAACAACATGGATGATTCTCAAAACATCTTTCTGAGTGAAAAAGCTTTACACAAAAGAGCATATGTTGTGTGATTTCATTCATATGAAATTCTACAGAAGGCAAACAAATCTAGAGAGAAAAATAATGAAGACATTGATTATTTCTGCAGAGTAGGGAAAGGGATTGCCTGGTAAGTGGCATGAGGGATAACAACACAGTATTTTAATCTGGATATGGACTTACATTACAGAGTATATAAAATTGCACCTTTTAATGTAAATGTTACATCAGAATTATAAATAAATATTAAACTCTAGATAATGATATACATGCTGAAGCATTTAGGTGTAAGCATATGGATATCTGTAATTTATTTTGAAATGTATCAAAACTAAGATTAATGGTTGGGTAAAGAGATGGATAGATATTTGATAAAGCAAGTATGATAAAATTTTAATGGTACAATGTAAGTGTTACGTACATGGGTATTTACTGAAAATCCTTTCATGTTTACTGTATGCTTAAACTTTTTCATAACCAAGTGTTGGGAACAAGCAAGCACTGGCCTAGAAGCCTGCTTGCAGGTAAGCCCTAACCTCTTATGCATAACGCTAAATGAGCTAAGCTGGATTCAGTCCAGGTTTATTCAGGTAGTGGTACTCCTGTTGTTAGAAGAAAAAGCCACTCATTCAAAGTAGCACAAATAACTGGTGTGCGTGCATGGTAATGGGAATGGAGGCATGGAGCTGGGGTAGAGGAGTTCTAAACATAGTATCCAAAGATAGGATATAATGCACAGCAAGGACAAAGTTTTGGAACTGAGGATGTCATCTCTTCTCTTTCCCTTCCTATTTCTTCTCTTTCTTTTCTGAGTCATTCTTGTTCTTCCCAGGTCAGTTGGTCGGTCTATCTATCTATCTATCTACCAATCAATCGTCTATTTGTTTGGCTCTAGCTCCTTTTTCTTTCCCTGTCCTGTGGTTTCCTTTGTTTACTCATCATTTTCCCTAAACTCTTTTGACTACTAGGAATGAGGTCAACTCTGACTGTGGAGTTCTACGACCTTCCAGCTTGAGAGCAAACCACCAACAGTGATTCCCTTCTGTTCCCCTCACACCCCTGAATTACTCCTCATTTGAGGCATCTTCCTGTTTTCAATCAATTCATTTATCTTCCTGGGACAAATGATCAAAATCCCAGCCTGCTCCAATGCCTCACCTGGAAGACAAAATCCTCTCATCTCCAGGGTTCACATGCCTTACCCAGTGACGGTGTCTAATTGTGTTAGCTTAGTTTTTGGTATCATCAATTTTACCTCAAGGAACAATGTTTTATGTGGAGAATATTTATGAAAATGAGGAAAGAACCATTAAGTGAAGCTTCTCAGGAATTAGGCACTAGAAGATGTGTAGACACTGTATTAGCCCTATTGACTCTCCTAGGCTTTGATTCATTCATGGTTTGTGCTTTTTTAAGGCAGCACAGACTCATAATATCTCTGTTGTGCCTTCTTCCAGAATGCTTGACTCTCCTTGGGTCACATATTTTAAAATATTGGGGAGAAAATGTAATTGGTTCACTTATCTCTGTCTCCCTACTGTCTCTGAGCAAGTCTAAGAAAGATATATATGATTTAAATATAAAAATGGCATTGTGCTATTACTTATATCTAGGCAGAGAGATTAATTGTAAACAATGAAAAGGGAATCACTGAGAAAATGACTACGTATTGGTTGGTATATATATGACAAATGCTGAAGAAAGCTAGTAAGACTAATAAATGGCATCCTAGTACAGTGCCTATTAAACATCGTCACCTCAACACAACGGAACAAGGCCTTGAAGGTTAATCAAGACACTTTTAATTATTGGAACTTCAACTCACCTGAATCATAGACCTTGGAAATATAGATTGTTAGTTAGCACTGCAAAGTAAAATTGTCTTATAAACCACATATTTTTCAAAGTATTTGCATTATAAGATTTAAAAAAAAAATGATAGTCATCAATTGGCCAAATAGACATATATGTAAGAAATAACCAAGGCAAGAGATTGAAGACTTGACTCCTTTGGGAGTAGGATAGATGGGCAATCTGCCTTTTGAAGCTTGATCAACAGGATACTAAGTCCCTTGTAGCATCAAAGTAGTGTATGTGTATGTCAAGATAGCACTAAAAGTGTTATTCTCCCTACTCATCTCTTTTTCTTTAAAAAATTTTTAACTTATTTATTATTGAGAGAAAGAGAGTGAGCATGGCGGGCGGGGGGGGGGGGGGGGCGGGGGCAAAGAGAGAGGGAGACACAGAATGCAAAACAGGCTCCAGGCTCTGAGCTGTCAGCACAGAGCCCGACGAGGCGATTGAATTCTGCGAGATCATGACCTGAGCCAAAGTTGGGTGCTTAACCGACTGAGCCACCCAGGCACCCATCCCTACTCATCTCTTAAATGTTACATTCGAACCAAACTGAATTCTGTGTTGTTTGCCCTACCCATGCATTTAACCAAACTTCTTTGCTCTGCAGTAAAATAGTCTTCATTACAGATAAAACACTTCATACCTCTTTGTCTCTCCGCTAGTATTATACCTGAGCATTACATACATACTAAGTTTTCACCTCACATTTCTTGTGGGAAGGGCATAAGGTCAGCTTCATCTGTACTTCCTACAGTTCTTCGCATAATGACTGGTACACAGTAGGCAATCAATGAGTATATTAGCCAAATGATAATGCCTTTGTATGGTCTCATATTTATTTGGAATTTTGAAGATTCTCTTCAGTTGAATTATCCAAATTAAGTTTGGCAATGTGGGTTTCATTCTTTTCTTTCTTTATTGCCAGTAATTATTGAGTTAAAAAAATCCCTTTTTATATGCCTGTATTTAGGTTGAGGAAATAAATTTCAATAACCTAAGAACTAATGGCCAAATAGCCCCCAGGAGGTTGAGTTGTAACATTTTGTGGGAAATATCATCTCTTCTCATTTACCTTAGCTGAATGTAATCTTTCAGGTTGCTTACCTGCTGCCTATAGACATTTTTGTTTTTCTTGAGAATGAGGTCATGGTTATGGCAGGATGGGAATTTGGAGAGGGGAAGTGTAAAGACTGGGTAGGGCTCAGTAATTTTGGATGTCTGCAATCTAATAATGTCCGTGAAAGTGCTTTGAGCTGTTTAAAATACTAACTATCTCATTATATTTCTGTCTTAGCTTCCAGTGTAGGCCTAGAGTTAAAGCATTCAAAAGGTATCTCTTTTCTTTTTAAAGGTCTCCAGGATCTATTTAATTCTAACTCCAATAATAGCACAATTTCATTATTGAATATCCTTTGCCATCAAGTGCTTCCTCAATTTTACTTTAAGCTATTTTTTTTTTTGCTGCAACCTAGACATTTGCATGCCCCTTTAACAATCTGAATCCCAGTTCCACAAGTTTTGAAGCCAGTTGTGTATATATAAAATACTTTCCCTTGCTTACTGCCATCTTCTTCCCATATTTCCTCCCACCCCACCCCCGGCTAGATCACTCTTATGTTTAAAACTCAGTGTAAGTGTCTAAGCCTCCCAAAAAGCCTATCCTAATCCTTCAGAACCATATTAATGTGCTTTACTACCACTGCACACTTTCTCATGCCATCTGTCTACAGCCTAGCCTCTAATATCATTCTCATTTCCCCATTAGACTATCAGTCTCTTAGAAATAGGCCTATGGCTTATTCATTTTTGGATTTTGAGAGCCTGGAAGACAATCAGATGATAGGTTTTTGAAGGCATGCTGGATACTGGAAGCATAGTCCAGTCCCTAGTCCAGGAAATTGGGCAAGCAGAGACAAAGGGGAGATATTTGTGTCCCTGAAATTCAGGAAAATGTTCTAATTTCAGCAAGAAACCTAGAACCAGGTTAAAAAAAATCCACTTATGCCAATACCCATTCATTATTTAAAAAAAAAACCATATATATATGTACATATATATGTATATATATAATCTTAGCAAGTTAGAAATAAAAGGGAACTACCTCAATTTGATAAAGAGCATCTAGAAACATCCTAGAGCTAATATCAAGTGCAAAGGTGAAAGATTGTGTGTTTTCCCTATCAGACTGCCATCACAGTGAGGATGCCCACTCTCACTATTCTTATTCAACATAATACTGGTAATTTTAGCCTCTGCAATCAGGCAAGAAAAACAAAAATAAAAAGCCTGCATATTTATTTAAAAGGAAGAAATAAAAATGTTCTTATTTGCAGATGATTGTCTATTTTGAAACGAAGGAATCTACAAAAACCTTCTAGAACAAATAATGCAACACACAAAAACAAATCACAATAAATCACATTGTTATACACTAACAATGAACATATGGAAACCAAAATTTAAAACATAATACCATTTGCAATCATTTCAAAGAAGATAAAATACTTAGGTTTAAATATGCTTCATTGAGAAAAAACCCTGGGGAATGGTTCTGATGATCTCATTTGGGGTCATGTGTCCATCTCTGAATCAAACCTAAAACTACAAAATTGAATTATATGATTGGTTCAGCCTTGATCATGCCTACAGCGTGACTAGGATTGAGAGGTACTGGAGATTGACAACTTTTAGAAGAACTACATTATTGGGATAGATAATCTCCCAAGATAATAGGGATACTCATCTCAGACTACCTCACGAACAAAATGATAAATAGTGACTAAATCACTATTCCTAAACTTCCAACTTACCACTATACCTGACTTTCATTTCTCCAAGACATGGACCATCAGATATTAGCACCAGAAATTAGTGGGTACAAACTAAGCAGATGGGGCTGGGGATGACAGAGATTTGTATGGCACTATGAGGCCATGAAATATTCCATTAAGCAAATGAGGTTGGAAAGAAATTGGTTTGGTTGCTGAATGTGACGGAAATATTTAGAGAATATTTGGTTTATATTTTGTACAGCAATTCTATCTGTTGGCTTATTTCATATAGGCAACAGGGCAAAAACTTGATAATCTAAGCAAAATGGAATTTCTGGGAAGTATATCCAGAAATTTAACCATTCCCATGGATATCTGGAGGTTCATGTTTAGAATTCTAGAATAAGCCTGATGCAATGGCTAGCCAGCAAAAAAACAGGAGTTGTCCAGAATCAGAAATGGTCTCATGACAATTTTTCATCTTTAACTCCTGGTTTCTGACTCTTCTTACCATTCTGGAGTCAAGTGCTCAAATACAAAATCCTAAGAACAAATGTCTAGTTGGTTGAGTTTCAATCTTATGTCTATTTTAGGTGTATTAGGGTAGAGGAAAGGGTATCTGGCCTCGTGGGCTTCTCCAGAAAAAGATGGTCATCCTGAATTATCATCTGTATTAATTTTCTATTGCTGTGTAAAAAGTTACTACACCTCAGCAACCGAAAACAACACCCAGGTGTGTAGGTTAGATGTCTCAGCAGGCTCACTGGGTTTTCAATTTAGGGTTTCTCAAGGCCAAAATCAAGCTGCTACCAGGCTGTGCTTTTATCTTAAGTCTCTGGGGAAGAATCTGTTTGCAAGTTCATTCAGATTTTTGGCAGTCTTCTGTTCCTTGAAGTTGGATGACTGAGGTCACCATGTTCTTGATGTCTCTTAACAATGGGTCACTTTCAGCTCTAAGACAATACTTTCCAGCCCTGACTTATGTCAACCTCCATTTTCAGGCTAGCGAAGATTCATCCAATCCTTCTTACACTTTCAAATCTTTTGACTTTTTGACCAGCTGAAGAAGGTAGCAGAAGGTACCTTCTAAAGGAATCCTGTGATTAGAATAGGCCCACCTGGATTATTTTCCTATACTTTTTCCTATATTTCCTATTTTCCTATACTTTTAATGTTTATTGAGTAGTACCTTAATCATATCAGCAAAACCCTATTGCTATCTAAAGTAACATAATCATGATAATTGCACCAGGGGGCCATCTAGAATTCTGCCCACCACAAGCTCAAAATGGATACGATGGTAATGAGCCATTGAACATGCTGCCAAAGAATACTAAAGTTCTCTTAGGAAGGGAGATTTCCTGAACAGCGAAAACCAACAAGCAAATAAAGACATTAATATCCACTACATTGTCTAAACTTTATTTTTAAAAGGACAGTATGTTTTTGATTGATGTATAGGAACATAAACATTGCAGACATGTGTTTTACAACACAATGATAAAAATACATACTAATAAGTACTGTTCTTTTGTTGTTATGCAAAGTGATGTAACCCATGAGAAACCCAGTGGACTTAGTGGTGATGTAATGGGCCAGTGAACAGGCAGTCTGGTAACCTGGATTCAATTCTCTCCTCCAACAATGATGCACTCTATAACCTTGAATACATCACTGGCTCTCTTTAGGAGTGTTTCTTCAACTTTAAAATAAGAGAATTGGAAAATAGTAAAGCCATTCTGGAAGACAGTTTGGCAGTTTCTTACAAAATTAAATACATTTTAACCATCTGATCTGGTTATTATGCTCCTTGGTATTTACCGAAATGAGTTGAAAACTTATGTCCACATAAAACATGCACAGGAAGGCTTATAGAAGTTTTATTCATAATTGCCCAAAATGAAAACAACCAAGATGCCCTCAATAGGTGAATGGATAAACAAACTATGATATGTCCCTCCAGGGGAATATTAATTAGCAATAAGAATGAAATAAACTAGCCAGCCAGAAAAAGACCTGGAGGAAACTTAAATGCATTTGGCTAAGTGAAAGAAGCCAATCTGAAAAGCCTGCATACTATATGATTCCAACTATATGATATCTCTAGGGGAAAAAACACAAAAGTATGGAGACCATAAAGAGATCAGAAATTTCCAGGGTTCAGAAGGAAGCATGACTAAATAAAGCACAGAGTGTTTTTAGGGCAGTGAAACTATTCTGAATGATATTGTCATGATGGATACATGTATTACTCATTTATCAAAACCTACAGAATTTACAACACTAAGAGTGAACTTTAATATAAACCACAGACCTTAGTTAATTATGTATCAATACTGCCTCATCAATTATAACAAGTGTATGCACCGTGTTAATGCAAGATGTTAACCAGAGACAAAACTGGAGGTACAAGGGAGAAAATATATGGAAATTCTCTGTACTTTCCACTCCTTTTTTCCCTGTAAACTTAAACCTGCAAAAAATTGTATGTATTACAACTTTTCTTAAAGTTAAAAAATTAATAAAAATGCAAATTAAAAAAAAACGAAATTGGGCAAAATTATCTTTATGAATATTTCCAACTCTAACACCACATCATGCTGAAAAGCTGTTATGTTTCAAAACTTAGGTGTAGGATGCTCTGTGTTTCATCTAAGATAGTAAATTATAGGGGTGCCTGGCTGGCTCAGTCGGTAGAGCATGTGACTCAATCTTGGGATCATGAGTTCGAGTATAAATAAATAGTATAAATGTTTATATCTTTTTGGGAAACAGGTTTATACAATGAATCCAAAACTATAAAACCATTACTATGGATTGTCAGGAATATACTTCTGGGTACTGTATCTAAATAAGTCAATTATTTAAATTCTGCATTCGTTGAAAGATGTTCATTGTGTCATTGTTTATAATAAAGGAAATATATGAGTATGACATGTCTCCCAAATGGAGAACTGCTAATTAAATTATAAAACATTAATGAAATGTGCTACAGATTGCCATCTGGAATATATGTAAGGCACAATATCTTCAGTATATAAATGCAGGTTATTAAAGATACATATGCTTTTACATAAATTTTGGAGGTAAGTCCATGAAATTTAGGTAAGTTTTCTCAAACTTTCGAAGAAGCCATACGAGTGGTCAATATGTTAATGCCCTTCAATAAGTATATCTTATGTTAAAAAGAAACTCTTCTACTTTCCATTTTCAAAATTCTTTTTTCACCACTTGATGGAACTCACTGTCAGGAATCAATTAGTGCATTTAAATATCTTCTTAGAATGAAAACAATGGCATATGGAGAATTGGAGATGTAGGTTTATTGGTGTTACATTAAGTCTGCAAGCAACGTTCTTCTGAGACAATTTGGGATAGTGTCTTGATGTTGTATCATTTTACTTTTCCAATTTTCTGATTTTTGCCACAGTGCCTTCAGTTCTAGCTTGGCCCATATTACTTCACTTGTAGCTTCTGGGTCCCTCTCTATACTGTGGAAAGTATCTAAATTTGGGGTTCTGCATTTATCCACAGCTTTCTTTTAATTTGTCTTCAATCTGCTCTCCCTAGAATCAAACGTCCTGAGATATGCCTAGTCACCTACTTCGAGCTGTAGCCCTCAGTTCTGAAGGACTCTCATCACTGATCCTCTTTCAAACTCAGGCTATATTCAACATGCATAAAGAAGACTATATTACGATTTGCCAAATTATGGGACCATTATCAGCATGTGAGCCAAGGTCAGGATCTGGAGATCAGAGTGAAAAATAAGTAGCAGGAACTACCTGACTATTAGAACTGAAATTGCTAGGGGCACCTGGGTGGCTCAGTTGGTTAAGCGTCCGACTTCGGCTCAGGTCATGATCTAACGGTCCGTGAGTTCGAGCCCCGCGTCGGGCTCTGTGTTGACAGCTCAGAAACTGGAGCCTGTTTCAGATTCTGTGTCTCCCTCTCTCTCTGCCCCTCCCCTGTTCATGCTCTGTCTCTCTCTGTCTCAAAAATAAATAAACGTTAAAAAAAATTAAAAAAAAAAAAGAACTGAAATTGCTAAAAGAGGGAGCAACATATGAATCAGCCAAGAGTCCAGAGTTAGGAATGAAACAATGAAGAGAAAAGCAGATAGCTCAGGATTAAGATTGTTTGTTGTCCTGTAAAGGATTCAGATTCCTGGTAAACAGGTCCTAATACATATTACAAAGCTGGAAAGAGAATCCTAAAAAGGTTTAAGACAGATGAATGAGCCCATTGCTGTGAAGCATGGCACCCTGGAAAGTGGATTCTCTACAAACATTATCAGATAGTAAAAAAATACCCCAGTGGTTAGCATACCAGACCTCCCATAATAATCTCCATGGCTAAACACAATCACCCATGTAACATTTGCATAGCAAATCAAATTCATTCTCCAGAAAACAAAGGCTAACAGATTGAAAATTTATTAGCATCTGCTGTGTTGTGATTATGGCTTTTAAAATGATTCACATCACATGTGTAAAATGCACAAATACATTTCACCATTGCAAAATACATGGCATTTTGGTTGTATATAATGAAAGATTCTATCTAACACAGGATGCTGCCTTTTTTTATTGCTCCCTGCCAAGAGAATGCTCGGAATGCTTTTATTGGTTTAATAAAATAATAAAATGAGATTGCACCAATATGAAAGCCAGAAGGACACCCATCTTCACAAAGGTGGATTAATTGATTTCTCTGGGGACATAAGCTACCCTTTTGTGAAGTTAACTTTGAGAAGGAGGATCTTTGAGTAATCACATTTTGAGGTATCCATTCTCCAAATAGTTTTACTGTTACAAATAAAAAATACCACCATCCCCCCCCCAAACTGAAAGGATTATGTCTTTTCATTGAGTCTACAGGATATCCAAGACCACTCACATCAGTAGATGAGGCTATGGGAGCTATCCATAGAAGACTCTGGAAGAGTAGCCCCGAGCTACACTATATATTTGGGTTTTACTTACTATGTATTTGGGTTTTGTCAGTAAGTAAATCCATGGGAGATGTAGGTCCATAGTGGTTTACACTGCCTAATGCTTTCTGTCTCTCCAAGGAAATTAAATATGTAGGAGAGAATGGCTTTTATTGAAATTAAATGATGTTTATTTAATGAAATTATTTAAGTAAATATCAAGGAATATCAAGGAATGAGGAAAGGTATCTAAGTGGTGTTGCACCACATAGTAAGACTTCAAGTAAACAGCTGCCAAATGAGTGACTAAAGTAAATGGTGTGCATAATAGAAAAGTGAATGAGGATTTCTACGGCTGCTGGTAGAGGACACATTTCCTGTTCCTGAAGTACAGACTCAAGACAGGATAATCTTGATTAAAGGCACAGCTTCTGAAGGCAGGCTGCAAGAGTTGAAATTACCAGTTCTGTATCTTATTAACCATATGACTTTAGAAACAAGACTTAACCTCTCTGTGTCTCTCCTCCCATATTTGTGAAGTAGAAAATATTAATAACCTCAAATATGATAATATCTACTATACAATCTGTGTGATGATTTGAGTTTATTTCAGGTGTCGTGAATACTGTTTGACACATAGGAAACTCCACATGAACATTAGCTATTATTATGTAGAAACTGTAGAACTACCATTTGAGGCTGGATCTATTTCCTAACCTTCTTCCCTGCTACTCTATCACATTAACTTTATGTGAAAATATGTAATAGGTGACCTCTCAAATCATACTTTGCAAACTTGAATGTGTGTATTTCTCTTTTGAAAAAGTATTAGTCATAGAGCAGGAGAGGGGTCATTGAAGTTCAACATTTTATGAACTTCCAAAAGTATCAAAATTTTTATTAGGATTTTATACAGAATCTAACACACTCAACATATAAAGGTTGAACCTTCCTACTTTAAGTGGAAGTAAAGGACCAGGAGCTTTATTTCAATGAGTTTTACCTTTGTTCCTTAGGATAACTTTTGGGGACCTCCCATTTGCCTTTCTAGCCGAGAAATGAACAAGACAACTTCTGTTGTTCGACTTAGAAAGTTGGTGCTCTCAATGGAAAAGTGAAGCCTTACACAGAGCAAGAACTATAAAAATGAAGAAACAATAAAAACTTACGGTTTACAATTTAACCCTATTGTACCTAAATGTGCCTTAAATATTAATTTTGAATAGTATATGTTAAAATAATGATGCATATGGAGAGTTTTAAGCTCTTAATAATAACCACTTGTCAGGTTTAAAGAAGTACTATTTAATTTTTTTTAAGTTTAAAATGATCTCCTGACTTAACACTGAATTATCCTGGATTATTTGCATAGAAAATTATATTTTAAAAATCCATTCATTTTTCTAATAATTGTACTGAATTAGCATCTTTTCTGACTTTCAACTTCTCTGCCTTCTGGATCCAAGAATACAGGTCTTCATGGGTCCTGTAATCTGCTAATTTATGTCACTAAAACTGTCTAGACATCTTCTAGATTACAGGGATTTTCTTCTTAGAGACAACTTTTCTTTGAACTCTTTCAGCACATGGTCTCTCCTGCAGTCAGCCTGGAGTTACAATTGTGTTTGGTAACTATGTGATATTGTGATTTATAATAAGAAATATATAATTGGTCTTTTTCCCTGTTTCTGGCTCCTAAAACCCTTGGAATTTCCTAAGTGGTGAGAGCGATAAAGGTATCTTGATATTCACACAAACCCCTTTAACACCACACCTGAGTTTATTTGTAAATCAGAGACGTTTGGAAAACACCTAAGGATGGGGGATGGTTGTCAAGGGAACCAACCTTGTGATGGAGAGTTGGAATTTCAGTCCCACCCCACTGACCTCTGGGGAGGAAAGAGTGGCTAGAGGTTGAATCAATCACCAACGGCTGATAATTTAATCAATTGTGCCCATGTAATGAAAGCTCCATAAAAAACCAAAAGGACAGGGTTCAGAGAACACCTGGAAGGACTGGAGGAGTGGCAGTCTGGAAAGCACATAGAAGCGCCACACCCTTCCTGTATGACTTGCTTGGGCATCTCTTCCTCTAGCTGTCCTGAGCTGTATCCTTTCATAAAAAACCATTAGCTAGGAAGTAAAATCTTTCTCTGAGTTCTGGGAGTCACTCTAGGAAATGAATGAAACCCAAGGAGAGGGTTGCAGGATCCTCTGATCATCGGTCAGAAGCACAGGTGACAACCTGGACTTGGTATCTGAATGGGGGTAGGGTAGCAGTCTTGCGGGACTGAACCCTTAACCTGTGGCACCGATGCCATCTCCAGGTAGACAGTGTCAGAACTGAGTTGGATTGGGGGACACCCAGCTGGTATCAGAGAACTTGGTGATAGAAAACACACGCGCGTGCGCGCGTGCGCAAACACACACACACACACACACACACACACACACACACACACACACCAGGGTGACCACAAAATGTTTGGTATACTTGCCTCCTTATATATTGTGCTGACCACATGTACTGGCTTCCCACTACTCCCTGTAACTGGGTTTAAGCACTCACTGACCACCTTCCACATTAACCGAATCCAATTCCAGGTTCATATCTTTTGCCGGCTTATGTCCATGCCCTCCCACCCCTAAGTAGAACTGGACCAAGCCACACCTGAGATGCCCAGAAATTATAAGGGCAGTGGCCATATCCTGAACACCTGTCCTCATTGCTGCATACAGGCCAATTCTTATTGAATAATTAGCCTTCACCTTTTGAGTAATTAAATAGTCATAGGTGAGCTGCCTTAGTAAGTTTATAGGGCTTCCCTCCTGTTACTGAGTCCCTTAGTTTCTTTCAGTCTCTGGAGTATTCAAGGTGATGAGCTCAGGGGGAAAACAAGGTAGGTTGTGTATTTGTGCCCAGGAATTTAATCTATTTACCTCTTCCTCAGAGGCAGCAATGTAAGTGCAGTGATGAGAGATACAAAGGACAACCCTAGACAGATGGAGAATCAGACTGTAATGAACAAAACTACTTTTCACTGCACCTCACTGCAGTTCAGTTGGCAACACAGCATTTATGCTGTGCTTCCTGTCTGTGGTGGCCTCATTCACCAGAAGGGTGCTATGGCTTAAGAGACTTGCAGAGGGTACCTGTCACCAATACCCAAATGGACAGGCTGATAGGCTGATTGAGCACAGATGCACGCATGTGTGCACGCACGCACACGCACACACACACACACACACACACACACACACAAGCACACACTTTCCCATTTCATTTTAAAAATCCAGAGGGAAAACTCCAAACTCTAAAATGTAAACTATTACATCTTAGCTATTCAATCTTTAGTTATTATTCATGGAGAACTAAAGAGTAACAGAGTAGAACAGGTAGGTCAGCCAATGAGAACAAAGCTGGCAATTAATCCCTTTTCTTTCTTACTCAGTGTGGACCTTGGAGAAGAATGTTTAGGTCAGTGAATGTCCATTTCCATCCTTTCATGAGCTTGAAACTCAAAGCTGGGTGCATTCATTCATTTGCCAAGTATTTATTGAGGACCTATTATATGCCAGTCACTGTGCTTAGCACTACAGATACAAAGAAGAAAAAAGGGGACCATCCTATCTTCATGGGGCTTGCAATCCATGAAATCCATAGCATTCCTGTACAGCAGATTTCTGTACTAGTCTTTCAAACATGATATAGACATCAACCTTCTAGATTAGGGAAACATGAAAGCCAGAGATAGGAAAAACTGTTTACCTCACTCCAAGACTTATTTTATTTTAACAAATCTTAGTGAAGTCTCTCATAACTATGTGTCTTTTATCTTAACCTTTGGCACACTCTATTATAACTGCTTATTTCACCATATTCCTCCCCACTGGACTGTGAGTTCCATGACTATAGGAACTGTGAGTCCCATTCGCCAAGGAACCCCCTGTGGTGATCAGGGTATCTAGCATAAAGTAGACAATTAATAAATATTTGTTGTACTGTTGAATGAATGACAGTGTAAAGGAAGACATTTTCTTGACTTTACACGTAGAGTTGATTCTTGAACTAGGTGGGGGTTATGGGTGCTGATCACCCTTTGCAGATGAAAATTTGTGTACATTTTTTGATACCCCAAAAACTTTACCAATAGCCTACTGTTGACCAGAAGCCTTACTGATAACATAAATAGTCGACTAACACATATTTTGTGTGTTATATCAACTATATATTTATACAAGCGAGAGAAAATAAAATGTTAAGAAAATCATAAGAAAAAATACATATATAGTACTGTACTATAAAAAATCTGCATGTCAGTAGAACTGTGTGAAAGTAGACCCACACAAAGCTTTGAGAAATCAGCAAATGCACCTGATGACAGGAAAATAATGACCAGCACTTCTTGAATTTTTACCATCTTCCAGACTGTAGCACTTTGGGAATATCGCATCCCAATAACTCTAGAGGGCAGGCTTTTTTTTTTTTTTTCACATTTTACAGATTGAAAACAAAGACTAGGCTTCTCCCCAGAGCAGCCACATGGGAGAAAGGCCAAGATGGCAGATGAGTTCGCCAAGGCTCAGGCCACGTGACCTGACAAAGACACAGTCTTTGGGAAGACCATTCACAAATCCTGGCCAAGATCATTTTTGAGGATGACCAGAGTCTTGCTTTCCATGACATTTCCCCTCAAGTACCAACACATTTTCTGGTGATACCCAAGAAACATATATCCCAGATTCCTGTAGCAGAAGATGATGATAATCAAAGTCTTCTTGGATATTTAGTGGTTATTGGCAAGAAATGTGCTGCTAATCTGGGCCTGAAGAAGGGTTATCGAATGGTGGGTGAATGAAGGTTCACATGGGGCACAGTTGTCTGTTATGTTCACCTCCATGTTATTAGAGGTTGGCAGATGACTTGGCCTCCTAGTTAAGCATGTTTTCGGGATAAGTTTCCCTTCTTTAGGCAATGATCAATATTTGCAAGTTCTAATATGTTAAACAGTACACTTTTGCCTGCATTTGGAGAGATTGAGGAAATAATTTTTATTTTTTTATTTATTTTTTTTTTTTAAATTTTTTTTTTTCAATGTTTATTTATTTTTGGGACAGAGAGAGACAGAGCATGAACGGGGG
Organism: Prionailurus bengalensis; assembly: GCF_016509475.1. Classification (NCBI taxonomy): domain Eukaryota; kingdom Metazoa; phylum Chordata; class Mammalia; order Carnivora; family Felidae; genus Prionailurus; species Prionailurus bengalensis. The sequence goes on along the minus strand of NC_057359.1, from coordinate 78,117,160 downwards.
AGGGGCAGAGAGAGAGGGAGACACAGAATTGGAAACAGGCTCCAGGCTCTGAGCCATCAGCCCAGAGCCTGACGCGGGGCTCGAACTCACGGACCGCGAGATCGTGACCTGGCTGAAGTCGGACGCTTAACCGACTGCGCCACCCAGGCGCCCCAGAGGAAATAATTTTTAAAAGCCCATACATAATAAAACTCAATGTTGCATGGTTTATAGTTGTTTTTTTTTTTAAGGATTAAAATGTGAAGACTTCAAGGAAATCTCCCTGTTCATACAACTACTTAGAAGCAAAGCCAAGATTCAAACTCAGATCTGCTTAACTTCGAATTTTGAGAGCTTATATTCAATATACTGAATATTCTTGAGCTATATAGAATGACCTACTATATAACAAGATGAAATTTAAAGGGAAAAAAAAACATAGGCTTTATGTTTTGATACTCCAGTATGAGTAAAAGGAAGGACTGGCAGAAAATCATATGGAGAAAAATTGTCAAAAGGAAGCAGAATTTAGGGGCACCTGAGTGGCTCAGTGGATTAGATGTCTGACTTCAGCTCAGGTCATGTTCTTGCAGTTCATGAGTTCGAGCTCTGTGTCAGGCTCTGTGCTGACAACTCAGAGCCTGGAGCATGCTTCAGATTCTGTGTCTCCTCTCTCTGCCCCTCTCCAACTTGTGCTCTGTCTCTCTCTCTCTCTCAAAAATAAGTAAACATTAAAAAAGTTTTTTTTTAAGTAAGCAGAATTTGAGTCAGCAATACAACTGTCCTGCCCCAAAGGCTTCCAGAATTAAATAATTATTTAATTAATTAATAAACTGATCATGATGGTAATCTCATTCTTTTTATAGACCAGAGCTAGAGAAGAATGTCTGGATCTGGGCAGCACATGTGTAATGGGGTCAGTGATTTGTCATAAAAAGGATGGGGGTCAGTCTACCCTGAAGTAGAATAGATGTGAACTAAGGTATTATAATCACAACCTACCATAGCTGAAGGGCCATCCCAGGCAGAAGCTGCACACTTGTTTTGCCTGGTCCCAGGGAATAAAATTTTGACATGAATGGAATCCTCAGATAAACAGTTTTCGTTCAAATGAGAAAGAGCCATGGAGAGGTGAAACATGTTGTCCTGAGAGAGCTGTAACTTTCTTTCCCATGGAAATGTCCCAGGAGACACTGAGAGGCCACAGTTTAAATCACTACAAAGAGGGGGCGCCTGGGTGGCTCAGTCAGTTAGCATCCGACTCTTGATTTGGGCTCAGGTCATGATCTCACAGTTTGAGTTTGAGCCCCACATCAGGCTCTGTGCTGACAGTGTGGAGTCTGCTTGGGATTCTCTCTCCCTCTCTCTTTGTTCCTCCCCCACTTGCGCACTCTCTCTCTCTAAATACACAAATAAACTTAAAAACATTAAAAAAAAAGTAAAAACAAATTATTGTAAAGGGGATTGAATTATGTGGTTGGACAGTATAGGGGTCATCAACTACTCAGAATACATACTGCTACCGTCCCATGGAAGCTCATTAAAGGCATCACTAATCAATCATGGTACATTTTTCATGGTGCTTCCTCAAATGCTTTCCAAACACAGAACTCCAGGAAACCATGTCCGATTAATTAGAGTTGGCATGTGCAATGAAACACTGTTACTCTGCCCATGTTAGGTATACATGGTGTAAAACATGGACCCTCAAGCTGATAAGAATCAGCTCTGGAGCTCTTGGACCTATTAACAACCGCTGATTCCCAGGCTCCACCCTAGCTCTCCTGAAAAAGTATATCTAAGTAAGTTCTGAACCCAGGACTCTGAATATGAGAATTATCTCCAGCTGACTCAGTTGTGTTGAGTCTAGCACAGTCTGGCAAACCGGTATACAGCAACAAGTCATAAAAGATCCATCCCAATCCTTTGGCTCTGTGATTCTTCCGAAATCAAATAATCAAGAACAAAAGTGAGTGTTTATCTTTGTTTATATGTGCATGTATTACCCATGCGTGCAGTAGCCATGTTTTCTGTGTTTTTCCCATTGATGAAATTTTGTGTGCAAACCATCCCGTGGTGCAGATAGATTTATGTGTGCATCAGTCTCCTGACTTGCACTGACTGGATGAATCACACTACCTGTTAGAGTATAAAAGAGCAAACATTAGTAAAACTGATAATGCACCTGGTGGTGGTGACTCAACCAAAGCAAGCACATCTGTCACGGAGGAGCAGCCTGCCAGCTTTCCACTAGGGGAAACGCAATTGAATAATAATGCACCATACATAAAGCAACTTCAATAATGCTCTCTGCCAAGCTAAATCCCCTTAAGTTGGAAACGTGTGTGTATACTGGGCAAAAGCATGGTCACATAGTATAAACAGGTCAGAGATGTGTGCTCAGAATACAACATCTTAAAATCATAGACTCATCCAACAAGCATCAGGCACTGTGTTAAGACCTGAGGAAACAGTGGTGAACACCACAAACACACTCCTTGCACTTTTGCTCCTTCAAGAAGAGTCGTGGAAGCAAAGTACCGTACTGTGTTTGGAAATCAGAGTCAAAGTTAGGGAGGAGGCAAAGGTGAGCTCATGTAGAGTCTTGTAATAGCAGGTATATTGAGATATTTGATCTTTAACTTGAGAATGAGAGAGTGGCAAACCATGAAGAATTTCAAACCCAAGAGTGCATTTTGTATATAGAAAGACCACTTGGGCTGCACTGTAGAGAACGGAGAGAGGCCAGGACTGGAGGGAAATATGCCCATTAGAAGACTGTGTAGCAGTGGTGCAATGGGGCCACACACCTGGCTGAAGAGAGCTGACCATCAACATCCATATCCAGTTACAAGTTCAGTGATTTCAATTTGGTAGCATGCAATCAGCATGACAGGAGCATTTACACCACGGAAATTGGCAAATACTGCAAAAAATTTTCCTCCTCAGAGAGCTGGTTGTTAATCATTTATCAGCACACCACATCTGCACCAAGTATATATTTTGTGTCTACACATGGTGTGAATGAAGACGTTGATATAAAATCCTAATTCAGAGGAACTTCACTATGGAAGCTGAACATGGAGAGAGAGTTTTGTTGATGAGAATACCTATCACTTATAAAGGGCTTCACCATTTGCAAGATACATTTATATTTATCTTCTGTTTACCTTTCTTCTTTTGCAAAATGAAGATATTTGTTATATTTATTTTACAAATAAGGAAAAGTTTAATGGAGATAATAGAATTTTTGAAAAGATTGAATGAGAACATTTACGCAAACACTAAACAGAATGCTGGCTACATATTAAATGCTCAATAAATTTTAGCTATCATTGTTGTTATTATTAGAAACAATTGTTTTAGTATCAAAACAATTCTATAACCTAGACATGTCTGTCTACATTTCTTTAAGGGTGGACTTAGGAGTCAGAGAATTGAAATCACGTGACTAAGACCTAGATTAGAAATAACAGAAGAGGGGTGCCTTGGTGGCTCAGTAGGCTGTGTGTCCAGCCTTTACTTTTGGCTTGCATTATGATCTTGCAGTTCATGAGATCAAGCTCCACTTTGGGCTCTGCACTCCCAGCGCATAGCTTGCTTGGGTTTTTCTCTTTCCCATTCTCTCTGCTCCTCCCCTACCTGTGTGTGCGTGCATGCGTGTGAACACGTGCACAAACACACACACACACTCTCTCTCCCTCTCAAAATAAATAAATAAACATTAAAAAAAATAACAGAGGCACCCAGGTGGCTCAGTCAGTTAGGCGTCTGACTTCAGCTGAGGTCATGATCTCATGGTTCATGAGTTCGAGCCCTGCTTCTGGCTCTGTGCTGACAGCTCGGAGCCTGGAGCCTGCTTGGGATTCTCTGTCTCCCTCTCTCTCTGCCCCTCCCCCACTTGCACTCTGTCTCTCTCTCTCAAAAATTCATAAACGTTAAAAAAAATTTAAATAAATAAATGAATAAATAAATAAAAAGAAATAACAAAAGAGTGACCTAAAACCAGAAGTTTTTTTGACTCTTGGTCCAGTGTTATGTCCACAGTGCATGCTGAAGTTTATTCATTCATTTATTTATCCATCCATCTACTCAACAAGTATGTGTTACATACTTACTACATGCAGGTGCTATTATGGAGAAGTCATAATAAGCCCAAAACTATCTTTTCTGTAATGGAGCAAACTTTGTAGTGGTGAATGGCAGAATTAGCACATTAAAAACAAATAACTATATAATAAATGGTAAGTATAAGTTCTGTGAAGAATAATAAATGACCTTTGTGAGGGAGAGAGTGTAGAGAGATGGCATTTTAGGGAGGGTGGTCCCTGAAGGCCTCTCTGTGGAGACTGTTGATGTGACTCCATGAAAAGAAAGGGCATCTTGGGAAGAACCGTCTATATGGAGGGCATGGTAAGTGTGAAGGCCCTGACCTAAGGAGTGGTTGGTATATCTGAGGAGTGATGGAGATCATCGTGACTGAAGCAGAGGCAGCCAGAGAGGGGAGAGTAATAGAAGATAAGATCAAAGAAATAGTCAGGGACCAGATGTTAGAGGCTATTTATAGGTCAAGGCCTGGTCTATGGTGCCCTCCATTGAAATGTGTGCATCGTAATGAATTTACATTGCTTTGAGTGGAAGGGGGCAGATCTCAGTCACCATTCTGAAAACATTCCCTGTAAGCTCATAGAATCTTCCCATCCAAATGTAGAGGTTGATTGGTCTCTCTGGATTCCTTCAGTCTCTCAGTCTCTCAGTCTTAATTTTTATTGGATAAATGTGCATTCATTCATTCACTCATTCATTTGTTCTTTATGTCACTTCACTATGTGCCAGGCATTGTGCTTATCCCTGGGAACAAGTTGGTGAACAAGCAGTAAGGTCCCCAGCACCCTGGCAATTCAATAGGAAATAAAAGCATAATCACAAGTAATAAAGTGCAGAGTGACAAGAGCTATATGCACAAAAATACTCAAAAAAATGCATGTTCCTATATACCCCCACAATTCACACTCATAGGTACCCTCATGCAGGCTGTTCTGAAGTACAATTCTGTGACCCACAAGGGTGATACAGCCTGTGAAAGCAGAGCACAGCTTGCTTTGCCAAACATGGAGAAATTAGCAATAAAGACAGGAAAATATTATTTTGTTGTTTTTAACTAAACTCTATAACTGGAATAATATTACCTTTAATGAGGCTGGGGAACTTCCTCTGAGGAGTCTAAAGCCCTTTACCGATGTTATTCCATTAATTCTCCTTGTGTCTGGAACTTGGCACCTGAAGCACAATGCATTATGCAAAACCAAAGCACACTTTGCATAGAGAAAAGATTATGTTTCAATTTTTCCCATGTGCTCAACTTCAAAATACAGCAGATCTGCCATCAGGACATGTTTACTCTATCTGTGCTCTTGACGTTAAAATCATCCTAGATGGCATATATCTATCTTGTGGTTGGCGTGAGGGTGTGGGCAGAAAGAGAGGAAGAGGGAGAGAGGAGGGAGAGAGAGAAGTTTGGCACGTGTGGGCAAAAATGTACCTGAAATCTTTTATTAGATTAAGGATAAGACTGAGATCGTAGCAACCATTTGATTCAACAAAATTTTATGAAAACCTTCTGTAGAGTGCTATGTGAATTCCACTACAGTGCTAGATAGATAACTAACTGCATAAGCAAGTAGATTTGATGCACGCATGTGCCCAGTCTGGTGCTAGACAGTTTGTAAAAGGAAAATGAGATCGAGACAAGCTCCCTGTTTGTCAGGGAGAAATGACTGCCTTACATAAAGCACTGAATTTACAATGCAAAATTAGAGCAAGTGCTAGATTGGGCAGTTTAGTATCTAAGTGCTTCTTGGAGTTCAAAGAAGGCAGAAATCAATGCCGACTGGAAGGATAAGAAAATCTTTATGATGAGCAATAGATTTGAACTGATCTTTGAAGACTAAGATGCATTCAGAAGGGTGATTTTGCAATACACTTCCAGAGATTGAGAGGTTGCCTAATAACCTAAATATTCCAAAATTCAGAGCAGACAGAATTCACCCATTCTTCTTCTTCCCTGGGGTTGAGAGGGGCCGACTCCACACCTCATAATTGCTGGGACCCTGGGATTCTTCTCAGCATGGTCAGTATTCCCTGAATAGTGATGTTGAAATGGCCCTGGGGGCTGCTGGTCACCTTCTAGTTCAAACGCCTTGCTACTTTTTCTTCATCTGCCCTGGAAAGCCTCTGTCCCCCACTCCACACTGATTGCCTACATCCTGCCATCATCTCTATGGCCTCTTGCTCTCCTCATTGTACTTCACTCCTCTGCTCTCCTGATTCAGCCACAGAACCTGCAGAAGCCTGGCCCCCAGTGCTCAGTCTTCTGACCCACAGCCTCTGGGGAAGCCTATGTTTTTCTCCCCTCAAAAAGGCTAGAGACAAGGGAGGAGAAGAAAGTACCATGAAAGAGGAACTTAAAACTGGACATCAGAAGTCATCACAGTTAAAATTAAGGAACAGGATCACTCCCCAACTTCACAAGAATCTCTTCTTGGTTCCTGGCTCAGTGATTCCTGGCCTGGGACCTAGCCTTACCGTCTGTGCCACAGATTGTCTTTGCCACACTGCTTGGACTCAGGCTCCCTGGGGTTGCAACTCAGGGATATTGCTTTCCAGTTGTGAGGATCTGAGCAAGTTTCTTCATCTATAAATGGGAATAGTGGTACCTACTGCAAGGGGTTGTGCTAAGGATGAACTGAATTTGTATAGGTAAAACTTTTAGTGCCTGGAACATCTCCAAAAATGTGAGAAGGCTATTAGCTATTAACATTGTTATCTTCACCAAATTTCCAGGCCCTAATATGTTTTTCCTAGGAAACCAAGAGGAACCCACACTCCCTGTGAAAAGAACCTTTGTACTAAGGAATTCGGGTCCCTCAGTTTTGTTTTGCTTTTTTTAAATTTATTTTTTATCGTTTTGTTTTAAGTTTATATATTTATTTTGGGAGAGTATACATGCACGAGCATGGGAGCGACAGAGAGAGAAAGGGAGAGAGAAAGAATCTCAAGCAGGATCCGCACTGCCAGCGGTGAGCCCTATGTGGGGCTCAGTCCCACGAATTGTGAGATCATGACCTGAGCAGAAATCAAGAGTTGGATGATTAACCAACAGAGCCACTCAGACGCCCCTTAATTTTTTACCGGTTTTTAAAAATGATTTTATATTCTGAAAAGTATTTGCCTACCCCATATTCTTAAAGAAAGTCTTTTTTTTTTTCCTGGAAGTTTATAATTATTGCTTGTACTTTAAGTCCATGGTCCATCTGGAATTATAGCTTGTATATGGTATAATGTAGGTACCGTATTTTTCACTTGCCTATCCAATTGTTCCAGAACCATTTTTGGAAGATACTCTCCTTTTTTCACTGAATTGTTTTGTGTCCCTGTTGAAAATTAACGAACTATATATAAGTGGGACTCTTTCTGGTCAGGTCCCTCAGTTTTAATGTGTCCCAGTGAGGGGATACCAGTCCTCCTTCGGTCTCATAATCTTTCGTAAGATCCATTTAAGAGTTTTCAGAAAGGAAAAAAGAGTTTTATCTCTAAAAGAAAGACAGCCACTTAATTGTTTTTTTTCTCCACACCAGAGTTCCGTAGAGGTCAGTTGTTTCATTTTACAGATGAGGAAACTGAGGCCAAGAAAGACGAATGTAATTTGCCAAGGCCCCCATATAATTAATGGCCAAAACAAAACTAGAAACCTGATTTTTTCCTCCTCTCTTTAGATGCGTGTCTCTTTCTGGTGATGTACCATTATTATATCTTGTTCGAGCATGAAAATACCTCCACTTGTTTTGAAACCAAGTAGGCTAGATTCAGAGCATGAGTGTCCAATGTCTTAAGTTATATTTTTTAAGGTTTTTGAAGACCACCTACCAAAACAACCTTAATATTTCCCTCAGCCTCACTAAATTCAGACAGGTTTCTTCCTGAGAACAGATCTCAGACTTCTCTTTTCTTAGAGCATTTAGTTTAGAAAATGTAATTACAAATTCTTTCTGTGTCCCTCTGAGATGTAAATCTTCCCCCAGCCTCTTTCCATTTGCAGTTCAGGAATATCTTCCCTCAATTACCAGGAAGCCATTGCTTTGAAACATAATCATCTAGGAGGATAGCACCCCATCTTCCAGTCTCTGTGGAGTGGTAGGAACCAAAGTTCCGTAAGGGACAAACCACACCCCCCCCCACCACCCCACACACATGGTCTAATCACCTTGAGGAACCACCCCTCAATGTGCTCCAGTAATTTTCCATTAACTCTCCTCAGTGCTAAAACAAACAAACAAAAAACAAAAAACAACAACAAAAAAAACAGGCCCTGCCTTTTGTTTCAGCAAAGCTGAGCTCAGTTCTGTACTAGAGTCTCTCACCTGTTACAGTAGACTGAATAAACTCTGTAGTGCTATTTTTAACAACTGTCAGGTGCAACTTTACTGAGAGGCCATAGGATTCAGGACAAAGGGTTGCTCCAGCCCAGCTTCCTCCTTTGTTTGGGAAAGCACAAGCAAGTTAACTGGAAGCAGCCCAAAATATTGCCGATTCATTTGCATTTAAATAGCCCAAATGGCATTTGGTAAGAGCTATTTGATGTCCAAGAAGGCTTTGGAGGGTTTTACACTTCAAAACAGAAGGTGAGGATTGATCAGCAGGAAAAGAAACTCAGTGCTAAATGGCCAAGTTGAGTCCCAAGCTTCTGACCTAGGAAGCTGGTTTCAGCTTGAAGCCTGGGGGCAGTGAATCTCACAAGCTCTTGGTGCAGGAAAGATGGCCAGGCCTGGACTGGGTAAGGGTGGCTTGGGGTCTTACTTTCTAGGCTGCTAAACTACAGCCTCCTGTCCCCTTCCTTAATTTGCTGGGAAACACATCCTTTATTTACCAACAAATTAGTGTCTTGAGCATTAAGTTTTTTGTTGCTATTGTTGTTTTGTTTTGTAAAATGTGGACAGTGTTAAATTAATTATCAAGGGAGCCCTTAGACTGAGGTGGCCCTAAAGTCATGGTGGCCTACATAAGCAAACCAAAACCTCAGCCCGTAAATGCCTCAACGTTACGAAATTGAAACCTAAGGACAACTAATCCTGAATAGCCAATAAGGCTTTAAGCTATAGCCAATGAATGATTTTCTTTACTTCGTTCCTGCCTTTTCTCTGTCAATGTCTTTCCCAAAGCCCCTGTCCATGATGTGTTCCTCGCCACTTCTGGTTTGGTGCTGCCCGATTCCGATCAATAAACTCTTCAAATTTCTGATATACCTCATTTTATCTTTTGTTCACTCACATCTTTTCTTATCTCATAAGATTAACAGAGAATAACAATGATGCTTGCTGGAATGATGATGATGATGAAGATGAATCCACCAATTTGTTATGCTCATTCTTGATGTTTTGAAGACACTGGAGCCCAGGACCAAGGGTGACTCCAGTCCAGCCTCCTCTTTTGTTTACAACAATCCTATGAGTTCTGTTTTATTCTTTCCGTAAAATAAAACTGAGGCACAGAAAGGTTGAGTAACCCATCAAAGGTCACACAGCTGGTAATAGTAGGACCAGAATAAAACAGGCATACTAGCTCTGGAGAGTTAATAATATATACAAAATATTAAGCTAGCTATTTTGTGTATAAGAGGAACTCAAAAAATTGGTAATATCATTATCGCTAAAAATAGTAAATTCCAACTGTGCCCTTGTCAGTACTGACTTTTCACACCGAACATTGTCTTTGACTTCTAACTTGCTATCTAACCTTTGACCACATTAACTTTTCTGCTGTCCCTCTCCACGCAACTATCCCAACCAAACTTTATATCTGAGTAAGACTTTTCTATTGACACAAGTTTGACCCAGCTCTCCAACTCAAGTCATGCCTTCTTTGCTGATCAAAGTATACAAAACAACAACATTAGAAACAGTAAACAAGTCAGAAAACAAATGAAAAACAAAAACAAAAAACAATGGGAGTGAGAAATCTGCAAAATCAGAGGACATGGGAAAATAATAAAAGGTTCACCCTCAGTGCCTGACAAGATGCAATCAACCTTAGTGCAAAAGAAAAGGCATGGGCACAAGCCTGGGGACAATGGAGGGCAAAACAGGACCGGGGCGTGATCACACTAGCTGCTGGGGCATGGATGTAAGCAACTGGGGCCATCATGGTGAAAGACAATGCAGGAAGTGGGATGTGAGAGACGTCCCGTGGAATTATTGAACACCATGCTAGACACTGCAGAAAAATACAAGCATTGCTCTCTCAAACACAAGACATTACCCAGATTACCATAGCTGAAGGGGAAAGGCTTAGCTGCTCAGGTGCTAGTCTAACCTGGCATGTCATTTACCTTTCCTACGCTGAAATCCACTGTGCATTTGTTTGCCACCTGCCCATTCTCCCTATATTTACAGTTTATCTTGTCTTGCTTCACAGAATCACAAGTCAAAAGCAAGCCTTAAAAATCATCTCATTACAATCTTCGTTTACCAGTAAACGCAATTTAGTTCAAATATGGAAAACCAGTAAGTTAACCGAGGTCACACAGTTTACCAGTGGCAGAGCAGGGCAACAAACAGGGTCAGGTTCTTTTAGGAAAGGGGATGGATGAACACCTTGAAATGGTTTGCACTGTATTTCAGGAACTTGCTTTGTTTTTCTCAATGAAATCCATGAATCAAATATTTTAAGAACCACTGTTATGAGTTTTTTACACAAAGAGCTTCAGAGGTGCAAGTAAATTGCATTTAGACATTATTGTTTCCATTGACTCATTTAAAAGCCATAATGAGAGAAGAAATCTGAGAAGGAAACAAACTAAAATAAAATAAATAACCTTCCTCCAGTTCCTTTAGTCCACTGACTAGGAAAGATATCGTTTCTAAAAACAACATAGACCAAAAAAAAAAAAAAAAAAAAAAAGAACTGTTGCTGATGCTGCAGTTAATTGCAAATGATTCCACTACCCAGCATCTCCTGCTCTGAATGCTTAAGCACCTGGGCCATCTGCTATCAGACCCTCTGCAAACTCACCACTGTATGACATCACTCCTGGCTGCCTGTGGTAAGGGAAACAAAGGTTTTACCTGGGTTATTGCTCCTCTAAAAAGAATTTCAACACTACCACAAAAGAAAATAGCAGCTAGAAAAACGATGGTTATAACACTGTGTAAATAAAGGATTGCCTGATCCTCTCTTCAAACCCAACTTGCAGAGAGAAGGCTTTAATCACTTGTTTCTTTAGAGTGTTATGCAAAGTGGGGGAAAACATTTTCTTTCCTTTTCTTGTCTTGCCTTGTCTTTTCTTTTCTTTCTTTCTTTTTCTTTCTTTTTGGTGCCAAAAGGTGATTTTATGAAAGCATGGGGACAGGAGTGGTGGGCACAAAGAAATGCACTGGGGTTGTGAAGAGTGACTGATTGTATACTATGGAGTTGGGGGAAGTAAAGGCAAAAGGGAAGCCTCCAGAAAGACTTTCACATGCTAAAGAGGGCTCCTAAGATATCTGAGACCTTGCTATGGTCAAGCTAAGGTTGTTTCCCCTCTAACACTTTCATGGATTTACTCAGAGAATAGATTACTACTACTACTACTACTACTACTATTACTACTAAATATATGCAAGCAGAGACACTGCAAAGATGTAAAGAAATGAAGCTAGACATTGGGGGTCACATATGAGAATGCAAAACTAAGAATGACGATATAGGAAGCTGAGTTTGAAGTAACATCTGATGTATTTATTTATTTGTATGCATTCATTTCTTTAAGAAAAAAAATCTGGGATCCTTCCCTTGTAGCAAGTAGGTTCTGTGCATGTGTTACTTTTATAGGCAATCCTAAATCAGCGCAATGGGAAGCAGGCACTCATGCCAGAGTTTGGAAAAAGAAAGTTCATAAAATGGTTTAGCTATGACAATAGAGTAATAATCAGCAAAAGATATATTAATACAGTTTTTTTCCCAATGGGGAAAATGCATATTATTATAGATTTTTTTCTAGGTAGATTTCGTTGCCTCCATTTTGCAGAGGAAGAAATGGAGACTTTGAAGGAAGGTGAACAACTTGCCCAAAGTCACACAGCTAGTATCCTATAGAGGGAGCATTTAAAACCACATCTGTCTACAAAGCCCAAGTACATCCAATGACACGTGGCTGCCTCCCAACATTACAACGTCTCCTAACTATTGAACTGCCTTCTTTTGCCTTTGCTTATAGTTTCCCGTCTGAAATATATTTCCTATACCACATTGTAGTTACTCAACTGTGTCCCATCCATTGAGACTTGCTTCAAAGTCCATCTCCTTTGCAGAGCTTTATCCAAATGTCCCCAATTACTAGCCTCATCTACCTTTGAATTCTCATGTGATTTTATATCTACATTTCTTACCATTTTCTTATTTTCTATTCAGTACCATAGCTAATTATATAAATGTCAATCTCTTCCCTGAGACAGAAAACTCTTATTTTGCTTTCTAAACCTTACTGTATCTTAAACTGCAACTTACACTAGAGGAGAGATTATATAGTATATGAACAAGACCTCTGCCCTTTGTATCAGAGCAACTGCAAGTTCCAGATCTACCACACTACCTAGCACCATGCAAGTCAGTTAACATCTGTGAGCCTTATTCTCCTAATCCCTATACCAGAGAATAAACAATGAATCTCTTCCTCTCATTGTTAGTGTGAGAATCAGGCTAGTTGAATAGGTAGAAATACTGGGTTTTTACCAGGGTTGAAGGAGTATATTATTTAACATATATGTTTGGCTGCTCCAAGAAAAGGACCACAAGATAAAAAGGCATTAGGAACATGGAAGCTATCAAGTGACCAGACAAGCATTTCAGCTTGGCAGCGACTGTACTCCAAAAAGTTACACAAGGACTCGGGTTCCTTGCATCTTCTGCTCCTTCATTAGTGCTGTCCTTGTGTGTACATTTGGAGCTGTGGCACAGGTTCATCCACATTCCAGATGACAGGAAAGTGAAGGTGTGAAGTCAAAGCCACCTATTTTCACTGAAGGCAAGTGAGGCGGAAGTCACAACACATCATTTCTTCTCGCATTCCATTGTCAATAACCTGGTGTCCATTGCTACACCTAGCTGCAAGTCACTGTAAAACTCTAGCTGGGCGGCCATGGATCCACTGTGAATTAAATTATTGCAAAGGAGAGAATGGATTTGGGTGGGAAATAAGCAATTTCTGCCAGAGGGAATATAGAAAAATAAAATGAGCACCAATAATCATTAAGACATGAAGACCCAATGTAGACGTCACAGGCAGGTTTTATTCTCCAAACCTTTCAGTACAGTTCAATATGCATAATGAAATTAAATGCTTTAGAGAGATGATTTGAATATGCTAATTGTGGGCAGCCCAAACAGATCTTAAACTGTCATGAAGTACAGCTATCGCTTATAGTATACAATCAGTGCATTTGATACCACACAGGTCTCAGTACCTGGACACCTTTGGTAATCTTTAGGGGATGAGAAATTCCCAATGTTGCCCAATTCCATATTTAAGTGATCAGTTCTGGCTATTACTCACATGGAATTCGTTACTAGGAAGAAATTTTAAAAAAACACTTATGTTAGATACTAAAAATAACTCCCTAATCAAAAGTATTGAGAGATACTAACACTTTCTTATTGGAAGGTACACAAGTTCCTCCTCTGGATAGAGGCAGGAGAACTGAGGGGACTATCTCATGATAACCTCATATATAACAAGGCTTTAAAACAATAAGCAGAGATCTGAGGCTGATGTGATAGAGTTATGGGGGAGCCTCCAATAGAGCCTGGAAAAATGAAATGAGAGTATCTCTCCTACAGCAATAATAATCAGTTGTTATTTCTTGTTTATTTCCAATGAAGATATGCTTTTTGGAAACTGTGTTGTAAATTTTAATTATTAACGAAACTAATAAAAATATTTATAAGAAAGCAACTATAAAGTAAATGAAAGAGCACACCAACAAATTAGCATTTAATTACCAAACATTGCAAGAGGCAGCTAAGGCAGAGTGCTGCAGCTGAACAAGGCAATGGGGGTAGAGTTGAGTGTGAACTCTTCCAAGGATGGGCATCATCCACATGGAGCTATCTTGAGATTTGTTCCAACAAACAACAAGAGGAGGGTGAGGGAAGGGCCAGGAATCCTGCTCGTGTTAATCTGCAGGCAAATAAAATCTTTACAACTCAGTGCCAAAGATGTACTCCGTGTAATTTATCAACTAGAACTAACTTTATATCATGGAACCTTCCTGCTAAAGTTAAAGAATCATCCAATCACTCTATGACTATGGATAAGACACTTAGCTTTACTGAGTCTCTAGACCTACATTCTTGGAAAGTGAGGATAGTGGAGGCAATGTAGGTAGTGGTGGTGGAAATTGACAACAATGCTTTCAAATATACAAAGGCCCTAATATTTTGGGCCTATAATCCTCTCAATCTAGGATGCTTCACATTGAATAAACCAACCGGCAATTAGAAACTGTCCAAAGATCTGGTCCAACACACTACTGTATAAACTCTGGTCTGGGCTCATGGGTATTTCAAACTGTGATGATCAGGAGGAGAACTTAGCAACTACTGCTGCTATGTGGTTGTTTTTCTGGAGGTATCTCTGAGGAGGGAGCAATTGTTTCTACAGCACTATAAGCAATTAACAACTTCAGCTCTGCTTTCTGCCTCCTTCAAAACATGGCACCATCATGTTTAATTTGAACATCTTTGGCCAGATATCAACCTCTCTGTGACTCAGTTTTCTTATCCATAAAATGGACACAATAGTGCTATTCTATAGGAGTCTTGTGAGAATTTGAAGTAATAGCTACGTAAATGTCTACTGCATTGTCTGTTCCTTAATAAGCACTGAGTAATAGGGGCCTGGGTGGCTCAGTTGGTTAAGCATCCGACTTCAGCTCATGTCATGATCTCATGGCTTGTGAGTTCAAGCCCTGTGTCGGGTTTGTGCTGAAAGCTCAGAGCCTGGAGCCTGTTTCAGATTCTGTCTCCCTCTCTCTCTCTCTGCCAATCCCCCACTCATGCTCTGTCTCTCTTCCAAAAAAAAAATAAACATTAAAAAATATTTAAAAAAATAAGCACTGAATAAATCCTTGTTATGATCACTTCAGTTCTCATTGACTGTGACTCTAATCTAGAGATACCCCAACAGATAGATGGAGCACAGGGGAGTCCTTATTTAGAAAATTAAGAATGTAGTCAACCATAGGGTGATTTCTTAGGCCTTAGCAAGGCCCTCTATAAAAATGTATGCTTTTCCTGAATGTCCTCCCAGCTCACAGTAACCTCACCTTCTCTGGAAACTAGCTCTTTCTCCAAGTCATGGAGCTAGGCAACTAGTACCCATATTTGAACAGTTACTCTGTTCACCATCCCCACATTTCTTTGTCTATGGGATGACAATTAGGTCTATGATAAGCCATTCTAATCTTTTGTCACTGAATTGTGGAACTGAGATTGAGGATATCCTAGAGGTTGGTCCTACAACGTGAAAATTTGTGAGCTGAAGTATGACCTTATTTTCTACTATGTGGGTCAAGGAACTGAAAAAAGAGAAAAAAAAGCAGAAATCAATGATAAAATAAGAAAAAAGAGTCCTGAAGACTTTCTAGGTTCTGTGTCTAATTCCATGGTTTCCAAATCTGCATACCCATTAAAATCAGCTGGAGATTTCTTAAAGTCTCCAAAGTCTAGACCACACTATAGACTAATTAAATTATAACCTATGGAGATGGGCTACAGGCATTAATATTGTTAAGTCTTTCAGAATGATTGCAATGTACAGATATGTTTGGAAACACTGTTCTAGTCCTTCCTGAGAATCCATTTATAGAACTGATCAGGGGTTACATAAGCCATTCCAATATCTTTATAATAAATTCCATTATTTTTGTTTATGCTATCTGAATTTACTTATTTTACTTGAAAGTAAAAAAACACAAAGTTGAAATTTGGGAATCATATACTTTGTCAATACTAAACAGGGAACTAAACAGGGATTCAATTGTACAAACTAGCACACAAGGTGGGAATTTAACTAATACTTTGAGTTTTAGTTATATACTACTACTGCAAAAAAAATCCTTAAAGTTGCATTCAAAGACATATAAAATGGGGTGCTGGGGTGGCTCAGTAGGTTAAGCATCTAACTCTTGATTTCATCTCAGATCATGATCTCATGGTCCTGAGATCCAGTGTTGTGCTGGGTGTGATGCCTACTTAAGATTCTGTCCTTCCCTCTCCCTCTGTCCTCTCCCTGCTAGTGTGTGCTCACTCTCAGTCTCACTCTCTCTCTCTCTCTCTGTCAAAAAAAAAAAAAGACATATAAACACTATAATATGGTATGTATAATTGGGTAAATAAGAAATGGAGATAAACCTCAGATCCTAGTAAACCAGGCATCTTTTAATGATATCCCATTAGTTTCTTCTGAGTTTCCTCGTAGCCAACCAGAAAAGGACAACTAGTTTAGTCAACCAATTGCATTTACATTTGACAAAAGCAAATTATCTGGAAGTACAAATGTTCTTGGTATGAAAAGCATACATGAATTTCTTCCTTAGGTCCCTGTTAAAAAGAGGCAATAAATTTGGAAGCATGGTCAAGGAAACATGGCAGAACAACAAACACAATAGGTGAGACATAATGTTAGGCCAGAACAACAGAAAGGAAAAGCATGCTGAGCCAAAGCAAAGAGTCCAAAGAAGGTTGTAGCCTATTTAAATCACCCTCTTTCTATGGAAAGGACCAACACCCTTCCCCAATGTTGAAAAGAAAACCATGTATTTGGGAACAAGGACATAAGCAAATCCTGAAACTATTCATTCACAAATGCCTGTCCCATTGGATGTTTCCCATTTCTGGAGACTCCCTCCCAGGGTCAGACTGAGCAAGTTTTACTTTCTGTTCCGTTAGCTGATTATCTTACCACCCACTCAATTCCAGCTCCTTTAAATTTCCTGTTTACTCAGTGAATGTCCTCTGCTTAGAACCTCCCTGGACTTTTAGAATCCTCAATGAAAAGGTTACAGCATTGCTTAAAGAATTCCAAACACTAGTCATTCAAGTGTACACAGGTATCATGGGTGGGATACAAGGTTAAAATGCAGATTCCTGAATTGTACTTCCGGGGATTTGTTTCAGTTGGTATTCAATGGGCCATACAAATCTATACTTTCAAAAACACTGCAGATAACATTGATTCTGGTGGAACCTGCACTAGACTTGGAGAAGCCTGTCTTAGGAAGTTATCAGAGTGTATCCACTACTTTTATGCCTTTCCCTTCTTTATCCCCACCTTCATATTTCCCAAACATTTATTGCATTCCTCACACCATACTAGGTCCTTTGCCCTAAGTCAATTGAATACATTTTTCTAAAAACTCCTTGTGGTAAATATTGTGTCCCCCATTTTATAATGGAGGGAACCAAGGTTCAGGGATTTTGAAACTTAAATAAGTATTTCAAAGACACAAAAGATACTGGAGTCATGAAGATTTTTAAAAATAGACTTTTTCTTTTAAAAGGAAAGGATGGGAATTAGTTGCGTAGGAATTCCAGTAGCACTGGAATAACATTGTCTAAGCTAAGATAGTCAATAGCTCATGCCTCAGTTTCTCTATTGTCAAATTAGAAACAACACAGGCTTTAAATGAAGTTAGAAGACTTGAGGGGAAACATGGTTTCCAGGTGCAAAATATGATTAGCATGTCAAGAAGCATAACAAATTGATCAAACTGCTGGTTAGACACCCAGAGTTCTCACAAAACATCATCTTGCTGCACTAAATGCCAATCAATGAGGATTAAGTGGATTGAATTTTCCTTGGGGAAACATGAGCTTTTAAAATGAAAAGAAAAAACCTTAGACTAATAGCTACGAAGGGTTTTGCAGACACGACACTAAGGAAATCAGTCATTTGATAAACTTTCTATTATCAGAGAAAGCATGGAGCTCAGAATCATGGAAACTTTGAGTATAAACTCTGGAATAAACTTACTATGTGAAATATCATGATTCCTAAAACAAAATCCCCAGTGTCTCCTAGATACAGGAAGGCTAAAATTAATCTGATCATTTCCTTAAAATTTCCATTTTATGTAAATATATCTCAGTGGGATATATAGAAGAGATATAATACAGTTATGTGTATACTATATATAACACATATACACCTATGTATACAGTTTATATATATATATATATGTATGTATGTAACATTTTCTCTTTCTGTGTCTCCATAATGCAAATGCAAGGTTAATACTATGATTAATAATTGAGGTTGAACTGATGATACTCTCAAAGATATATTTCACATTTAAAGGCATATTTGATAAGAATTAGGTGGTCATCAGACTTCTGGCAGGAGAAAGGAAACTTTCATTTTATTATAATTCAGGAACAGCACATTATTCTCAACCACTCCTGGATCATTAAATTTGGAAGGGTGGACCACACAAGAGTTGAATTCACTGTTGAGCCCATTTGGATTGTACCAATACAGGCTTTGATTTATCTTTATCACATAGTCCCTGAACAAAGACCTAAAAGTAATTAAAAGGTACCAGGGGGGATCTCTAAGGCATTCTAGAAAACAGTCACCTTGCACAAACCAATAAAAGCAATTCCAGGTTGGGGCACCTGGGTGGCCCATTTGGTTGAGTGTCTAACTTTGGCTCAGGTCATGATCTCGTGGATTTCACAGTTGCTGTCAGCATGGAGCCCGCTTCAGATTCTCTGTCCCCCCCCACCGTCCCTCTCTCTCTCTGCCCCCCCCCCCCACTGGCACTCTCTATCTCAAAAATAAACACTTAATTTTGTTTTTTTAAAGCAGGTAATAAAGAGGCAGTGTAGTAGAATCAGATATTAGTTTGGTTGTAGTTCTTGTCCCCAGATCTTCACTGTCTCCCCCTGACTCTGGCCTAAGGACCTATTTCACAGTAAGGAGGCAGCATGGTAGCATTAGCCAGATATTAGTTTAGTTATAGTTATTGTCCCCACATCTTCACTGTCTCCCCTGATTTTTTGGCCTAATGTCCCGTTTTCACAGATAATCTTTGCTACTTCCTGGTCTGAATTGTTCACAACTTTTCTTTTTGATCTAATGGCTTCAATTGGCTACTGTCAAAATCTTGCTTTTCAGATCACGGTCTTCATCAAGGTATTTCTTTCTTGTCTTTATCCTGAATGTTCCTGCCTCTGTATTGCTTAGACTTCATACTCAAAACTGATTAATTAACTCTTTGAAGTATGCATATTTATGAACACTTCAGGGCTCTTTAGAGGACTCTGTGGGGATACCACTGTGAGCAAGATTAAAATACTGTCTACCCCCATGAATTTTACAGCCACAGGAAGGACAGAACATGAAGTAATGCATTCCCAATAGTGTGTTACCCAAGTGGTAGGAAGGGTGCCAAGAAGCTGACCCTGACACTCTACTGGGGTCAGAGAAGAACTCCTGAGACAGGTGAGGTTTAATCCAAGAGGAGAGAAGAGAGAGAAGTAGGGTTAGCAGAATAAGTGTTCAGGCAGGGAAAACTGCACATATTCAAGCCTGGAGGTGAAGGGAGTCGTGTCTGAAAGCTGAGAAGAAAACTGTGTGGTGTGGCTTAGGAAAAGTTTCAATTAGAGAATTGGTTGAGATGGTACTAAAGATGTGGGGAAGGAACAGATCTGGAAGGGCTTTGACATCCATTCTATGAAATTTAGGTTATTCTGAGGGAAAGGAGGGCCTGTGAAAGTATTTTTAGTAGGGTCAGGAAAGACGTAAGAAACATCATTTGAAAAATCATTCTTGCAGTATACAAGAATAAAAGGCTTCCTCTTCTCCTATCCTGCAAGAAGCAATATTGAAAGAGATTCAAACAAGTATCATTGTGGAAGGGGCTGATCTACACTGAAGGCTAGCCCACATGTTCTCCTTGGCTACTGTTAAAGAACAATGACTTTGGACCCAGCATGGTTTTTCCATCACGATTCAGGTGACAAGACTGGGAAGACCAAGTAAGTGCCACCCCTGAACAAGAATGATCCCCAGGAGATATGCCATCCCTTATATAAGCAAGCAAGAAAAGACTGAGACAGGAACCAAAAAACAGACATTTTATATATCATGCCAAAGACCGCTGAGGGTAAGTAAAAATCTAAGAAATGTCATCCATCATCCATCCAGGCAATTGTCTGCTCTGACAGCTTGTGCAGGGACCAAGGACATACTGCTAGATCTTTGGAGGAGGGGTACATTCTATGCCTCTGTGTCCTGAAAAGCAAGCTTTAAACTGGGGACACCCTTCAATTTCTCATCGGCAAGGATCTATTTATTTAACAATCATGCAAGAGTTTTCTTAACTGTTTTGAATTTTTAATTTGCACTTGAAATAAGTATGAAAGTTAGCATGGGTTAGCCCAGTAGATTTCAAACAAAGATTTCCAGATCCCAGGCTTTGGGGAATACGTTTCATTTCCAGAGCCCCCAAGAACTCCTACGATGAGAAAAATTCCATTATTTCAGTTCTCATATTGGGGTTCAGTAGATAATATATTTCATTGAAGAAACAATTCCACTATTTGGGAGAAAATCATAGGAAGAATAGGTCCATAAAAAAGTAAAAAGAATCAGAAGACTTGAATTTAATTAGCTGGTTGATCTTTAACAAACTCCTCCTCTCTGAGTCACAATTTTCTCAACTGAATATTGAGGGATGAAAGTAGATAAACTCTACTATTCTTTCTAGATTCAAGATTTGTGTATCTATTTTGAAAGCCACAGGAATGCAAAATAAAAGTATACCTTCTTATTTCCTAGTGTGTCCTTTCCTAGGAGAAATTCTAATATTATTCTTTACTTCTGAAACACTCGTTTGTCTTGAGCTCCTTTCAGTCTCACAGGTGGTCTGTCTTTGCTTCATGACATTATTCTCTTTATTCCAAAATATAGAAACACATTTATATTTTTCAGCCAGCAATTCTTAAAATAAGGTAAAATTCTGAGCTTGTTTCCCAGGACTCTCCATATACACTCAGGTGTGCGTGCAACTTCAGACCCCAGTAAGCCCATTCATACACTTGTCGTAAAAGAATTTTGTCTAACTCCACCCTCTAGTGCATTAATTAATCAAATATTTGTAGACTCTCAATTAATGGCCACACACCTCTTTAGACTCTAATGATGTCAAATAAACAGACACCATTTTTATATAGGATTGCATTTTATTTATCTAGGGGCTCACAAGCCAGAGAAAAAGATCTGTAAACAAGTGAAGAGCTGAAGAGTGGCAGCTATGGTGATATAGAGGTCAGACGAGGGTACTGACGTATGCAGAGTCATACAGATAACAAGATTCAGAGCCAGCGGCCCAGGTCTGTTGACTCTTTGCCCAATTTACTTTTCCTTTCATCCAAAGATCACTAAAGCTGCTAACACTTGGGTTCTACTTCTTTCTCTCAGAAGGACATTGGAGGCTTTAGAAGACATTTGCTAGTCCTTGACTGGGAGCATTAAGACACTAAATTACACTGACATGGTCCATAAATCACCAAATGAGTGAGATCCAGACAGTGGGCCAGTGTCAATAGGTTGCATCAAGAATGACAGTCGCCAAGATCAGGTTGGAGATATGCCGGCTACATATGGGGTCCAGCTAAACATCTGAGATGCTTCTTGTTTGTACACTGCTTAGGAAAGAAGAGGGAGGAAGGCAGTTCTTCTGCAAATTATGATGACTATTATAAAACCAGTTTGGTTCAGGGAGTCAACCCCCCTGACTTCAAATAGCATGCCCTGCTGTGTACTTTGTGACCTTGGACACCTTATTTCACTTTTTTAAGCCCGCTTTATAGGGTGAGCCTACAGACTGAATGAGATAATTTGCAGAGTGCTTAGCTTAGCACTTAATAGAGTGTTCAGAAGATGTGAAGAGCATATAATTATAACAATCATTTTTTAATCTCATTTTGATTTCACTCATTTTAGTTTACAATATCTCACTGGAGGTGGGTGGGAGACATGTACTCCAAGTATATTTCATCACTGACATTGTTAAAGAAGACAAAATTTCATTCAGTTGTATTACTGTCTTTAAATTCTCTGCAAAGAACATACTAGCTATCCCCTCTACTTGGGATAGACCACTCAAATCATGGCACATCATGGAAATATTTTTTCATCAATATTCATGATTTGTTCTTCATACCAAACCTGCTAGTTAGGCAGAAGTATCTTCTTTTACAAATATTACAACTGAGGCATTGAGGGATAAACTAATGATAGTAATATTATTAATAAGAATATAATGGCTACTGTTTGATAGTATTTACTCTATGTGCACTATGGCACAATCCACTTAAAATGTATTCCTACAATAAACTCTCACATAAACCCTGTGAAGTAAGTTGCTTGTTACTCCTTCTGCAGATGAGGAAACTAAAGTTCACAGAGATTATTCATTTTGCTGATGATAAGGGCGAAGCTGGAACCCAGGTATAAGTCGTTCTGGAGTTTCAGCTTCTCAGTCCTGAGAATGTTTCTCATTACCCAGTAACTCAATGGCAATGCCACATTTTGAATCAGGTTTCCTGCCTCTTTCTGCTCAGACATCCAGAGTCTTGGGGTATATTAGATAGCTAGGGTCCCCGTAATGAAATAACACAGAAGAATTGCTTAAAGAACAGAAATTTATTTTCTCAGACTTCTGGAGGCTATAAGTCCAAGATCAACGTGTCAGCCCTATTGGTTTCTTCTGAGGTCCCGTCTTTGTGGGGTGGAGATGGCCATCTCTTCCCTGGGTCTTCATATGGTCTTCCCTCTGTGTCTGTGTCCTAATCTCCTCTTTTTACAAAGCTTTCAGTCATATTGGTATACCATAACGACCTCATTTTAACTTAATTACTTCTTAAAAAAAAATTCTATCCCTGAATACAGTCATGTTCTGAAGTAGTGGGGTTAGGATTCCAACATGTGAATGAGAGACACAATTCAGCCTGTAATATGGGAACATTAACTTTTATTAGTCTTTGGCCACCACAGTCTCTCTGTCAAAGGCAATGTTCTAGCTATTGCAAATATTCCCTTATTGTACAGAAAGCATCAGCTGTGACCCCAAACAAAAGACAATGTCAGTTCTCGTAAAACAAGTAGTGGTCTTGAATGGAAGAGGTTTAGAAAGGTTTGAATAGAAAGTGAAGCCTTCAAATAAAATAATTTGATACACAAAATCATTGTTATAAGCAAATTTACAAGCATTAACTTAGTTGAATTTGCAATAATGCTACGAGATAATTACTATGATAATATACTGAGAAAGGGTAAAAACTGTCACAATTATTCTCCATTGAAATACTTGCCTTTGATAGAAAATAAGCTTTTCATTGACCAAGCAAATACTGAGCACATATAATGCGTCAGGCACTGTGCTAGATGCAGAGGTGTCGAGGACTTTTGAATATGGAATACTTCAACAGGAATCAGGGCTAGGACCAAGAGGAGCATGCTCATTAAAGAAGAACTCATTGCTGGCCCGGAGATTCCACACACATCCTAGAGATATATGTAGAAGTCTTGGCCAATGGATCAAACCACCTTATTATTTTCTGTGTTTTCTTATGACAAGTACTTTTAAACTTCTCCTCATCAACTGAGACAAATGAGTTTGGCACACTAGCTCCCTTGGCATTTGAGAAAAAAAGCTGTTAATAGAAGTTATTGTCCCCGGATCCTCTATATCCCTCCATATACTCTGTCTGTTTGTATTAGTTGAAGCTCTGGCCTTACCTATCTGAGGCTGCAAGGTGAACTGTGATTGGATTAAACTGGTCGCAGGAGTCCATCTTCCTTTTCTGTATATAATTACCGAGATTGATGGCCACTCATACTTGTAGATGGGAGCAGAACTGGGACAGGAGCAGTTAAGCAGGATGTGTCTGGCACAGGACAGTAGTTTAAGCAGGTCACGGCATTGTGTCCAGGAGGTCACTTTATAGAGAGAGGGAAACAGG
Source organism: Prionailurus bengalensis (assembly GCF_016509475.1). NCBI lineage: Eukaryota > Metazoa > Chordata > Mammalia > Carnivora > Felidae > Prionailurus > Prionailurus bengalensis. Next base: position 78,093,121 of record NC_057359.1, on the reverse strand, counting down.
CAGTGCCCGTCTGGTGGAAGTCAGAGAGTCGGTGGGACGAGAGGAGTAAGCAGGGCTGGGGATCTTCAATTCTTGGAACAAAACAATTCACTCAGTGCTCTATTGAGGGTTCATATCTTTCTCCAGAAATGTGAAATTGTTCAAAATCCTTAATCACATACTTAAAATGTTTGGCTGTGAATTAGACACAGTCTTTAATATAATACTTGAAAGGCATTAACTTCCCCTTTCCTAACATACATGTAGTCTCCTTACATTCATAATACTAATCCCATCTTTCTGATTGTTAAATACTGTGAAATTTACTTAGACTGTTAGATTTTTTTCTCCACTGGAATTCTGCATATGGCCAAGCTCATCCAGCATGGAATCTGGTGAATTTTGTAGGTCAACTGGTACAAACTGTTCTGCAATTTTCCTTATTATTAAATGTTTTTATATCAGAATAAATTTGTCTTTCAAATTGGTCAAGGTTGCTTGCAATTCTAATATGTCTTCCCAAGACTACAGCAATAGTTTTCCACATTCTCTGCTTCAAATAGAGCCTTATTTAAAAAAAAAAAAATTGGGGCAAGCATCATTAAGAATAGGATGAATAGATTCTTGCTGAGGAGAGGTAAGTCACTCCTATGGGAAGGAGACATTTATGATCTGGCATATGGTGAACATTCTCTTCAGTGCTGGTGATGGTAGGCACTTGTTGGGTGTAATTCACAATTAATTGTGCCCAACAGTTCAATAATAATTCAGATGGAAAGAGAAATGCGAAAGGATTCTTAGTTCCGGAGGCTGTATTCTTGGCAACAAATATCCCGAAACTAAGTTTCGCTTTTGGGCACTGTGCTGTATTTTTGTGTTTTTTTTTCCTTCTTCTCTTTGTTTGTACCTCTCTCTTTTCCTTCCTTGGCTTTTAATTCTCTCTTTCTTTTCCTTTTTTTCACTTTTCAATCCATCTTTGAGATTCCCTCTCAGCTCCCCAGCCTTTTTTTGTATCTTATAGGCCACTGAGCTATCTCTGACTGAAGATTTCTCAATCTGGAAAGACCTAAGACTGTAGCTGGGCATGTCTCAGCATTTGATAACAGAGTTGGGAAGAATGACATTATTTTCTGCCTGCATCAGTGTGAGATGCAAACATACACAATTACTTACTTAATGATGATTCTCCCTGTATTCCCTTTTCTAAGTGTCCAGAATGAGCAGGTTGGGCGTAGTTGAAAGAGCAGGTAGGGATTCTTCCTATGATAGACAACCAACAGACATCCTTTACTCTGTCTACAATCTGCTGTAAGGAGAAGAGCAACTTCAGCAGTTTTTGCAAAATTACCAACACAGCAAGAAAGGCAAGCAAACAGATTGCTCAGATAGACTGACTCTTAATAACTAGATATATCAAGTCCCAGATTTGCTGCTTGCTGGGAGACTTCAAAGTGGACCTGTTTTTAAATATTTGATTTCCCCAAATTAGGGAAAACCCCCTGAAACATTTAGCGTGTGGGCCATATTTCGAGAGACCCAGGGAGGCTCGCTTTGATGTCATTTTGGTGGCATGGTTTCACAATTTCTGCAAAGAGTCGTGTCATTATCTCGACTTCCTTTCTTTTGATTTATCTGTGAATTCGATTTGGTTGCTCACTTGCCAACTGTTTGTATCTATGAACCTATCCTATACCCTGTTCTCTCCTCCTCTGTGTGCCAGGAAACTGCTATTGACTGTCACTGGGCTCTTCTGCCCCATGCCTTCTGGTGGGTTCAGCCAATGGGAGGTGTTGGCAACACATGCAGAGGGCAGGGGAAAAATGAGGTTGGGGTATGTATTCCTCAGGTGTCTCCTTCTGGGTCACTATAGCTGAACTGCCTCCTGTTGCAGAAGATACTGCTCCTATTAGGTGGCTCTCTCCTACTGCTATCAACTCTGCAGATTCCTATCACTGCTTTATCACCTTGTCCCTTCAGACCCAAGGGCATTGTGAATACCATGCTCTTGCTCATAGAAGTACTTTCTCAATCCTCTTTTTGTTCCTTATCCCTACCTACCTGATTGTTAACAGTCCATAGACTGAGCCCTCCTTAAATAGGCTTTGAATATTCCACTTGTTTGCTATTAGTACCCTAACCAATAAACACGAGGATCAGGGGTATTCATTCAGTCACATGAAAACAGTAAAGGATGTCATACATAGGTAGATTTAAATTGACATATCTGTTGTAGAGGCTGAGATAGGTCAAATGCTTTACTCGAGGTCCTCTTCAGAATCTACACCCACATAATTCCCAAGTGTATTCCATGGACCACTAGCCTCATGGCTTTGCCATAGTCTAAAAGATGGAAATTACTTTACTATACTATACTATACTAATACTGTACTATACTATACTACACTATACCATAGTATACTATACATATTTTGGGGAATCACAAAACATGATACCTATTTATAGGCTTTAAGAAATCCTATAGTCAGCAATTAGTTAAACTCAACTTTGTTTAAAGGAGAATTTACCACACATCATTGCAGAACTTTTTTCCCCTCCTTTCTCATAACCCCTTTGTATCCCATGGAAATAATGGCCTGTGAGATCCAGATTGGATTTCTCTGCTTCCTTAAGCATACTTGAAAAGAGGAGCACTTTAGCGCTCCAGAGTTTATGTCTCCGTCAGTGAAGCTCCCAGTGAAGAGGGACCTGAACCTCTCAGCCCAGGTGTAATGATGGCAGGGAGATCTTGACTGAGTTTCGCTGAGGTTGGGACTGTTAAAAAAAGAAACAACAGGCCCAGAATGGACTCATTTTTGCTAAGCCACATCAAGACTTAATACCTAACCTACTTGCAGTTTCAGCCTCTCCCAGAAGTGGAATTTTAAACAATCAGAAGGGAATTTCCTGATCTACTAGTGAGGTAAATCTGCAAGATAAGACCCTCTGCCTTCCCTAAGGAAAGGTAACCTTACCTGAAATAATTCACCCTTTTAATTTCCTTGTCCCATTCTCTTGCCTATAAAAACCTTCCCATTTTATGCAACTCCTCAGAGTTCCTCTTTACTTGCTAGATGTGATGCTGCGTGATTCATGAATTATTGAATAAAGCCAATTGGATCCTCAAATTTACTCAGTTGAGTTTTGTTTTTTAACAGATTCAATCCAGTATGTCCATAAGGGTAGGGTCACATCCTTGAAGCATGGCTGCTGACACTGATCCTTTGAGTTGGGGGATGTGCTGAACAACAGAAGCTCATACTAGCCTTTGCAGACACCTCCAAATACATTTACATCATTATTTTCAAAAGGCACAGCCTGGTGATTTGTATTGCCTAAGAAAACTACTTTTTGTTTAAGTATCTGGATATTCTCACTCTCCAACAATGACATACGTGAAGTCAAGACATATCTATACCAAAAATGCTCCCTTGAAAAGCAGATATTGGCTTTCCCGCCGCCCCCCCCCCCCATAGGTAGATGATTGTCCCTAGTCATTCACACACTCACACACACACATACAGGAGCAGTGTTCAGCTCAGTACCCCTTATACACTGCTCTCTGTTTCCTCTGGTCAATAATGCCACTTAGCCTTACTTAATGCAGTTTCTGCTTCAGTCATCACAACTCAAGGTGAGAAATAAGGAAGGCAACTAGGAGGTATCGAATACCTATACATGCCAGCTCCTTTATATCTTACTCCTTCCTCTGTTTCTCAATGTTCCCCACATGAGGAAACTGAGGCTTGGCACATTTATGCTACTTGCCCAGGGTTTTAAGGACAACAAAAGTTTTAAACCGCTGGCTGCCTTACCACCACTCATTCCTTTATTCCATGCATAATTGTTGCTGTCTCCTCTTGGGCATGCATTGTTGAGGAACTGAGATTACAGATTTTTTTTTTAATGCAACAGAGATGACTTAGATGCAGTCACCAAAGAATACCCATGGGAATATGGAGGCCACAAAACATACAGTGGGGAATTCTACAGGAGCAATAAAAAAATAAAAAAAAAAAAAGGTAAGGTTTGAAAATGGAAAGTTTATTGGTAGACCATGCCTCTTCCAGGCAGAGGAGAGCAGCATGAGCAAAGACAGGTGGCATGGTTTGGTGTGGTATGCTTAGGAAATTGTGATTCATTCAGGCTGGTTGAAATACAGTGAGGAAAAGGTGCATAGTGAGACATGAAGCTGATGCTGTGCACAGGGTTTTGATCTCAGAGGGCTTACAGACCATGCTAAGGACCTATCATATGTGCAAAATACACTGAGGAAGCCCAGAAGAACAGAATGCACGATGACCATGAGGATCCATGAATGCCACACAGAGGAGACAGCATTCTGAACTTGGCATGGGGTGAAAAATGGAAAAGGCACAGTTATAACAACACATTCACTCTCAATTGTTCAAGTGCCTTTGGCTGAAAGTACACACTGAGAAGGCTGGATTGCAGAAGTATTTCCACATTCCATTTGCTTTAAATAGAGCATTCAGTCTAAACTTTGAACAAATGACCTGCCTGCAATTAACATTTTTGTCAGGGTCAACTCTATAGGTCAACCTAGAGATCTCTGGATGGGTGATAGTTTTCTCCAAGAGTACCCATAGAGGTTTTCCCTCCAAATCATGCTGTTTTCCAAATGAGTTTCCAGGGAAGTAAAATTAGTTTGTTTTTGGACCACTAATAGGAAGTTGCTTTTCTTTGCTCAGGCACCCCAAGGGGTTGTAAACTTGGATGTTTACCACTGTTGCCGACTATGGCTATTGAGCTCTCTCAGGACTTCTTATCCAGAAACAGCTTCTGCAGTTCTTTTGTATGCTAATTGATAATGCTTATTTTTTAGTAATGCTTCTTTCTGCACACTATTTGAATTGGTTGCACTGTAAATTAAGAATCAGGAAGAGAGCAGTGCAGAACATCTGCAACTGAATGCAGCCTTCCAAAGGAAGGCAGGTTGTAAGGCTGCTTCAAAAAACCACTGACAGATTTCAGCCTTTGGCTTCAAGTTTCCATCTTACAATTCAAAGAAGGAATTTTCTTTTTTTTAATTAATTTGTTTTCATGTTTCAAAATTTATTTTAGAGAAAGAGAGTGGGTGCACCTGAGTGGGGAGGGAGAGGGTTGAGGGTGGGGGGGGGGGAGAGAGGGAGAGAGAGGGAAAGAATCTTAAGTAGGCTCCATAGTCAGCATGGAGCCTGACACAGGGCTCAATCCCATGACCCTAGGATCATGGCCTGAGCTGAAATCAAGAGTTGGATGCTCAACCAACTGAACCACCCAGGTGCCCTCAAAGAGGGTATTTTCTTAAGAAGCCTCAACTAATTCCAAATCTTACAAAACAGAATTTAGGGGGACAAACAGAGACTAAAAACTTGTTAATATCTCTCAATTTGGCATTTGTTTCTCAAATCACTCATTTGCTGGTGAATCCACCCATGCAATATATAATGAATATTGTACTATGTATAATATATTAAAACAGACAGTACTATATTGAGATAATCAGATGTTAACATTGCCCTTAAGAATTATTCCTTCAGACTATATTTTCTGAAGGCAAGTATTGTCTGTTTTGTCTACTATTAAGTCTCCAGATCCTAGCAACATGTCTGAAACCTGGATGTATATTAGGAATTCAGATGAGTCTGATGATCCCACCACCTGTCTTTCCTTTGACCATACCACCTGTCTTTGCTCGTGCTGCTCTCCTCTGCCTGGAAGAGGCATGGTCTTCCAATAAACTTGCCAAAATAAAATCTCCTTATGATCACATCCGAACAAGCTATAGGGGTAAGGGAGATACTTGTATTTTTACAGAATACTTTTTGATTAATAGTCAAAGAAGCATGACACAATGTTCAATGTAAGTTCTGAAACAAGTTGTGTGGGAGAACATGAATTCCACTTCCAAATCCTGAATTAAGATGGCCTCTGTGGAGAAAATTCCAGCCCAGCTTACTTATCCAATTGCAGGTAACAGAACTGAAATAAAGAAATCTGAAAGTGGCAGATCTGCCCCAATTTTTCAGGTCCTTGTAAAGGATTTTTTGCCACACGCCTGTATGGGGATGAAAAGGTCTAGAGGTGGTAAAGATGCCCACAAGTATTTGGCCCATGTTCATCTACATCCCTAGAGCAAGTTTAGGGGGAGATTAACATCTGGGCATTAATCTTTGAACTCACAGTGACTCTGCCCAAAGGCAAACCAGATCTGATGAATACCTTAGGCGCTGCCAGTTTAAAGTAATTTCTTCTTTTTGAAGGGTTTTGACTAATAGGGTAGGAAGTCTGAACTTTATCCTGTAGAAAAAAAAGAGAGTTGTGACACCCATATGGCAACCACAATAAAGGAAAAGCACAAAGGAATTCCTTTGTGATAAGGGAACAGTAGTGTATCCTGATTCTGGTGATGGTTCCATGCATCTAGATATGAAAATAAATCACATGGAACTTGGGGTGCCTGGGTGGCTCAGTTGGTTAAAGCGTCCGACTTCTCATGGTTGTGGTTTGAGCCCCGTGTCAGGCTCTGTGCTGACATGTCAGAGCCTGGAGCCTGCTTCAGATTCTGTGTCTCCTTCTTTCTCTGGCTCTCCCTCGATTGAGCTCTGTCTCTCTCTCAAAAATAAATATACATTAAAAAAAATTTAAAAAAATACATGAAACTACACAGTCACACACACAAAATCAATAATACTGAATAAGGTCCATAGTCTAGCTAACAAGATTATGCCATGGTGATTTCCTGATTTGATATAGTACTAGAGTTATATAAGATTGAGAGCAGCTGGGTGAAGGATTCTTGGGATTCTATGAACTATTTTTGAAACTCCCTTTGAATCTCCAATTATTTCAAAATACGGGGGGGGGGGGAGGGAAAGAGAGAGAGAGAGGCAGAAATGACCCCCTCCTCCCTCAATTAAATGCTAATGCTCCAGGAAGATGAGACTTCCTGCATTATGATAAATTGCAATGGGGAAAGACCAGAGGCTAAGTGTCCATATGGAATCTCATGCCTTTTTCCTCTGTTAATACATTAGCAAAATTCCATTTTCCTAATTCAAAAATTTGACTCTGGGGAGAGAGAAGTAAACACATCACAGACAGAAAAAAAAAAGATTTTAATGTAAAAATAATCTTTTTAATCATGTCTTCAAGTTTGGTACACCCCACGAGAGTAGCCTGCAGCCAGAAGGAAATCTGTGTATGCCGAGGAGGTTGTGTTTAGAAAGTTTAGAATCAATTCCTTTGAAATTTACAGATGGTATGAAGGCAACTGTCAATTTCTCTGCATCACAATCTTTATTATTCTTTAATAGCACATCACCTTTAGTTAAAGGCTTTATGGACCCAGGACAAAATATAACCTGGGAGGAAAGTAGCACACAAGAATAGTAACTTCATGCAAGGGAGTTTTTAACATCCTAATATGCTGTCACACATATTTTTTCCATTTTGGCAATTATAATTATTTGATGGAATTATTGATAGGGCATTTAATTAGCTGGGAGAGATAGGTAGATAATAGATAATAGATCGATAGATAATAGATCGATCGATCGATCAATAGATAGATAAAGATTTTATTAGCTTCCTTTTACTCTGAGGAAAACAAGGCACCAAGCTTTGAGATGCCTCTGTCACTGATCTCGTACTGAACCAGGGCAGCACTGAGATTAGAGTCCTGCTCTCCGTAAGAGCCTTAGCCTTGACCATTATTCTCTGTGACCAGGCTGAGCTTTGGTTTCCAAGAAGCGTGATAACAAATGCATTATGCCTAATGATGCATGGAAAAAATGAGCCTAACTTATGTGTTCTCAGAAAAATGAGAAGGTACATATTTTTCACACATTTGGCAAATAAAATTGCAGCCATTTGCATGGAGCTTTCAAACAGATCTCATTTCAAAAATGTTAAACTAATAGAAGCTGCAACTGTCTGTGATTGCATTCAGAGCCAATCTTTAGGGCTTGTTGCAAACTGAGGACTTTCCTGGACAACAAATACATACCACCAAGGTCCCTTCCCAAATACTTGGTTTCTCCAAACATGCCACATAATGTTAATTTTTAGATAAACTGATCGGTACAAGAGAATATATTTTCAAGAATATGTTTACCTAATTCACTATATTGGTGTCATTACAGTATTAGGGAAATACAATCTTGTCAATAAAGGGCGGAGGATTAACTGGGTATCATCATGGAAAAAAATTGAGCTCCTATCTCATACCTTACACAAAATTAAATTTCACACAGACTACCAACGTAAGAGTGAAAAATAAACAATAAAGATTTCTGAGGAAATCATAGGAGAACATTTTTTTTAAAACCTGGAACAGGCAAAGATTTTTTTACACAGAAAGATAAAACAACTATCAAAAAATATATAGATTGATCTATAATAAAATTAAGTACTTCTGTTCACCAAAATATAGCAATAAAAAAGTACAAACTCAATACCAGTGTGTGAAAAGGCATTTGCTATGTCCTACAGCATCCTACAAATGAATAAGAACATCTACAAATAAATAAGAGAAAAGAAAGACACATCAGGCACAAAAGACTTGAATCCGTACATAATGAAAGAAGATATATACATAGCCAGGAAACAAGTTGATCAATTTCATTGGTAATCGGGGAAAATACAAATCAAAACCTTAGTGAATCCAGCCACCAAAATAACTAACAGCAACAACAACAAATGCTCATACACTGCCAGTGGGAGTACAAACCAGACCGGATGCTTTAGGTCAAAGCTGAATATATGCCTAACTTGTGGCCCAGCGACTGAACTCTGTAAGTACACACTCAGCTGAAATACATTCATGCACCCACTGTAAGACAAGCCCTAGAATACTCATCTAAATCTTATCAATCATAGCCCCACATTGGAAATTATCAGTGTCGCCATCATCAGAATAAAATACTAGTACAGATGGTCTCAAATTTACAACAGTCCAGTTTATAATTTCCAGACTTTACAATGATGCAAAAGCAGTATGCATTCAGTAGAAACCATAATTTGAATTTTGATATTTTCCTGGGCTGGTGATAGGTAGTAGGTATGCTCTTGCAATACTGGGAGCAAGCCACAGCCACCAGTCAGCCATGTAATCACCAGGGTAAATAACCGATGCACTTACAAGCACCTGTACCCACACAAGCATTGTTTTTCACTTTCAGTATTCAATAAATTACATGAGATATTCAACACTTTGGCACAAAATAGGCTTTGTGTTAGAAAATTCTGCCCAGCTATAAGCTAATGTAAATGTTCTAAGCATGCTTAAGGTAGGCTGGGGTTAGCTATGATCGGGTTAGATGTACTAAACACTGTTACTTATTTAAGTGTTTTATTTATTTTTGAGAGAAAAAGAGAGAGTGCATACACACGCGTGGGGGAGGGGCAGAGAGCGAGGGGAACAGAGGATCCGAAGCAGGTTCGGCACTAACAGCAGTAAGCCTAATGCAGGCTCAAACTCACAACCATGAAATTATGATGTCAGATTGTCAACCGACTGAGCCACCCACGTACCTCTGAATGTATTTTAACAATATTGTCAACTTATGATGGGCTTAACAGGACATAACCCCCACCATAAATCCAAGAATATATGTATAATCACAGAAAGGAATATTATATAGCAGTGAGAATGAAGATCCAGTGATCCACACAGGAATTTGAATCAATCTCATGAATATAATATTGAGCAAAAGAAATAAACTAAACTCAAATGAATATATACTTATATGCCTACATTTATATACAGTGTTTTTTGAAAAGGCCCATGTAATACTGTTAGAAGTCAAAGAAAACAGTTTCTTTTGGGGTGGTAGGAACAGAGAGAACACAAAAGAGAGATTGGAGAACTGAGATAATTTTTTTGTTTCTTGATCTGGGAGATGGTTGTATGGGTTAGTTCAATTTGTAAAAATTCATGAAGCTATATATTTATGATATGTGATCAATTGTGGATGCATATTACACTTCAATTTTAAAAGATTACCCCCTGGAAGGTTTTCAGATTTGCCACTTTGCTTGACTCCATTCAGTTCACTCATTCATGCATTCAGCAGTGATTTTGAGACTCTATCAAGTGCTAGATGCATTTCTAAGAAATGGGGTGGCTCCTGGGAGTCATCTGTGAGGTTTATCCCTCCTCTAGCCCAGGTTTTCAATTTTTTTTTCCCTTAGGTTATGGAAATACTCCCCTTTGATCTCAGTCTTGTCTCCTTCATATCCACTCTCTGCATTATTGATGAGGTCATCTTTCTAAAATACAATACCCTTCATGCCCTTCCTGGCACACAAGATAGGATTTCAGTTCCTGCATAGTAATAAAAAGAAATAAAAATAATAATCTGGTTAACATTTACTGAACTATTATTATGTGCTAGTGATTACGTTTATACTTACTTAATCATAAAAATTGGAATCTGTCTTAGAGTCTGTATCATTGATTGCACTTTACTGATGAGGACTCTAAGGCACAGTGAGGGTATCTCACTTGCCTAGTACAGCAAGTACGTGAAAGGACAAAAATTTAAGCTGAGTTAGATCTGTCTGTGGAGTTAATGCTCAACCTAATTTTACCAATTAGACTCTTCATGGAGTATTCCTATCTCATCCCCTCCAGGCTTCTCCTGAAAATTCTCCCTTGCTTGTAGTGCCCTGACTTCTGACCTTGCTCACTCATGCTCCTTCACCCCATGGCTCACAGGTGTCCACCTCGTCTCTCTTTCTCCAACCCTTTCTGCTACCGTAGTCACCTTCCTCAGTACAGCTCCTCATGCAGTGTCCTTGCTCAAAAATCCTCAATGGCGGGGCGCCAGCGTGGCTCAGTCAGTTAAGGGTCCACTTCTTGATTTCAGCTCAGATCATGATCTCACGGTTCGTGAGGTCGAGGCCCACGTCAGGCTCCGTGCTGACAGCATGGAGCCTGCTTGGGACTCCCTCTCTCCATCTCTCTCTGCCCTCCCCTGCTCATGCTCTCTCTCAAAAATAAATAAGTAAACATTAAAAAAAAAAACAAAAAAAAACAAAAAAAAAACCAACTTCAATGACTCTTTTTGCCAACAGGTTAAAGGCCAAAATTTTACATCTAAATGCATTGGCACTTCATAAGGTGGCCCAATTGCCTAATGACTCCCACACACTGCCTGCACATTCATCAAACTCTTCTGTCCAATTAAATTATTCATGATTCCTTTTCATTCTCCATGCCTTTGCTCTTCTGATGCCACTTTTCTTGAATCACCCCCCTCCAGCTCTAAAGGTCCATGTCCTACCTCTCCTCAAGTCCCACTGAAATAGCAGCACCTTCTTCAAAGAGTCTGCCCTTAAGCCTGCATCCTCCCTCATTCTTCTCAAATTAGATTAGGTGCCCCTCCTCTGGCTTTGTGCACTTTCTGCTTCCACCTATCACCACACCATTATAATTATTCCTTTGTATGGTGACAGAATACTAGAAGGCCTCTACCTTCACACTACCCCCCACACCCCAAACACACACACATACATACAATTTTTAGAGCCTCGAACGTAGAAGATGCCCAGGTCAAGTCTGCTGAACTAAACTGAGGTGGAGGGGCTGTAGGAGCCTGATTTCAGGCCCTCACGGGCAAACATGGGCATTTGCATTTACACAGTGCTTTATGTTTACAAAATTACCTTTCTGTGCTTTATTTCATAGGGTGTTCTTAAGATTATTATCACCATTTATTTTATTGTAAAACTGAGGCTCTGGGATATGGATTTACCCAAACGAAGTAATACAATGTTATAATAGAAATTCCAGTCCCCCCCCCCCCCCACCAGGTAGTGAACTAGAAAGCCTACCCGTAAGAATGTTACTTTTGACAGGAACATAAAGGGAAAAAAAATGAGGAGACACTTTTTTTGTTTGTTTTTAAAATATTTTTCCTGTCTTTAGTTCACTGTGGGATCTTTCAGGTCATTTTCTGCCAACTTTCAGATAAAAGGTGACTGTTATCAAAATTGGGTCTCTGGTGTTTGTTTTTATTATTTTCCCTTCCTCTTTAAGGTCTACAGAGTGAACTCCCTAGAGTCAGGAGGACACACAACAGACATTATTTCAGCAGGAGACCACGGAGAAGATAAAGAACCGGGAGGAAGACAGTTGTAGGAGTCATCCAGACAAACTTCCTTTCTTCTGAACTCCTGGCTGTACATTCATTCAAGGGCCCCAGAAAGAAAGCTACAATTCAAGAAACCTGGTTGGGCTTCTGGGGCTGAAAAGCATGAGCTCAAGATCAATCTCCTACACTACTAAGGATGGTTAAAAAATATACCTATGTCCACTGTATTTTATATGCATTGATTTAGTAACAATTAAGTGCCCAAGCATTGTACTAAGTGCCACAAAGAGATTTAGTCTTTTGCTGTTATGGAGCCCACAACCAAGTGACTAACTAATTATAAAATGCAACAGCAATGCAACACAGTAATTGCCTTCTTGCACATTTTTTCCAGAAAAATGAAAATCTTTGTTTATATGCGAACGTTCATAGAACCTGACTTGTAATCACCAAAAACTGGGGGCAGAAACACCTTCAGATATGGTTCAATGTGGGCGTGAATTGCTAAACAAACTGTGGTGTGTCCATACCATGGAAAACTACTCAGTAATTAAAAAAAAGAACTAAGGGGCGCCTGGGTGGCGCAGTCGGTAAAGCGTCCGACTTCAGCCAGGTCACGATCTCACGGTCCGTGAGTTCGAGCCCCGCGTCGGGCTCTGGGCTGATGGCTCAGAGCCTGGAGCCTGTTTCCGATTCTGTGTCTCCCTCTCTCTCTGCCCCTCCCCCGTTCATGCTCTGTCTCTCTCTGTCCCAAAAATAAATAAACGTTGAAAAAAAGAAAAAATCTTAAAAAAAAAAAAGAATTAAAAAAATGATATATGAAAAAATTCAGTTTTTATCTCAAGGGACTTATTCTAGTAAAAAAAAAAAAAAAAGCCAATTCCAAAAGGTTACATTTACTGTGTCACTATATAGCATTTTGAAATGACAGAATTATAGAAATTGAGAACAAATTAGTGGTTGTTGGGATTAGGAATGGCTCAGGGTTCTGCATAAGGAGAGGGAGGTGGATGCAAAAGGGCAGTGCCTGGGACTCTTGTAGTGATGGATTACTCCATGTCCTGTCCATGCTGGTCCATACATGAACCTATATATATGATAAAATTACATGGAACTAAACACACGTACACATACGCACACGTATCAGTAAGATTGGGGAGATATAAATAAGCTTGGTGGAGTATATCAGGATCAATATCCTGGTTGTTGTGATTTTGCTAGAGGTTACTCTGGGGAGAACTTTGGTAAAGGATTCATAGGACCTCCCTGTATTACTTCTTATAATTCCATATTATTTTACAATGATCTAAAAATAAAAGTTAGTTAAAAATTCGATTGAGTTCTAAAAGAATATGTTTGAAAGGATTAAGGTATATGACAGAGGAATTTGTTCTAGCCTGGGGAAACCATTACAATCTCTGCTGAAAAGAGGACATCTGACCTGAGGTTGGAAGAACGAGGCTCTGTTACCTGGGCAAATAGTGAAGGGATTCTAGGGAGGAGGGAGCATGATGTGTTCTAAGAACTGAAAGTAAGGATACTGAGTAGTATACGATAAACCAAAGAGGCAAGCAAGGTTCAGGCCATCATAGGCCATTTTAAGGGTTGGCTCTTTATTCTGTGTTTAGAATGCTGTTGTATAAGGAATGCCATAGGTTTCTCTGGGCAACTCCAGAAAATAAATCTATCTCCCCCAGAAATACCAAGGGGATATTTTTTTTATTACGACTTTCTAAAAAACCAAAGCTTTGTGGATTACTGTTTCAATGGGGCTATGTTATAAAATAATGAATTTCCCTTATCTGGAAATATTCAGAGTAGTTGACCATTGTAATGTTGGACATATATAACAATTAGGAACAAGATTGAAATAGACAATGTCTAAATTTCCTTTCCATTTCTATGAGATGATGTCTTAATGTGCATTTTGCACATTTAAAGATTAAAGAAAAAAAGGTCAGGCAGAATTGGGGATAATATCTGGAACCAGATGATAGCATCTTGGATTGATTTAAGGAACGGCTCTAATGAGTAATTGTAGCATTCATGTTGCAAAATCCTGAAGTGTGATGAGTGGTAATAGGCATGACACCACAGAGGATTTCAAACATGGGTGCCCGATCCTTATTCTCAGGGGTCATCTCTTCCCCTGGGTGGACGAGTCCTTTCTTAATGGTCTGCATTGCAGGCTACTCATTCTGGAGTGGGTTATAAACACAAGCCCTCCTATTAATTTCAAATGATGCATTTCTATCTCTGGCTATGAATAAAACAGATCAATGCCACCCGCATGTTTTATTGGGCCTCCTGCGAAATGAATCTGTAGGGAGACAGCCGGCAGGATGGAGTTGACATGCAGATGAGATTTGTAAGTGAGGACATATTGATTATTTCCATCTCAGCTCAGGCAGTAATTCCACCCAATGCCGCTTCCCCTGTTTGAGCTCATTATTTATGCCATAAAAACACTATCTCAATGATAATAACAGGCTTCATTTACAAGACAGAACATAAAGCATCAGCGCTTAAGATTTCAAGAGGTAGGAGAAGAGGGAGAGAGAAATTTAACAAGTCCTAGGGAGGCACAAAACTGCCAAGGCTCATCTTGCAGCTTTTACTCTCTCCAAAAGCAAGAGTGGGAACAGGCACTGGATTACTGGACTCTTTATTAATAACTCCAGTACAAGTGTTGGATTGATGGAGCACTCTGAACTTTCTCCACAGTGAAACTTTCCTATTGGTACCTGGTTTTTACTGTGCCATGCCACGCCTCAATGTATGGAGAACATTTTGGGATACCTACTTGTGTTTGTGCTTGACAATTTTCAAATATTCATCTGAGTGTCTATTCACATGGAATCACATTCAGCAGAAATTGAACAGTTCTTCAAATAAAGGAGTTTTCTCTCCCAGTGGGTGATTTTAGCAGCTAATATGCCTATATCTATTGTTTTGCCATCAATACTTTTGAAATTGTTTTAACCTAAACCCAATATAGGTAATTCCATTCAGGTCAAGTGTAAGTCATGCTCCTTTCATTATTCTTGGGAACTGCTGGCATTTCCCCATTAGGTAAAACATAGTTCCTGCCCTCGGGAATTTTATAGCTTAGGAGTCAAACACACAGCAAGAAGGTCCAAACACACATGGAGGTAGAGTTTAGGGAAGAAAGAAATAATTACAACAGATTGACATGGGAAGACTTGCGGTAATAGATGACTCCTTAGCTGGGTCTTGAAATTGGTAGTATTCTGCCATATTATATTGTTTTGTAAGAAAAAAATATGCTTAACTCCCTTTAGTAAAAGAGTAATATATTTTATTAGAGAAATTTGAAAAAAATATATAGCTATGGAGGAAAGTAAGAGATTTATTGATTATCTCAGTATGATTATCTCATCATACTGAGATGACCATCACTGACAGTTTAGGATATGTTCTTCTATACCTTTTCCTATTTAGATTTGTTTCTTTAAAGTAAGGCTTCAACACCCAGCTCGGAGCCCAGTGCAGGGCTTGAACTCATGACCCTGAGATCAAGACCTGAGCTGAGATCAAGATTCAACCACTTGACCCAGGCATAACTTCTTTAGATTTTATACACAAAAATGGATGCGTATTTTACATAATATCTTGAACCTATGTCTTTTCCACTTAAGAATGTGTTTTGAACATCTTTTTAGGTAGTGGCACAGTCTCCATTTTTTCTAATGACTACAAGTTTTCCTTGTCTCATACCTTTTTCCTTTTTTTTTTTTTTAATTTTTTTTTCAACGTTTATTTATTTTTGGGACAGAGAGAGACAGAGCATGAACGGGGGAGGGGCAGAGAGAGAGGGAGACACAGAATCGGAAACAGGCTCCAGGCTCTGAGCCATCAGCCCAGAGCCCGACGCGTGCTCGAACTCACGGACCGCGAGATCGTGACCTGGCTGAAGTCGGACGCTTAACCGACTGCGCCACCCAGGCGCCCTTCATACCTTTTTCCTAATATTGGACATTTAATATTGACAATGTTATTGGGATTAAAAACAATATTCCACTGAATATCCTAGAAACTAAGTCTTTATTCATATCCATGATGACTGCTTTCAGATAAATTCCAAAAATCTAGGAATTCCAGGTTAAAAGGCATTTTAAACATTATTGATAGATATAGCTATGTCATCGTTGAAAAACAATGAATCAATCTTTCTGTCCAACAGTAGCCTAGGAGTGTGACTTCTTAGACAATGTTTTTGACAGGCAGAGTAGATAGGGAGTGTTTTGTCAACTGATCAAATAACCCTGGCAGGAGTGATGTAAATATTTGGTGGTATTCAGGCTTTGTGTCTGGGTGTTAGCTAGAGACAAGGTTGATAAAAAGGCTTTAGAGCAAGTGAGTGAAAATGAATTTGCTTTTCTTACTTGGTAGCAACAACCAGGCACTGACAAATGTTTTAAATTATTTTTACTGTTATTATAAATAATGTATGTGAGTGACAAAAACAAATCTGAAAAGCACAGAGGATATAAAATAAACAATAGTAGTTGCCCCAAGCCCTTGATTTGGTTCCCTTCTACAAATGTAACCAATTAATGGTATTGGCCAACTTCCCAAAATTTGAGTTACTTAAGAATGCTTTGTGAACTCAGATTTTTTTTTTAATTTTTTTTTTTTTTTTTTTTTTTTTTTTTACCAAAATTCAATCACTTTTCTGATTCGTCAATCTGAGAAGAACGAATTAGGCATGCTTGTCTCAGCTTTTGTTTTCTTTTCTTTAAAAAGTACAGTTTCAAGTAGCATGCACTGGGAAAGGTCCCTGCAAAAGCAAGCAAGGAAGCCCTGTCATGGTTCAGGGCAACAGCGGGCATTAGAGGAAGCCAATCTACCTGTAGATATAAGCCACATTCTCTAGCACAGGTTTTATTGGTCTTCTAAAAAGGCTATCTTGGTCTCCACATATGCTATTCCTTTTTTTTTTTTTAATTTTTTAATGTTTTTATTTATTTTTGAGACAGAGAGAGACAGAGCATGAGCAGGGAAGGGGCAGAGATAGAGGGAGATACAAAATCTGAAGCAGGCTCCAGGCTCTGAGCTGTCAGCACAGAGCCTGACGTGGGGCTTGAACTCACAGACTGTGAGATCATGACCTGAGCTGAAGTCGGATGCCCAACCGACTGAGCCACCCAGGCGCCCCAACATATGCTATTTCTTGTCTTATTTCTCATTTGATTCTGAACTCAGGCAGGAGAAAGCTGTGCTATTTGCTGGGTGCTCTCTCAAAGAACCCAATGCACATTGATATAGAAAATTTAGCTGACCAGTCTTCAGTTGAGCAATATTTATGTTGTTTGCAGATTAAACAAACCAAACAAACAAAAACACATACACAACATAGCAACATACTTTCATAAGCAAATATGAGTATGTATTTAAGGTACACCCTAACAAAAATACTCTATGAAAGGGTATACATTCTTTAAGTTCTGATATAGCCAGACTGACTATGTTTTAGAAATTTACAGTCTCATTAATAGTTAATGTGAGATCTAGTTTTCTCAACCCTTGCCAATATGTACTAGTCTCAAATATTTATCTATACCATTCTGATAGGTGACAAATGGCATCTCATTAAAATTTTAATTTGCATTTTCTTAATTTTGTGTGAGACTGTGCTCTTTTTCAAGTTTATTGTCCATTTATATGATTCCTTCTGTGGGCTGTCTGTTCATCTTCTTTGCCCATTTTTCCATAAGTCATTTGTCTTTCTCTTATTGATTTTTAAGAGCTATTTGCATATTAATAAAGTCAGCCATTTCTCTTCATTATGTGCTGTGAATATTTTCCCATTTATTATTTACCTTTTGATTATATGTAAATATTTTTGTCTTTATGTCAAGTATAATGTAGTCAAACTTCCAACTGCTTTTATGATTTATATACATTGAACTGTTTCACTGACCAAATGATCCTTAAGAAGAGATACCACTTGAACTGAAAAAGGAAAGATAGAAACACAGACATGAATTGGAGGAATATTACAATCACCTTAATAAGTGGTCAAGACTATGGTAATAGCAAAGTAATAGAGAAGGTAATCAGGGTAAGTTGTTTTTTTTTTTTTTAAAGTAGATGTTAAGGAAGAACAGAAGGTGAGTAACAATAAGGGTAAAATTCCAAACTTAAGTATGTAAATGGAACTAGGAATTGATACATTTTATCCAAGGAAATTCCTTTGTTTTCCAAGTCTTCCATGAACTGCATGAATCTGAACTTGGAAACAATTCTAATAGACATATCCAATGCATGCTGCTACTCACTTTTCCAGGTGTCAACTATTTCTTTTATTCTCCTCAGAAAATAAGAATTTAAATAAAATAAATAAAGTAACATTGGCATAATAAAGGATTGTCCTAGGAGAGTATCAATTTCACAACTATGCTATTATTTATTGATGAATGGTATGTCTCTTTAATAATGTTATATAGTATTCCTTCACAATGCTGATATATTTATTTATGAATATTTACCATTCATCTGTATCTTAGACCAACAACTCTGTGAGGACAGGGACTTTGCCCATTTTATTCACTATGTCTCTTGTGCTTAGCGCAAAGACTATACAGACTAGGAAACCAATTAAGTCCTTTTATGTGAATGACTAGTAGATACCATTCATATAATATTTCTTCAGGTTTGAACAAAGTTTTGGTACGCATAAAATATATCCACGTACCGAGTTTTATTTGGATGTTGAATGTCACAATAACTCTGTGGGTTAGGTTTTATCTCCATTTTATTGAGGAAGAAATTTAGGCTTAGATATGCGACATGACATTTCTAAGATCACACAAAGAGTGAAATAATTACTCCATGCTACGACTTCATCCAGTGATTTTTCCACAATGTCATGCTTCAAGTTTAGAATCATATAAACTTCAATATGAAAAGGTTAAAAACTTTCTAAATGCTGCCAGACTCGGTAGTTCATAAAAATCTATGTTGTTGTGTACAAATAATGAAATGATAATACATCTTCATTAGGTAGTTCGTGCCATTGCTGTGGTGAAGGGTGTT
Source organism: Prionailurus bengalensis (assembly GCF_016509475.1). Taxonomy (NCBI): domain Eukaryota; kingdom Metazoa; phylum Chordata; class Mammalia; order Carnivora; family Felidae; genus Prionailurus; species Prionailurus bengalensis. The sequence goes on along the minus strand of NC_057359.1, from coordinate 78,073,985 downwards.
ATTTACTAATTATAAGTTCGTTACTGAGAATACACTGTAAGTGTGTCACTGCATTTATTTCCCCTTAAAGTCAGTATGAAAAGAACATAGCCTTATGTTGGAGAAAGAAGGGTTCCGTTTAGTTACAGAGATGATTATATTAAATTATAAGCTGCTATGATTAAGTACAATTGTAACTACTAAGTCAACTGGGTGTACAAAGAAAGTAGGGTTTCTATGGCACTGCAAATTGGACAAGAAGCTACATCTGATTTCAGCAGAACTTGATCACTGGGGATCACTGTTGCTTATTCAACAATATGCTGTGTACTGGGCCATCTACTGAGAGCCAGGGATTCCACAGTAGAGAGGAAGGGCAAAATCTCTGCCCTCAGATAGCATATATTCTAATAGGATGACATGAACAACATACTCTAGACAATTAACATATTAATAAAGCATAACATCTTCTGATTGCTGCTACAAAGGAAACATATTCAGTGATAAACTAGAGAATGACAAGGTATGAGAAATATATACAATTGATTGATCAGGGAAGTCCACTCTGAGGAGGTGCTAGCCAAGCTAGATCTAAAGATTGGGCTAAGAGATATATTATAAATATACTCAAGGAAGAGAAGAATAATGTGTCAAAGTCTAGTAGCAGGAAGCTTCATGTTCACAAAACAGAATGGAGGTTTTGAAGCCAGAGGATAAGAAGTAAACCACGATGTGATGCAGTCAAAAGATCAGCAGGAACAAGATCATGTAAGGGTACAGAAACATGGTAAAAAATCTGGTTTATCTTTATTAAATGAGAAATCATTGAAGAGTTTTAATTTTTTCTAATGTTTACGTATTTTTGAGAGAGAGAGAGAGAGAGAGAGAGAGAGAGAGAGAGAGAACAAGCAGGGGAGGGGCAGAGAGAGTGGGAGACCCAGAATCAGAAGCAGGCTCTTGGCTCTGTCAGCACAGAGCCCTATTCGGGGCTTGAACCCACCAACTGTGAGATCATGACCCAAGCTGAAGTCAGTGGCTCAGTCAACTGAGCCACCCAAGTGCCCCATCATTGAAGAGGCCTAAATAGATAGACACTGTGATCTGATATATTTTCTTCTAATTTATGATATCTAGAGTGAAAGATTGATGATGTTAGGAGAGATGGACATCAGCAAAGTCCAATGGGAATCAGCAAATTTACAGCTAGACTCTAGTTTAGAGAGAGAGAGAGAGAGCGTAAACTCACTGTCAGGGCTTTACCAAACAGTAAGTGTTGCTGATGGTAAGCTCCTGGAAACACCTGTGCTTTGAAGAATCTCTTCTAGCCTCTTGTCTCTAAAATTGATCACAGCACATGCTGGCCACTTAGCCATGAGAGGTCTGAAAATTACCACTGGGGAATTAGAGGGCTTTATTACAGCTTATTCTTTACTCAAATGAATGAACGAATGAAAGAACACATAAGCAAACAAACAAGCAAACAAAACTACTCTCAGGGTTTCAGCTGAAGATGAAATATGGATCAAAGCAGTAATTTCAAATTACAAGGTAGGAGGAAGATACAAAACAGATTCACCTGGAAAGTTCACTCTGAAGAGGTGATAGTTAAGTCAGATCTAGAGACTGGGCTAAGAGATAGATTAGAAATATATCCAAGGCAGAGCAAAATAATAGCTTATCATCAAAATCATTTGGGAAGCTTTGGAAAGATTAAAATTTCTAGGTCCCACTTTTGCAGATTCTAACCTACTGATCAGTAGGGCTTTATGCCCAGGAATCTGTATTTTTTAAAGTTCCCCATTAAATGTTGATATTCAGCCAGGTTTAAGAACCATTGAATTAGATAAGCTTGCCAAGTCCCTTTCAACCCAATGAGTCTGTAAATTATCAAACTACAGTGAAACCAACATGGGACTATTGCTAGATGGTGCTAATGTGGATTGCCAAACTGTTTCATTTTAAATTTCATTTGAGGAGAAAGCCAAATGATATTAGCAAATAGAAAAAAAAAGTTATTGGCACCAAATTCTCCCAGCTGCTATGCATTGAAGGCACAAATTACTATATATATTCTGATTGTCTGAGAGAGAAAATGCATCTACTAGGGAGACATGACTTACAGTCGAGGGAGTGTCTCAGCACTGGGAGAAGGCGCTTAAGATCATCATACATTATTTTTGTAAAACCCCCTGTGTTGTCACTATAGAAGAAAATTTTGCTCATTTGCTGGGGTGTCTTCTAGCTATCAGTTGTGCTAAGTAATAAGGAAGCTGATGTCAAAAGCATACCATAAGCTCAAGGTCACACAATGAGTCACGGCCAAAATGGTTTCCAGTCATAGGCTCTACATTCTTAATTATGTTATTAACCTCCCAAGACAAAGTAACAGCACAAACCAACAGAACAGAAGTATCCAATTTTTTAGATTGAAATTATATGGCTTTTCTGTACCAGAGTTAAGTCTTCCTGGGAAAAGTGATAAACTCCAGAGGGAGAATAGTACTGCAAAAATCTTTTGCTTATAAATGTTTTGTTTTTTTCTACTCTGATGTCATAATATTTGAAACACCACCATTGGTGACTCTTTAGGGAGGGAAAAACTATATCCATATTAGGCCACAATTTTTCTGGAATCCCTGGGTAAGATATTATAGTCTGTATTTTATACATGTACTCACTACTTGCCATCATTTCAATAGTTTTAATTATTTGTTTATTCAACATATGTATATAGAGAACCTGTTATACATAAGCCACCATAATAAACACCAAGAGTGCAATGGTGACTAAAACACAAATTCTATTTTAAGGAAATCCTAGCAAGGATGGCGGCTGGGTCCTACGCTTATATAGATACAAAGAGTGGGTGATATGTCTGTTTAGACTCTGTCACCTTTAAAAAAAAAGAAACTTTCTTTTTGGGATGGTCTAGTAACAGATTTTAATTTCCAAAGATGATCACAAAACATTTTCCATCTCACATGCTCCTTATATGTTCCCTTTTGAAACACTCTCTCGGAACTCAGCTCTCATTCTCTGAATAGCCCAAGTCACATAGTTTGACGCACATACTTGTCATCTGGTTCACAATTCCAGTTAAACTAAGACTTGGAGACATCCCTGTCCAGGTTTCAGACATGTAAGAAAAGAAGCCTATAGGTATTTCTAGCCTCCAATTGTTCAAGATTTCCCAGAGAAGAGCCCAAACTTCACAGGGCAGAGATCAACTATTCCCATTATATTCTGTATGGAGTCCTTCCCCCCCCCCCCCAAATAATAATAGCTAGTATTTACTGGACTCTTAGTCACTGTACTAAGTGATTTATATAACTAGCTCATTGCTCATTTAGTCCTTAAAATAACTATGTAATGTTGGTCACTTTTCATATTTCTGTATTACAGATGATGAAACAGGCTTATAGAGGACATGAATTGCCCAAGGTGATGTAGCTAGTCAACGGTTGGGTGATGGAGCTAGTCAACAAGTATGGTTGCTTGTCTCCATGCTGACATTGCAATTTATTTAACTGACAGACATTTTAATTTATCAATCTGTATGAGTATCTGGCTGAATTCTTGATTAGACAGAGTCCAAAAGCCTAATAAAATGGTTGATGTTTTACATTACAGTGTTTGAGATGGCTTATTATGCAGCAATAGGTAACTAGAATAAGCATTCCCCAATCCTACTGTTAGTTATAACCGATTCCACATCCCTCGAAGATCAGTTTCTTAGCCATTCCCACAAGAAGGGAATAGGGACATTTATAGAGTACCTATATTGTGCTATACTGTACTATGTGGTTTGCTTTAGGACAGTAGACATTTCCATTCTGAACCTCATTTTCCATATGACCACATTTATTTTGAGCATATTTACTCTAAGCATGAGAAATGCTCAGAGACATTACCTGTAGTGTCCCCTTTTTTGATCACTATACTCTTTAGGCTGCCTGTCTCACACTCATCCTTCAGGTAATCAGCCTAGATTTAACTTCCCCTGGAAAATTTTCCATGATCTGTACTGTTATGCCCAGAATTCGTGATCCCCAAAGACCACTAGGGAGCCGAGTCCGATGCAAAAGCAAAAGAGCCTTTATTCGAGCTAGCTCGAGCTCAATTCCCTACCTGCACCGAGGCAGCAGTGAGATACCAGGGAGAGAGAGCGAGTTTCAAAAGCACAAAGGTTTTATAGGAGTCTAGGGGCAGTCGGTGAGGTAATGGCTGTGGCCTCAGCCGATTGGCTGGGGAAGGGTCAGAGTCCTGTTATGCAGGTCGCTGGGCGTGTTTTGATCAGGAAGTTTGAATGGGTGAGTGTGAGGTTACTCAAGGGGAGGAGGCACGGTCTGAGGTTCCTGCGATTTTCCCGGAAAAGGGGTCATGTCGGGGACATAGGCACTCAAGGTGGATGACACAGAACAAGATGGAGTCGGCCGGCGTAGGCCCACCCTTTCAGTGCAACTTAATTAGGTAGTTTCCTCTGGGTTCCCAATGCATCATATATTCAGTCATTGCAAATATTTCTGAATTATAAACATTTCACTGGCCATTTTCCCTGCTAAACTGTAAGATCTTTGAGGATAGAGATACAGCTTTGCTCATTATTCCATTCCCATAATTTATCACAATGCCTAGAAGGCAAGTGACTGTCAGAACTAGCATCCAAGTCCCCAGGATCTTGCCTCAAACATCTTATATAACCACTTAACTCTTCTACTTGTGACAAATGAAGCCCCAGACATTTTTCTATTAGCAGCTTCTTTTTCGCTCCCACAACCCATTCAAATTTGAAGCCCAACATAGTAATAGATCAGTCACTGGTATTTAGAGAAGAGAAGAGGAGAGTATTAGGTTGGGGTGGGAGTAGGCCAACTGCCTACATTTATGGGTCATGGATTTAGACAATCTTGTTTCAAATCCTGGCTTCATTACCTTCTTTCTTGAGATCTTGGACAATTTACTTAACCTTACCAAGCCTAATTTTTCTCATTTTCATTCATTCATTCATTCATTCATTCATTCTAGAGAGAGAGAATGAGCAGGGGAGAGACAGAGGGGAAAGAGAGAATCATAAGCAGGCTCCATGCTCGGTGTGGAGCCTGACACAGAGTTTGATCCCACAACCCTGGGATCATGGCATGAGCTGAAACCCAGGCATGAGCTGAAACCCAAGCGAGACACTCAACCAAATGAGCCAGCCAGGTGTCCCTTCCCATTTTTCAAGTAGACTTAAGAGGGATTATTGGAGAAACAAATGAAATGATGTACATCAAAGGCTTGGCAGTGAGCATCCCTAATGGTAAACATTTACTGTCAGAGTCAGAAACAGTCATCACAGAAACAGTAGTCAAAGTAGTAGATGTAACAGTAACAGAAGTAATAGAATCAGCATCAGGCTGTGATTGCAGTTAACCATTCAAATCATTTTTTTTTCCTAAATCCAAGTGTTTTAGTTTTGTGTCTAACTGTATTTGGGTCATTTGAATGTCTACAGTGTTCCACTCTCATCATTCAATTCAAATAACAGAATAATGACTTCTTAAAGCTCCAACAGAAAGAACGTATATTCCCATTTATTGAACACTTACAATATGCCAGGCAATTGCTATGGCTTTTGCACTGGGAGATTTTGAATTACAAATTAAATTGTTAATTTCCTCAGGGAAAACAAAATCTGAGATTAAATAACAATATCTTCAATGTGATATTCTGAGCCCTTACATGGTGAAAACTATTGCAAGTGTAAAAGGAAATTTTCAAAAGGACTCAAGGTATATACAAAAGGTAGGACACCCTTCGACTTTCTGATGGTAACTCAGAGTATGAACTACTCCAAAATTCAGTAGGAAGCTGCGAGGGAATAATAGAAACTTAAACTCTTAAGGCAGGTTTTAAGTAGCTGTATTTCCCTTGAGGAGCTGATGTGGTAGTGAAGTAAGAAGAACCTCTAAAAACAGCATCAAGACTATCATTAATTAGAAACAGAGTCATTGGAAATGCAGAGAAAACTATTATGTTGCTCCTCCCTGGGGTCTGGGCTGGGATGAATCCCCGGAGGGTTATTTCCAGTTTTGTGTGAGTTAATGATTCCTGTGTAATCAACCCCAGTCAAAGAAAATGTAACATAAAGAACAAACAAAAGAAATTTGTTGGGATTACACATAAACTCTCTTTGGACATATGCAGGCTCACAAAGCTAATGAGTTCCCCATTCAGACTCTCCGGTGGCAGGCTATTATAATAGCCCTAACCATTCTGAGAAAAGAGCTACCCAATTTGGGGAAGAGGGTGGCTATTATGGCTGAATGCTGAAGAAGGCAGTTTGCTCAGGGAGGAAGGTCTCTCTCCTAGGGGCTGCCTTTCACTGATCAGAAAACGTATTGAAAAAAAAAAAAAAGAAAGAAAACGCAAAGCCTAGGGAAGGCTAGCCAGATGCTTGACAAGAGCCATTTTAGCTTCTATATAATCACAAAGGGGACAGAGTGGGGAGGGGAGGGGGTGAAGTAGCTCACAGCCCATCCTGCCACAAAAGAACGGGCCTCCCTTGAGGCTTGAATAGAATACTTGTGGAAAAATTCAACTACATTCAAAGAAGAGCAATAAACATACGAAACTCATTACACACGGCAAATAGAAATAGCACCGAGAAAAGAGATGAATCTGTTGATTACAAATCCCATTGTTTGTAAAGACAAGGCAGAGATATTCTAGATATATTAAGTAGTATTCTTCTGTCTCCATGTAACAAAACAGGGTAATGTGGTTCAAGATTTTTCACATTTTATAAAACATCAGAAGCCATTTATGTGTGAAAACTTGTCTGGCAGTCCAAAACATAGAACACATTAAAACAGACCCAATATGTTCAAAGAAAAAGGGAAAGCTCAGATCCAGTCCCTCTCGTCACATTCTGGGACACTCCCATGAAACCCAAGAGAGGAGATAACACGGCTTGAACATCTCTTTGGACTGGCTAGCCAGATATTATCCAATAAATACTATCAGACAAGCTGTTCAAACTTTCTGAGTCTCAGTTCAAATGGCAATACCTACCAGGAATGCAGAGAACTTATAATGAGCTAAGTATAGGTAAGTGGTATTTGACATATAGCAAGCTCTGAACCAATGTTACTTCTCTTTTTACCATTGAACTCAATATAGATTTTGCATTCTCTGAAAATCTTTCTTAGCACTTCAGACATACAAACTATCTCATCTTTTAAGTCCTACTGCACTTTTACTTCAGTACAACACTTTACCATTTGGCCATCTGCAATTATTACTATCATTAACAAAATAGTCATAGCAGCTACTGTTTTATTAATCACGTATTATCTACACATTATAAAATGATGTATATTTATTTTCTCGAACTTCCACAACAACCCATGAGAGTAATTATTTTTCTCAGTGGACAGATACAGAAAAAAAATCAACTTGAGAGTTTAAGTAGGTACTTTGTCAAGGTCCTATAAATAGTAATTTGCAGAGAGCCCATATATGAACCCATATTTGACTCTGACGTCTTACTCTAATCTATTAAAACCTCATACTTCGGGGCACCTAGATGGCTTATTTGGTTAAGTTTCCGACTTCAGCTCAGGTCATGATCTCACGGTCTGTGGGTTCTAGGCCCGCATTGGGCTCTGTGCTGATAGCTCAGAGCCTGGAGCCTGCTTCCGCTTCTGTGTCTCCATCTCTCTCTCCCCCTCCCCTGCTCATGCTCTGTCTGTCTCTCTCTCTCTCATTCTCTCTCTCTCTCCCTCTCTCAAAAATAAATAAACATAAACAAAATTCAAACCTCATATTCCATCTCCTGGATGAGTCTGTAAACTTCTTGAGGCCAGGGAATTACAGGGCATTCATTCACTCATTCAACAAATATTTTATGGAGCACTTACTATGCACAATTCTAGGTACATGATGAACAAAACAAACAGAATTTCCTGTGTTTAGTAAGAATACAAAACAATGTTCAATATTGTTAGTCATCAGGAAAATACAAATTAAAACCTAAAGGAGATAGTCCACACACCTACAAGGATGGTGAAATAACATGGTACACAGCACTGATGATGGCACATGCTGACTAAAACCGGTGATGAGAATGTAAAATGGTACAGACACTTTCAAAGTACTACACTTTGAAAACACTGTTTTGTTTAAGTTAAACATAAACCTACTCAATAACCTATTCCTAGATACATACCCAAGAAAAATGAAAACACATGTTTACATAAAGACTTGTTTCCAGCAGCTTTGTTTATAATAGTCAAAAAACTGAAAACAACCCAAATTTCCATTAACTGATGAATGGATAAACAAATCTGATAGATTTATATTATGGAAGTATTCAGTAAGAAAAATGAAGAAACCACTGATCCATGCAACAACATGCATGAATTTCCAAAGCACGATGCTAAGTGAAAACTGCTGGGGACAATAGGGTACATATTGTATGATTTCATTTTTACAATTTCCAAGGAAAAACAAAAAGTACAGATCGATTGTTGCTAGGGACTATGGGTAGGGGGAGGAGTAGACCATAAAGGGGCATGAGGGAAATTTTGGGGCATATTATAGCATTTTGCCAAACTGGGTAGAGGATGGATAGGCAAAGGCTGAGCAGGAATGGCTACACCAAGCCAGCCTGGCTGTAATAGATAATGCATAGGGATTTACACTCCCCATTCTAACTACAGGTCTTACAAGTGCCGACCTCCATTACAACCAGAGGAAGCACAATCCCAGGAGAAAAGTTTAACCTTGAGTAGGAGAGAAGGAAATAGAAGTTAAAATACCTAGGTCTCATATTGCTAGACTAAAGATAATTTGCAGGCTTATATAATAAAGGATCATGGGCCTTACTTTAAAGATTTTGTGGGGGCGCCTGGGTGGCGCAGATGGTTAAGCATCTGAGTTCAGCCAGGTCACGATCTCGCGGTCCGTGAGTTCGAGCCCCGCGTCGGGCTCTGGGCTGATGGCTCAGAGCCTGGAGCTTGTTTCTGATTCTGTGTCTCCCTCTCTCTCTGCCCCTCCCCCGTTCATGCTCTGTCTCTCTCTGTCCCAAAAATAAATAAACGTTGGAAAAAAAAATTAAAAAAAAAAAAAGATTTTGTGAAGGAGACTGGGAACCTTCTTAAAAATATATGCCTGAGGGGCGTCTGGATGGCTCAGCTGGTTAAGCATCCAACTCTTGATTTTAGCTCAGGTCATGATCCCAGGGTAGTGGGATCAAGCCCCACGTCAGGCTCCATGCTGAGTGTGGAGCCTGCTTAACATGCCCTTTCTTTCTCTCCCTCACTCTTTCTCTCCGTCTAAAAAATAAAGTACTTGCTTAAATACGTGTGTATGTGTGTGTGTACATACACATAATCCTGGTCCATGTGGCTCTAAGAACCTGAACCACAGAAACTAACCTCTAGGATAATTAGCTCAACCATGTGCTATTGCCTTGGTGGGAGAGGAAGAAGGTTCATGGTCCAATTATAGTTCAAGGTGGCAAGGTATGGGCTTACTTCAGTCTAGATTTCCTGTCCAATGATATCCATTACAGTGAGTGAGATGTGTGCTCAGGAGCACAAATGGAGAATGACAACTGAGGACCATAAATGACCTTATCAGGACTTCCTGCCATGCAGTCTTTCCCAACCTGGATTCTCTGAAATCTGAACCATGGATCACAGAAATGATTTGAGTAGCGATTTACGAAACTCTTTTAAGAATGCTACATAAGTAGGGCAATCTAGATGCACGGGAGAAAAGTAACTTTATTAAATAATAGGGATTCCTTGGGCGTATTAGGGCTTAATTATCTTTCAGGACCTTTGTTGAAAAAGGCTAGAGCATAAAAGATTTCCCATTCCAAAGGATCAAAAAATGGGTAAAAAGATAGTAAGTCTCAATGGGCAGACTCAGAAAGAGAGTAAAGACACCAGAGATTCCCATGCTGCAGGATAAGAAAGTGGGGAAAGCACATAGAAGATTCCCATCTTCCAGATCTACTCGCATACCCAGAGAACTTGGGGAAATCCAGCAGTCTTCAAAGATGGCCTTTGTTCTCCTTTATCTATTACGTTGTACATTCATCCTCAACAATCGGATTTAAAGCATGCATTTGCTTTTGTATGTGCATGTGTATATATTTTTATGTGTATATACAGGCATATAGGTTCTTATTAATTAGCTTCCAGTCTCTACAATAATCTTGGACCCAATCAAAAGGGATTAGTGGTCAGCTGAGGTTAGGGATGGGAGCAAGACTCCTGACCCATGAATTTTCCCTGCTAGTCATTCACCCTCAGGAAATGAACCTTCGTCACTAATTCTGCCAACCTCCCTCCTGCTTGGAGGACTCTATGATCCCCATATATTGTGAAGAAAATAATATGTTTAATCAATAGTCATGGTGTGTGCACTGACAGCTGGAATGTAAGCCTGTGGTTCTTTAGCGGGGACCCAGATGTGTCCTTATAGCAATGTTGTTTATAAAGTAACTTGGTGGTTTCCTGTTGTTTCTGGCCCTAATGAACCCTTTACTTCTCATTTTAAGTAAGAAATCAGCATGGTGCTTTGGAAAGAGCTTTGTTCTAAAAGGGAGGCGATCTAGCATTTTTCCTTCCCCTACAGACACCTGTGAGGTGCTCTGTACATAACACTTAACACATATTTATTTAATTGGGTTGAACTCTACTGGCTGTGACTCTAATGGTCCTATTAATAACAACATAATTTTTGCTATTACCTTATATATTTATTTGCTTATCTGCTTATTATCTATCTCCTCCCCTAGAATATATACTCCATGAGTTGAAGGTTCTTGACAGTTTTATTTACTGAAGTATTCCGAATGCTTAGAACAGTTCTTGGTCCCCTAGGAGGTGATCAATAAATATTTGTTAAATAAATGAACAACCTTTCATTGAGCTTTGTGAAATATGCCAGGCATGGTGCTAAAAAATTTAATACAGATTATGCCATTTCATCAAATGTGTCTCAAACTTTAATGTGCAAAAAATGCATACTCTGATATCTTTTTTAAATGCAGATTCTGTTCAGGGTTGGGTGGGAATGGAATTCTGCATTTCTGACATCTTCCAGGTAGTGATGCTGTTTCATGTACCACACTTGTAGTAGCAACGATCAAATCCTCATACCAACCCATAATCCATCTACCATTCGCCCCTTTATTTTTCAGAGAAACAAAATGAAGCCTTCTGAATATTCAATAACTTATCCAGGGTCACACAGCTAATGACTAGGAGAGTCTGGTAACAGAAACAAATAACATCTTATGTCTCTGAGTCACAATTCCTGAAAAATACATATCCAGGTATATGCATTTAGGTTGTGGCAGATAAATGTTGCAAGTATGTTTAGAGCGAGATCTCTCTATATCTCTAGGACACATTTCTATAGAGATGAAGTACCTCATTCATTCATTCACTCAAGGATTTATTGAAGGTCACCTCTAGGTAGCCTTCTGCCTATATGAATGTCTCACCTTGTTTTGAAGATGCATCTACATCCATCCATCCATCCATCCATCCATCCATCCATCCATCCATGTATACCTGTATTAAAAATAAGCAGTTTCTCACAAACCATTCTTCAGTGAAAACGGTCCATAGCTACCCATTAAGAAAACTCTAGTAAGCTCAAGTTTTTTCTGCTCATCCTTAGACAATAGTCCAACTGTCATCTTCTGTGGCACACAAAAGCCCATTCAGAATTTGGTCTGATGCATTCAGGATCTTTACTTAATGTTGTTTTGGTGGTGGTGGTGGTGGTGGTAAAATACACATAACAAAAACCATTTTAAAGTATACAATTTAGTGGCATTTAGCACATTTACAATGTTGTGCAATTATCACCACTAATTCCAGAACGTTTTTATCACCTCCTACCTACTGAGCAGATAGATATTCCCTTTTCTCCACTCCCTGCAGTTCCTGGCAATGACTACCATACTTTCTGTGTCTATGAAAGTCTCTATTCCAGAAATACGATGGAAATGGAATCATATATTATATGGCTTTTTGTATCTGGCATATTTCACTTAGCATCATTTTTTTTAGGTGTCTGTAATTGATCTTTTTTTTTTAATGTATGAAATTTATTGTCAAATTGGTTTCCATACAACACCCAGTGCTCATCCCAAAAGATGCCCTCTTCAATACCCATCACCTACCCTACCCTCCCTCCCACCCCCCATCAACCCTCAGTTTGTTCTCAGTTTTTAACAGTCTCTTATGCTTTGGCTCTCTCCCACTCTAACCTCTTTTTTTTTTTTTTCCTTCCCCTCCCCCATGGGTTTCTGTTAAGTTTCTCAGGATCCACATAAGAGTGAAAACATATGGTATCTGTCTTTCTCTGTATGGATTATTTCACTTAGCATCACACTCTCCAGTTCCATCCACGTTGCTACAAAGGGCCATATTTCATTCTTTCTCATTGCCACGCAGTGCACATTGTGTATATAAACCACAGTTTCTTTATCCATTCATCAGTTGATGGACATTTAGGCTCTTTCCACAATTTGGCTATTGTTGAGAGTACTGCTAAAAACATTGGGGTACAAGTGCCCCTATAGCATCATGTTTTCAAGGCTCCTTGTTTTGCACATCTCAACACTTCATTCTTTTTTATGGCTGGATAATATTCCACTGTATAAATATAACACATTTTGTTCATCCATTCATCAGCTGATAGACTTTTAGGCTGTGTCCACTTGTCAGCTACTGTGAATAGTACTACTATGAACATTCTTGTGCACTTTGTTTGAGCACTTGTTTTCAATTCTTTTGGTTATATATCTAGGAGTAGAACTGCAAAGTAATATGGTAATTCTATGTTTAAATTCTGGAGGAAACACCAAACTGTTAGCCAGAGTGGCTGAACCATTTTACATAACCACCAGCAATGCACCTGGTTTCAATTTCTCCACATCCTTGCCAACAACATTATTTTCCATTTTTTGATTATAGATCCTAATGAATGCAAAGTGGTATCCCTTTGTGATTTTGTCATTTTCCTAAGCACTAATGGCTATATCCAAGATCTTAATCAAAACTCTGAACCTGATTTAACATTGAATCTCTTATTTCTTTTTGCTAACTAGTGTCCTTAAAGAAAAGGAGATTGATACACTAAAGGACACGAGAACCCATGTGTACAGAGTGACAACCATGTGAAGAGGCAGCAAGGTGGTCAGCTACAAGTTAAAGAGAGAAGCCTTAGAGGAAACCAAGCCACTGACACCTTGACGTTGGATTTCTAGCCTCCAGAACTGTGAGAAAAAACAAATTTCTGCTGCCTAATCCATCCAGTTTGTGGTGTCTTGTTATGAAGCCTGAGCAAACTAATACAGCCCCTCAGTGGAAGCTTAGGAAGGAAATGGCCTATTCAACATCCTGGTACATACAGGAAGCTTGGTGATCCCTGGCTCTGGAATCCCAAATCTTTTATTAAGCACTGGCTTTAACCCTTACTACCTGTGTGCCCTTGGGAAAGTGACCTTGGTTTTCCCAAACTATTTCTTCATGTAGAAAATGGGAATACTAATGGGGAAACTGTGGTTGTCCTACTTGATCACACAGGGTTTTAAATCAATGCATGGCCACTTACTTGCTCACATGAGTCTCACTCTGAAGGACTCTGAGGTCTAAAAGAGGGAATCTATGCAAAAGTGCTTTCTAAATTCTAAAGTGTTATAAAAATGCTCATTAATACAATCACAACATCTACAAAACTGTTAATGGGGGGGGAAGGAAATCAATCGGTGTGTTATTTTGTTTTGAGTGCAGGGTCAGGGTGTAAAGTGGCATACACACCCCTCTGCCTGTCAGCAGCCGACAATTAATCTGTCTCAGGGTATTTTTAAACATCGGGAATCATGTATTTTCCATTCACTAGCTGGAAGACTGCCATCCAAAACAGCCAGCATCAGCTATCAGCTAAATTAATACTTGCTGCTACTAAGAATTCATCCACCACCTCCTTCACTTCTACTAGTTCTTGCAAAGTAGCCAACACAAAGTTCCCTGGAGCTGAGCTCAGGCATAGAGTGAGGCCTGATTTTCTCATTCTGATATCCATGGGATTAAGGACTCATCACCTAGAGAGCATCCATATGCCCTAGAAAATGTGCTAGACATTTTAATACGTGTACTATCTTATGTAACACTTACATCAATTCTTTAAAGTGGGGGATAATAACTCCATTTTAAATTCAAGCAAATTGAAGCTTAGAGAGGTCAGTGATTTTCCATTCACTCCTTTGACATATTATTAATTGAGCACTTTCATTTTGTTAACTCCTAAGTACCAACTGCTGGAGAATACAACGTGAAACTCGCAATCTTGGCGAGGGAGAAGTTCACAACAAAATAAACAAGCTAATATACTTCAGAACTTTAGTTGTATGAAGACAATTCACAACATAGCCAATCACAACATGAAAGGTAAAAACCGTAGTAGGGGGAATAGACAACAATCAAACATGCAAATGAACACAGATTTAAGTTCCACTATGGGACTTCACAGAAGGAGTGGCCAAAGTTCAGGTGGGTGGATATACTTCATCAGAAAACTGAAAGATGAAGAGTTGCCATCTGTCCAAAAGGGCAGCATGGAAACAAAGTCCTAATGATAGTGTTTAAGTTTCTGTTTCTGGCCATGAAGAACCTTATTCCTCTGTGGTATAGGAGTTGATACATTCTCTTTCTTTAAAAAAAAAAAAAAAAATTAACGTTTATTTATTTTTGAGATAGAGAGAGACAGAGCATGAACAGGCGAGGAGCAGAGAGAGAGGGAGACACAGAATCTGAAACAGGCTCTGGGCTCTGAGCTGTCAACACAGAGCCCGACGCGGGGCTTGAACTCACAGACCGTGAGATCATGACCTGAGCCGAAGTCGGACGCTTAACCGACCAAGCCACCCAGGCGCCCCAATACATTCTCTTTCTAATTAAAGTTAAAAAGTTAGGAATCTTAGTATAGACCCAAGGGCCAAATTGTAAGACTTTTTGTGATAGTTACCAACTGGTGTATTAGGGAATTCATTTCATCCTTCTGAGGTTCAGCTTTCAAATCTGCCTTGTTATGGAATACTACTTGGCAATGAGAAAGAATGAAATATGGCCTTTTGTAGCAATGTGGATGGAACTGGAGAGTGTTATGTTAAGTGAAATAAGTCATACAGAGAAAGACAGATGCCATATATGTTTTCACTCTTATGTGGATCCTGAGAAACTTAACAGAAGACCATGGGGGAGGGGAAGGAAAAAAAAAAGTTAGAGAGGGAGGGAGCCAAACCATAAGAGACTCTTAAAAACTGAGAATAAACTGAGGGTTGATGGGAGGTGGGAGGGAGGGGAAAGTGGGTGATGGGTATTGAGGAGGGCACCTGTTGGGATGAGCACTGGGTGTTGTATGGAAACCAATGTGACAATAAATTTCATATTAAAACAAAACAAAACAAAAACAATTCTGCCTTGTTAAACTTACAGTTTAACTAATAGCATATAGCTATTCTGAGGATAAACGGGGCAGCATATGTGAAGGTGCTTTAGCGTGTGCTATACAAACATAAGACATTACTGAAAACAGCAACAACTTCCTATAGAAAAATGTGATCCACTACTGTCATTCAAAGGGACATTAATCCAATTGGTTAAACCTCTTCCAGAAGAGTTTACCAAGTTGAATTCTTAAAATCAGCCCTGATCACAAACCTGCTGACAATCCACAGTTAGCTCCCAATTGCCTCCAGGATAGGAAATGTGTCCCCCAGCCTCATCACATTAAATGTGTCCTTCCACCAGGATCCCAACCTCATCATTGTTTCCCAAATTTCCAGTATTTTGAGAATCATCCAGGGGCTCATGGGGATTTGATTGATAAGTATCCAGATGCCAAGGTACAATTAGTAACTTACTAACTCTGAACCTTGAGCCAATGAATCTGTGTACAATTAATAAGCACTATGGGGGATTCTTATAATTGGCTTATTTGGACAAGCATTACAGGTCATTGGTCCCCAAACATATGTATACATAAACATCACCTGTAGAGCTTATGAAAAAATACATTACTGGCAATAACCTCCAATAAAATTTCTAATTTAGTGTATTTCTTGTGCAACTGAGGAGATGTATTTTTAATAAGCTCACTCACTGTCCCTAGCTGTTGTCAGTGGCTCATTGGTTAAATGTAAGGAAGCACTGGTCTCGAATAGAATGAATTACTGTCTACTGTACTCTCTGAACTTCCACCTTCCTCTCTCTCCACAGTCTACCATCAATTTAAATTCCACTTCTTACAAAAAGCCCTAGAATTTCTGCCCTCATCTCCACTGCCCTAGACTTATTTAACATATTTTGGGAGAGATATGGACTTTCTGAAGTCACTCTCTGTCTTATAGCTTGGATTGTTATTAATTAGATATTGGAGGGAAAATGTAGAATTTGGAGATAATTAGAAAGGAAGGGTGAGGAAAGGGAAGAGGGAAGGAAAGATGGAGGAAGGAATCAAATATTTAAAGTTTGTTTTAAATACCAGAAATGGATATGGATGTCAAAAGACCCTGAAGTCAGAAAGTCCAAACGTGATGTATCTCTCTCCCATGTTTATGGGGGAGAATGAATATAGTGTAAGCCTATTCTCTGAAAGCATACGACATTTCTGCACCACTACAGAAACTCCTGGCTTCTCAGAACAGGGGGAGATATTTAGATAATCTTGAGATATTCTCCAGGGTGCCTCAACTCACATTTATTATAGATTTTAACTCTGAGGAGCATATAATCCTTCCTCTAAAGTGGGGACTGTGAAAAAGAAAAAGTGAACAAAAGAAAAGGGCAGGTAGAAAGAAAATAAATCATTTATCCAGGCAAACTATAATGCATCCCTAAATCCAATCTGCTATGCAAGCTCCATTTCTAATTTTTGCATCATTGCCCCTTCCAAAATTCATAGGATGAAGGCTAAATCCCCAATGTGATGGTATTCAGAGGTGGGGTCTTTGGGAAGTAATTATATCTTGGTGGTGGAGCTCTCAGGAATGACATTAGTGCCTTTACAAGGTGAAACATCAGAGAAATGATGTCGCTCTCTCTGTCTACCATGTGAGAACACAGGAAGAAGAAGGACACCTGCACACAAGAAAGCCCTCACCAAATGACAGAACTGTTGGAGCCTCGATGCTGGACTTCCCAGCCTCCAGAACTGTGAGAAATAACTACTGTTGGTGATGGCAAGCAGTCTATAGTATTGTTATTGTAGCCTGAACTAGAGACAGAATCCAGCCCACCCTAGACTTTTCTGAATCATTGAGCCTTCCAATTGCCTGTGTATAACTTTCCCCAATTCAGCTACAATCACCAGTGAGAGAAAACGTGCCTTGAAACAAATGTGTTGAGCCAGCACCAAAGGGGTTTTGGGGGCAGGAGGTAGGGCAGAGGATGGCGATGGGTGAGGATAATAGCTTCCTGAGTGTTTGTTCCATCAATGACCATCCTGCATCATGAGGAGAGCCTCAAGGTTGGTTACTTGCAACAGACAGTGGGATTTCAAGCAGCCCTCAACTGTGTTCCCTTTCTGGAGGATCTCCACTTTTTCTACTGTGATGAAGCTAGTTCATTCTCTCTCTTTCTTAGAGCCTTGTGAAGCATGGGAAAACAGGGACCAAGTCTGACTCCCTTCTCTTTAGATCCACATTAAAAATGGTTTTGCCACCTGCTAACTATAAAGACAATTTAGATGCTGTTTCTGGCCCAGGCAAATAACTGAAAACTGGGTGATCAACCTAAATCATGTTTTTGAAAATAATAGTATGTTCATGTTATGTACACCACTGGATCCCCTCTTTTCCCACTTCTGATGGACTTAAACTTTTTTATTTATTGTTATTTTTTTAATCTTTATTTTTAAGAGAAGAGGGGAGAGAGAGGGAGGGAGAGAGAGAGAGGGAGAGAGAGAGAGAGAGAGAGAGAGAGAGAGAGAGAGAGAGAGCAAGCACATGAGCAGGGTGGGAACAGAGAAAGAGGGAGACACAGAATCTGAAGCAGGCTCCAGGCTCAGAGCTGTCAACATAGAGCCTGATGCGGGGCTCAAACCCATGAACTACAAGTTCATGACCCGAGCCAAAGTCCAAAGCTTAACCAACTGAGCCACCCAGGCGCCCCTGGACTTAAACTTTTTAATGGCTTCCAATGCTCTTTTAAGTAAGACTAAAATTACTGATGAGCTTGCAAGAATCTGCACCGTCTGGCCTCTATAATGGTTGAAGCTTGCCCATCACCCTCTATTCTTACCCATGGCCTACTCCCTCACAATCTTTCTTATCTCCTCCTCTTCAGTCAAGACTAAGCCAAAATTGTGTTTCCTTTAAAAACTGTCTCCAGAACAGTGCAGGCTCTCTGCAGGAAGTTAATGGTCTTTTAGCTCCTGTATTTTTTCCTTTATGTCACTTATCAATATTATAATTACAATAATAACAATTATGGAATTAGTGGCTTAATAAATTAGTGTTAAAGTCTCTACTAGAATGTCAATTCCATGAGGATAGGGGACCACTTTTATGTTTAGCATCCTCAGAGTTTAGTAGGATATCAGGAGCCCAATAAACCTTTTTTTGAAAGAATAGCAAATGGAAGTGAAGAATGTTTATAGGGAAAGACTCTGTGTTGGTTTCCTTTGGTCTACATTTGCAAATATGCATAAATTAGTAGAATAGCAAGATGCCTCTCTGATCTTCATACTCTAGGCAGAATTGGCAAGAGCCTCTAATTCCAAAGGTCTTGGATGTCTGAATACACTCAGCCCTGAAAATATTCTTCTACACATTTTTAGAAAACTCCCCCAACCCCCAACATGGAAATCTTGGCTTTTGATCCCTGCTTCTAGACCTGCTTTCTTTCTTTTGTACCATGTTGAAAATTTAGACATAAGACTCGCTTCTGTCTATCACTTTAAAGATGTGAATGTACCTAAACCATTATGACTGAAGATTTCAAGGGGTGGAAGGAGGCAGAAAAAAAATGTTTATATCACAGCAGTACAAACAGCCTTCAAAGTTTCCAGCCACCACCATGTCTCCTGCTTGATCTCAGGAGTTCCAAATGAAATAATCTCCTATTCTTCAACAGATACATTTGCTCCCTCTTTTAAAGCCTTGCCATATTGCAAAAGGGAATCTGACCCACTTTGAGTAGTATTTTGGGTTATTTCTCCTAACAAAGATAGTTTCCTTCCCAAGAAGAATCTCATTGTCAGATGGGAAGATGGCATTTACTATTTTTATTTTATTGTTATCTCCTCTTTAGAAACTTCAGTTTGTCATTTTTTTTTTCACGATGGTATATTTCTATAGAAATTTGAGTGAATTCTTCCAATTGAAAAACAAAGTGATGATGGAACTACATAGAACAAAAGCTAGGGACACACATTAATCTGGGTTAAAATCTGGAATCTACAACCTAGTAGACTGCAGATAAGTTCTTTGAACTCTTTAATACTTCATTTCTCTATCTGTAAAATGGGGATAATAAGGATTCTGAATTTTCTACTTACATGAAAGAATAAATCACTTCATTGTTTAAGCCAACATGAAATGGTTTGATTTTTGCTTGCCTTCAAAGGCTTGGTAAATAACCCCCTGTTGTAAATTATTTTAGCACCACCCTTTCAGTTCATTTGGTCTCTGTCTCTATATTTGCTTTAATACCACAGCTTGGAGCTTTAGTAATTCCTCACCAAGTAGTACTGACAATCATAATACAATGAAACTCATTATTATTTTACTTTTTAAATATTCCTAAGATACTGTGCAAGGACAAAAGTTATGATTTTATAATTATCTTTCACATGGATCATTTTAAAATAAGCAATTTACTATGTTTCATATATGTGTATAACATCGATGCAATTTATGTTTTATATATGTGAAATAACTTATGAAAACTTGTTTCTTCCCCCTTATCTATCAATGATTATAATATATAATCATGTGTATATACCTGTTCTTCCCCTTTGCTTATCTACCAATGATTATAATATATATATACACATATATGTATATATACGTATATATACATAGACACATATGTGTATATATGTATATATACATATATGTATATATACATATATGTGTCTATGTATATATACATATATGTATATATGTATATATACATATATGTATATATATACACACACATATGCACACACACCTGTTTCTTCCCCTTTGCCTATCTATCAATTATTCTAATATGTAATCATATGTATATACTTGTGATTTCCCCCTTGGCTGTCCAACATCCTTTTTGTCTTACCATTCTGATCACACTAAATTTTTTCCTTTGGGAAGCCACCCTCTCATACTGCATAATAGGCAGATGAGAATAGGACTGACTTTAGGCCTAATTCACTGCAAACTAACTCAATGTGTGGCATTCTCAGAGTCATGATGTTAGTCCATAAAAGGCTCAGTTAGGGCTAAAATAGGATAATTTGCTTGACTGTTGTGGGAACACACCTGCTCTATTCCCATGATACGAATGAGGAAGCAAGAAGTCCTAACTGCTGATGGTAACTATCTTGCAACCATAAGGAAGATCAGCCTGGCACTAGGCAGAAGGAAAAGCCAAGAAAACCCAAAGAAATGAAGATTCAATCTGACCAAAATGTTCCTAAGCCCATATATTTCTGGCTTTTTCAATTATGTGAACTAATCAATCCTTCTTTTATCACTGAAGCTAATCGCAAGTGGTATTAGTAACAACCTACCAAAAGCAAGCTAAATAATACACTCATTACCTTTGTGATTTATATTTTCCGTTCAATTTTGTTTTATGTCTCTATATTTGCAACAACATCACTATTTTTTTTTATTATCTGATAAGGCTAGAATACTGTTATGATATTCTTTTATTGAATACTGGACCTTTCACCTACTTACATTTCCAAATAAATATAAAATCATTTAATTAAGTTTCAAAGATAAGACAGCTTGAATTTTGACTGGAATTACATTAAATCTAAAAATCAAGGTTAATAGACTATTTTCCAATATTTTCTCTTCCCATTTAGGAACCTAGTGTATCCAACCATTTAATCAAATCTTCTTTTAAGTTCTCTCTAATACGATTTTATAGATTTATTTATGACTACATATTGCCCATTCAATTTATGCCTCAATATTTCACAATTTATTACTATTCTGAAAGGATGGCTAAGTATTTCTTTCCCAAGTGGTAATTGTTAATATACTGATATTCTTCTTGGCAGTTTAGTTTTCAGAAGCATAGTACCTTGAAAGTAGATCACCTGAATCTTCTAATCATGGGTCAGCCACTAACTACCTTTATTTCCTTGGACAATTTACTTACTCCTGTGTCCCACAGAACTCCCACCTATTAATGAGACATTCCTCATAAGGGTGTGATGAATATTAAAAGAGTTAATACATGGAAAACACTTAGGATAGTACCTGACACATAAGAAGCCCTCTATAAATCTTAGTTATCATAATTTCTTGTTGTCATCATTTTATTGTTGATGTTACCCACATTATTATAAAAGTAATAATGCTTTTTTTAAAGCTGAGTTTGGATTAGTGTTTTCCTACCTATCTATCCATATTCATCCATCTACTAATCTACCTACCTATACTATACCTATTCTTCACTTTAACCTTTCTATTTAAATGAATTTGTGAGAAGGTATAAAATTAAAATTGGCAATAATATTAGTGGGCATGATAAAAAAAATATTAGTGGACATGGGTATTTTGTTTACAAAATTAAAAGAGATGTCAATGGATTTTCTTCATTGATTGCAATCATGTTTGTGACATTTGGTTTTAGAGTGACTCTATTATATCAAGAATGGATCTTTTCTCCCCTGCCTCCTTCCTTTGCTCATTTCTGTCTTTCTCCTTTCTTATTTCCTAAGTGGTACCGAAACCTCAAGCAATAACAAAAGTTAAACAATTAAAGTTGAAACTTTTCTATCAACATTGACTCTTTCTTTGCTTCCAATAAATTTTCTTTTCTCTGAATGTTTATTTTTGTGTGTGAGAGAGAGAGAGGCAGAAAGAGAGAGAGAGAGAGATCATGAGCAGGGGAGGGGCAGAGAGAAATGGGGACACATAATCTGAAGTAGGCTCCAGGCTCTGAGCTGTCAGCACAGAGCCCAGTGCAGGGCTCAAACTCACAAGCTGTGAGATTATGACCTGAGTGGAAGCTGGCTGCTCAAACAACTAAGCCACCCAGGCACCCCATTTCCAATAATTTTTCTGATTAAGAATTCAGTATGTATCTCTAAAGTCTTTCTGTGTGTATATGTCTGTGTATACATATACAAATATAATTTGAAGGGTATGTTTTTCCTGACAATTTACTGTTTTTATCCTTCCAATTTTTTTTGACAAATTGATATACACATTCTTTTTAATTGCTGCATAACATTCCATGACCCCTGCATAATAATCCAAGGCAGTTTATGACAGTTTATTTAACCATATCTCTTTAATGGATATTTAGAGATTTCAATTTTTCACTATTACAAACACTATATTCCTTATATATAGAATATAGAATATGTAGAACTTTGTTGCAATATTCTACAAAGCTCTCCTAAATTTATCATCAAAGATGTAATGGTATGATGTAATACAATGATGTAATGGGTGTGACACATCAAAGATGTAATAAGTATCAACAAAGATGTAATTCAGTAGATAGTTTCCTACCAGGAATTCATCTGATCCAAAGTCCCATAAACAATAAAATAAACCTATAGTCCAGTAATCTCTTACATAACAATGGCAAGGGTGGTGAAAAACATACTACAAATTGATATAAAATGGTCATTGAACTAGGGTAACAGGGACACTTGGTGATGATTATGTACTATTGATAATCTTAGAAACATGAAAAAAATTACCATAATAAGATAAAGAAGAACTGCTAAAAATATATGGAGAATGCCAGACATATAATTAGAGTTATCAGATTCAGCTCATTATTATTGCTGTGTGACAGTTATAGTAGGAAAAAAAAAAAAAGAACACTTAGAGAATTTGTTCTTAAGGTGTGAGAAGATGTATCACAATCCTCAAAAGAAAAGATTATTTTTCAAACTAAATAGAATTTTGCCTCAGTCCTGGCATTCTTTTTAAAAAAAATTAATGTTTTTTTAATTTATTTTATTATTTTTTTTTGAGAGAGAGAGAGGCAGCAAGCAAGCCAGGGAAGAGCAGAGAGAGAGAGAGAAATCCCAACCAAGCTTCTTGCTTTCAGCACAGAGCCCAACGTGAGGCTCAAACTCACATGACCCAAGCTGAAACCAAGAGTCAGAAGCTTAACCTACTGAAACACCCAGGCACACCTCAGTAAAGGCATTCTTATGGCTCATTTCTCTTCTTTGTCCTCAATGCCATATCTAAGAAGTTGATATGGTGACTGTCACAGCCCTAGCTATTAAGGGAAATATGTCAATTTCCTCAGATTCACAGCAAGGAAGAACAGCTGAAAACCACACAGGAAGTTTGTTTACTTTTTAAAATGTGAATATTTTATATAATATATATCTATATCTATCTATATATATATCTCCATCCCTTCATAGGGAACACATGTTCCTTTTCTACAAATAGAGCTCATATTTTAAAAATTGAAAATTTACCAGCTAAATTGCAGAGAAAAAATTTGTATTCTTCAGATCCTAAGAACAATTCTTCAGACCTAGAAATTAAAACTACAAAATTTGAATACAGGTGACCAATAATTAGAAACAATTTTGAAAAATGAATTCCTAACCAATAAGGTAAGAGATCAAATGTGGAGCACCACCGAGGGAATTTGTTACCTACAATGTGAAAAATTATTTAGAGTGTTTCTTAAATGTTTAGTCTTATTCAAAATGAAATCTATGTGCCAAAAAGCAAAATGATTTTCATTTCAAATATATAAAATAGAACAGATCTTTTCTAATATTTCAAAAAATGAGATATTTTTATTAAATATGATAAAAACATATAGAAAGCCTTTTATAAAATATCTATGCCAAGGGCCCAGGGCGCCAAAACCTTATACCTAAATGAATGAGGACACTTCAAAGATTTGGTTTTTCATGCAGATCTACACATGTCCATTTAGTGGCCAAGGTATAGGTCCCACTACCAAACTTTGGGATAATTTTGATGATTAAGAAAATTGTAGACACATACTGACTCCAACAATGCAGAAACTTAGTGATGCATCATAGGGACTCAATTAAATTTTGCAAAAACAACAACAACAACAACAACAGCAAAAAACATTAAGGAAAACACAGAGTTCAAATCCTAGTTCTGACACTTCGCTTTTTTTTAGCCAAAATTTGACACCTTGCTACTGTTGTATCACATTGCCTTTTTTAAACTTCTCTTTTATCTTTTGTAAAAGAGGGAGCTGGAAAACAGGAACCTATGCCTTTTACTAAATCCTATGCTTTGATTCTTATTTTCAGATCTCAAGAGCACTGTGGAAAAGTGGTCTGAGAGACATCTGGAAAGCAAATGCAGATTGAATAAATGTGTCTATCTCTGTTTTCTTTATAAATATTATGGTAAAGGGATTTTAAGAAGTGATAAACCTAGAAGGAATATGCACTTTTTCATAGCCTTAATGCTGGATAAATAGTATTTAACCTATTATTGTTGTTATCATTTTTTTAATGTTTTTATTTATTTTTGAAGGAGAGACAGACAGGCATGAGCAGGGGAGGAGCAGAGAGATAGAGGGAGACATGCAATTTGAAGCAGGCTCCAGGCTCTAAGCTGTCAGCACAGAGCCCAATGCGGGGCTCAAACTTACGAACTGTGAGATCGTGACCTGAGCTGAAGTCGGACGCTTAACCGACTGAGCCACCCAGGTGCCCCCTGTTGTTGTTATTTTAAAGGAGAGAAAGTTGAAATCTAAGAGTCTGCAAAGGATGGTGGCAATAGGAAACAGGTGAGGCGGATCAACACTGAGGAACTGGGAAAGAGAAATTAGAAACATCCAGTTTCAGAGCACCTGGGTGGCTGGCTCAGTTGCTTGGGCTGCTCACTCTTGATTTTAGCTTAGGCATAAACTCATGGTTGGTGAGATCCAGTGGCAGATAGGGCTCTGCCCTGGCAACATGGAGCCTGCCTGGGATTCTGTCTCCCCATCTCTCTCTGTCCCTCCCCTGCTCACTCTCTTTCTTTCAAAACAAAACAAAACAGAAATTCAGCTTTTCAGAAGGCAGCAGCCAGGTTTGGGCTAAAATGAGAAGTGTTGGACAGAAAGTATGAATAAAGAAATTGTTCCCAAATTCTCCCTTTTTAGCACAGAGAGCCAGGAAACTACTCCCAACCCCCACTTCTGGAAAAAGAAAATAATTTAACTTGTTGAACTGAACCAGAGATATACAGGAGCAACAGAGAACAGGGGTGAAAAGAATTACATTAGGTGTAAATCTACATAATTCATCATGAATTATGCCCCTATAGCCCCTATAGCCTCTTTTCTCCAACTTAACTAGGACGCACTCCCATTCCTATGAAGAGAAATTTATCCAACTTACAAATCAGGACATTTAGTGCCAATCTCTCCACATTTTGATCAATTACCCTGAAGGAAACATAGTAGGAGAAAATGGGTGTGTTTAAATAATTTATTTAAATATGAATAATATCTAGAGACTACCAGGAATTTAAGAAAAACTCCATTCTGAAGGTGGAAAAAGCAAATAAACAAAAAGAACTGTAGGAAAACAATATTTTGAAAGCACAGTGAAATAATGACTAATCAATATCACTACATAGTTAAGATAAAATATTAAAGCTACAAATAAAGCAAAATCGGAAAACAGTATTACTAAAAAAGGAGGGAGGGAAAGAAGGAAGGAAGGGAAGGAGGGAGGGAGAGAGGGAAAGAAGGAAGGAAGAAAAAGAAAGAAAGAAAGAAAGAAAGAAAGAAAGAAAGAAAGAAAGAAAGAAAGAAAGAAAGAAAGAAAGAAAGAAAGAAAGAAAGAAAGAAAGAAAGAAAGAAAGAAAGAAAGAAAGAAAAAGAAAGGGCTTAAAATGGAGTCACTTGTGCTGAGTCCTATGTCAGCAAAGAAGACTTAATATCTAATTGTGGTTTCAGCATCTCTCAGAAATGTGACCTTTAACCAGTCAATCTGGAATTAATTACCTTGTCAGCGCTCGTGAGGTAATTTGCATAATAGACCCCAGTGCTTTCCCCAAAGAAAGGTGAACTTGCTTGAAATATTCCATTCTTTGTTAGAAAGTTCTTTTTTCCTCCCCTTCTGCCTATAAAAGCCTTCCATTTTGTACAGCTCCTCAGAGCTCCTTTCTGTTTGCTGGATGGGATGCTGCCTCATTCATGGATCACTGAAAAAGCCAATTAGAGCTTTAAATTTACTTGGTTGAGTTTGTTTTTTAACAGATTTGATGGCAGTGTTGGGACCAAAGGAGACTTCTGAGGGTTTTAAGACAACGAGAAGCAAGGGTGTGATACCCAAGAACCATTCGGAGTTCACTTGTCTTTCTCACCGTTCCCAAGGGCAAGTTTCTCTCAGTTCTGAGTTCTGTTCTTTTTGTGTTGAGCTCTCAATCTAATTTGCTTTACAGTACAGGGCAGGTCAGCTTGAGCTGGCAAATAGTTCTGCTCAGAGCCCAAGCCCGTAGTGTTTATTTCAGGCCACAGTTCTTGTTTAATTAGTGGAAACCCTCAGCCCTTGATTCTGTCCCAAGATCCACATGGGAACTGTTACTGGCAGTTTACAATTCTTCATTTATGTGGAGCCAGCAGTCTACAGTCACCATTTGTTCAGTTCTGCTGGTTTAATCCTTTGTCCAGTTCATGTTTCCATGGTGGGAACTGGTGGTGTTGCACACAGGGCCTTTTCTTGACCAGGAAGCCATAACATCTTTTGGTTACTGTCAATACATTAATGTGCACCTGTTTGTCTTATTTTGTGTGGATAAAGGATATTGCTAACGGGAATCTCAGAAGCAGCCCCAAAATTGGTGGGCACGGGTCAGCATTTGAAAGCTGTTAGAAGGGAACCCTCTTGCACTATTGGTGGGAATGCAAACTGGTTCAGCCACTCTGGAAAACAGTGTGGAGGTTCCTCAAAAAGTTAAAAATAGACCTATCCTATGACCCAGGAGGAGCACTGCTAGGAATTTACCCAAGGGATACAGGAGTACTGATGCATAGGGGCACTTGTACCCCAATGTTTATAGCAGTACTCTCAACAATAGCCAAATTGTGGAAAGAGCCTAAATGTCCATCAACTGATGAATGGATAAAGAAATTGTGGTTTATATACACAATGGAGTACTACGTGGCAATGAGAAAGAATGAAATATGGCCCTTTGTAGCAACGTGGATGGAACTGGAGAGTGTGATGCAAAGTGAAATAAGCCATACAGAGAAAGACAAATCCTCACTGTTATGTGGATCCTGAGAAACTTAACAGAAACCCATGGGGGAGGGGATGGAAAAAAAAAAAGAGGTTAGAGTGGGAGAGAGCCAAAGCATAAGAGACTCTTAAAAACTGAGAACAAACTGAGGGTTGATGGGGGGTGGGAGGGAGGGTAGGGTAGGTGATGGGTATTGAAGAGGGCATCTTTTGGGATGAGCACTGGGTGTTGTATGGAAACCAATTTGACAATAAATTTCACATATTAAAAAAAGAAAGAAAGAAAGAAAGCTGTTAGAATGCTTACCACCTAACCCAAGGATTCCCATGTTAAGATAAATTGGTCATGGAATGGAATAGATGGACACTGGGCTCCCTGCCGACCTCAACAAAATTTCTGTGCAACAAGGTACACTGTAAACAACCACACAATCCCCAAACCCATGGCACATCCCTCTTAGGTATTAATCTGGCTCTAAGAGACCAAAAAAGGCTTAGCTAATAGAAATGGAATCTTTTAAATTTCAATAGTTAAGCATGACCTCTTCCAGCACACCTTCTTATTTTATGTCTAAGAACTGTGGTCTCAAAAGCTATAGATATCTCTAGACATGCTGAAATCTTACTAAAAGCAACCTAGAATTACAATGGTCTCTGTGAGAAATATTACTATTAGTCAAGATCATTTAAGAGGTGTATTTAAAACAAGGGTTCCCAAATCAAATAAGCAGAATGAGATACTTATTTTAAGTGGCTTGAAGAGGCCTCCAAAAGGCTTTAAAAATGCCAAAATCGCTTCATCGAAGGATGAAAATAGTAAAAAAATATACAATAGGCACCCAAAAGACTGTCAAACCCCCAACTATTCCCCTCTGCCCTCCTTTATTTGAGTATCCACTCTATTAATCCGAATTGTCTTTTCACTCTAAAAAGACTACATGACTGTAAACAAAAGTCTTTCAAGTTAATATCCTTATAGACACTCCCGTATCTTCTCTCAATGATGAGCCCCTATCTCAGTCACTAGACCACTCCCTGGTTTAGAAGACTTAGTTATTTCCTGGTTAACTGCTACTTTCTTCCCTTAAACAGGGAAACTGAAATTAAAATTAATGAAAAATCTTGCCAAATGTTTTTAGATACCAGAGCCTGCAGAGCAGGTCCTAGGAAAACTGGCAGAAGCCGGGTAAGGTTGAAGATTATTGCCAGACACAGCTCTTGGATCTCTGTAGTGTAGAGGCACCATTTATGACCCAGGGGTTGGGGGTCCTGCAGGAACAGTCAAGAGGGTCCTTGGCTTCAGGTAGGGCTGAAATCAAATGTGAGCCAGCAGGAGGTGAAAGCAGAGTTTATTGAAGATATATAGAGAGAGTTTCAGATGCAGCATCCAAGAGACTTAGAAGGCAAAAAAGGGAGTCTTATCTTGGTTCCAGATCTAGGGTTTTTTTTTTATTGAGCAGGGTGGTCTGGTGCCTGTCCTCTCAGGCACCCAGCAACTAGTTAGAACAAAGATGAGGGCCTAGGTATTATTCCTTGGAGCCAGGGGGTTTTGGCTTTGAGATGTGATAGCTTCCTCCAGTTACTCTCACCTAGTTCTTCCTCAGATGTTATCCATTCTGCAGAAATCATTAACCCCTTGTCCCTTACCAGGAGGCCATATGCTATTTGCATTACAATGCATGTGTAGAGGGAGCTGGGGGTGCAAGTCCTAGCAAGAATAGAAACCAGAACAGAAGCAAAAAAAAAAAAATAAAATGGCTTTTTCTCTCATGGAGTACCTTTGATTTCCCTGTCTCATTAAGATCTTGGCTGGGCTTCCTGCCTGCTTAGAATGGGGAGGTTGTTGGCCCATCCTTTTGACTATTTTGGGAGCCACCTGAAGATATTATCTTTTGCACTCTCTTTGAGGAAACCTCATGGGCCCATAGGGTTGTTAGTTGAATACTGCCAGGACCATTTACTGTTTGTCCCAGCTGCAAGCTGACAAGATATTTGAAAGAATTTAATAATTCTGTGATCAGAAATTTGGCGAAATAGGAAGCTGATACTCAGTCTGATAGGATTTTTTTAGGCCTTCTTCCCTAAGGTAAATGTACCCAGAGGCAAAGAAAAACATTCCTACACACATGGATGGGTGTGTCAGTCCTTTCTTTCATAAGCAACTAACCTCACCTATTCATCTCTAAAGGCTTGGAGGCACGGTAAAAATTCTGGCCTTAGGACACAAAAGTCCTTCTTAAAGGAACTTGTACTCTTTCCCTGTGCCTTTGAGATGTAAATATTCTACTTGATCCCTCCAGGAACAGTTATCCAGGCCATCTCTTTGAAATGCAAACTTCAGGAAGGTAATGCTTATCAGAAAAACAATAAAAGGAGGAAATGTCATTTAAAACTTGGGTAAATTAAAAACCTTTTAACCATCCTCTTCACAAATATTAGTAAAAAGGTTTAGCCATTTGAGAAGGTAACCTTTATTTATTCCATCTGCCTGAGGTATAAGTTAAATCTAATCTCTGTCATAAGCAGTGAGTTTTGTATTATTGTACCTGACTCATGGTGTTAGTTTTTAAATGGAAACTATAACGTCTCTATTTGCATTAGTCTATTTATGTGTCTGTCTATCTATCCATCCATCCATCCATCCATCCATCCATCCATCCATCCACTAGATGTATGGTATTTTTCTGTCTCCAGATGGTATTACTAAGATTAATTTGTAAAAGAGCTCTATATAATTGGCTTATGTGAATTAAGGGTCCCTAAATTTCTCAGAAATATAATAGAAAGAAAACCAAATATCTTTCAGGTTCACATGATCTGGGAAAACACTTGGTATTAAAGCTAATTTAAGTTTTTTGGTTTAATTAAAATAGACATGTCTGTAGAGTTATCAACAGTGAATATGATGCAGACATAAGGCTTTTATTCTATCCAATTTATTAGTCAAATAAGTTCATTGTTATAAAATTTGCCAACAATAAGACAAACTTGATATGATGAAATTTCCATAAGTAATCTACTCACAATTATTGAGAACAAGTGAATTAAATAGATGCAAGCAGGATAAAAGTTTATAAGTGAACTTTTTCAATAGTTTCT
The DNA here is from genome assembly GCF_016509475.1 of Prionailurus bengalensis. Classification (NCBI taxonomy): domain Eukaryota; kingdom Metazoa; phylum Chordata; class Mammalia; order Carnivora; family Felidae; genus Prionailurus; species Prionailurus bengalensis. The sequence continues at coordinate 78,043,469 of NC_057359.1, read as the reverse complement.
CTACATCTTTTTGGAAACCTGAAACCTTAAAATTTTGCTAAGTTAATTTAAATGATGAATAGTCACTGGCTATCTTGGCCATTTCCCAAATAAGATAAAATACTGAAACATTAATTACTGAACGTAGGCTTAACCACTTTTGGCTTCTTACGGAGAAACTGAAGGTATTTGGGTCTATTAGTCAACATGTTTTGTGCCACACTGGAAAAGTTTACTATGAAAAAAGTGTTTCTAGAAATAATAAAAAGTATTTATAACTTTGTCAAGTTACAGAATGCTAATGTAAGATGGTGTGTAATTGGTTACTTCTTTATTTCCCCCCAAATTAAGGTTTTTCAGAGTTCAAAATTCTAATATATATAAAGTCACTACAAATAATAAAGGAAACATCCCAGATGGGGTTTTGGAGTGATGGTGGGGTTCGAAGCTGATGGCCAATAAAGAAATTTTGAGATGTCTTTGGTGCAAAAAAGGTGATTCTGCCTGGGCAGAAAGAGCTTCACTGGAGTTGTGGAGACTGACTGATTATATACTAAGGCATTGTTGGCAGGTAAAGGCAAAAGGGACGCCTCCAGAAGGACTTTCATATGCTAAAGAGGACTCAAACCAGGGGTCTTTGCTATTGTCAAGCTAAGGTTGTTTTCCCTCTAGTAAGGCATTAACATTAGGAAGGTAGGGCTTTTCTGGAGAAATGTTATACTCTGTATTTGCCTCAAGTATTTGTCAAAGGGATGCAGGTTATAAGGAAATTTAATTTTACCTGCCATTTCCTTCTTGCCTTTGTTTCCCACCTCAATAGGAGGGGAGGGATGCTGGGCTCTAGGAAACTGAGTCTATAGGTTTCTGGAGATCAGGCTATTGATAAAATTGCCTTTTTCTTGTAATTTACCAAGACATAAACTGATGGAAACTCCTGTCCTATAGAACTATGATCTCTAACAGTGAAACATTTGTTTCCCCCTTTCCTTTGTTCTTGTGCAGCCAGGAGTGCGTGAGGAATGTCACAGGTATCCTACCTGGGGTGGGGAGTGGGGGGAGTTGAGAGGTGTCAGCTTGCCTTATGTTTCCTCATCAATCTTGATATGCAAGGAAAGTAAGATGAGTGTGCCTTCAGTAAAAGAAAATATGAGGAACAGAGATGCATTTTTGTTAAGGAAAAATAAAGTAATTTTACCTTAATGTGAAATTGGCCATTCCAGAATGGGAAAGAGAAAAAACAGGACAAAACTATAGAAGGTAAGTACTGTTTAGCAAAACATATGATCCTATATGACCAAGTGTTTTTATTTTTTAACTTTTTTAAAATGTTTATTTACTTTTGAGGGAGAGACAGAGTGTGAGCGGGGAGGAGCAGAGAAAGAGGGAGACACAGAATCTGAAGCACGCTCCGGGCTCTGAGCTGTCAGCACAGAGCCTGACTTGGGGCTCAAACCCAAGAACTGGGAGATCATGACCTGAAGCAGGGTTGGATGCTTAACCAACTGAGCCACCCAGGCGCCCCCCATGACAAAGTGTTTTTAAACCTTCTGATGTGTTTGACAAACTTCCCAAAATAAAATTCCAAATGTAGTCTAAATTTCAGGATTTTCTAGAGGGTCTCTGGAACACTTCAAAAGATGTGTTTTCTCTCCTTATAAAACAGGAGACGTTAAACTAGTTAGGCATATTTGATATGCTAAATTACATGGGAAGAACTGTCAAATAACAAGTAATACTAAGCTTTCTTTATGTTGCATTGTTATAGGCATAGGTTCTAAGTATTCCAGAAATTGCATGAAATTCCTAGAGTCTGATATGTCTTGATATAATGCTATCATCATAATTATGGTTATCTTTTTAAAATGTGGGCCCCAGGGGTGCCTAGGTGGCTCACCCAGTTGAGTCAGATGCTCAGGGTCATGGGATTGATCCCATGTCAGGCTCCACACTGATCATGGAACCAACTTAAGATTCTTTCTCTCTCTCTCTCTCTCCCTCCCTCTGCCCCTCTGGCTCACGCTCTTTTTCTCCCTCTCTAAAATTAAAAAAAAAAAAAAGCCTCAGAAAATAACCAAATCTCCTTGTCAATTCCATTATAATAAACTTTCACAAGGTCTTCCACACTGGGGCATTTTAAATGTGTGTGTGTGTGTGTGTGTGTGTGTGTGTGTGACTTACGGATAATTACTGTTTTACTCAGAGGCTTTTTGCAAAAGTATTCTGCAAAAGTGTGTCATCTTCAAGGAGATTCATAGGAAAGGACTTTGACAAGTATAGGTTTCTGATAACTAAGACCATAAAATTGAACTGGGTAAGAATTTCCAGAACTAATGGAAAAACTGGATTCAGGCAGAACAAGTATTAATTACACACGACTGAATGAAGAAGGATGATCATAATTCCTTATGATATTTTGTTTGAAACACTGATGGTTCTTCAATGTTTTGTTTTTCCGGATTTAAGGAAATCTTTTCTTAAGCTATCTATGACTTAGAGTAATTTGGTAAAGTATATCTTTGTAAACAAAGATGAAACATTTACTTTTTCCTCCACCGTGCCTCCAAAATTTGGAAATTCATGAGTATTCTTTTCATGGCATTATAGTTAGCTATTTATATAAGTTCAATAAGAATCTGTTCTCTTAGTAACAGGACACTATTAGAAACATTGGTTACACTGCCAAGACTTTGACTGAAATATTGTATTTGAGAGAGATCTACACAGACTCAGATATGACCTGAGCTTATAAGGTCAATCACTATTCTTGCTGCACTTAAGTAAATAATCAGGCCAAGTTTAATGCAAACAAATTAACTTTATTATGATTATTTCTGGAAAAAAAATAGGGATGACTATAGAGAGAAAAGTTATGTTTCCACCTTTGTAGATACTAACTTCTAGTCCTGCCAATTGTCTTTGAGGTTTTGCCATATACCTGTAAACTGAACTGGATCCTGAGTTCTTCTGGTTTCCTCAAAACCCCTGGCTAGCACTCTCCAAACTAACATTAACAATTTTCTCCCACTTTCTCATTTGGAATCACTAAGAACAAAGACTGCCCTTGAATCTCCTTGGAAGGGACTTAACTAGATCCTCCTCACTACCCAGTTGACAGCCAAACTTCAGAGACCTGACAGTTAGGTATACATATATCTCACAGCTAAAGAAGGCTGCACCTCACAACTGGTCCTGTGCAAATGCCAGAGGTCTCTAAATCAAATTGATGAGCAAGAGCAACAGCCAGCATTGATGTAGAATGCTCCCACACAAAATGCCAGATCAAGACTTCCTACTTTTACTCATCATAAAATCCTTTCTTTTCTTTCTTTACTCTGGCTCTGACCTCCCTGGAAAGATATCAACATTTGTATCTTTCAGGCCATTGCTAAGTGGGAGTAACCTTTCGGGCTGCCAGATCTGTCATTAAAAACAAACAACCCCCCTAAAAACACATGATCTGCCCATTAACAGTGCAACCTTAGTAGGAGTGGTTTGTGTCCTAAGAGAATTTATCTTTGTCTGTAGTAGTTATCATTTTCCTTGGGCCTATGAATACCTAGGTGGCTGCAACAATGCTTCTTAGGTTATCTAACTATGCCCATAACTGTTCACAAATGGACTAAGGAAGATACATCATTAGTCAACTCTCCTGAATTTACATTGCTGAATTAGAAAGGACCTAGAGGAATCTTTCATGATTCAGGATTTGCTTCCATTGGCAGAGCCCTACTTCCTTGGTTAGATGTAAATGTAAGAGAGGCACCTGGGTGGCTCAGTTGGTTATGCCTCTGACTTTGGCTCAGGTCATGATCTCCTAGTTTGTGAGTTGAGCCCTGCATCTGGTTCTGTGCTGACAGCTCAGAGCCTGCAGTCTGCTTTTGAGTTTTGTGTCTCTCTCTCTGCCCCTCCCCTGCTTGTGCTCTGTCTCTCTCTTTCTCAAAAATGAATAAACATTAAAAAAAGAGAAGTAAATGTAAATGAGGCTATAATCAGGAAATCCTTAAGTTATTTATTTATTTATTTATTTATTTATTTATTTATTTGAGAGATGGAGAGCACTAGTGGGGGAGAGAGGCAGAAGGAGGGAGGGAGGGAGGGAGGGAGAGAGAGAGAGAAAGAATCCCAAGTAGGCTCCATGCTTAGTGTGGAGCCTGATTTGGGGCTTGATCCCACAACCCTGAGATCATGACCTGAGCTGAAATCAAGAGCTGGATGCTCAACCAAATGAGCCATCCAGGAACCCCAGGAACCTTTCCTTAACTTTTAAAAGTACTGAAAGAATCCACTGCTAAAATAATAGGTGCCCCTCCCCCCGCCCCTAAAATTCTAGAGTCTCTGGCCAAAGTTCTTCTTGACAGCAAGATAGCTCTTATATTTTAGCTGAGCAAAGAAATTTCTGTGCTGTGGCCAACACCATCTGCTGAACCTGGATTGATACTCTGGAGAAGTTGGAACTCTACTAGATCACTAACAAGTTATTAGGTTTAAAAAGTTGAGTCCTAGGGCTCCTGGGTGGCTCAGTCAGTTAGTTGCCCGACTTCAGCTCAGGTCATGATCTTGTGGTTCATGGGTTCAAGCCCTCCTGCATTGGGCTCTGTGCTGATAATTCAGAGCCTTGAGCCTGCTTTGGATACTGTGTCTCCCTCTTTCTCTGCCTCTCCCTGCTCACTGTTTGTCTCTGTCTCTTTCTCTCTCACTCAAAAATAAATGAACATTAAAAAAATTAAAAAGAAAAAAAAAGTTGAGTCCTTCAACAGGGCCTTTCATGGACTTATTGAATTTTGATTGGTTTAGGTCTTGGATACCCTAGCTCTAAATTGCACTCCAGACATTGGGAATTATTCAGCTTATAGTAATTACTGTAGTCTCCCACGTGCACTGTATTTTCTCAAAGCTTAAAATGCATGTTTCTAGCCATTAACCACTGAGTCAATGATGTCCCTACAACTGAACATCAGAAAAGGAACAAAGATGGGGCGCCTGGGTGGCGCAGTTGGTTAAGCGTCCGACTTCAGCCAGGTCACGATCTCGCGGTCCGGGAGTTCGAGCCCCGCGTCAGGCTCTGGGCTGATGGCTCAGAGCCTGGAGCCTGTTTCTGATTCTGTGTCTCCCTCTCTCTCTGCCCCTCCCCCGTTCATGCTCTGTCTCTCTCTGTCCCAAAAATAAATAAAAAACGTTGAAAAAAAAATTAAAAAAAAAAAAAAAAGAAAGAAAAGGAACAAAGAAAATGACCAAATAAAGAATTGTGAGCATAAAGTCGTGATCTTGTGAATGGCATAGATATTCAGGAAAAAACATCATGACCTGTGAGTATCACACAGAGGACCAGTAAAAGCTGAAAAAACTGCACAGCACTAGCTGGAAGTGGCACTAATGTCTTAAATTTTGATCATAGCTCTCAGTTAAGGTGAAAATCTGATCAGAGAAAAAAACCAGACCTAAAATGGGAGTCACTTGTGCTGATCCTCATGTCAACACTTAATATCTAATGTAATTACGGTTTAGCCTCTCCCAGGAATGTGACCTGTTATTTGTCAATGTGGAACTACCTGGTCAGCACGAGTGAGGTAATCTGCTTGATAAGGTCTAGCCTTTTGCCCAAAGTCTAGCCTTTTGCCTGAAACAATCCACTCATGGAAATTTCATTCTCCCTGCCTATAAAAATCTTCCATTTGTACAGCTTTCTATCTGCTTTATGGGATGCTACCTAATCCATGAATCATTGAATAAAGCCAATTAGATCTTCAAATGGGCTCAGGTGAAAGTTGGTTTTTAACACAAGAAAAAGCTCTTAAAAATGAAATAAATAGCACACATTTTTAAAGGAAGAAATATTAGCAGAAATGGAAGAATAATTTGAGAAAATCTAAAACAATAATAAAGCTGAGAGAAAAAAACAAAACCAGAGATAAAACAAGAAAATTAAAGGCTCAGTGTAGGATGACTGAAGTCTGACTGTGAAGAGCCAGAAGGAGAGATCAGGGAAAATAGAGGCCACGGAATTGTCAAAGACCTAATTCGAGGGGCGCCTGGGTAGTTCAGTTGGTTAAGCCTCCCACTTCGGCTCAGGTCATGATCTCGCAGTTTGTGAGTTCAAGCCCTGCATTAGGCTCTGTGCTGACAACTCAGAGCTTCAAGTCTGCTTGGGATTCTGTGTCTCCCTCTCTCTCTGTTCCCCTTCCCCCTCCCCCCCGCCCCGCCCCACTCATGCTGTTTCTCTCTCTCAAAAATAAATAAACATTAAAAAAAAACTAATTTGAGAATAACTTCCAGGAATAAAGGCTATCTCTAGACTGGAAGAGCCAGGCAGTTGTCAAGCCCAATAAAGTTTAAAGCTCCACATTCTACCACATTGGCACAAAGTTTCAGAATTCCAAGCATTTAAGATCTTAAGTGCTTCCTAGTTGGGAGGGGAAATAGAGGGAATTATTTAAAGGACCAGGAATAAGAATGCTTTGGCCTTCCTTCTGCAGAATGAGAAGACAAATGCTTTCAAATATCTGAAGGAAAGAGGTCTGTAAACCAGAGTATTAAACGCACACAATCAAATATCAATTATATACTGACATAAATGTCAATTAAATATCAATTATATTTAAAAAATGAATTTTCCATGGGGCGCCTGGGTGGCTCAGTCGGTTAAGTGGCCGACTTCAGCTCAGGTCATGATCTCGCAGTCCGTGAGTTCGAGTCCCGCGTCAGGCTCTGTGCTGACAGCTCAGAGCCTGGAGCCTGTTTCGGATTCTGTGTCTCCCTCTCTCTGACCCTCCCCCATTCATGCTCTGTCTCTCTCTGTCTTAAAAATAAATAAACGTTAAAAAATAAAAAAAAATCACTTTATAAAAAAAAAAATGAATTTTCCAGTATAAGATGCTTCTCTGAGGACAGCAGATACCTACATTGACAAATCAAATAGCACACATTATTTAAAAGTATGAAAGGGTTGAGAGAAAGCTGGCTTGAATGGAGAGAAGTGAGGCCAGAAATTATTTTTGAAACTATGCATGCAGCTCAAATTCATTAAAAAACGAAACGCAAATATATAAGAAGACAGAAAATAGTGTCTTTGAGAACTAGATTTATATCTGAGCTTCCTTCATGTTAAGGCATGAAGGGAAAACATTTATATAATGGAAAACAAGCCAGATGATGAAAAATTTCCAGGATTTTGAGCACAGATCAAGAATACACACATACAGGAGCACCTGGGTGGCTCAGTCAGTTATGCATCCAAAACTTGGTTTTGGCTCAGGTCATTATCTCATGGTTTCGTGGGTTTGAGCCCTTCTTCAGGTTCTGTGCTGGCAGTGGAGGCTGGTTGGGATTCTCTGTCTCGCTCTCTCTCTGCCCTCCCCCACTAGTGCTGTCTCTGTCTCTCTCAAAATAAATAAATAAACTTAGAAAAAAGAATACATACATATATAATGTGTGTTTTTAAGAAAAATATTGGTTAGAAAAAAACTGTTACAAATTAAATACTATTCATATACACCTTGAAGTATACTGTTTTTTTTCTTTTCGTGTGTGTGTGTGTGTGTGTGTGTGTGTGTGTGTGTGTGTCAAATAAATCATCATAATAGGTATCCATGGACATTGTCTGGTTTTAGAACTCAGGGCTTCAAGTAAGAAGAGTGAAATCAACTTGAGATTCAAATGAACAGGCTCCTGATCCCTGAAAGTATATGTATGAGTGTCTGTATCTGTGCATGTGTGAGTGGAAGAGGCAGAGAGAAGCAAAAAGAGAGTCTCATCAAATTCTAAATGACAAAAACCTCTCTTTCCCTTCACCATCTGCTTTTAGTTGAGACTCAGAGGCAATTCTGGTGCAAAGTAAGATAACAGTTCCATCAAGATAGGAGATGGAGAAGAGAGAAGTCCCTCTGCTTCTCACCTACTGCAATGTTTTGGGCTCCTCAAATGTGTTGCAATGTCAATGACTTGGATCTATGCATTCAAAGAAATACTATTCCCTCTACCTGGTGTGTTCCTCATCCTCTTCCTTATCCCCTTTCTGCTTTATCTGGTTGACTCTTACCTTTCTGGGTATCTTGTTTGATATTATTCCTTTTTTTCCCCCTTTAGTTTATTTATTTATTTGGAAAGAGAGAGTGAGCACAAGCGAGGGAGGGGCAGACAGAAGGAGAGACAGAATCCCAGGCAGGCTCTGCACCATCAGTGCAGAGCCTGATGCAGAGTTCCAACCTACAAGCTGTGAGATCTTGACCCGATAAGAGATCGAGATTATTCCTGTAGGAAGATCTTTTCCATAAAGAGATACATTTTTTCAATTAGGCTTTTCTAAAGTACCCTGTTATTTTTTTTTAAGCTTATTTATTTACTTTGAGAGAGAGAGAGCGAGAGAGCATGAGCAGGGGAGGAGTAGAGAGAGAGAATCCCAAGCAGGCTCCATGCTGACAGCACAGAGCCTAATGTGGGGCTCAAACTCATGAACTGTAAGATCATGACCTGAGCTGAAGCCAAGAGTTGGATGCTTACCTCCATGAGGGCAAGAACAGTATCTGCCATATTCCTACACGCATGTCAGGAATGTTTGCATTTCTTTAATTATCTTAAATTAGAGGGGAAACATACTCATACACCATCCTTGTACGGATATACAATAAAAGATGTATTTTGAATTTTGCAAAAGAACAATGTTCTACTCTATACAAAGGTGTATAGTGATCACCAACCACTACATTTTCTCTCTCTCTTTCACTCATTCATTTATTCATTCATCCATTCATTCATTCATAGGGTCAATAAAATACACTAAAACATGTATGGAGCACCCATTCTATACAAAATACTCAGGTAATTCTGGAGTACAACAATAATGAAGGCAAGCAGCATCTCTGAAGGAAACTTGCATTACAGTTGCAAAAATAAATGAAGCAAGCTAAAGTCTATTTCACACACCATCATTTAGTTGAGTTGCAAGTAACTATTCCCAGATACAAAAATGTTCAGTTTCCCAAAGATGAAGAAAAGCTAAAATATATGCAGATTTTTCTTTATACTGAATCAGCCCCTCATTGATAAGAACCATTCGCTACTGATTGGGATTCTGGAAGATGAGGTGAACCTTGAAACACATTGCAGAAGACTGGTTAGGAAATCCTCCCAGAGCATCTTCCTCTGTATCTTGTTGGGGGCGTGGATAAAGTTCTGCCTGCGTCACTACCGATTAATCCATGTCTCAGCTTTCAGCTGCTTCACACTGAGCTCACTGTAACTTTAAATATTGATAACCAAGCTCATATATCACAGAGCTGAGAGAATGACAGTTTCAGTGCATAATGGCTAAAGCTTTCTACAATAATCAGATATTCAATAATTCATGAAAATATATCCCCCCAAATCAAATTGGAAGCTATTTTGTGTAATATATTATTTAAAATTCAATATTATAATGCACACAACTTCTCCTCAGCCAGAGAAGGACCATTTCAAAATGTGATTATGTGCGGACTCTATTTAAAAGTGACAATTCTGCTTTTCATTTGTTTAACAGCTTAAGCAGAGGAGCTCAACTGGAACTAAGTCATCTGACAACGAAACCAGGGCGGCCACAAGCAACTTTGCAAAAGTGACATTAGGACCTAAAAAAATGCACATACATTTGGATAGCAGAGACATGTGTACTGGGGGGGAAAATTCTTAATTTGTTCAGGTCCTACATCAACTTGCTCCCAAACAGTCCTCTCCAAATCAACTGTAACTTGTGAGCATCGTAAAATTAATGTGTGAACTCATAAGACTGAGAGTCAAGACACCTGCATCCCACCCCAGTGTGCAACAGTCTCAGACACTTGCCAAGCCATCCTTCACTATGTTTTATTTTCTGAGTAGATCAGGGAAAAATTGTTTCATAAGCATAGAATCAGAACTGTGGTTTCATACTGTTTAATTCTTGAAAGCACCCCTACTTCTCCCCTTTCTATCTGAAATCTTCTTTCAAGGGATATGTCACACCGAGTGAAGCCTTCCCTGACTTTGCAAGCCAGATATGGCTCTCCATTTCTCAGAACATCTGTAATGTTAATTATCAGCAGCACTCCTGTTATTCCACTCCCTATAGTGTTTATCAAGCCCTGATCATATGTCAGGCCTATGTCAAAACATCATGTATTTACATTGTTTTCATTAGACACTAGACCACCATTGCTACCTAGAGTTATAGCTGAGGAAAGTGAATTCAATGAGTTGTTGAAGGATACAAACCAGAAAGTACTGAAGAGGCAGAAGGCTGTTTAGCTTAGCGTTTCACTGGTGCCTACAGTAGAGCCTGATGCATAGGCAGGGCTCTATTTGTTGGCTGTTGACTCAAAAAACAACCCCCTAAGCATTCAGTTGTATAAATGTAGTGTTTTCTTACCTTGCAGGCAACGTGGTTGGGAGAGACCAGCAACAGTAAGCGAAAAGAGAGTGCTTTTATGAGAATAAAGCATGGTGTTTTAGACAAACACTGAATGTGGAGTTCGAGGGCCCTGCCAATACCTAGACTCAGACAATTTGCGATAGTATGACCTGGAACAAAATTATTGATTTTTCTTGTCAATAATCTTCATCTATAGTATCTTCACTCTATTATAGTAAAATTTCCATGAAGCAATATAGAACTGTGGTTAAAAATGTAGGTTCTAGGGGGTCCTGGGTGGCTCATTTAAGCTTCTAACTTCAGCTCAGGTCATGATCTCATGGTTCATGAGTTCAAGCCACACATCGCTCTCTGCTGTCAGCACAGAGCCTGCTTCAGATCCTCTGTCTCCCCCTCTCTTTGTTCCTCTCTCTCTTTCTCTCTCTCTAAAAAGTAAATAAACATTAAAAAAAATGTAGGTTCTAGAGGATGAAGGCCTGGTTTCGGATGTCATTTCTTACCTGCAGGACACTAGGCAAGTTCTTTAATGTCCCCATCTCATACTTCCTATACATTTTACATGGTTTCCTAAATGTGAATCCTGTAGAACAATGGCTATTACATAAAAAAGATGTAAATAAACGTTAGTTCTCATTATTATGTACGTGTAATCGTCATAGCACTGCATACATAGTAGGTCCTCAGATAACATTTCCTTCCTTTTCTCTTAGTGCTTTGAAAAATTGACTTAACTGTGTTGGAACTCATTTTATCTCCTTTATTAAATTAGAATAATAAAACTGACCTTTCTCCAAATAGCAGGGCTAAGTGATGTTTTAATAGTATTTTCAACTCTAAGATGCCAATAACATGCATGGGGCCCAGAATTTGTAGGCTGGAAAAGGCAAGCATCATCCTCAATAAGAGAATGTCAGAATAGTAGGTATAAATTCAAACCTATATAGGAAGGCATAGAAGAAAATAAAAAATCTCTTGGATAAGGTGATTAAAAAAGAATCTGCGGAATTTCATATTTGAATTGGGCCCCAAGATAGATAAGACTAGCAATAATGAAAAGGATAAAAGTATGAAAAATGAGCCCTCTTCACATAGATTTTTGCCATAACTTCACCAAATGCTGACTGGATTAGATAATTTGATTACATACTGCAATATTTTCTGGCTCTGGACAGAGTAACCAACATAGAGGAAGAATTTAATTAATATAAGCATCATCATTATATCTTTTATTGGTTGTCTCTTGTGATCTAAGTGCTGTGCCTTTATTATTCTTAATTATTTCATATATTTGCTAGTAAGTAGAATCTTCTCCATTCAGAGGTTAGGAACATGGGATTCAGCAAGGTCAAGTCACTTGATCAGAAGCCCCCCTCTCAGGAGTGGAGCTCAGATGTGAACCCAGCTCACCCTCATACCTCATAGCCACCCTCTCTAGGTTTTTGGATGTATTGTTTTAAATGATTATGAGTTTAATGAATTAAAAATATTATTAAACATGCCCTTCTCCATAAGACTCCATTAACATAATGAAAATATGCAAATTACTAATTTTAAGCCATCTAAACAACAGCAGCCACATTTTTTTTTTCTCCTGCCAGCGAATACCAGCTTAACGAGATTGGACTGGCCCAGTGCTAGATGCCCAAGCCAAGAAAAGAGAAGGAATAAAAACAGGCATCCAAGGTAAAAAAAAAAAAATCCTTCTGGCCCCACCCGAGGCATTCAGAATTGGAATAGACAATAGTAGGAAATCAAATGATTGCAGCCCTAAACATAGGCATTATCATCAATTTCCCATTCACACTCATATGGTGAGATTTATAAGTCACAGGTTGCCTTTCCTGCTAGTCTAGCAAAAACTAAAATTCTGAATAATTTCCTTTCTTCCCTTGTTCCTTCATCCCTCCCTTCCTTTCCCAGTTGTTTCTTAAGCACCTAACCTGTATCAAACACTGTATGGATTAAGTCTTTTGAACCACTAAATGATCCATTACAAAGCCACGAATGTTGCCTTTACTGAGTTTATGGTCCACTATGGTCCACTAGGACACTTAAGCAGGAAGTTACAATACATGGGATGTTAGAAGTTACTCATGAAAAAGCACTGGAATATTGCTTGAAAGTCAACGGAGACTTGAAGAATAAATAAGAAATAACCAGATAAAGTACCTATAATGTGTGTGTATATCTGGATGTGAGTGGGATATGGGGGGAATAAGGATATATATGTTCTAGATAGAAAAACAACATGGGCAAAGGCTTGGCAGTGAAAGAGAAAGAGATAAAGGTTCCAAGCTAGTTTTTAAAGTGTGTGGTGTGCTTCTATGGGTCAGGCAGAGGCAAGTCCAGAAATGAGTCTAGAGAGGTAAGCAGGATTCAGAGCAGGCCAAAGCAAGCAGTCTCTGCTTCATGAAGAGGGTAATAGGAGCCCACTGGAGAGCTGTGGAGAGAAGGATGTCACCGTGTTTGGTATGAAAACTATCCGTGTGGCTATGGATAGAGGATGACGGAGGGTCTATTGCAGGGCAGGACTGGGTTAGATGACTGAAGGTCTTTGGTAAGAGGTAAAGGATACATGATGCTATTCCAAAGATGTCTTCCTGAGACATCAGGAAACTTTAACTTGGGGAAGTATACATCTCAAGGGGTCTGGAAGGCTTTCTTTCAATATCTGTAATGCTGTCTCTGGCTAAAAGATGGGGCTATTCCTGCTAGACTCAACAGTACTTTTGGCACCACTGGACAGAAATCAAAGGAAAGCTCGGTCTAACAAGAAACTTTCTGTTGAGCAAAGCAGTGATTCCTTCAGGTTGCCATCTGGCTCCTCTAGTGGCCTTTCTGGGTCTCTGCCATTGTTTCCGGCTGCCATAACAACTCTGTGCGAAAGAAACAGACATCCCAGGTCTTCACCAGCCCTGTGGCTGCATGAGCATGTCTAACCAGAGGCACAAACAGCTGCCTTACATTTTCAAGCTGGTTTTGAAGAAAGCGGCTCTTTCATCAAGAGTGAATAGGGGCCAGAAGTCTTCTCTTCCTTGCATGTCCAAGATGACCAACACCTCCAGCTGAGGGAAGCAACAAACACCTCAGGTGTCTCTCCCAAAGCCAACACAGCTCATGAAGCTGTTTATGAAGGTTATGTTTAAAGAGACATTCCCAGCTCACCACCCCCAGGTCACCACACTATCTTCACCTTCAAGACTGAAGGTTTCCCAGTGTCCCTAGTAAATAATATGGACTTTAACTTCAAATGATAACTACTGGCTTTGTCAGCTTGAGCTGCTATAACAGCATGCCACAGGCTGGGTGGATTCAACAACAGAAATTTATTTTCTCACGGTTCTGGAGCCAAGGGGCCCAACATCAAAGTGTTGCTGAGTTGCTTTCTAGTGAAGGTTTCGCTTTCTTTCTGGCTTGCAGATGGCCACCTTCTTGCAATCTCCTTATTATGTATGTATGCTGGGGTAAGGGTGGGGGGAGGGGAGAGCTCTGGTGTCTCTTATAAGGACACTAGTCTATAGGGTCAGCGTCTACCCTTATGACGTTACCCTGGGGATTAGGGAACCAGCAAGTGAATTTGGGGTGGGAAGGGTTCATTCAGTCCATAACACCAACCTTTCTTCTGAGGGCCTCATGGTACAATCTCTTTGCACGGTCTACTATGTTTGTTTACCATCAGAAGTGCAAGCACATACCTGTCATCAGAGAAGTATTCTATGTTCTTTGCATCACTAATTTCATCTATTTTCCACTGCTCCTCACCTTTCCAAATTGTCCTTTCAGTGTGCTGTCTGGATGTCATGGTATGTCATAAGTAGATTCCCTTTCATCTCCAAATTCCTCTTGAACGTTTTTACTTTACCTGCTCTAACTGATCCTTGGCACAATCTCTTCCCCTCAAGAACAGTCCCTTCTTCCTTCCACAGGTATTTCGGGGAGTGCTTGGATGTGGACAAGCACACTCCTGTCTTCTCATTGTAATTCCAACCTGTGCCCTCCCCCCACTCCCTGTTACCTTTTTCTTTCCAAAATGGTTCTTTTAAAGCATATTACTGGGCACCTCACCCACTGCCCATTATATTTCTTGTTGCAGTTACGCTGGGCTGTGTGCGTAGGAGACCCTGGTGCTTGGTTTAATGCTCTGCTTGTTACTTTCTTGAATTTCTTAATATTTGTTGAACATGAGGTCCCACATTTTGTCTTTTAGTAGGACTTGAAAACTATGTCACCCGTCCTCTTGTTGCTGTCATATACTGTCACTCCACCTTATTATCCCTTATCTCTTAGCACTTAGCTCATTGCTCTCTCCAGGTTATTATTACTGCTGTTATTTCGGGTGACTTTAGCATCTACACAGATCTATTCAATGTCTTAACTTCCTGGTTCTCTTACTTCCTCAGATCCCAGCATCTTCTCTGTCATCCTTTAATGAACCAGCAGCAATAAGAATGTACCCTAGACCTTATCACCAAAAAAAAAAACAAAAAAACCACTCCAGCTTTGAAATCTAGAAGGTGAGCATCCCACTCTGTGGCTCTCACCTCTATCAGCCCTGTTTATTTGTTTTCATTGCTCCCACTCCAGCAATTCTTAGACCTCAACAGGACATCCAATTCATTTGTCATATCATTTAATTTTAAAAATTATGTAGCCCTTGGTAACTAAAAAATAATATATGTAATGCATTAATTTATGAAGTATTATGAGAAATACTCCAGGAACATTCCATCTGACTTAAAAAATATAACATTTCCCAAATCACTGCTGTTAGCTCTGTGTTCTATCTTGATTCATTTCTCTCTCTCCTCTCCTCCTCCCTAAAGTAAACACTACCCTGAATTATATGCATATCATTTGTTGCTTTTGTTTACACTTTTGCTAGATACACATATATTAAAAGTGGTATTGTTCTCTGTGTCATTTTCTGCAACTTTTTTCTCACTCAACGTCATGTTCCTAATAGTACGTTTTCGTGACAAGTGTGTTAACAATGATTAGCGTCACTCTGGGGATTAGGGAACCATGTATGATAACCATGCATATCTTAGATATGTATCTGGGACAGCAGTAGCTGAATAGTTGAATTCTTGCAGTTTCAATTTTACAAGACAACACTTAATTGTTTCTCAAAAAGCTTATACCATTTTGCATTCCCACCCAAAGAGTGTAAATAGTGTAAATACTGCCATCAATGTGCACTCTTTTCAATACAAAACAAAACAAAACAAAACAAAAAAAACAAGCAAACAAAAAAAGGATAAAATTGTTTCACTGAAGTTACTAGTTTGCAATTGCAGATTACTCAGGATGAATATCTTTTTTTTAGATTTAGGATGAATATCTTTATAAAGTTTCGCATTATATTTTTACTTACTCTTGTGAAATGCCTGTTCAAGTTTTTGCCAATTATTCTATTGTCTTTTTTTAAAAATGATTTGTGAGATAGTTTTTGTGTTCAAGATATTTCCTTCAGCAGATATTTTCTTCCAATTTGTGGTTTGTCTCTTTATGGTCTCTCTGAGAAACAAATTCTTAATTTTAATGTGATCAAATAATCAGTCTTTTCTTTAAGGAATGCTGATTAGGTCTTGCTTAATATATACATAGAGATACTTATGTATGATGTTTTGGCTTCATATACAAAGCTTTGATTCACCTGGGATTGATTTCCTGAAGTCTGGTCTATTAAAGTATAATTTACTAAAGCAAAATGTATATAGTATATAGTATATGTCAAATGGGTATTGTTGTATGGACTTTGACAAATTTCTATGTTTTTCATGTAACCAGCATCACAACCAAAAATACAGAATATTTGTGCTGATGGACATTTGGGTTGTTTCTAGTTTTTGGTGATAATGAATAAAACTGCTATATATGTATCTGCATACAAATTTTTCTGAAGACATTTTTTTTATTTCTCTAGGGTAAATACACTGCTAACTCATATTGGAATTTGTATTTAATTCTACAATTTGCTAAATGTTTTTCAAAGCAAGTGTACCTGTTTTCATTCCCAGCAATGTATGAAAGTTCCATTACGTTTCATCTTCCCAATGCCTGTGATTATCAATTTGTATTTATTTTAGCCATTTTAATATCTGTGTAGTACTAGGTCATTGGGCTCTGATTGACTTTTCCTAGTGACTGAAGATATGTAGCTTCTTTTGAAGTATTTCCTTGTCATCAGTGTCATCTCTGCTGAAGTAATTCTTTAAGTCATTTCTTGACTTTTGCGAATTGGGTTGCTTATTTTATTATCATTGAGTTGAAAGAGCTCTTTGCATATTTGGAAAAAAGACCTTTATTAGATACACATATTAAAAATATATTTTGCCTTGAGCTTCCTTTTCCTAAATTGTGTCCTTGGAAGAGCTAAAGTTTTAATTTTTTTTTTAACATTTACTCATTTATGAAACAGAGAGCATAAACAGGAAGGGGCAGAAAGAGAGGGAGACCCAGAATTGAAGCAGGCTCCAGGCTCTGAGCTGTTAGCACAGAGTCCAACATGGGGCTCGAACTCACAAGCTGTGAGATCATGACCTAAGCCAAAGTCGGACACCCAACCGACTGCCACCCAGGCACCCCATGAAGAGCTAAAGTTTTAAATTTTGATGTAGTACAGTTTGTTATCATTTTCTATTATGGTTCACAGTTTTTGTATTCTATTTTAATAAAAAGTCTTTGACTCAAGATCACAAAGATTTTTCTCTTTTATTTATTCAGAAGCTTTTAAGTTTTAGATTTTATATTTAAGTCTATGATCAATTTTGAGTTATTTTTAGTATTATAAGAGATATGGATTCAGGTTGAATTTTTGTTTTACATATGGATATCCAGTTTTAATAGCATCAATTGAAGAAAATACTATTCTTTTTCTCTTAAATTTCCTTTGGAAACTTATGGAAAATAAATTTATATATTTAGGTGTCTTTCTGGACTTTCTAATTGTGTTCTATTGTCCCACTTGTCTATCTCTTTACCAATGCTATACTCTCTTGATTAATATAGCTTAAGCTTAAGCATTAAAATCAGATAAGTGTAAACATCAGGTACTACCTGTCTACCAACTAGGTTCTTAAAAAAAAAAAAATTCTATGTCCATTGTTTATCTATACAAAACTAGGTACGTTTTGTATTTTGTTGATTTCTACCAAAAATCTTGCTGTAATTTATATTTGGTTTATATTGAAACTTAATATCAATTTCAAGAAGATTTTAACAATACTTAGCATTCTGATCATGAGCACAATATGTTTCTCCATTAATTTAGGTTTTCTTTTATTTTGTGCATTAATTAGTTTTATTTTTTTAAAGTTTATTTTTGAGAGAGAGAGAGAGAGAGAGAGAGAGAGAACAAACCAGTGGGGGAAGAGCAGAGAGAGAGAGACACACAGAATCCTAAGCAGGCTCCAGGCTCTGAGCTGTCAGCACAAAGCCTGATGTAGGGCTTGAATCACAAAGTGTGAAATCATGACCTGCGCTGAAGTCAGATGCTTAACCCACTGAGCCACCCAGGCACCCCTGTGCATTAATGTTGTTGCCTTGCTCTATTTATAATCTAAGGGGGTGGGTTAGGGTTTAACCAGGGAAAGAAAACCAGTGGGAGATGTTAGTCAGGATTCAACCAGAGAAAGAAAACTGGTGGGAGATATGGATTAAGAGATCCATTGCAAGGAATCAGCTTACCCAATTGTGTATCGAGTTAGAAAAGTCCAAAATCCATAGGCCAGACTATTAGGAAGGTCAAAGCTATCAGAAGGGCAGGCTGGAACCCTTGGGAATCAGATGAAGCTGCTGTCTGTCTGAAGGTTTTTTCTTCAGAAAACCCTCACCTCTGCTCTTAAGGCCTTTCAACTGACTGAATAAGGTCTACCTATAGTATCTACAATCTGCAATCTAAATTGACAGTCTAGAAACTTGGAGACCTCGGTGTCAGAAAAGTGAAGTATATCTATATCCTAAATAACCTGAGATAAGATTGGCAGTAAGAACATTTCCATTAGCAAAAATGAGACTAAAGGTGATGTGCTTCCATTCCTGTACACTCACCTGTTTCAGCGACTTTAAGATAGGAGTCCATTAAATTGAAGGAGATAGGCATAACACACTCACAGAATCTAGTAAATAATGGAAGACCATTTGCAGGATTAAAAAATATGAACATAAGCACTACTTGCCTGTGGAAATGTAAACACGCAACTCATTACATAGCACAGATTGGATATCTACTTTATGGTTGATGGGTACCTCCCTTTTATTATATTTTATTACCAAAGGCATCAAAGGATGGCATGTGAAAGATAATAATTGTTCAACTATAAATCAACCTCTGAGGCCCTACACTTGTGCCCGGATGAAGAATCAATGCTAGTATCTAAGGACATACACTCCAATTTTATTTTCATGTATGACAACAAGACGTATCAGAAAGGAAAAATTATCCAAAAGTAAAATGGGATATGGAGGACACTGGACAAATTAGTGCTTCTGAGAAAGCAAAACCAGGGTCAAAAAAAAGAAAAAAAAAATTACTTCACTGCTATGGCAGTGCATATTTGCAATTCCTAACAATCATTATTTCATTATTGTCACAGAATAATGACCTCTGTATGTTGTTTTTTTTTAAATCTCTGTATGTTTTACATTCTAGTACCCCATTCCTACTCATTCTATATAGAATATAGGAAGTAGAAACAGTAAGGCAGATATTGTATATATATTAAGTTCTTAGACTTCCAGAGCCACCAAAATAGGATTAAAGCACTTCCAGGCTTTGGGCTGGATGTGGATTAAAGAAGTTCTCCCATAGGCAGATAGTGGTTGTACACAGTACATGTGGAAACCAGAGTTTCCAGCTAGAGGAGTGGATTATGGCATACAATACATATTTTCCCTTAGAACACATTTATTTTACTTACTGCTAATACTAGATTTCCTCTCTTTGCCGTGGTTTAGCTGGATCCATGGCTGTCCTTCAAGAGATTTTACTTTCTAACCTCACTCATAGCTAGGAGTTACCATGTGAATAAGCTTGGATTAATGAAATGTCAATGGAAATGATCAATACAATTTCCAGTTCACCTCCCTAAAAATGAAGCTTTCTGTTCTGACTCCCCTTTCTGCTGGTTGGGAATGACATTTGATCCTTGACCCAAAGATTAAATTCATGTTTTGAGAAAAGCAAACTCACAAAACCAGTCTAGTTCCTGAATAACTTCACAGAGAAGAACCACCTCGTAATCTCTGGACTATCAATTCGCAGAGAAATAAATTTTATATGACTTAAACCACTGAGAGAAGACAGCGGTTGGATTCTGGTAAACACTATGTCCCACAGATGACAACTATAAACTCCAGAAAATTCATAAAAAAATCAACTACATGAAGACAGTACTGATGATATTAAGCGGGTGTTGAACCCTGGGAGAAAGTAATGACCAGCGAGTAGGTGAGTTTCCTATTGAGAAGGCTTTTGGCTTATAGACTGTTCTCAGATATCACCTCATGGTGGAGCTAGGACTTGCACAGAAACCCATAGATTTACTAGCTTGAAGAACGAGGGAGCAGTTTGGAGCAACCATACAATTGGAAAGTATGAAGGGAAGACCTAGGTAAGAAAGAAGTAGAGAGCAGGAACTACAGATTCTGTGCAGGAAATCTTCCAAAATAGCTAGCTGACCCCAGAACTATGAATACATGGAGTAGAATTCTAGAAGACTGATTAAAGTTAAAAAACTAGAGATATTAGAGCTTGGAGTATGAGTTCAGATAAATCAACTGTCTGCTAAAACACAAGAATTACAATAACTACTTACTACTTAAAGTAGTACCTTTTAAATCAATATAAGATAATCCAGTCTTTACACATATTGAAAATGTTCAAGATCCAATAAAAAATTACCAGTCATATGAAAAAACAGGAAAAGTGAAAAAACAGGAAAATGTGACCCACATTAAAGAAAAAAGGCAATTAGTGGAGATGAACCTTCAGCAGCTGCTATAACTCTGCTCAAGGGCATAAGGGAAAATATTCTTATAATGAATGAAAAAATGGGACATTCCAATAGAGGAAAAGCAACCATAAAATGTTCCAAGTGAAACTGTACAAGTAAAAATGGCAAAATCTGAGAAAAATTTAAAACAAAAGAATAGGCATAAGAACATATTTGAGATAGCAGAAGGAATCAATGAAATAAAAGATTAATAGAAATCATCTTATTGGAAAAAGGATTAAGAAAATCGAAACTCTGGGTCCTCTTGCGGGAAACTCTAATGGTCCAACATACATATAATTGCAGTCCCATAAGAAAAGGAGAGAAATTGGGGCAGCAAAAATACCTGAACAAAATGAAAGTTTAAAATTTTTCCCCAAATTAATTGATTAATTAATTAATTAATTGTATGTTTATACAGTTAAGAAGTCCAGTGAATGCCAAGCTGGAAAAACAGAAGGAAAACCACACCTAAGCCCAACATAGTTATTGTGATTAAAACCAAAAATACATACAAAATTTAAAGCAGCCAAACAACAACAATGACAAGAAAACACATAGCATATAGAGGAGTCCAATTTTAATGATGGTTGAGTTCTCATCAGAAACAATGAAATGGTATTTTTAAAGTACTGAAAAACAACAACAACAACAACAACAACAACAACCTGAAATCCAGAACTCTGTATCCAATAAACCGGTCTATTACAAATAAAGGTGAAACAAAGACTTTTTAAGATAGAGAAAAGCTAAGAGAATTTTATGCCAGCAAGTATGCACTGCAAGGAACCCTAGAGGAAGTTCTTCAAGCTGAAAAGAAATAATAGCAGATGGAGATCTGAATCTTCAGGAGGAAGGAATAGCAGCAGAAATGGTGTAGAAAAGGAAATCAGAGAGGTAATTACAAAATTCCACTTTGTATCTTAATTTGTTCAAAATGTCTATTTAAAGCAAAAATTGTAATGTCGTAATGAGTGATTTATAATTTGTGTAAATCTAATATACATAAGAAGTATATCATACAGGATGGGAGTGGGTTGAATGGACATACACTGTTTCACCTTTCTTATATTCTACCTGTCGTGGTACCATGATAACTTCAAAACGTAACAATTTTTGGGGCGCCTGGGTGGCGCAGTCGGTTAAGCGTCCGGCTTCAGCCAGGTCACGATCTTGCGGTCCGTGAGTTCGAGCCCCGCGTCAGGCTCTGGGCTGATGGCTCAGAGCCTGGAGCCTGTTTCCAATTCTGTGTCTCCCTCTCTCTCTGCCCCTCCCCCATTCATGCTCTGCCGTCTCTCTCTGTCCCAAAAATAAATAAACGTTAAAAAAAAAAAATTAAAAAAAAAAAAGTAACAATTTTTAAAAGTGAAAACTAACTGAAAAGTTAAGGCTGTTATGTTGTAATCTCTAGCACATGCGTTAGTTTCCTAGGGCTGTTGTCAGAAAGTTCCAAAACTGAGTGGCTTAAAACAATAGAAACTTAGTGTCTCAGTTTGAGAGGCTAGAAGTCAGAAATCAAGGTAGGAAAAGGATCCTTCCTTGCTTCTTCAACTTCTGGGAGCCTCTGGCATTTCTTGCTTATAGATGGCATTCTTTCTGTCTTCACACCATCTGCCCTCTGAAAATATCTTTCTCTATACTCTAATTTCCTTTTTTATAAGGACATCAGTTATATTTAGGGCCCACCCTAATGACCTCATCTAAACTTGATCATCTCACAAAATAAGGCCACATTTATAGATATTTGGGGTAAGGACTTCGACATATTTTTGAAGAACACACTTCAATACATAAACAAGTAACTACTAAAAAATTAATGCAAAGAGGTGTACATAAAAACATGCAAAATTTAAATCAAGGTTTTTTTAGGAGTTTCTTTACAGAGAAATTTAGCAGGACCCTAAAAGTAATATAGACAGTTATTACTATCATCCTTATTTTCCTGATGCAAATCCTAAGGTTTCCACAAATTAAATAACCTGCTCAAAGCCTTGCATTTAGTAGATGATTCAAGAACATGAACTATGTTCACATTCCTGTTATTTCAAAGCATGCACTATTAATCACTACAATCTATTCTTTAACCTCACTGAGATCATAGGCAGGTAGTTCAAGATCACAGCACTGGCTAGGACTGACCTGAAACTAGAATATAGAAATTTGGGTTCTCAGGCCAGAGGTCTTTTCAAAATAGCATTCTGCTTCCTTTTTCCCTCCGTTTGTAGAGACCTGCTACGATAGATGTCCAAAGGGAGCTTGTGCTTAACAAAGTTGATTAATTTTTCAAAGAAGGTGATGGTCACCATAGATGTAATTCACTTGGACTTCTAGTAGGCTTTTGATACAATGCACATCAAAGGCTAATCCATAAGGTTAATGTAGAGGGGGCTCGTGGAGAAATAAATTGGATAAACATTTTACAATGGGTATACTAATGGAGGGCAACAAGTATATAGAAAGTGGCCTTGGCTCAGGTCAAAAAGATTAACCAATGCCAAGCTTAATCCAACTAATGTATCAGTTATCTAGGAAGTTAAAAATATGCTCTGTTTAAAAAAAAAAAAAACATAAACTTTTGTTGGGGACAGTAAACAGGTCTTCTAACAAACCTCACCTGGGATATGTTTTTACCTTTTTTTTTTTTTTTTTAACATATTGGGGAACTACAGCTCAAAAGAATTCAGTAATGTTACCAGGAAAATTAAATGAGCTCATGTGCAAAGAATTTAGCAGTGTTTGGTTTATTATTAGTGCTTGACAAGTTTCAGCTAAGATTTAAGAAATGGCAGATACTAGTAAATAATCAGTCAATGGATACATGAATATGAAATGTGGAGTGGACTTTGTTCTCAGTTTAGAGAGGGCAGCAATCCCTATGAGCCTGAATTATGTGAGAAGCATTTGCAGAGGATTCTGCATGAATTCTTTGGCTGAGCATGCTTGCTTAGTAACATTTTTAAAAACTGCTGTCCAAGCTGTTAGCTGGAATTGAAAGATACAGTGGTGGTTAGAGGGCCTATTTAGTAAGAGCAGAAAAATGCACTGGGAGTGAATCATTTGTCTGGACACAGAAGGCTGAGTCAGGGAGAATGGACCGTCACGTAGGGAGGTTGGGCTAAAGCCAAGAACACTGGGCAATGATTGCTCTGAGGGACAATTTCAAGCCCAGGCATTAAGACTCTCTCCATGCACCCCCACCCAACTCCTCAGTTCAGGGCTTTTCCAATGGTACCTCACTTAAAATTCTAGGGAGGAGAGCACAGACTGCTAAAAGAAGGAAAAAGCCAACTTGCCCTATGCTGACTTACTAATAGCACACTGGATGCCATGCCCCAAAAGCCCCGTATAATAGGGAGAAAATTTTGATTCAGTACGAGAAACACTATGCTAAAATCCATGACTTTTCAGTGATAGAGAAGCCTCTTCTTAGAGGTAGTGAGTTCTCCAAATCTAGAGGGATACAAATACTGTACAAGTATACTCAAAATAAACTGTAGTGCTGATTTGTTCATTAAGGAGAAGGCCTAGTTTAGTGGCCTTCAACCCAACAACTCCATCATTTTACATTCTGCGTTAAATTAAGAGCCATGAATCAAATAGTAGCTTTCCAGGCTTGGAAATATAAAGACTGTGGCTAAAGTCAAGGTAAAAACAATAACAATAATTCATCAATAAACAGTTACTAAGA
Source organism: Prionailurus bengalensis (assembly GCF_016509475.1). Taxonomy (NCBI): domain Eukaryota; kingdom Metazoa; phylum Chordata; class Mammalia; order Carnivora; family Felidae; genus Prionailurus; species Prionailurus bengalensis. Next base: position 78,019,426 of record NC_057359.1, on the reverse strand, counting down.
GCCTCCTATGTAGTAGACGATGTCCCAGGCATTAAGGAAGATGGAGATTTGCATTAAGTACAGTCCCTGTCCTCAGAGTTTACATTGGTGGGGGTTTGGGGAGGAGAAAATTTTATGTAATTCAACTACTTGTCCTTTCTTTCTATCTGAGGACAAATGTTATTTACTGACAATGATATTCCAAGTTCTCTTCTAGTCCGTGGGGATGAAATAATGAATAACTTCAGGCATTGGTCTCAAAGAGGAAGTATTTTGAGAGCTTTGGAAGGTCAATAACTATTTCTTTGAGGGTATATATTCAATTGAGCAGCGCAGAAGTAGAAGAGGACCTTTTCACATTCAGCCCATATCGGTCCAAAAGGGAGGGAGAGACAGTGGCCAGTGTCTTTAAGAATCTGAAGGAAGTTCAATATCTGGGCAAAATGAGGGAGGAAAAGGGATGAGGATGGAGAAGTGCTCAGGGGACAAATCAGAATGGGTTTTATAAAAGCATATTAAGGAGGTTGGGCTTTATCTGGAAATTAATGCAGAGCCACTGATGAGTTTTCAGCAGAGGAGTGACAACACAGACGGATGTTTTGTAAAGATCATCCTGGCTGCAGTGTGTAGAAAGGATTGAAGAAGAGAAATTCTTTAGCAAGCTCTTGAAATATTTTAGGTGGCAAGATATGATAGCTTTGAGGCTAAGAGCAAAGTTCTTGGATCCACTGATTGTGCTTAAATCTTAGTTCTTTCTCTTATTAGCTGGGTGGCTCTGGACAAGACACTTAAACTTTCTTAAGTTCAGCCAGAAAATAGGGGCAATACAAGTGCCTACATTATGAGATTATCATCAAATCAAATGAGACAAGGTATGTCATATATTGACTGTAGTGCTTGACACATAGTAAACACTCAATGGACTCAGTATTATTATCAAGTGTAAGTGATAATGAAATGGACATTCACTGCTAATCTGAGAAACAGGTGCGTAATTATAGAGAAACTTCAGAAGATGGGGATTAGTGGTGTTGTCAATCCAGGAAAAGGCATGTTTAGTTACAGTGTTGATTAGCCAGGACACAAGAAGGCAAGAACTCATGCACATGCAATTATCACACACACACACACACACACACACACACACACACACACTGCTTTCTGGGGGCTGTAGTCAAAAAATGCGTCGTAGACCAATTTTGATTATCAGATAAACTCTGAAGAACATCAAGATTGAGAGGAGAAAGGAGAACACTGCAGTCAGTAGAAAACATGGGGAAAACTGGACCAAAATAGAGAGGCTGGAATGGGGGAGATATATTTTCAGGAATTCCTTCATTCATTCAATGCTCATTTACTGAGCATATTCTATGAGCCAGTCATTTTTCTCAGTACGGGGGATAAAGCCTGGAGCAAGACAGAGGGGTCTCTGGCCTTCAGAAACTTATTTTCAAGAGTCAGAGTTAGTTTTGATGCAGTGAATAGCCCTGGGAAGACTGCTTTATTGTATGTAATAAGTGCTATTGGTGTCCAATCCAGATCCCTGTTACCCGGCAGGTTCACTGTTTCCCAGACAGTGTGAAGTACTAGCTACCAAAGACCCACTGCTTTACTTTCTTCAGCCGACAGGAGTCACTTTGCCTAAAGAAAACGAGGAAGTTACATCTCTCCCGAGAGTGGCCAGAAGACAAGGCATGATTGATAGATATTTGGATAAAAAGCCCAGCACTCTCGCCACAAGGTGAAACTAGCTTTGTGATGCAGTCAATATTCTGGAGGTTCTCTGGGCTCAGGTTGACTTTAGATTATAGCTGAAAGCACACATATGCTTAGCTGAATCCCATGCCCTCGACTGCTTCCCCTACTCCCTTACAGGCGTCTCCAGTGTGGTCTTCCTCATTAAGTCACTTGACATCCATTCTCAGTTCAGGCTCTGCCTCTGAGAAACTGAACTCAAGTGTAACCCAAATTTTAATATTTCCTTTCTCAAATATAGTTATTTCCTTCAGGTCTAAAAATTAGTTTGTGTGTCCTGACTGCAATAAAGAACTATTTACCTAGGACTCCATAATTTAAATGCATGTATCACAGCATCCTCATCTTGCAGACACAATTATTTGACCTGTGAATCCAAATTATATATACTATATATATAAACATTAAATATAAATATATTTATATATATTTACCTTTAAATATATATATACATACATATATGGATATATATATATTTTTTTTTCCTTTAAAATTCCTTGATACTAATCATTTGTAAGGTTCTTACAGCCATACATTCCAACAAATAGCATATTACATTAACTTACAATGAACACTTCTTCTCTTGCACATTAAATATTGGGCACAGTCCCTAATAAACAGATGAGGAAACAAGGAGTACTAAGAGACTAAGAGTCTTGCAACACGGAGTCATAGAATAAGAATTAGAATCAGAGTTTCCTGGTCCTCAGCCCTATATATTTTCCATTACTTCAGCATAAGAGGAAGATGCCGAGTGTCCATGGATATCACGTTTGTTTGTTTTCATTTTTTTTCTCCTATCATGTCTTCCAATGAGAAGGAATTTTGATCCCTGTTTGGTTATATTAGCAAATCAATTACTTTTGGTCTGTCTACCCCAGAGGCATTGTGGAAAAATCCAAGTATTTGGACAGTTTCAAAAGCCTGCTTTCTATAAGTTCACAATGCAAACATTTCCTGGAATTAGGAAAAAAGTCCCTATGAAGATCCTGCAATCAAATAGAATACATCCAACAGAAACCCCAAGAGTCAAGAAGTTTCAGTATTTAGTCATTGTTAGGTCTACACTTTTCTGTGTTGCACAGTTGGGATTGTCATCTGTTTAAAATTCTTATATAAGATGCTGGAGTCTTCTTTGTCCTGAATTAAGATGCTCCTAGTATTGATTTTTTGCAACAGGGTTATTGCATATACATTAACACACGTATTTAGCTATGAATATGTGGGAAGCTTGAAAGGTCGTCTGATGGGGAGGAATGGAGGAAATGTTTCAAGGAGTATAGATGGAGAGCCTCAAGAATCTAGGGCCACACTAACTCTATTCTAGATGCCTGGTCAGCATTGACTGAATGTTTTTTTATTTGTACAGCAGAATATATAGGGCTATGACAATGGCAGAAAAAGTATACAACATATTTATTCTAGTCTTCCAGACCCACTGTGTGGCATAGAATTGAGCACGTAGACAGCACCCAATAAATATTTATTCACTAAATGTTTGAATTTTACATTCTTTTTTTGAAGACCAACCCATATGACAAATACCATGGAAGACATCATCCAGGAATGGATTCCTTTCCAATGATACACAATTGCAGAGGTGGGAAATATTCTTTTAAAGACAAAGTTTGCCTGAAGGATAAGAAACTTCAGGCCCCCTCATGCTTAATTTTATGCTGTGCTAGTAATTAGGTGTGTTGAACTGGCAAGTGACTTAACTTCTTTGGTTTCCAGCTACCCTGAATATAAAATAAGGGGTCAAGCTAGGAGATTGAGGACTTCTTAATAGTGCCTTGAAATTTTAACATTTTCAGAATTGAACTAAAGTTCCTACACTGTATAGAAGTTTCCCTGGCCCTAAAAAGAATTCCTATGGGGTATGAGTTCCGTTGAAAGATCTTCTAAAGGAAGTGTGCATTTCCCCTACATATAGAATTTGGTGATGGGCAGGTTGCCTGAAAAGATATTTCACTGCAATTAGTTTTCTTTACTCCCTGACAGAAGGTTTCAGAGCCCAGAGGCAACTTCCACCAGGATAAAAATACTCTGCACTGTCAGTAGAAGATATTCTTATATAACACACACTGATTTCTTTCCCCCATTTTGCAAGAACTCAGAGGAATGGTGGGGTTTGCTGACATCCCTGAGCAGATCATCATGCATTAATGCTCTCCTCCCTTGTCTGATATAACCAGAACATTGCTGATTCCAACTATTCTCTGGGCAAGTTGCTGAAGGGAACGGTAGGTCACGGGTAATGGTTACTTTCATTTTTTACTTATTATTTCTTTTAAAAATATTAGAAAAATAATAAGACATTTTATTATAACTGTGGTTCTCAACTAGAAGTGAGTTTGCATCCCCCATCCTCTGCCAGGGGACATGTGGCAATGTCTGGAGACAGTTTTGGTTGTCACAACTGGGGAAATTCCACTTGTAACTAAGAGTAGAAGTTAAACGTTCTACAACAGTCTACAAGACGGAAGATACCTCTCCCAAGAAATTGCTGGGCCCCAAATTTAGAGATGGAAAGGCTCACACACTATATATATATATATATATATATATATATATATATATATAACATATATACACATATATTATATATATGCTATATATATAATATATATACACATATATTATACATATATACTATATATAGTATATATACATATATATAGTATATATACATATATACACACATACATATATATACATATATGTATATGTATGGCCCCTGGTCAGGCTCTGAACTAATAGTGTGGAGCTGCTTGGGATTCTCTCTCCTTCTCTCTCTCTTTGCCCCTCCCCCACCACACACACACACACACACACACACACACACACTCTCTCTCTCTCTCTCTCTCTCTCTCTCTCAATAAATAAATATATAAATAAATAAACTTTGAAAAAATATATATATATATTCTAGCACAATAGTTGATTTTTAAAAATTCTGTTCCTGTTTTTCTTCATAACCAAATATGAAGTACATATGGTTTACCATATAATTTAGCACTCTCTTCTTTTATTCGTATCACATTATAAACATTTTCACATTTATGTTTGTCTTCCTAATTACCATTTTAATGGCTGCTTAATAATCCATTGAGCTGATGTACCGCCATATGCAATACCATTCTCCTATTGTGGATTATTCATGTAGCTTGCTTCCAACATGTTCCCTTACTGTAAATGATTTCTTATGACAAATTTACAGGGGTATAAATTACTGGGTCAACAATATGAATATTTTTAAGTTTTCAGTTTTCCAAATATTTTTCACAGTTAATGTTGAAAGCTAGGGTATCTTTTAAGTGACTTGACCATGGTCATGCTAAAGTATTTTACAAATATTAAGTGTACTAAACCAGCATGTTGTGAACCTTAACCTTATCCAATGTGATATGTCGATTATATCTCAATATAGCTGGAAAAAATGTAAAAATAAAAATGATTAGGCATCCTGTGGGGGGAAAGAAGTACCTGGCCACAGCATGACTTAAATTTAATTATTTAACTGTCATGCTTTTCATTAAAAGTACAGTTTGGAAGAATGAAGCCAAAGAACACTGATGGTTTACTTTTTCTAATGTCTAGAAATATGGTTATTCCCTAGACAGAAACAGATGGTAACTTCAAGTTCTTATCCCCACCTCCATAATTTCCCAAAGAAATCTATATACTATGAAGTTAGTAAAGAATCAGGTCTGAGTACAATAACACAGGACACATTTCAAACGTCTCCACTGTTTCACTCCAAGTCCCCAAGGAAGGAAAAAAATATGAGAAATGGTAATCACGCTGATGCACCATGTTAGAAATAAATAATGGAGTGGTTTATGGTTAGAAATCACGTTTTGTGCACAATGGTCTTTTTTTTTCTTTTTTTGTAACAACTAATTTTTTGATACTCTAACACTGTATTATCCTAAGTCTTCTACCCCATTCTGACCTCTACCTTCTTAGCCTGGAACATCAGGCATGGTCTCTTTCTTCTAGAATTATACCTTTTCTCTTCATTAACATTAGAGCCAAGTAAGTAAAGGTTTGAGAAATGCTGGAGTAGACAAGGTTAGTGAGGCTGGAGAAGCATCAAAAAGGTAAACAATCAACTACTTAGAATTGTGGAGGGGAACCATACAGCTTAGAATTCAGATTGGATTCTGTGTGTTAAGTAGCTGATCCTACGAGCCGTGTAAGAGACGCAGGCTCTCAAGTGGAGGCCCAGCTCACAGAAGCTTTAGTAGGTATATACATCACAGAAACTTCAGCAGGTATATACAGCCAGTATATCTTTCAACATTCAGTCCAGAGTGCCCCCTTCACAGAGCTCTTTCTGGTTCTCCAAGCAGGAAGCCATTTCTCCCCTCCTCTTAACCTACAAAGACCCCTGACAGTATCCCTTTTGTGGGATGCTTTATTTTGTACATTATTATTTTACCTTTGATGTCAGGAAGCCTATCTCATTCACTTTTGGGTTCTACATGACAGCTGATACGATGTATTAAAGATAATAGCTGCCCATTAAATAGTTTTGCTGAAATGACAAATGAGTGAATATTCATCAAAGAATACAATTTAAGGGAGGGAGCCAGGGATGCTGACCTTCCCATTACGCAGATTATGTTTGCAGATACGTGATTGGGTTTGATGCTTACTGACGGTAAAGTATTCAGACTCTTAGAGCGTTCAATGTCACATACAAATTTGAAGTCTGTATACTTAAGAACTAAGAGAAAAAAGAAGAAAAAAGAGAAAGGGGTTCAATAAAAGGAGTCAGTGAAGAGGAGGAACACAGAAGAACATACGTTGCATTAATTATCTATTGCTGCATAATGAATTTTCCAAAGCTTAGAGGCTTAAAATAAATAAAGTATCTCACAGTTTCTGTGGGTCAGGAATCCAGGTGGGCTTAACTAGGTCCTCTGGCACAAGGTTTCTTTCTCATGGTCTGCAATAAAAAATGCAAAAACAAGGCTTCACTTTTCTCAGACTCAAGCGGGAAAGGATCTTCTTCCAAGCCCACTCATGCAGCTGTTGGAAGGTCTCAGGTCTCAGCTGTTTACTAGAGACATGAATTCCGTGCCTGCCATGTGGGCCTTTTTGTAGGCAGTGGAAGGGCTTCAAGAGAGAGAGCACAAAAGGACAAGCAAAATAGAAGTCCTATTCTTTTCATAACCCCACTTACAAGTGACATCCCATAACTTTTATCACAATCCACTTATTAGAATTGAGGCACTAAGATCAGCTTACACTCAAAGGGAGGGAGATACTCCAGGGCAAGAAGAGCAGAGGTGAGGATCATGGTGAGGTATTTTAGAGGATGCTTATCATATGGGTTGACAAAGGAAAACGAAAAAATGAATAATGAGACTGGTTAGAAAAATTAAGAAAAAACCAAAGGAGTTACCGGAGAAAAACAACTATAAGAAAAGAAGAAGAAAATAGCAAACTAAACATTGAATATGTGGGGAAGGGGATATGAGAAAGCAGGAGTCTTTATCCACACTCCCCAGTTAATTCCAAGCTATTTTTTTCCCACCTGCTGTTGCCCTAATGAGAGAAACAAATGTCTCTAGAGAAAATGTCTTCAGAGTAAACCTCCCAAGAGGGGCGCACAACACCACAGAGGACACAAACTACTGTTTATATTCTTTGTCACGACTGACTGTCTCATTGGGCCTGGAACAACCTTTTAAAAAAGAAGTTTTGATCCTGTAGCCTGCGGAAGAACGTGCTTCAAAATTCTTGACCTTTTTCAGTGTTCCTAGGGGCCAAAAGTGTTTAGAGAAGTGAAAAATTCAATTTCTCCGCTTGGCTTGTCATTCAGACCTTGAAAAGAATAGAGAGAGAGACCGTTGCAAATATCCCCATGGTTTTGCTCCAAGTCCCTAAGGGAAGGGAAAAATTGGGAAACAGAAACCACCCCACTGCCCCACGCTAGACAGAAATAATCTTTGGACAAGAATGGCTATTTCTCCAACAGCAGTCTTATCATGCTTTCAACCTATAACCTTTTAGTTCTTCTAACACTGCATTATTGTAAGTCATCTACATCTCTTTGTATTTAAGGTTTTGAGCCATTTTGTAGGTTTACCCCAAACCAAAAAGGAATAGAGCAATCTGAGAGCTCCATGCTGTTTCAGAATCCTCCCTCATCATTTGGGGGAATTCAGAATTCAGAAACCAATCTGAATTCTAAGCTACACACCAAGCACAAAGGTAAATTTCCTGCCCACTCGCAATTTTTAGTAGAACTCTAAGAATTTAATAGACATCTGTATCATAAAGGCTTATGTTGGCCTGGACTTGATTTAAAAAATTTCCTATATCCTTACCAGTTTATGCCAATATTTTCAAAACCAACCATCAGCTGATATCTTTTACAAATGTTTCTCCTACCATCTGACGTGTCTCCCCTACAGCTTTCTCTGCTTGGATGTTTTCTCTTTTAAGAATTAGCTCAGTATTCATTTCCTTCAAAAAACCTTTCTTGCCCATACCCCAGTCTTGATCAAATGGAGACTCCTGAATCTTCTTTACTGAAAACGTGGACATAGAGCCATCAGAACTTACCACTGTGCACTCTAACTACATATTGAAAATAGAATGTGTGCCTTTCTTTTTTTTAATGTTTATTTATTATTGGGAGATAGAAAGCGGGGGAGGGGCAGAGAGAGAGACACACACACAGAATCCGAAGCAGGCTCCAGACTCTGAGCTGTCAGCAGAGCTTGACTCAGGGCTCCGACTCACAAACTGCAAGATTATGACCTGAGCCGAAGTTAGACGCTTAACCGACTGAGCCACCCAGGCGCCACAGAAAGTGTGCCTTTTATCTGTAAATTATTGGCACATAGCTTACTGCCTTATGCATAATAGGTGCTCATTACATATTTGCTGAATAAATGAGTTAACAAACATGAGATATATAACTAGATTTTAAAGCTGATATGCTAGGAAGTTCCCTTGTTTTTCTGGAGATTCCTTTGCAAAGAGCCAATACCTGCCAAATTGACAATGAGCAGCTGCATTATAAAACTTGGCTCTTGAGCTATTTATTAGAAGCAAGGAACGAGGTATATGGGAGGGAATTACACAAGTGCATGAATACCACTGGGCTGAGAATGAATACCTGATCCCATCTGAGGCAATTACATTGTGTCCCACGGGAAATGCAAATACAGTCTCAGAGATCCTATCAACTCTTTCTCAAATACCTGAACTGAGTAATCATGGAGCCCATCCTGAGGCAGCTATTGTCACATCACATATAAATGGGACAGGGCGATACTTCTCTTTGGCAAGACCAATGGGCAGGACCTCTGCTAACAGCCAATTTTGATGATTGCAGGTTTTCAATGCTCTCCATCTGTTTAGAATTTTAGAGTGCTAGGCAGTGGAAATAGGAGACGTTCCTCTTTCACCTCTCTATAGACAAAGTAGATGCAAACCTACATGACACTAGCCAATGACCTAGGAGTTGTGTGCATAAAACTGACCTTCAACATAAAAATGAGCTTAAACTATAGGTCTGAGTTATGAAATATCCAAAACCCAAGTGGACAGAGAACAACACCAAGGGCAATGCACACACATCTTGAAAAAGAAGTGAGGCTCAATAGATATTCCCTTGCCTACACTGAGTAAACACAACATAACCACATGGTATTTATGAAAACAATACATGCATAATAAGCCGATGATATCCTGAATGCTCAGAGGAAGGTAACATTTAGTTTGAGAGTTTAGGGAGGAAAATCTTATTTGTTGTGTGCTATGATTGATTTTGATATTGATAGTTTTTAAAATGTTATCTATCTCCATTATATATTAAAACTGCTTTAAACACATACAGGCATATGTACTTATATGTATGTGTGTATATGTATATGTGTGTGTATATGTATATGTAGTGCATACATATGTATATATATATATATACACTATATATACCTATGTGTGTATATATATTTATATATAGAGAAAGAGACACTCTTTTCCATTTGGCTCTATACTAAGTGTTTTGGAAGGTGTGAGAAGACTTGCCTTGGCTTAGGGAAAACTTCAGCATGCATGAGAAGGCCTGGCTTACACAATTCTCAGTGCAGTAGGAAAAAAATCAAGTAGAAAAATGTGTGGTTGGAAGGCTCCAGAGAGGCCATCTAGTCCTTCAAATCAACTTTCATAGGACAAAGATGTTGATGCCCAGAAAGAGAAACTGAAGGGAAAGTACCCATGGGAACATTAGGCTTTTCTGATTTTTGGACCAAAAATAAAAGAAACTCCTACTCTTTCCTCACTAACCATGGCAGTATTCCTCTAGTTTTGTAAGCAGAATGCCAGGTTGAACATTGGCTGTTGTGCTATTGTGCAAACTTTTGTATTTTAACATGACCACACTGTGAAATCTCTGTGAACCTCAATTTTCTTATTCCTACTTGCAAGTTTGTAATAATTAGTAATCAATCGGTATACATAGAGCGTTTAGATTCTGGAACATAATACTTGCTCAACTAATGTTAGCTGTTCTTCTTACTAATCGCCATCACTATTGTTGTTATATCTCCTTGTGACCTTGGCCTTATATTAAATACTCTGATTAAGATAGAAATGATTCAATAAATGGCTCGTTGATACTATCTATTCTGTGAAGTTCTTGCTTGGGCTTCCTCCCACATAATACTTTGTAAAGACCTCTGCTATACTGTCAGTGGTGTTAATTTTACACAACCACAGCTTCATCAGATTATGAGCTCCTAGAAGTAGGGACTGTATTTTCTTCTCTGATTATTCCAGCACTAACCAGGGGACTAACAAATGTTCTAAAACAGGTTTGTTCTGCTTATGAATGGACTCTAACATGGTGACTGTGTTAATATTGTCCCAGTGGTGTTTGGGAACAAAAAAAAAAAAAAAAAAAGCACATGATAGCTGCAGTATAAGGCTCATTTGAGAACTTCCAAACTACACATTTTATATCATCACCATCACTGTCACCATGATCATCGTCACTGCTAGGATTTGTTGAGAGCTTAGTATGCAGAAATACTAGACTCATGTTATCATTTTTAATTCACCATAAATTGGGTGTCAGAAATTATTATTCCCCTATTGCAAATGAGAAAACATAGTATTATGTTTTATCCGTGCTAGAATTAAAACCTATAAATCGTTTTTATTTCAAAATTGAGGTTCTTTACCATCACGCCATGTTGCTTCTAATCTATTTTTCTGTCCACTCATTTACTCAACCATTTGTTCATTCAACACCACATAAGCATTTCATATGTGGCACTCTGTCTTAAGACATAGCTTGGTATCATTCCATCTTGCACACAAGTGAGTGCTTTTCAGAGAGACAGTGTGAGATAGCCCCTGGTTGGCTTTGCCCAGGTACACATATTTCACCCACAATCCTTACCCCTGCCTCTATCCATCCTATTCCCTATGTTCTCATTTTCCCATTTATGAATGGGGGAAAAAAAGAAACCCAATAGCCCCGTTAATTCTGTTAGTGACACAGCCAAGTTTTCTTGGCTCTGAAGGACTTGCCCTCCCGACTCAATGCACCATGTACCAAAGGTAATTAGGGCAACTTATTTAAAACTTACGATCTAATTAGTGGCTTTTAATGGTAGTTAATTACATAGAGAGCAACAAAGCAGTTACATTTCCAACCAAGCTTTCTCCCAGACTGAGACAGGAACAGGTATTTATTTGAAGTCATAAAGGAGAGGGGACACTACAGTTAACATCTAATTACACAGAATTGTCCCCGGTAATTATGAGCAATGTGATTTTATTTATCTGACAATTATAGGGGCTTTGCAAAATCTTTGACCTGGGAGACTTGGAAAGGGGACAGAGAAGGAATTAAATGTTATGTGGTGTCCAGGCATATTTTAGACATTTCCCAGTCAAGGGGCTCCTAGGTGGTTCAGTCAGTTAATTGTCTGATTCTTGATTTCAGCCCAGGTCATGACTGCGTGGTAGTGAGATTGAGCCCTACATCAGGCTTGGGATCTTCTCTTTCTCTCTCTGCTCCTCCCCTGCTTGTGCTCTCTCTCAAAATAAATAAATAAACAAATAAATATTTTTTTTAAATTACCCAGTTGACTGGAAGCTGGAATGGATAGGTAAGGAAGAGGGTGTGGAATGCTCTCACTTTTATGAGAGAGGTAATACAAGGTACACTGGAATATGCAATATAAATACTCTAAGACTGAGTTAATCAATGAAACTTCTAACTCAAATACCAACTTCACCGCTTGCTAACTAGGCATGAAACTAATCACTCAGAGCCTCAGTTTTCTAAATATAATATTTGCCCTGCATATGTGTTGGAGACATGAACTCATTTGTCCAACAAATGTTTGCTCCATGAGTGATTATACTGGTCCCTGAGTTAGAGAAAAATAAGACATTATGTCTCCCCTCAAGAGTCTTCAAGGTTAGTAAGAAATATGGAAATAAATAGCATTAACAGCCCATTTCAAGATCTAGAGATAATATTCTGAGATAATGGATAAGTGATGTCATATTATGATGTATTATTATAATGCTATTATAATTATTATAGTTGTAGAATTATACCATTATTATAACTCAATTTAACAAACATTCATTGAGAACTTAATACATGCTGGATACTCCAGTTACTTGCCTGCTTGTGGAAGGTGATGCCTACATTAAGACTTTAGGTAGGGGGTGCCTAGGTGGCTCCATCGGTTAAGCATCCAACCTCAGATCAGTTCATGATCTTATGGTTCGTGAGTTAAAGTTCCACACCAGGCTCTCTGCTGTCAGCATGGAGCCTGCTTCGGATCCTCTGTCTCCCTCCCTCTGCCTCTCTCCCACGCTCTCTTACTCTCTTTCTCAAAAATAAATAAACATTAAAAAAAAAAAAGACTTTACATGGTATAAAGTAGGATCTCAACCAAATTGTTAAGTATGTTCCAGTCATTTCAATCTGCATGCCATTTACATAAATTTTCTCACTCCCTAGTGTATCCTTTCCTTTTTTTTTTTCAAAAATTTTTTTTTTTAATTAGAGAGAGAGAGAGAGAGAGAGGGAGAGGGAGAGGAAGAGCCAGCCGGGGAGGGGCAGAGAGGGAGACAGAATCCGAAGCAGGCTACAGGCTCTGAGCTATCAGCACAGACCCCGATGCAGGGCTCGAACCCATGAATCATGAGATCATGACCTGAGCTGAAGTCGGTTGCTTAACTGACTGAGCCACTCAGGCACCCCTGCCCCTAGTGTATCCTTGCTAAGACAGCTAGTGTCTTTTTTAATAGAGGTTGGGCTTTGGAATCAGACCTGGATTCATATTCAGATGAAACCCCTTAAAGTTCTGTAATATTGGGAGATTCAATTTCTTCACCAGTAAAATGTCAGCAAAACAGTGTTACTTCTTGGAAGGACCGAATGCCTCCAACTGATTCCATAACCATTCAACATTGTATTAATTAAGGTTTCTCAATCCAGTTATCTCTAATAAATTATCAACATCGGTGATTATTATAAATTCTAGGTCTGGAGGCAATATAGTTCATGAGAAAACAGTTTCTGTAGTCAACCTGGATACATTCTCTTGACAAAAGTACCTTCTTTCATTGCTTGACTTCTTTAGGTTGAGTATATACCATTATATCACTGAACATGTATATTTAGCTCTTCTCTGTGGCCCCTCCAAATTTTATTTGAATGTAACACTGAATTTTGATTTTTCAATAAATTCAGTTTAGTTTATGGAAATAGTGCAAAATAGGGGAATGGTTCCAAACTGAGAATCATGTGATTTGGGTACTGACCCCAATTTGGTCATAATGTATGAGAAAATAGATGAGTCATTGTTCCAAGTTCCTATTTCTGCACTTCTAGAATAGAGTGCTGGTGGGAAAAGAGGGGGACTCCATGGTCCCTTCCATAATTAATAACTGATGGTTCTAAAAAGATTTTATTTTCACTTTTTTCACCTACTCTCACTCCGTCTCCAGACAACATGAAAATAGAGTTCTTTCTTGCCACCCCTGCCCTCATAATAGTATTCAATCTAAAAGGTTTTCTTGGAGAAAACACTATATGCTAATGGTATTTTGCAGGAGGGGTGTAAGTAATGAAGGTATACCCTATTTTTTCTAAGTTTTAAATTTTATATTATTTTTACCTAATCAGTGAGACAGTAAGACCAAGAAACATGTCACATAGTTAGTTTGTATACTTCTTAGTGCCTTTGAGTTGGGGGTACATAATCTGTAGTAGCTGATTTGTTCCTTCAACTCACTATTAAATGTGGATACCAATACAGAAGGGGCATAAAAGGCCCTTTTGATTATAAGAAATAAAGGGTTAAGTCTCTGAACAGAAAATTTTGTTTTAATTATTACTTTGTGCTCATAGAGCTTTGTAACATGAATTTCTATAGTTTCCTATCTCTAAAATGCAAATGCATGATCAGGAAAAGAAAAATCCAGAAGCTGGCAAATGATCGTTCACTCTTAAGTCCGTGAGCCTCAAGCATGGATGGGCAGCCTGGTGGACATGAGCATGTGTGCTGGCTCTAGGCCCAGCTCTGCTGTGAAATTACTGAGGGATCTCCAGCAAGTCACTTAACCCCTGACTTGAGGCACTGGCCATGCCCTCAAAGGGTGCTGGCCCAACCAGAGTTGCAATTTATGTTCCCAGGCAAAGCTTCCTCCTCTTAAGAGTAATTTAACGTGCTCATTCCAGGCACAAGCTGTTCTTCATTTCTTCCTCTTTCTGTTCCTTCCTTTCCCCCTTCCAATGCCCCATTTATTTAAAACATATTTATTATATATCATTCATCGGTTAGTTGTTTTCTAGGTACCAGAGCCCCAACTTAATAAAAGTAGACAAAATCCCATGTTTTTTTAAAGTTTGTTTATTTATTTATTTAGAGAGTGCACATGAGCAGGGGAGGGGTAGACAGAAAGTGGAAGAGAGAGAGAGAGAGAGAGAGAGAGAGAGAGAGAGAGAGAGAATCCCAAGCAGGCTTCACACCTTCAGGACAGAGCTCGACCTGGGGCTCGATCTCATGAACTATGAGATCATGACCTGAGCCCAAATCAAGAGTCAGACACTTAACCGACTGAGCCACCCAGGTGCCCTCAAAATCCACGTTCTTGATGTACTTTATTGTCTACTGAAGGAAGACCAAAAAATGTTTAAAATGCACGTTTAGAAAGCAAAGGTGCTATGGGGAAAAATTAAGCAGGAAAAGGGGATTGGGGGTTTTGGGGATGTAGCAATTCTAAATAAATGGTTTGGGAAAGTCCAGTGGGGTGAATGAACACCCCACAGAGGTGCGTGAGAGATGGGGTAATTTAGGGGAAGAGCATTCCAGGTAAAGTAGAGCACAGGGCATCTCTCTGGTATGCCTGAGGGACATCAAGCAGGGCAGACCTGTTGGCTGAAGTGTGTGAGCAAGGAGAGAGAAGTTGAGGATGAGATCAGAAGAGGAAGCGGCAGCCAGATTAAATGTGGCTTTGTAGGCAGTTAGCTCCTCAGAGCAGGAAAGGAAGCTATTGGAGGGCTTTGGGAAGGGGTGTCTCAATGTCTGATTTTTATTTTAATAGGATCACTCTGGCTACTATGAAAAGGGTAGAGAGACAGGTGGCTACTACAGTATTTTGCCATTATTCAGACTAGATGTGTTCATGACACAGACAAAGGTGGTTGCTGTGGAGGTGAAGAGAGATGGTCAGACTTTAAATATACTGTGAAGATTTTATTTTTTACCTGATGTCAACTACAGAATTTGACTTCTTTCAGAGTCGCTCTTCTATACTACATGTTATAAACAACTAAGTACTCAAGATGTGAAAATAACAGGAAATTCCCCTTCCCTTGGGCGAGATAAACTTTCAGATTATGGCTTTGAGCCTTCCAGCTGGCCTGCTATGTTTTTTTCAATTCAACAGCTATATTTTTTAATAACCTACCATAGTTCAGACATGTGAATGAGAGTTACATCTCGTGGTAAAAAACTTAAAAAATAAGTTATTAAAATGAAATGTTATATGCTAACTGACATCTAAACTTAACTGCTCAGGACCTGGGTGATGCTGGTTCTTCCTCACCACTTAGTAAAGCATTATACCTGAAGATTTAGTGTCATCCTAAGCCACGCAGAGCCCTAATTTATATGCTTTATAGAAGCAGCTTCACCTCGTGTCATCTTGACTGTTGCCTGAGCTTCCTTGTTTCCTAATAGCTATTTTATCAGGGCCTTTCATATCCAGACCACATTTTCCTCAATGAAGACATGCACTCAGGAATTGCACTGCGGTGAATCCAAACCAACTCTGTGATGAAATTCCAATGATATATAAACCCAGGACTTTATGTTTTATATGTATTAGAGGTGGAAGATTGCAAATTTCTGACAAACTTAAGTTCACATGGTATTTGTGCCATTCTGTATCCTTCGTTATAAAGTAAAGGGGACTGATTAACACACACTAAGGTATAAGTAGCATTGGGGGCATGCCTGGTATATTTAAACTTCAGAGATGTTTGTTATCATCAGTGTTGAATCCAGAGGGATAATTCCAAACTCTCAGAATGTTAGGTGTCTTGGGAAAGATTCTTTTGAGTAAGTGTTTCGCAGGAACTCCTCTGATAAGGTTGTCTTGGGTATAGGAAGAGAGGTTGAAACATCTAGAATATCCCTTCCAATTTCCAGACAAACAAGAAAATTAGTCCAGAAGCAGAGGCTGTCCTAACCACAGTCACAGGATTAACAAGTGGCGGAATTGGCATCTGACTTAGCTCTACTGACCTTTACATGATCTTTGCCCTGTCACATTGTGCTATGACTCTTCCTAGTCCAGTGGCCATACATACAAAAAAAGGTCCCAACAGGAAGGAATTCTTCCTTGTCTTCATTATAATATATTTATGTCCAAAAAAAAAAAATATTTGTGCCCCAGATCCAAAAGAAGTGAACACTGATGCTCAATTTCACTCTTTTTTTTTCCCCCTACAAAACACACGGGGAGTTAAGATAGTTGAAAATCATCAACTCATTCCTCCAGGATATTTCTCTGTTGGAACAGATCTCTTTCTAAGCAACTACTGCTAATTTTAGATTAGCTGTAAATATATTTTGACTGTATTTTTCACCTTATAATTTTACTATTTTTAGAGAATCTGCTGATTATTATGGATATTTCTTTTATTGGAAGTTTAGCTAATTTCAGTTGGGAAATACAGACACACATACACATATAAATATGCATACACACACAGGCACATACACATGTGTGTTCCATTTACTCTGTCAATATGACATCTTCATTTCAACATCTCAATATGACATCTTCAGAAACCACAACTACTCTGAGTTTGTAGAAACATTTGGAGACCAAGAGAAACATTCCAAAAGAAAATACACTTAATAACAGATAAAACAAATGTATATTTAAAAAAAATAATGTTTTTATTTATTTTTGAGAGAGAGAGAGAGAGAGAGCATGAGCAGGACAGGGGCAGAGAGAGAGGGAGACACACAATCTGAAGCAGGCTCGAGGCTCTGAGCTGTCAGCACAGAGCCCAATGTGAGGCTCTGACCCACAAACCATGAGATCATGGCTTGAGCCCAAGTCTGACTCTTAACTGACTGATCCATCCAGGCTCCCCACAAATGTATATTTCAAAGCACTATGTACTTATATTACCTTATTTCTAATATTGTATCTTACACATTCCTTTACAGCTTATAAGACTTACATATTCTTGTCATTTAAAAAAAATAAATGATTCTAAAGTTAGTTAAGGAAAGCAATTTTATGTCTCTTACATAGATGGAGAAACTGAGGGTGAGAAACTGAATTGGCTTGTTATGGTAATACTTTTGAGCAGGAGTAGGTTCCATACTTCCTCCCACTTTGTCCATATTCCGATCACTACCACATGTGCCAAGGTGGTACTGATACATAATGTGAAGTGATACTGGCCATCCAGTTGTGGGCAGAACCCAAGAGCATAGTCTATCAGACTTCCACAACATCCTTTAGGAAGTCTTTTTTTTTATTATTAAAATTTTTTTAACGTTTATTTATTTCTGAGACAGAGAGAGACAGAGCATGAATGGGGGAGGGTCAGAGAGAGAGGGAGACACAGAATCTGAAACAGGCTCCAGGCTCTGAGCTGTCAGCACAGAGCCCGACGCGGGGCTCAAACTCGCAGACGGTGAGATCATGACTTGAGCCAAAGTCGGATGCTTAACCGACTGATCCACCCAGGCGCCCCCATCCTTTAGGAAGTCTTAGAGTATGGTATTGGCAAACACAATCAGGCATTTGAAGGTCATTAAGCTTATACCTACAAGTCACAACGAATTCTTCCTTCTCCTTATTGTCAAAAACTTCAGCACTGCCTTACTTGTTCATATGCATGGACCAAACTACCTGACAGTTTCCTGCTTTCATCTACCAACATTCCTCTCCTTGGAATGTGGAGTATCACTACCTTAAAACCAACCACACCGGTAGCAACTCATCACATTTCTGTTCTGTTTGTGCACTGAGCCATGGGAGGGAGTTATAAAGGCAGCATGTTAGGACAGGATGAGACCATTAAAGCCATCAATCATACCCTGCAAATGTCAATGCTAAATACTAACGCATTCAAATGGTTTTTTTCCTGTGGTAAAATCTGAAGTAGATTGAGGGATTCCTACTTTCACCTGTGAGGGAGTAACTGCTACAGGATATTCCCTCCCACTCTAAACTACCAGAAAACTGGATATAATATATGAAGCAATTTGTTTCAGACATTGGACAAGCAAGCAGTATAGGTTATGACACCTGAGAAGAGAAACCAACAAGGTGTGATCTATGATCATCCAGACTTTCTACCCAGAGGACATTTTCAGGCCAATATGCAAGCTAAGTCCAGTGGAATCACTGAGGTGGGGGGACAGAGTTCAGGGAGAGTGAGACGGCTAGAATTTTCAGTGAATAAGTTTAAGGGGGAGAGAGCTAAGCAAAGCAAAAACTCCAAAAATCAACATAGAAGACTCTTGGAGTCTGGACTGAGTACTGATCTGCACATGTGCAGGATGAAATTTCATAAAGCCATATGACAAGGGCAACTGCCAAAAATAAAAAAAAAAAAAAACCTGAGAGCTATAAGCTTAAAAATTCCTTAATCTCATACAAGGTTAGGGATCATTTAATATCCCACCAGCCTAAACAGAAAGACTTCAGTAAGGACCCCAACACGACCCCTGGCTCTGAGGTAAAGACTACTCTAGATTTGGTGGAGGGGGGGAAAGAGGTTTAAAATGGGCTTCAAAATTATTGAGCTGATCCACAAATAAAATTTTGGACCAAATGATGTTCAGCATTCTTTAAGAAAAAAACCAGAATTCAGCCCTCAGCAATGTAAAATTCATATTTGGCAGGAAATCAAAACTTACATACAAAAAAAGCAGGAAAAAGTGACATAGAACCAGAAGAAAATGGTCAACAACAAAAAAGACTCAGAATGGCAAGAGGTGATGGAACCAAAAGAGAAGAACTCTTAATTTAGCTAGTATAAATTTTATAAATGTGCTCAAGGAATCAGAAGAATATATAAAGACAGAATCATTATCTGAAATGAAATATTCACCAATGGGCACATGGATGGCTCAGTCAGTTAAGCAACCAACTCTTGATTTTGGCTCTGGTCATGTATTCACAGTCGTGAAATGGAGCTCCATATAGGGCTTGGTGTGGAGCCTGCTCAAGATTCTCTCTCTCCCTCTGTCCCTCCCCAGCTCATGTGTGTACTCCCTCTTTCTCTCTCTCAAAAAAAAAAAAAGAAAAAGAAAAAAAAAAGAAAAAAAATATATATATGCGCCTGGGTGCCTCGGTAGGTTAAACATCCAATTTCAGCTTAGGTCATGATCTTCCAGTTCATGAGTTCAAGCCCCATGTCGGGCTCTGTGCTGACAGCTCAGAGCCTGGAGCCTGCTTTGAATTCTGTGTCTCCCTCTTTTCCTGCCTCATTTAAAATGTTTTTTAAATGTTTTTTAAATAAACATTTAAAAATATTCATCAACTTGGCCTAATACCAGAAGACAAATCAGTGAATTAAAAGATAGAGCAAGAAAAACTATCTAAACTAAAGCCCAAAGGGCAAAGAGTTTGAAAACAAAATAAACAGAGCATCAGTATCCTACAAAATAATAACAAGCATGGTAATTAAAACTGAGTAAGGAGAAAGAAAGAGTAAGGAGGAGAAGATTATGGGTGGGAATAACTAGTTAATTTTTTTTTTTTAATTTGGCAAAAATAATAAATACAGAGATCCAGAAATCTCAACAAACCTGTCAAAGGAGAAAAACAAAGAGAATGACACCAAAGCACATCATATTCAAAATGTTGAAAAGCAGTGATGAAGAGAAAAATATTTAAAATAACAAAGGAAAAACAGCACATTACTTGCAGAAGTGAGAATGACTGCCAACATTAGAGAAGCCACAGGACAGCACAATGGTATCTTTAAAACCCTGAAAGAAAACAAAAATTAACCTAAAATTCTATACCTTATGAAAGCAAAGAGTTCTGTTAGCAGAAGCTGAGAAAATTTGCCACCTACAAACATGCTCCAATATAATTGTTAAAGGTAGTTCCTCTGACAGAGGAGAAAGGATACCAGATGGGAACATGGACCAATAAAAAGGAGTGAATAGAACAGAAATGGTAAATAACAAAGATATTTAGTGTTAACTCTATTTTAAATACAATTAATTTTATTTTTTATTTTTTTTTTTTAATTTTTTTTTCAACGTTTATTTATTTTGGGGACAGAGAGAGACAGAGCATGAACGGGGGAGGGGCAGAGAGAGAGGGAGACACAGAATCGGAAACAGGCTCCAGGCCCTGAGCCATCAGCCCAGAGCCTGACGCGGGGCTCGAACTCCCGGACTGCGAGATCGTGACCTGGCTGAAGTCGGACGCTTAACCGACTGCGCCACCCAGGCGCCCCTAAATACAATTAATTTTAAAGCAAGGGGCATCTGGGTGGCTTAGTCGGTTAAGCATCTGACTCTTGATTTCGGCTCAGGTCATGATCTAACAGTTAGTGAGTTTGAGCCCATCTCAGCTCCAAGCTGGCAGTGTGGAGCCTGCTTGGGATTGGGATTCTCTCTCTCTCTTCCCCTCTGTCCCTCCCCTGACTGCTCTCGTTCTCTCTCTCTCTCTAAGTATATAAACTTTTAAAAAAATTACAGCAAAAATAATAATATAGTATGAGGTTTAGAACATATATAAACAGTGGGTCCTCACCACTTCTCTGCACCATTGTTTCAGTGGTTATCCACTCCAGTAAAAGAAGAAAAATGTTTTATTTATTTGTTTTCGTTTTTTTAATGTTAATTTATTTATTTTGAGAGAGAGACAGAGAGCCGGGGAGGGAAAGAGAGAGAGAGAGAGAGCGAATCCCAAGCAGGCTCCGCACTGTCAGTGCAGAGACCAAAGTGGGGCTTGAATCCATGAAATGTGAGATCATGAACTAAACCAAAACAAAGAATTGGATGTTCAACTGACTGACCCACCCAGGCACCCCAAAAAGAAAAGGTTTTAAAAACTACTAGAACCATGAAAGGATTTTAGCAAACAACAGGATACAAAATCAGCATCTAACCCCATAAGTCTTTCTATATACTGGTAAAAAAAAAAAATGGAATTGAAAAGATACCATATTGCAATACCCTGTAAATAAAACTTTAAAATGTTGGGATCCATTTAAGACCCACACAATAAAAAACAGTAAAAGATTTCTGAGAAACTCTAAAGAGGATTTAAATAAATGGAGAAATATACAGCAATAATGGGTTAGAAGACATAATATTGTGGGGACATTAAAAACCTCAAATTTATCTGTTGTCTTCATGCAAACTTGACTAAAATCTCAGCAGGCCATTTTGTAGAAATTGGCAAACCAATGTTAAAATTATATTGGAAATTAAAAACAAAGATAGCTAAAATCATCCTGAAAATTAAAAACAAAATTTCAAAATCTAACACTATCTGATTTCAAGACTCATCCTTAAATGACTATAAGATGGTGTGAGGTCTACAAACACAGATGTAGAGACTGGAGCAGAACAGAGATATACACGTATGTGGCAGGGCAATTTTCAGAAAATTGCTGAAACATTTAAGTAAAGAAAATATATTATTTCCAACAAATACTGCTTAAATACCAGATATTGATATGGAAAAATCTTAGACCTTACCTCACATCATCTATCAAAAACAAAACGAAACTTTGCAATGGATCATCGAGCTAAATACAAAGGCTAAAATTATGAATTTCTAGAAGAAAAACTTTCCAAATCTATAGAAAATAATTTCATAGATAAAAAAAAATGCACAAACCCTAAAAACATTAATAAATCAGACTTCATCAAAATTTAAAATGTGTCTTCTTCAAAATACACCAGTAAGAAAAAGGACCGCACACAAAGGACTGATATCCAAAATATATGTAGAGCTTTTACATATAAAAATTTTTTTAACTGTTTATTTATTTTGAGGAAGAGGAGGAGGAGGGACAAGGAAAGAGAGGAGAGAGAGAATCCCAAGCAGGCTGCACACTGCCAGCTTGGAGTCTGATGTAGGGCTAAAACTCATGAACCATGAGATCATGACCTGAGCTGAAATCCAGAGTCAGATACTTAACTGACTGAGCCACTTGGGCGCCCCTTATCTATCTATCTATCTATCTATCTATCTATCTATCTATCTATCTATCTATTTAGGAGACAGAGAGAGAAAAGTGCAGGAGTAGGGAAAAGGGGCAGGGAGGAGGAAGAGAAAGAGAGAGAGAGAAAAGGAGAGAGAGAGAGAAAGAGAGTGAATCTTAAGCAGGCTCCATGCCCAGCGTAGAACCTGACATGGGACTTGATCCCACAACTCTGGGATCATGACCCGAGCCAGTATCAAAAGTCAGATGCTCAACCAACTGAGACACCCAGGTGCTCCAACACTTTATAATATAAAAACCCACCCACTAAAAGCTAAAAAATGAATCTGAACACAATCTTCACAAAAATATACAAATTACCAATAAACATATGAAAAATGACTTTTAACATCGTTAGTTATCATAAAAATGCACACTAAAAACACATGAGACACCACCAGACACTCACGTGGCTAAATTGTAAAACATTGACAATATCAAATGTTCTTAAGGTTGCAGAGCAACTGGAAGTTACAAACACTGTTAGCAGGAATGCAAACATGGTACATCCATTTTGGGAAACAGTTTGACAATTTTCTATAGAGCTAAGAACATACATAGCACATAAATCAGCAATTCCACTTCTAGGTGTTTACCTGAAACAAAAATTAAAATACATATGTCCACAAAACTTTACGCAAATGTCTGCTACATTTTAATTTTTAATAGCCCTATAGTGGAAACAACCCAAAAGTCCACCAACGAACAAAGAGATACACAGATTTTCGCCTATTTTTCCCATAAAATATCACTCAGCATGACACATTTGAGATTAATTCACATTGTTGTGGGCTCATTCCTTTTTACTGCTAAGTGAAGAGAGCCTGACATAAAAGACTATATTCTGTAGGAAACATTCCAGAAAAGGCAAAACTATCATGACAGAAGGCAGATCGGATGTGCTTCATCTGGGAGAGGGGACATGAGGGACATTTTGGGGATGATGGAAATATTTCATGTCATAATTATGCTGGAGGTTACATGAATGCATACATTTGTCAAAACTCATGGAATTGTGAATTCAAAATAGGTGCATTTTGTTGTATGTAAAATAGGCTTCAATAAAATTGAATGAACAGCATCTGAACTAGATTCTGCCCAAAATGCTCCCTTTATAGTCTGTCTCCTGATTCCCCTCTAACTCTATCCTCTGTTCTTCTCCTCCAGACTCGATTATGACAACAACTCAAATTTCTCAAATGTGCCAGAGGCCCTCAGGACTTTTTATTTGCCATTACCTCTGCCAGAGAGATCATGTGGTTCTCCTAGTCCCTCCTGTGGATCTTTATATTCATATGTTATCTTGTGACCGAGGCCTTCCTCAAAAACCATATTTAAGACATTCCATTCCCTCCTTAACTCAAAATATCCTAGTCCCTTCATCCACTAAATTTTTGTCTGTAGCCCTTGTCATATATCATGTTAAATATTCTACTTATTCAATTACTTATCTATCCACCCCACAAAAACTTAAGCTCCAGGAGAGCAGAGATTATTAGTTTTGCTCACTATTATCATCCCAGTTGCTACAATCATGATTAACACAAAGTAGGTATTCAGTCTTTTTTGCCCATTATATTATTATCATTATTTAACCATTTTTGACTAAATTCACATTTTCTTCTGGCACAAGGTTTTATAATCCATATGAAAGAAAATTACAATATCACTCACTGTAGAATGGTCTAGTGCCATTTCCCAAGAGGCTAGCTTTAGGGAAATAAGGATAAAATGGTAGGGATGTGAGGTAGTGGTGGCAGTGCCATTTAAAGGTATTATGCCAGAGAATTTGGAAATAATTCAGCATTCTCTGATACCACAGAAATCCTTTATAATAAAGTTCTTTTTTTTAACATTTTTTTTTTATTCTGAGAGAGAGAGAGACAGTGTGTATATGTGGGAGAGGGGCAGGGGGAGAGAGAGAATCTCAAGAAGGCTCCATGCTCAGGGCAGAGCCCGCCATGGGGCTCAATCCCATGACTCTGGGATCGTGACCTGAGCTGAGATCAAGGGTCAGACGCTCAACCAACTGAGCCTTCCAGATACCTCTATAATAAAGTTCTTGAAGGAAATATCTGTGTATAAAATATTTTCAAATGGTAAGCAATATAACACTTTATTGCTAGCTGGAGCTCTGACCACATTCTAATGAGTAGAACTTGAACATATGGAAACACTGTTTTCAGGTCAAAGCTTACAATTCCTCTATTTTGCCCTCCAAATCCAATCTTAGGTGTTCTATCTTACCAATATGATTCCATGCCTTGAAAAGATGGGGAGGGTGCAGATACAAAGAGAAAAATGAATATTTCTGGATATTTTAATGACACTGAGTCTTCATGCCCACTAGCCAGCATGGCCCAGTCAATGACCTGAAATCTGATTAATTATATTGCTATTTCTCCTTGGGAAGAACACAGAAAGGGTGAAAATAAAGAATCAAAAGGTGAAAATAAAGAACCTGAGTGCCTTCCTTTCCTATAGGACTCTAGCAATAGTGACAAATAAAATAATTTCTCCTGTAAGTGATTTTCTAAGATGTTCCCACAGGTCCTCAGTCACTCAAAAAGCTGTATCCTAAGACTGGTAGTAGCCAATTAGCCAACACTCTGGAGATGGATGAAATGACCTTAATGTCATCAAGATGGGTGGCCATCTCTACATGATTGGGTGTTGCTGTGGACTGATTTGCTGCCATTTTTATGGTTCAGTACCACAAAGCAATTAACAGTGAATGAGTGAGCTTTCCCAACCTTTACTAGAAATGGTGGCTGTTTATCATTGTGTCAGAATCCTGGCAGATTCAAGAAATCTAAATTTAACAGGTGACTGCTTCCTCCATGGCTGATTGCAGTCAATGGATCTTCAGGATACCTAGTCCCATTCTGGTGATCCGGACCAATAGAACAAGATGCTGAAAAGAAGGGATGAATGGGGCCCACATTAGAATCCATCACGCAACGCAGGAGGGTTCTACACAACTCTTGCACTCCTGCATAATAACTTTTTCAATTGATTTCAGCAGATTTCAACAATTGGTTCCAAAGAAAGCTGTGGTGGCAGAAAAATAGATAGATGGGTAGATGTAGTTGAAGATATAAATATATTCAAATTTGGTCAGTCACTACCCCATATTATTGATGGCTGTCCTCTTGGACTACTTAAAAATAGCTTTACTATTTTTTTTAATTGCTTGAGGTCAAAATGGGGCCAATGAAGACATGTTAGACAATATTTAAAATCCCAGTCCCTCTGAATTGGTCAGCATGGTCTTAGGTATACAATCATCTTCAAAAAAGAACTATTTTCTCTCACTGCTGTGTTTACAGTGTAGCAGATGATGCCTGGCACTGATACTTACCTATAGTAAAATGGTAAAGACTGATGACTGGGGTTAATTTTCCATTGACGTAGGAGGGAATAATTCCCAGAAAATCAGTCTATCATTTCTCACACAAAGAATGAGAAAAAGTGAACACACCCCTGCATTAGAAGAAGTCTAATATTGTCCTCATAATAAACCTGCATAAGAGGTATTATTATCACCATTTTAAAAATGGGAAAATTAGGGTAGAAATAAATTAAAATTACTTGCCTGAAATCATGCAGATCAGATGCGGTAAAGCTGGCTTTTAAATGCAGGCATCTGGCTCCAGAGTCTGTGATCTTA
The DNA here is from genome assembly GCF_016509475.1 of Prionailurus bengalensis. Classification (NCBI taxonomy): domain Eukaryota; kingdom Metazoa; phylum Chordata; class Mammalia; order Carnivora; family Felidae; genus Prionailurus; species Prionailurus bengalensis. Next base: position 77,993,255 of record NC_057359.1, on the reverse strand, counting down.
AGCAACATGCAATGACATCTCTCAATGTTAGGTCTAAGGTAATCTACTTTGGGGATCTGAATGTAAATGGTTATCTGTGATTTCTTAAGCATTCCTCTAAGTGAATTCTGTGACTTAAGAATATAGTCACGAATATGGAAAATGTGGTATATCCATACAATGGAATAGTATTCAGACACTAATAAGAAATGAGGTACGGATACATGCTACAATATGAATGAACCTTGAAGATATTATGCTATGCGAAAGAAGCCAGAAACAAAAGGCCACATATTATAGACTTCCATTTCTACGACAGATCCAGAACAGACAAATCCATAGAGACAGAAAGTAGATTGATGCATGGTGGCCAGGGGCTAAAGGGAAGAAGAAAGGAAGAATGTCTACTAATAGCCATGAAGTTTCTTTGAGGGGTAGATAATGAAATGTTTTGGAATTAGATAGTAATGGTGATTCACAACCTTGTGACTATACTAAAAAAAACACTGGATCACTTTAAAATATCAAATTTTTTGGAACATGAATTATACATTGCTTTAAGAAAAAAAGAATATAGGGGTACCTGACTGGCTCAGTCAGAAGAGGTGGTGACTCTTGATCTCAGGGTCGTGAGTTTGGGCCCCACATTGGGTGTAGAGATTACTTAAAAATAAACTTTAAAAATTTTTTTATGAAGCAAAAGAATATAGTAATACAGAGAAGAAAAGAGGAAATAAAAATAAGAATTACTAATTACTAAAGACACACACCAGGAACTGTGCAAAGCTTTATAAATACAATTTCATCTAATCCTCACGACAATCCTAGGTAGGTATTATTATTATTATTATTATCTTCATTTTACAGACAAACAAGATGAGGCTTGGCGGGTTTAAATGACTTGACCTATGTAATTTGGTAAGTGGCTGTGGCGGGGAATGAAGCCAGTTCTGCCTGAGTCCGAAGTTAGCATGCTGTTCTGCAGCCACTCACACAACGTCACCCTCTACACTCCCTTGCTGTCCTGCCAGTAAGTTTTAAGAAAAAGAAAGGTCAAAATAGATGATCCCGATAAATATTTAATGTCCTCTGTTTTCACAGCTCCCTTATGGCTAGACAGTGAATGTTTCACACCTGAGGGGCACTCCACAGGCAGAGCTGGAAGCGACTGTAGACATGCCCAGAGGCAGAGTCAGAGGGAGAAAAGCCAAGGGTGAGGGTGCTGTCCCATGCTAGAAGTGGCATCACCAAACACAGGACCTCCCCAGTGTCTCAGACAGGCTTAACTTTGTGGGTATTTCTCAACATGCCAAGGTTTGCTGGGACACATTCAACTTATGTGAACGGAAATGCTCAGGAATGGTGCCAACTCAAGTTATATTGAGAATCACAAAAGTTTGCCATTTTTGAGAATTTATTATCTACGAGTAACTGTGTTAACTTTTGATCACTTCATCGACTATTCATAACAACACTATTGAGCAAATACTTTATTTAACACACTTTATAGATAATAATATTGATCATGAGGCTAATGGCTATTGAGCACTTAATATATCATTAGAAATGATATAATATACATGCCTAAATATATCATCTAATAATTCAACAGTCCAGTAAAGTTGGAAAACTGAGCTAAGTTAAAAATATGTCCAAATATACACAGCAAATAGGAATTGAAGCTGAAATTTAAAAGTCACTTTTGGGGGGGCCTGGGTGGCTCAATTGGTTAAGTGTCCAACTCTTGGTTTTGGCTCAGGTCAGGGTCTCAGGTTTGTGAGTTCGGGCCCTGTGTTGGACTCCATGCTGATAGTGCAGAGCCTGCTTGGGATTCTCTCTCTCCCTCTTTCTCTGCACTTCCCCTGCTCGCATTCATTTGCTCTCTCTCCTTCTCTCCCTCAAAATAAATAAGTAAACTTAAAAAAATATAAATAAATAAAAGCCAGTTTGAATTTCCATAATTAAACCAACATGTAGAAAAAATAAAACCAACACCAAGATCAGAAAATTGAACATAACTAGCATCTCAGATGTTTTTAACTTTACCTAAATGGTTACTATAGAGTAAGCAATCATTTATATCCAGCTTCCCTCCTCTGTGTTTATTATTATTATTATTATTATTATTATTATTATTATTATTTTAGAGATTCTTCTCTGTTGCATTTACCAATACTTTGTTCATTGCCATGTAATATCCCATTATATGAACATACCCCCCTCATCAATTCTATTGCTAATGGATTTTTTTTTGATGAATTGAGGTTTAAAATATTTCTGCTGCTATAAATATTATTTTAGTGTCTTTTGGAAGTACATAAATGTGTTCATTTCCTAGCAGTGGAATTCCTGGGTCACAGGATATGCTATGTATATGATCGGCTTTAGCAAACAGTGTCAAACAGTTTTCCAAAGTAGTTGTAACAATATACACCCTCATCAGATATGGACACAATTTCTAATTTCTCTTTATCTTTACTAACACAGTATTGTATAGTCTTTTCATTTTAGCTATAGTGGTACCTATGTAGTGGTATTATTTTGTGGTTTTAATATGTATTTCCTTATGGGTCATTGGGCTTGAACACATCTGCTATACTGAAATGTCTACTTAAGTCTTTTCCCTCATACACCTAATGAGCTCTCTGTACTTTTCTTCTTGATATGTCAAAGATCTTCATTCATCGACCTGTACATGTAAGACTGTGTGTTGTGTATTTTTCTATGTGTCATTATATTTCAATTAAGAAAAATAATATAGTAAATAAAACCATTTCATTCCTAGGATTATATATTTAGCCACTAAGTTCACATGTGCAGAGTGCTCTATTTTATTACTTACATTTTCACTGTGTTCTATTTATTGTCTAAGATATTTGCAAAGATACAGCATTATTATTCCCATTTTCAAGATAAAAAAGTTACAACATAATAAGGTAAGTTTTCAAAGACAGTAAAATGGTGATGTTGGTCCTACAAACATATCCTCCAACCTCTGTATTTACATGCCATCGGCATTTCCCCCAGTTTTACTAATAAGCTGTAATTGATGTATAATATTGTACTAATCCAAGATGTACAACATCATGATTTGATATATGTATATGTTGCAAAATGATCACCACAATAAGTTTAGTTAACATCACCTCACAGAGTAACATTTTTTTTCTTGTGATGAAAACTTTTAAGGTCTACCCTCTTACCAAACTTTACATTTATTTCTTATTTTTTTTTTATTATTTTTAAAATTTTTTCATGTTTATTTATTCTGAGAGAGAGATGGAACATAAGCAGAGGAGGGGCAGAGAGAGAGGGAGACAGAGAATCCCAAGCAGGCTTGGGCCACCAGCTATGAGTCCAATGTGGGGCTGGAACTCATCAACCATGAGATCATGACTGGAGCTGAAACCAAGAGTTGGATGCTTAACTGAATGAGCCACCCTGGTGCACCTATTTTTATTAATTAAAAATTTTTTAAATGTTTATTTATTTTGAGAAAGACAGACACAGAGTGTGAGCAGGACAGGGGCAGAGAGAGAAGAAGACACAGAATCTGAGGCAGGCTCCAGGCTCTGAGCTGTCGGCACAGAGCTGGAAGCAGGGTTTGAACTCATCAACCATGAGATCATGACCAGAACTTCAGTCAGATGCTTAACCAACTGAGCCACTCAAGCTTCCCTAGTTTGATGTAGACTCACTTATCTATTTTTGCTTTTGTTGCTTGTGTTTTTGGTGTTATAAAGTAGGTGATCTCTTTATGTGATCCTTGGTGAATTCCTGGGTATATGATAGCCTCTCTGAAGTTTCTCACTATTTAAATGTGAGTAAGGCTCACTTCATAACCTACCTTCTCAAATAAGTATTTTCTGATCTCTCCGTAATCTCCTCTGGAATTATATACAACCAGTTATGTGTATCATTCTTTGGGTTAAAATTATTAGTTTTTGGTGCATGTAACACTCTATCTTCCCAAGTAACCAAGGACAGAGGACAGAAGTAGAGTCTTTCATTGATTCATTTTCTCTATGGCTGTAGTTCAAATAGCATTTATCACCAATCTAATCAAACTAGAGGTTGGAGTGTGTTATCCTTGTCCATTGAGGTCATCAACCTCCAGATCTGGATTCATTGGCTCTGAATAACACTCCATCTTTTGGGGTAGTTAGAAGATAAAATGGTGAAAATGCCCACTGGATTTGATGTCTGATGTCTACTAGGTGATGAGGACACTCAAAACTAAACTTGCCAAGTAAAAAGAAAAAGAAAGTCCTGAATGGTGAAATATCAGACACTAGGACTACCAGAGGAAGGCATATGCAATCCTGTCTTTTATTGCACCAATCATATTCTATGGAGATCAGCTACTTCTGTCTGTTGAAAAGTCCAGCTGGGAAACGCATCAGAGGTAGGAATGGATAGGATGTGCTATGGTATACACATTAAAGAACAACAGCATTTGGGGAATAGAGATACTTACATTGATAGGAAGAAAAAAAAAGAAACCCTAACATTATAGAATTGTCAAGATTAAAATGTGCCTTAGAAAATATCTATTCTTATGGACTCTTAATTGGTCCAATAGATTCTTACTTGGTTTCTTCAAAATTTGTCCCAAGAAAAGCATTTACAAATAACTTTCCTTTCCATATCTATAGGCAATAATCACATATAATGAGATTATATAATTTATTTTGAACTCCACCTACACTAGCCTGTATTTTTCTGGTTACTTTCCAAGGTGTCACCTTGCCCCTTGGTCCCAGCAACCAGCCCTCAATAAGTCAGAGGGAGGCTGTGACCTAGCCAACAGGACTCAAAACTTTGGCTTCCTTTCTCCAATTTGTTATTTCAGACTCAGGACCAGAGTGAGGAAAGCCAATCAAAATGTCTGTTTTTCTAATAACACTGTTTGTTTTTGTTAATGCTTGCAAGCTGGATACAGTTAAGACTGCTGCCTAAAAACAGTGATCTGACATTCACTGGTCCCTGCAAACTGAGAGAGGGAACACTTCAAGATGGTGAGATAGACAAGTCTCTCTCACTAGTTTATGCTCAAGTCCAGAAGGAACCAAAAGGAGATAAAGTCTTGGCAACAGCCAGCTCCTAATCCTAATCCACCTCATTTTTTGTTCCCTATGCCAAGATGAATGCCAGCTGGACATGCCCCAATTACTGTGGTTGATCAAATAGAGAACTTTTACGCTAGAGTTTTGCTTTTTTTCTTTCTCTAGACTGCTGTGAAGTCAGCTGTGCTGCCTGTATAAATGTGACCTACAGCCCTTTATGTGCCAGATGTGAACAGATGTGCACTTAGCACGCCTTCTTTATGCCAACCTCCAGCTAGTGGAGCAGCTGATTAGAAGAGACAAGATAGAAAGAAAAGCAAATGTGACTATGTAACTGGCTAACACAGCAATATAGCCTTGCAAGCTAAGCAAAGGTTGAGGATTCAGGTAAAATAGGACCAGGCTTGAATAAGCAAGGTCAAGGGAAAACAAACAAAGATGGAATATAAAGGAGGATTGGAGAAGATTGGTTCACTTTTATTTAGTCAATCTTTCTGGTCTTAGGAAGATCCTAGTGAACCCAAGCTTTGCAAATTTAGTACTATGCACGTGCACAAACAAATATTTATTTAAGTTCTGAGGCTCTTTGGGAAACAATGAATATATCACTAAGACCTATATATCACTTAGATCTAATAGGTCTAATAGATCACTATATTCTAGCAAGAGTTTAAGACTTTAAAGGAGGTGACCTCTAACTTTGAGTGGCCTATGAAGGAATTGGGGCTTCACTTTTGGATAGGTAGAGGAAAGAGAGTCATAGAAGGAGGTGTAACTCTCAAATGATGCAGTTTGACTGACAGTTCTGAAGGAGCTCTCTTTAAGATGTACTAGAAAGTGGGGCGCCTGGGTGGCTCAGTTGGTTGAGTGTCTGACTTCAGCTCAGGTCATGATCTCGCACTCTGTGAGTTCAAGCCCTGGGTCGGGCCCTGTGCTGACAGCTCGGAACCTGGATCCTGCTTCGGATTCTGTGTCTCCCTCTCTCTCTGCCCCTCCCCCTCTAATGCTCTGTATCTCTCACTCTCAAAAATGAATACATGTTAAAAAAAAATTCTAAAAATGTACTAGAAAGGTAGAGAATGTAGGTGAGAGCAGCAGGTAAAAACCTCAGGTAAAGACCTAGCCTAAAGTGACGTGAGGCTCTTGACTGAGGCAGGGGAGATGGGAACCCAGAGTGGTAGGAGCTAAATACAAAACCACAGAGATTAAAGGATAAGGTGTGTGGGCTGTATCAGAGAGGGAAGAACTCAAGTAAGACAGTAGAATCTCTAGTGGGTTTCTGGCGGTGGAGGGAGTAGACCTACCTTCAACAGTCGTCTTGCTCAGTGCCTGGTGCTGTGTTCTTTAACCTTCACACCAACCCTACAAACTAGCCAACATGACTCTTTGCTTGTTTGTTTTGGTTTTGTTTTTCTTTAAAAAAAATTGTTTTTAGCGTTTATTCATTTTTGAGAGAGACAGAGACAGGATGCGAGTGGGTTAGGGGCAGAGAGAGAGGGAGACACAGAATCCGAAGCAGGCTCCAGGCTCCAAGCTGTCAGCACAGAGCCCCGCGCGGGGCTTGAACTCACAAACCATGAGATCATAACCTAAGCCAAAGTCGGACGCTGAACCGACTGAGCCACCCAGGCTCCCCTGTTTTGGTTTTGTTTCTTAAAAGACATGGCAACCAGAGTGACAAAACCCTCCAGTTTTCCAAGGATTATGGGATTCCTATGACATGAGCGTGCAGTGCTAACATGAGGGATGTCCTGTGCAAGTGGGGACTCTAGCACCTCAGCTCAGAGTGTTTATATCACTTTTCCAAATTCACATGTCTGGGAGGAGCAAAGCCGAGATTCATTCCGTCTCTACAAAGCCCATACTTTTTTCCCCAATGATTTTCAAGGTTAAAAATGGCATTGTTACCCAGAACATTAATGCAGAAGGAAAAGCACATTGAATTCAGATCGGGGAGAAGGTGGGGGTAAAATGTTCTATTTTAGAAAACTGACATTCAACTTTTCTAAAATAGAGGCTTTCATTATTAACTTTTTTTGGTCTCTTTCTCTTATACCTTCAATGTTCATCAGGCCCTCCTCCCTCATTTTGTGTAAAGGCTCTATGCAGAGTGGTTATTTTTGTGACTGGATAATTATCTATATTTTAAGCTTAAGATCCAGACTCTGAGTAAAGGTGTGATATGCATCTAATGAATAAATATCTGCCTGGTTAATGTGATTTGCTTGTGTCAGGTTGCCTTGCTCATTCTTTCTAAAAAGCAATGACAGGTCAAGTAGTAGGGTCAGGCTGCAACAGCTGGGTAAATATGGGGTGAAGATGAGACCCTCGGGCAAGGTACTATGAAGGGAATTCGGTGAGGGACTGATCAATACTGTCTCACCACCTCTCTTGCCTTGAATCTCTGCTCATCTTCTTATCAGGCCAGAGAAAGTGTGGCCCCTGACCAGTAGTATCAGTACCATCTGGGAGCTTGTAAAAAATTCAGATTCATGGCTCCGCTCCAGATATACTAAATCAGAATCTTTAGGGCGGGTCCCCCAAATCTGTGTCCACAGAAGTTTTCTAGGTGAATCTCATCACCACTAAAGATATTAAGCCCTATGGGCCAAGAGACAAATCAAGGATATTGTGTAAGAACTTGTACACTGTCAGGCCTCTGTTGCAAGCACTTGGATGTTTTAGCATAAAAGTAGCCCCACACAATATTTAAAAGAGTGGGGTTGTGCTGCAAGAAAATGGCTATTGGACACTGAAATTTGAATTTCATGTAATTCGCACTTGTCAAAAAATATTCTTCTTCTTTTGACTTATTTATGCCCAAATTTTTAAATGCCAATGCTATTTCTAGGTCTAACAGCTACCAAAAAATGGGCAAGTAGAATTTGGTCTGGACTATAGTTCAAGGAATTCTACTTTTGAGAATCTAGATTAGGTGTGGGAGGATAAAGATGGAGACAGACAACGTGAAACTTCCTTTAGTCTATATCAAAATGTACCAAGAATGCTAATAAACTGCTAGACTCCTGTTGCTAAAGAAAATATGACTTTCATAGCCATAATAATGTTTCCAGGTTGTCTCTTTGGAGCATTGGGATACTGTAAATACCATAAATATCCATGAATAGAGGTTGGTTACATGAAATATGGTATAACCATCCCTAGTCATACAAAATGATTGAGGTAGGGACATTAGAACACTAAACTGGATATTGTATTATATTGAAAACTAAAGTGATGGTTACCAATTGTAATAATATTGTACTTTTTTCAATAATGAGTTCTTGTTTTTTAGAAAGATATATATTGATTAAATTACATAAAGTCAGGAATAGAATTTGCTTCAAAGTTTGCTTCAATATACAAAGTGGGGGGTATAAGTGAAAAAAAGTTGATCATGATTTGACAATTTGAAAGTGTATGGTGACCACGTGGGGTTAAGATTGTATTTTTTATACCTTTTACATTTACATTTGTTTGTAATAAAAATATTTTTATCCAAAGAAAATGATGATTGAGGCAGATGTAGATGTGTTGATGTGAAACTACATGATGCTCTCTTGTTTACTAAAATAAAAGCAGGCTGCAGAATAGTATGTAGAAGATGATTTATTTATGTATCTCCCTAATGGTTCTGCAGCATATAGACTCATGACATTTCAGCCTATGTCTCACAACCCTTCAGCTGTCTTTCTAAAAGAGAGATTAGATCCTTCCTTGCCCATGCATAAAAAAAAAAAATCTAAATGTGTCTCCTTTGCTAAGAGAATGGAATCCAAATTCCCAAGTACGGCATGCAAATTCCTTCACGATATGACCATACTGTGTCTTCCCAGGTATTCCTCATTCCCTTCTCCTTTTCCAAAACATCCCATACTTTAAAATGAATTAACTAAGCACACAGAATTTAAAGTCAGGAAGCCATACCAGCAACAAATTCTGGATTTGATACTGGCTATGTGACTTTGGATAAATTCCTCTCCCTGAGTTTCCATAAATTCATTTAATTACTATTATTTTTTAATGTTTATTTTTTAGGGAGAGAGAGACACACACAGAGTGTGAGCAGGGGAGGGGAAGACAGAGAGGGAGACAGATTCCGAAGCAGGCTCCAGGTTCTGAGCTGTCAGCACAGAGCCCGAAATGGGGCCCAAACCCATGAACTTTGAGATCATGACCTGAGCTGAAGTCAGATGTTTAACCCACTGAGCCACCCAGACGCCCCTCCATATTTTCATTTATAAATGAGAATTCTAACAATGTTTATCTCATATGCTGTGGCGGAAAACTAAGTGATAGAATACCTGAGACATATTTAGTATTGAGTCTGACACTGAGAATAATTCAATAAATGCTGGCTCTTACTGTTAATAGTTATACTTGGCCATTTATTTCCTCATTTATTCAACATATTTTTTTGAGCTTTCACTAAATGTCAAGTATCTTAGGTTGACGCTATGTTATTCACCATTCCATCAATGGGTCATGAACTTCCACCATGTCATTCCTTTGCTTGAATCATTTTGGTTTTATGGATTATCCTTTCCACTAGTCTGTCTGGTAAATTCATATTTAACTTATTTTCCTGTTTGAGTTAATCCTGGTCTCCCAACTCTACTATTGACCTCAGAACTACGCATAGCTCCTTTCCTTATGCCATCTAAACACTCCACTCAATCCATGACTTCACTAGTTGTAAACAGGCTTCCTGACTTTTGTCTACATATTGGTCTTTTTCCATACACTGTGAAATCCTTTGAGGAAAAATCCATTTTTAATTTACCTTTGTACCTTCAGAGCTGAGAATCTGGTCTGTTTGAGAGGACATTTAAGGAGTCTCTTGGAAAAAGGCATGTATATCTTTCCTATAATACTGGGAAATGAGACATTAAGAAAATTGCTGTCATTATCATCAAATATTAAAACAAAGGGATCAGAAACATTATAAAGACCAATATCTTCATTTTTCTAATAATCAAAATGAATCTAAATGAAGTCCACTGACAATGTTTCATGACTTTCAGCTTATTAATTCATTCAAAAAATGTGTACTTTGTTTGTATCACTCTGTGCATGACAGTACTAGAAACTAAAGTAGGTACAGGGTCCCTTCCATGGTACTATGTTGTCTCTCTGTCTATGGACAGAACCTTTCATGGAGGGTATGTTTGGATATGAAGAAGACACATGGCTGCCTGAATGGGGAAAGCATTGCCATAGAAGGGGAAGATTGGGTGAGAAGAAATGGTGTCCAAGAAATTACACTTGACTGAAGTCACATTTTGCTCAGAGGTCAAACATGTACATTAGATTCTGGCTGTCTTAGGGATTCCTGTATTCGATTCCCAGTTTCTTTTTGCTGGTAGTGATGTAAGGATATTATCTTAACATCCCACTTTCTGCTTTCCTTTTTACAGTGAGTGGATTAGACTAGTCAATGGTTTATAACTTTGTTAGGTGACAAGAACAATCTGAGATCTAATGAAAGCTCTGGAATTTCTCCCCAGAAGGGAAACTGCATACATGCAACACACATACATACACACTCACACACACGCACACATACAGAGGCAGCATTCATGAAATCACTGTTTTCTAACCAAGGGGCACATATTTTCCAGGTTAAGGACTCCTAGACTCAGGGGTCTCCAAGGCACTTCTAACTGTATACTTCCACCTTGTCGGTTTTGTTCAAAACATTCTTTCCTACTGTATCTCTCAGCCCTAAGGTGTAATGGAAAACTAGTCCAGTGTGCCACTCAGTCTCCCTCAGTTTAGGTCCACAAGGGAAAAGTGCTTGGCAGGCAGACACACATCTAGCCATCATAGTCTGGGGGTGGTGGGAGAGGAGAATAAAATGGGATTCCAGTTGCAGTGCAGTATATGTCTCCTGCCTGCCTTGCTGGGTTTCACTTATTGAATTAGGACAAATTGGAACTTTCATAAACTGAGAGATAAATCATTATCTCGAGTTAGCAGATGCAGTCGCACCAGGGTAGAGCACTGTTAATAACTCTGCTGGATTAGGACTGATTGGAACAATTTGAAACTTGTTTCTCTCAGCTTGATCAGCCTCATTGTAACCACGGCAATTATCCCATTTCACTTTCAATGGCTCAGCACAGACATGTTGTCGCATTATATCCATCCTTCTTAATGAAGCCAGCTCAGACTTTTGTTTGTTTGTCAAAGAGCTAGCCTATGTAAACAATAAATACCTCCACCCCTTGGGGTATAAGGTAGATGTCTGTAAGGCTGAGATCTCCAATAGGATAGACAAACACAATTCATGTGTTGGTGATTTCATAGATTTACTTATTAATTTCACTCTTTCATATCTGAGCAGCTGCAATGTGCCAAACACTGATGTGTTAGTCTGTGGGATATATATAGAATTGGATTAAACTGTATTGTGTAGCACCTGTGTCTTTGCTACTTCTCCTGATGGGGTGTACATTTTTTGAAGGCAGGGAACATCCTTTAACAGTGATAATGGCTATAATGTATCTGTTCTCAACAATGGTCCAGGAACTATGCTAACCAATCTGTATCCACAAAGCTTATGGTAAGGGATGTTGCAGAGCTGCAAAGGAGTTTATGAGACGGAGCTCCATCTTCGTACTGAACTGATTAGTGAAGACTTCATAGAGACAGAAGCGTATGAGCGAATCTTAAAGTATAGCGTGAATTTGCTAGGCAAAAGATGAGGAAGAAAGTATATTTCACACAGAGGGAAGAGCATGGTCCAAAGACATTCTTTATCACTTTGTTGGAAACCCAGATAACGTATTCGGTGTTACAGACAGGGTGGAGTACTGCCAGATAAGGACTGCTTTTAAAACTCCATAAGCTTAGACTGGTTGTCAATGAAGTATTAATAATAATTATACATGTATTTAATATTTAACATATTCATGATCCTTAAGTTACATGAGGTCCTAGACCTCTACTTTTATTAGTGTCCAATTCAACATAACAAAAATTTCGCTCAGTGCTCTAGTGAATACAAAGGCAAACAAATCTCAATTGCTTAATGGGCTTCCTGTTCAACTGAGGGCATGCAATGGGTGTCCGGTTGAAAATTTATATCAAAACGCAAACAAGGGGGTTAATAAGGAGTAGATACATTAGGTGGAGAACTTTTCCTTTCCACTCCTCACACTCCTCACTGCTATACTTTATTTGGTTAATTCCTTCTGATGGGTGTTTCCAGAGACACAGAAAACCCTCTCCTGTTATATGGCCTCTTTCAAATCAAGTACTCCTGAGTTTGATTTAATATCATAGTGCCCTTTAAAATACTTTTTACAACCTGTAATATCTTTTTGTAGGAATATTTTAATATACATATATATGTAAATTTCATATAGTCACCTTCCAAAGTAAGAAATACAATTTCCCTAAAAATGTTGAGGCCGTCATGTGCCTCTGCTAGATTCCATTTCTTGCTAGATTCTCATTTTCAATCCTACCCTTCCTTAATAGTTTTAAGGTAGATGGTCTTCATCTCTGTATTTTCAGTGCCCTGTAGGCACCTGGCACAGGGTAGAGTTTGAGAACTATGTGCCAAATGAATGAACACGTCCATGAGGGAACAAGAAAATCATTCCACATGGAAACTGTGAGGAGAGAAGATGGCATTCAGGCTGATTCAACATTCACAGTATTTTTTGGTTTTTTGTCTTTTGATAACTGGATATAGAATAAATAAAACCACAAAGGGAGGAAATTAAGGGCATATGTGGGGATATAGTGGACTAGCTGTGACACATGGAAGAAAGACAAATGAAAAAATGAGCTAGAGAGAATTTATGGGTCTCAAATGGTAAGGACTCAGAGATAGCATAAAGACAAGGCCTGGGATTTTCCTACCAGTTTGTTTTGATGACATTTGATGGTGCTATTCCATACTCACTGGCAGTAAGAAGGGAGAAGACTCCGACTTTGACCATTGTCAATAGTGAGGAAAATCTCACAGTGAGGACAATGTCAGAGAATAATGGCACCTTCCAATTGGAAGGAGTCTTCAAAATATGTAATTTAACTAATCTCTTAACACTTGAACCTCTACTACTGACTATGATTTCCCCCTTATCCCATTCCCATATGGCCTATCAGGACTAGACCAGTGACACAGAGCTCGTAAGTCAATCTTCTTTAGCACTCTGGCTTTTAGAAATTTATTTTTTGTAATGGATTGGATAATAATAAAAATGGTAACAACAGTGATGATCACTTTTAGGGTGCATGCCATGTGTGAGGCACTGAGCTAAGGGCTTCCTATGAACTTATGTATTTAATTATTTCAGTATCCCTATAAAGATACACAATAGAGTTTCAGTAAATGTTGAATGAAGACACACCTGTATTACCACTATTTTACAAAGAAGGAAATATAAGTACAGGAAAACCAACATTTGCAAACACAGTCACACAGTTAGTAAAAGGCAGCAGTTAACCAAATTCTGTCTTGACTCAACAGGGAGTTTGACCACCATAATATGTAAGTCTCTCAAAGAGAAAATGCCTGCTTCTATCTCCTAGTGATTAGATTTATAGACATCAGTCCAATCTTAAATTTCATTTCTCATTTTGACATCTGTCATATTTAAAGGTAGTAAAGTTTGACCTTGTAATGTGCCCTCTTCCTATCTATCCCAACATTCTTTGTTCCTCCAAAAGTTGCTCCTTAGATACAGTCTTTATCCATATTATCCTTGTAAGGAATTGAGAAATGTGCCAGGTCAGGTGAATTCAGTAAAGATTAATTAACAGCTGGAATTCTCCAACAAGTGTGGTCTGTTTGGCACCTAGGATTCTAGTAATATATTTTATCTACTGCTGTTGTAGCATTCCTACAAAGACCCTTTCTGTTCTAAGTTTCTGCCCTACAGTAATTGCTGATTGGCCCTTATTGCTTGAGGTAGGAAGTCTACCTTTTTGAAAGCTGTGCCATTAAAGCAGGTCACAGGAAATGGCCATATGAGTCACTGAGTCCTGAGGGGCATAGAGGATGTGATTAGGGGTCATTATGTCCAAGGTCGTGGGCTAAGATCACATTCATGCATGGGTTGCCATGGAAACAGAGCTGAAGTGACCTGCCTCTTTGCCCCCACATGGATCTCTCCCTGAGAAGCTGATTGAAGAGGAAGCTTTGGATGGTGCTCAAAAGAGTAAGGACCCATTAAACGACCTTTTATTTGGCAGCTGGGCCCCCAAGTGAAGGCTGCAATACAATGAACAGAGGAGGAATGATTGATGACAGTGGGAAACCTCACAGCATTATGGGATAGAGTGGTGATTACCCAGTAAAGTGGAGTAAAGTAGACAGCAATTCAAAAAAAGTCAATGTCTAGTTTATTGAAATGATGTTGATTCCTCACTGCCTACATTCACTAGAATTATATCCAGAGCAAGTCATATGTGTTAAGAAGTAGTGAAAAAGAGATTTGATATTTAGTAGGAGAAAAAAAGAGTTGTGCATTGGCTCCATTTGTTCTTTCAGTCAACAAGCTTTGAATTCCTTTTAAAAGAACCAAAAGAAGATGGGTTTTGGAGCCAGAGGAACCTGAGGTTAAATCCAATTTCACTAATTACCGATCTTCTGATCAAGTCTTTTGAGCTCTAGGAAGCTCAGTTTCCTCATCTGTTAAGTAGGGATAATCATGTAAGCAATTGTTAAAATGGATGTAGTAAAAGAATCAAAGATGTTATTGGCAGAATTTCTTTCTGCTTATGAAAGTACACACACAAACAAAAACATAAATAAGTAAATTATATAGCATGTTAGAAAGTACAAAGTCTTGGAAAAGAAGAAAATAAAGTAAGCAACAAGACAAAGGATTGGGGCTGTTGATAAGGTGGGGAAGGGTAATTAGAGCAGTCAGGATAGGGTTCACTGAGAAGGTAATGTTTGAGGGGTGCCTGGGTGGCTCAGTTGGTTGTATCTGACTTGATTTTGGGTTAGGTCATGATCTCACAATCATGAGATCAAGCCCTGTGTTACACTCTTTGCTGACAGTGCAGAGCCTGCTTGCGATTCTCTCTCTCCTTCTCTCTCTGCCCCCCACCCCCTCATTCTCATGCTCTTTCTCTCAAAAAGGGTAAACATTAAAAAAAAAGATTCTCTCTCTCTCTCTCTCTCCCCCCCCCGCCCCTCCCCTGCTCGTGTGTGTGCATGCTCTCTCTCTCAAAAAATAACTAAATGGGGCACCTGGGTGGCTCAGTGGTTGGGCCTATGACTTCGGTTCAGGTCATGATCTCGCAGTTTGTGAGCTGGAGCCCCGCTTCGGGCTCTGTGCTGACAGCTCAGAGCCTGGAGCCTGCTTTGGATTCTGTCTCCTCCTCTCTGTCTCTCTCTCAAAAATAAATAAACATTAATAATAATAATAATAATAATAATAAATAAATTGTTAAAAAATAAAAAATAAATAAAATAAAATGGTCAACTTTATTTAAAAACAAAGGATAATGTTTGATTAAAACCTTGAAGAAGGTAAGTAAGTAGGCTACATGCATATCTCATAGAAGAGGATGGATGGGTGAGAGTGAGTAAAGGAAAAGTCACAGGTCTTAAAAGTGGGGATGACAATGGCTCTGGTGTGGCCAGAACAGAATGAGCTGAAGGTATAGGAGGTGAAGGAAGAAGAGTGGTGTCCAATGGTCAGAACATGTATGGCTTCTCAGCCTTGATAAGGACACTGATTTTACTGAGTAAATTGGGAGGTAAGGCAGGGTTTTAAACATAAGAGTGACATGATCTCACTTATGTTTGAAGAGACAGTTAGTTTCAAGTATAAAAGCAGAACACAGACATTCTGAAACATCCACAAACTCAAGGCACAGAGGATGATCTCCTAATTTCTTCCTTAAAAAATTTCTGTATCACTTCTTACAACTGCATGTGAATTTATAATTATCTAAAAGTAAAAAATGAAAACATAGAAAAAATGGATAAACAAGCTGTTGACACTGCAGGCATTCTATCTAAGACAGAACCCTCAACTGGGATAAACTACTGGGGTGGAATCACATTGGACAGGAAATGGACAATAGAGACAAAGGAATGGAGAAGGTCTAAGGCTGTGCCTCTGTAATGCTATAGCCACTAACCACCTGTAGCCACTGAACAAGCCAACCATGGTCAGTGGGTCTGAAATGTGCTGTATGTATAAAACACACACCCAACTTCAGAGACTTAGCAGAAATAACAGACCGGTAAAAAAAATTCCATTAATAATGTGGTATCAATTATACACTGTAATAACAATATCTTGAATAGAAGTGGTTAAAGAAAATATATTATTCAAGTTTATTAAAACAAAAGGCTTCTGGAAGATGAAATCAGGTAAACAAAATGATAAATGATGACAAAGTAATTGAAAATGAGGAAGCCATGGGAACGGGATCAGGGGTGAACTCGGATTCCTATTCAATATACAATTAAAAGGAAATGACAATGAAACTTGCTGTTTCAGGCCAGAATATGTAAATGTTGTAAACCTTACTAATAATAGCATAAGAGAGAGAAAGGACTGGAAACAAAAAAGAGGGTGTGGGGACACTAGCTTCCTCATAGCAAGGAGTCAACAGATAGTGCTACATTTCCATTTTAGACCTTTTTTTCTTTTGTAAAGATTTTAACAAGTTAAAATGTCTTCTTACTTTTCCCCTTAACTCTGGAGATATTTTAGATGCTAATATTTTCTTGAGGTGAAGAAATATGTATTTGACATTCCTCATTTTTTCATGTTTATTTTAGTATGTTTTTCTTAATGTTAAACTCAAGTAAAACTAAATCTGTCATTTTATTTTAAAATAACCTCTGTAACAGCATCACATTTTTATTTCTTTTCCTACTAATCTATATATTTCTATATAGTCCTTAGATAGGAATATATACATCTGTGTAGTCCTTAGAGAAATGTCTAGAGCAATCACCACCAAATAGTAATGACAGTTGTTGCTGGTGGTGGAATTTTAGGTAATCTCTCACTTTCTATACACATTTTTGAATTGCTTGCTTTCTTGGTAGTGATTATTTGATTGCTGATGAAATCACTTTTCTATAGACATTAATAAATTTTTAAAGGATCTTTCTGGCTGCCATGTTGAGATTTGGGTCTATGCTGGGCAAGGGTTGATGCAAAGAGACTAGGTAGGAGGGTGTTACATCGAAAACAGAAATGACCAGGCATAAACACATGCACATTTGATTACTATCCTTAGTGGAACTGAAGCATGTTCTACTAAAAAACTGAGGAATTCAAAACTAATTAGTTTTGAGTATTTTTTTTAGTGTAAACAAACAAAACAAACAAACAAACAAACAAACAGTAGTTGGGTTGGAATACAAATTTTGAGGAAATCTCCAGAACACTGAAAGATTCTAACAAGTTATCATCTGAAACAATGAAAACAACTGCCACCCTAAGGCACTTTTGAGTAAATTTTTAAGGATTCAGGGAAAAACAAGAGTCCCTAACATCTTTCATAAAGAGAAGTAGCATTCTTCTGCCCAACATATCCTCATCACCATATAAAATTACCAAGTATCTGAAATGGCATCACAGAAATTAGGAGACTACAGAAGCATCCCATCAAAATTCTGAGGGGAAATTATTTCCTTCCACACAAAAGACTTTAAATACAGATAATCCATCATCGTGGATCAGAGTAGAATAAAGACATTTTTAGACAGGCACGATTTCAAAATTACACCTCCCATGCAAGAAGATACTAAAGATATTCTCCAAAAATACAAGGGTAAAAAACAATAAAGAGAGGCTGTGAAATCTTGAATAGGAGATTCAATTGAGAAAAGAGAATAAATGGAACACCTGGGTGGCTCAGTTAGTTAAGCATCTGACGTGGTTTTGGCTCAGGTCATGATCTCACAGTTTTGTAGGTTTGAGCCCCACACTGGGCTCTGTGCTGACAGCAGGAACCCTGCTTGGGATTCTCTTTCTCCCTCTCTCTCTTCCCCTCCCCCACTCATGCTGTCTCTGTCTCTGTCAAAATAAATAAATAAACTTAAAAAAAGAGAGTGAGAGAGAATAAAGCAATTATAAAATCACAAAAGAGATTCCCGGACAATTCTATGAATTCCTTCTGAAGAAGTAAGTCCAGAACTGAGCCAGTCTGTGTTCAGAAAGTGGTATGTTTGGGGCAGTTCTCAGGAGTAAATACTGGCATGGCACACAGATGGATATTAATTTTTCAAAAAATGCAGATAGAGCCAGGAAACAACCATCAAGAGGTGATTAACCTGGGCCTAGATTATGATGTGAGAGAGGAAATAAAGGGAACAAGAAGTACCACTGTGTTAGAGTAGTCAGAGTTTGCAGCAGGTGAGACAGGGAAGAGACGGAAAGAGTCTCTTTGTTACGCCCCCTCATTCCATTCATCTCCACTCCTGCATCTTTGCTTATCATATATTCTTATCTGTACACCCACAGTTAACAGCTCAGTGCATCTATCCCTTCTGCGGTTCTAGTCTCAACAGGTGACTATCCTATAAAGTATGTTTGATTCCTTAAGACCCTAAACTTTCCTTTCTCTGAACTTCTATAACTCACTTCCAGGAACATTCCTGTTTCCATTACGTGGGTGTTGCATGCCCAGGTAGAGTTAGTTTTTATCAACTCAATCCCCTTACCTTGCTTTATTTTTCCTTATAGCTCTTGTTATTACCCAAGATATATATCCATGGCCAGAACAGTGGTTTTCATTTCAAAGTACGTTCAGAGTTAAGTGGAACACTTAAATACATACGACGATTTTGGAAAACTATAAACTAAAAAATTAAAACAGGGTACTTCAGCAGAGAGGAGCGGGATGAGAAGAGCACTGACAGCACTTGCATTTATAACTATACACATCTTTCTTACATATTTTTAAAGCTTATTTATTTTGAGAGAGCAAGAGAATGTGTGAATGCAGCATAAGTGGGGGAGGGGCAGAGAGAAAGGGAGAGAGAGAATCCCAAGAAGGATCTGTGCTGTCAGCACATGGAGCCTGACATGGGGCTCGATCTCAGAAACTACAAGATCATGACCTCAGCCAAAATCAAGAGTTGGACACTTAACTGACTGAGCCATCCAGGGATCCCTGTTACATATTTTTAAATAGATATATTTTATTATTATGGTTTTAAAATGAGGAGAGGTGATTTTACCATGGGAAACAGAAAATATGCCATTAATGAAAATAAGGTACAGTTGAAGGAAGGGAGAAGTATCACACTGAAGAAGGATAAAGTTTTGAGCAATCTGTGGGTTTTGAAGGGGTTCTTTTTTTTTTGAAGTGTATTTATTTATTTTGAGAGAGGGAAAGAGCATGCACATGCACTTGCGAGTGGTGGAGGTTGCAGAGAGAGGAGAGAGAGAATCTCAAGCAGGCTGCATGTTGTCAGCAGAGCAGAGCCTATGCTGAACTCACAAACTGTGAGATCATGACCTGAGCCTAAATCAACAGTAGCACCTTTAACCAACTGAGCCCCTCAGGCACTCTTGAAGTGGTTGTTGATAAGTGGGAGTGAGCACAGAATGGAGAGGGGTCAAACAGGATATACATCAAGGGGGATACATAGGAAACAGAATTACAGAGGCAAGGAAAACCAGACATGAAGCATTTAGAGGGAGTTTGGAATGAAGTGGGTCCTTATGACCATAAGAGAGCCAAGTGACCACATGGTGGTGGGTAGAGAAACTCCCCTTTGGCAGATATAATAGTGTGGTATGACTTAGGATCTTCTGAATTGACTTTTCTGCCTTCTTCATGCAAAAACTCATGGAGTTCCAGAAAGTAGTAGATATAGATTCTTGCTTTTAAATGACTGTTTATAATGCAATAATGAAGACATTCATTTTTCTCTCTATGTCTCCATTATCCACCCTACCTGTCTTCCAAAATGACAAAAAATAGCTTGCTCTGCTTTTTTGTCATTAATGTGAAAATAAGGAAACGAGAACCATTCACCAGGCAGATAAAGCCCATTTGCAAGAAAATTAAACATTTTATGAAACCATTATAGGAGAATGTGTCAAAGCCTATAATTCTCTTCTTAAGTCTGAAATGGCTATTTGTTGGAGGTAATGGTGACCTGATTGTTATATCTGCCACCTTGTGGATTGCTGGGGGAAACATGAGCAATCATCTGCATTATGATGTTCTTATTTCAAAGTTCCTTCACCTTTCTTACACACTCCTCTTGAATAAACACATCAGAGATTATGGCTCTTAAAAATACTCATTATTCAGCCGAGGCACAGAGAGGTAAGATGGGTTGTCTAAATATGGGTTGAACCCACGTTTGCACAGTGATTAAGGAATCAGTCTTTGGAAAGAAATGACGGAGATTGATAGGGCACCTGCGTGGCTCAGTCAGTTAAGCGACCAACTCTTGATTTCAGCTTAGGTCATGATCTGATGGTTCGTGGATTCAAGACCTGTGTTGGGCTCTAAGCTGACAGGATGGAGCCAGCTTGGGATTCTCTCCCTGCCCCTTCTACACTCATGCTCCCTTTCTCAAAATAAAATAAACTTAAAAAAAAAATGACTGAGGTTGATTCTGCTTTTACCATGAAGCTATGTAAACTCAGCAGGTATTAACCTTCTGGAGTCTCATTTTTTTCTCATCTGCAAACCTAAGGTTAATACACTTACCTGGCAACATCATTGTAAAGACTGTATGACTTTGTCATTACTATTGTGATTCTATGTTTACTAATCACCTATTTTGGAGCAGGTTGTACGTTAAATACTTTATAATCACTATCTGATTTAATCCTAATAGAACTTATAGTGTAAAAACATCAGGCTTTGGGATGATCATACCAAAATGGATTTGAGTCATGACTCTAATGCCTCCTGGTTGGGTGTCTTTGGGCAACTGCTTCATCTCTATAAGCCTCAAACAGTACATGTTTTAAACAAAATAATAGTATTTATTCAATATGGCTTTGCATAATTCAAATAAGAAAATGAGGGGTGCCTGCCTGGCTCAGTTGGTAGAACATGTAACTCTCTATCTCAGGGTTGTGGGTTCAAGCACCATGTTGGGTGTAGAGATTATTTAAAAAATAAAATGTTAAAAAAATAAGAAAATGAATATAAAGCACTTAACTCATAGTAAGTACCCCAAATCTATTTGCTATTATTGTGACGATTATGATTATTTGGCTTAAATTCCTACACCCTTTGAGTTGAGAAAGTAAAATAATAATAATTATTATCAGCATTGTTGTTACTAATTGTATTAGTATATATTTATCATTATCACTTCAAGATTAGTGACATCCGAAGACTTCCCATGGGAAAACAAATCTATGGTTTTAAAATCAAGAGAACTTATTTTTAGAGAGGAGGGTGGGGCTGATCTTGGTAAAGTGCACAAGTGGAATTTCTAGGGAGATTTAATTATAGATACAGAGATACACATATTATACAAATACACAAATATAATGCCAACATGAATGATTTTACTATAAAAGTTCCTCTATCTGTACACTTAGGATTTGTATTAGTATTGTGTTTCAATTAAATGCCTTTAAATTCTCATAGATCATGTATATATATTGGGACCCACTTCTAGGTTCCTTACACAAATTCTGTGATCTATTTCGTAAGTGAATTCAGGTAATATTTCTTGGGCATTTTTCTATGTGCTTGGAATATACAAGTGAACCAAAAATGGTGCCTGCTCTCCTGCAGTTCATACTCCATCTCCATTCCTACATAACACCAGATCTCTTGGATGACACTAGTTTTACAGCGTGTTTGGAGATGTGTTAAATAAATTCCTCTTTTTTGGTATTCTTTTGGACAAACTCTTAGGCTTTCCTTTGCCATGTCTTCTACTTTTATAAACTTTAAAATTATGTAATTTTATTCCAAAATCCCTGTTGGGCATCTAAAGGGAATTGCATAATTTAAAAAATATAAATTAAAATATTAGTTAAGACATTACTTAAAATTAAATTTATATTATTAACATATTGATTTTCCCATTTTATATAGATACTGTTATTTGTATAGCTAAAATTATTTTTAAATGATATATAATTTATTTTATTTTATATTTTTTATATACATTTATATTTTAAATATATTTATATATATATTATATATATATTTTAAATATATAAAAATACATATATTTAAAATATATGTATATATATTTAATATTATATATAATATTTAAATATATTTATATATATTTAATATTATATATAATATTTTAAATATATTTATATATATTTATATTAACATCATTTTATACATGATGTTAATGGAAACTTTGTTCATTCAAAAATGGTTTTTATTGCTAGTATAGTGAAAGTATATTGATCCTTGACTATCTTCTCTTGTATACAACCGCCTTACACAATTTTCTTAGTGATTCTATTAATTTTGTTTTGCCACTGTAATCTCTTATTGTTAACTAATTACCTTGACTTCTTTTCATACTTAATTGGCCAGAGAATTTAAGAAAATGAGAATAAGGACAACACTGGTTGTTTTTGCCTAAAATGTTACTGAAAATTTAATGGTTTTGTATTCTTCCCCATAAGATAATATGTGCTGTAGAGTTTGGATGCTAGTAAATTCTTTTTTTTTTTTTTTTCAAATTTTTTTAGTGTTTATTTATTTTTGACAGAAAGAGACTGGATGTGAGTGGGAGAGGGGCAGAGAGAGAGGGAGACGCAGAATCCGAAGTAGGCTCTAGGCTCTGAGCTGACAGCACAGAGCCCAATGCAGGGCTCAAACTCACGAGCAGCGAGATCATGACCTGAGCTGAAGTCAGATGCCACCTAACCGACTGAGCCATCCAGGCACCCCAGATGCTAGTAAATTCTTTTACTTTATGCTAATTTTATTTAGTAAAGTTTCTAATTTTTATCAAATGCCTTTTCAGCATATGGTGACACAATCATATGGTTTTTACCCTTTTATTTGTTGGCATGGCAGACTGACCAGTAGTTTCAACCACCTATGAATTTCTAGGGATAAATGTGTTATTCCCTTTTTAGTTTCATTGCTTGATTCTGCATGTGTGTATGTGTGCGTGTGTTAGCCCACAATTTTCTAATTAGTGTTAGACTAGGTTTTGGCTTTAAAGCTCTGTGGCTTCAGAAAATAAATTGAGGTGATGTATTTTCTAGGGAGTAGCATATTTTAAATAATATTGAAATTAGTTTAAGGGTTAGATAGATTCAGCTATGAATCTATTTTTTCTGGTGCCTATTTTAATGGTAGCTACTTAATCATATGTTCTATCTGTTTTAGTGGATTTGGCTTATTAATATTTTCTATATCTTTGAGGTCAATTATAATGATTTAAAGATTCCTAAGAATGCATCTTTTTGCTCTAAATTTTCAAAATGTTACCATAAAACGTATGCAGTGATCTCCTGATTCCATTTATACTTGTGCTTCTACCACCTTAATATTTCTTGATTTTTAGTATATTGTGATCTCTGTGTTTAATTCTTAATTAATCCAAAAAGAAGTTTATCTACTTCACTTGCCTGTTCAATGAACTTGTTTACACGCCAATATATTTTTTCTACAATTTTTGTGTATTTCATTAATTTCAGGTTTTGTCTTTATTAATTCCCTGCACATAGTTTACATGTTTTTGTTTTCTTTTTTTTTCTTAATTGCTCTCTATGAGTACTTTTTGTTGTTGTTGTTGTTACTGTTGGTGTTGTTGTTTTTACTATCTTCTTTTATTGTGAAGTCATCTATGACTAGGGCTTTCCCTGCTATGTTTTATATTGCTCTCTAGATGGCCTGTAATTTGACTTTTGATTTCCTATATGATACAAAAGTATATAAATTTAACTTAATGTTCAAGTAGTTAAGATATTTTAGATAAATTTTTAATAATTTATTTCTAATGTAATTGGATTTTTATCAGAGAATGTGGCCTATGGTAACTATGCTATACCCCTTTCCTTAAACTTGAATGAATTCTGGTCCTTTTAAAATCTCTTTGCACCTGACTTTGTGTGTTGTGTATATATGTGTATGTGTGCATGTGTGTGTGTGTGTGATATGTGTTTGCCTAATTGCCTCCACTGGTGGGTGACATCCTTGAGAGTAGGGATAGATGAAGAAGGGCATTATATAATAATTAAGGGGTCTATTCACCAAGAAGACCTAACACTTGTAAAAAACCTATGCCCCCACCTGCAAGAACCCAAATAGATAAATCAATTAATCACAAACATACTGAAACTCATTGATGATAATAATACCATAATAGTAGGGGACTTCAGTACCACACTTACAGCAACAGACAGATCATTTAAACAGAAAGTCAACAAGGAAACCACGGCTTTTAATGACACACTAGACTGGATGGACTTAACAGATATATTCAGAACATTTCATCCTAAAGTAGCAGAATACGCATTCTTCTCAAGGGCACATTGAACATTCTCCAGAATAGATCACATACTGGGACACAAATCAGACCTCAACAAGTACAAAAAGATCAACATCATACCATGAAAATTTTCAGACCACGATGCTATGAAATTTGAGATAAACCACAAGAAAAAATTTGGAAAGATGACAAATACTTGGAGACTAAAGAACATTCTACTAAAGAATGAATGGGAAAACCAAGAAATTAAAGAGGAAATTAAAAAGTACACGAAGCCAATGAAAATGATAACACTGCAGCCCAAAACCTCTGGGACACAGAAAAAGTAAACATAAGAGGGAAGTAAATAGCAATCCAGGCCTTCTTAAAGAAGGAAGAAAGGTCTCAGATACACAATCTAACCTTACACCTTAAACAGCTGGAAAAAGAACAGCAAATCAAACCCCAAATCAGCAGAAGATGGGAAATAATAAAGACTAGAGTGGAAATCAATGCTACTGAAAAAAAAAAAAAAGTAGAACCGATCAATGAAACCAAGAGCTGGTTCTTTGAAAGAATTAACAAAATTGATAAACCCCTAGCCAATTTGATCAGAAAGAAAAAGGAAAGGACCCAAATAAATAAACCCACAAATGAAAGAGGAGAGATCACAACCAACACTGCAGAAATACAAACAATAATAAGAGAATATTGGGCAATAAATTGGGCAATCTGGAAGAAATGGACAATTCCTAGAAACATATAAACTACCAAAACTGAAAGAAGAAATAGATAATTTGAACAGACCCATAATCAGTAAAGAAATTGAATTAGTAATCAAAAGTCTCCCAAAAACATGAGTCCCAGGCCAAATGGCTTTCCCCGGGGAATTCTACCAAACATTTAAAGAAGAGTTAACACCTATTCTTTTGAAGCCATTCCAAAAAAATAGAAATGGAAGGAAAACTTCCAAACTCATTCCATCAAGCCAGCATTACCTGGTTTCCAAACCCAGGTAGTGGTTTCTCCCACTACAAAGGAGAACTTCAGACCAATTTCCCTGATGAACATGGATGCAAAAATCCTCAACAAGATAGCAGCCAACAGGATGCAACAATACATTAAAAGAATTATTCACCACGACCAAGTGGGATTTATACCTGGGATGCAGTGTTT
This sequence comes from Prionailurus bengalensis, assembly GCF_016509475.1. Lineage (NCBI taxonomy): Eukaryota > Metazoa > Chordata > Mammalia > Carnivora > Felidae > Prionailurus > Prionailurus bengalensis. The sequence continues at coordinate 77,967,662 of NC_057359.1, read as the reverse complement.
AATCCCATTTCTCTCTCCAGTGTCTAACATAGTTAGGCTTATTGCTGGTACTCAAATGTTCTTTTGATTTGAATTTAACTGGATACAATGAACATACCTCTTAAGCAATGGGTCTTAGACCCTAGTGCAGACAGTGATTGTGTGAGGGTAATATATTTAGGTGAAGGTGACTTTGAATGCAAATCATATTCCATTGGCATTTCTAGCCCCTCTTTGCTCTACACTCTCCAACCCCCTCTCTCTCTATCCTCAGACCCAATAGTTTCTATACCCTGTTGCCAAAAAGCCCAGGGAAAGCAGAGGCATATTTGAAAATGTTGTAAATATAGCCATGCAGTGTTTAACAAACAACATAACAAAGGCATCTGTCACAACACATCACCTTCTGTTCCTGGGAGACTTCCGCCAGCCTGGTGGCACGCTCCCTGCCTTTTCTCTTCCTCTCTGCTCATTCCCTCTAATTACATGTGGCGTTCTCTCTCCATCACACAATGAAAGAGGTCCTCATTTTGGCAGGAAAATGGAGAAGACTGGCTAGGGAATAAATCCTGCCACAAGCAACAGTTCCTTCTCAGACTGAGTATTTGGGCTAGGTCACCTATATGAATTGATGTACAGGCATTGAAAGGCTGCTTCATGCCTAAATAAGCCCTTTGACTGACAGAAAACAAAAATATCTCTATTTTCTCACTCTTGTCATTAATGCCCCAAATCTTTAGAAGCACATTCCATGTCTTCATCAATCTGATTCATATCTACTTTTCCATCTAAACTCCCCTTTGCATTTTCTCAAAAACAGAGCTGGCTTCTAACATCTGCATTTTATAGGCTCTTTACACCCCTAGTTTATGCTGCATCATCCTCTTGGATGCAAACTCAAGTATAATAATAACATCAATAATAAGAGCTGCTTATATTTTGTACTTACTGTGTGCCAGGAACCAAATGATTTTATGCATTTTTCTCATGTAATGCCTACAATGCTCTTATGAAGGATATAGTATTATATTCCCCATCTGTTAGATAAGGAAACTGGAGTTTAAATAGGTTAAATATATAGTAAAATAACCCTATGCACCCACAAAGTGGATGGCAGAAATATGACTTATAATTTTTGTATGCTGCTACCTGTTGGGGCCCTCTCTCAACCCTGTGAAAACCCAGGTCAGATGCCATCTTCCCTGCAAAGCCTGTTCAGACCCCCCATTGATGGAATCGTCCCTTTTCTGTCCATGGCCTCCATCATTTTGTTAGTTCCCCTCTCCTGGTTGATACAGCTGAAATCACACTGCCCAGGGAAGGAAGGTATCCCTCATGGGACCACATTTGCTCTCTTTCATGGGAGTGACATTTCAGCAAGCAGCTCATTATTCTTCTGTTCCTGGAGGTGTATGTTTCAATTAAGATCTGCATTGCATTCAGGTAAGAAGAAGGCCAGATAAATCAACTTTTAGATTCCAATTACCTTTTAGCCCATTTTAAAAGCTAACTGGCGTATGGATTCCATCTTTCCTTACTCTTTGAAATATGTGTTATTTTTCTTCCAATTACACTCACTGACAACCAATTGCATTATAGCCAGTGTTCTTGAGATAATGAGGGCTTAATGATACTGACAGCATTTGAATCTTTTTAGAATATTGCTTTAACTTCTTTGTTATTCAATCCATTTATTAATTCATCAAATATTTACTAAACACCTATTATCTCCCAGACACTGCCCTAGGTGCTGAAGACTCAGCAGTAAACAGTCTAGATGTGGCCCCTATTCAAAAGAGCTTACTGTCAAATCATAGTCATAGCTCAGGTGGCAGGAAGAAAATGTTACAGAGTATAGAATAAAGCCAAATATTCCTAAAAATAATAGTTTATATTTTTTCAGCTTATTCTTTCATTTTGACACTGTGCTTTACAAAAATTAAATGACTGATCTTTATAAGATCAATTCCAGCACTGTCTCCCCCACTTTATAGGTTACTTCTTGACATATATCCTATTTTATTATTTTATTTTATTTTATTTTATTTATTTTATTTTATTTTATTTTATTATTTTATTTATTTTATTTTATTTTATTTTATTTTATTTTATTTTATTTTATTTTATTTTATTTTTTATCTTATTGTACAGGTGAGAAAACTGAGGCAATGAGAGACTGGGAAGCTTGTCCAAGTTCACAGACTTGGAAAATGGTGAGAGCTGGTATTGGAGCTCAAATGGGGCTAACCAGGTCCTATGCTACTAACTGCCACATTAATACCAGAGCAGCAGACTCCCTGAAGGATCTGTTGCTCTCTTTACACTGCGATAACAGACCACTCACCCCTGTAGTGCCCAACCTCTCTCTCAAGAAAAACCTGTTCAGCATGCCTTCCATCCCAATACTAAAACAAGAGTTATATGTTATGAAAGAATTTAATGCCTAATGCCAACCCTGCTCACAAAGTTATGTTTAGTTAAAAATGAAAAGCATGGGCATATGCAAAGATAAGTAACAATACAAAGAAATCCAAAATAAATCCATCTTATATTATAAATGTTTAGGAAAGAACTAAGTTGGAGCTATGGGAAGAGAATAACCATGAGGGACTAGGAGAGAAAATTAAGATGGTGAATACAGGCAGAGATTACCTACAAGTGCAGGAACTGGTATGATTTAGGTAAGAGACAATAAAGAGAGCATAGCAGACCACACAGATGGTGTGAACAAAAACTGGAGGAGAAGGAATTCATGAGATTTTCAGTTTGGGGTGAGGAGACCAGTTTAGCTATAGCCAGATCTCTATTACGGAAGAACAATGAGAAATACTATATGAAGTATGGGAACCCAGAGTGGTATGAGTGCTTGGCTAGAAGTTTTCTCCCTGTTCTTCAGCAAGCATATAACTTGGGACAAGAAGCATCCACAATCATATGAAAAACTGATCAACAGTGAACAAAAGCACTGAAAACTCTTTGCTTAATACTTTGTCTTATTAAACATTTTAATATTCATCATTCCATCTGATATTCTGAGTAATTCCTTGATACAAATATTGTTGATTTCCCTGTGATCTATTATTTTAGGAATGAGAAAAACGGGAAATCAGAAACATTACCAGATTTACCTAGGGTCATCAATCTAGGAAGTAAGGAACAGGACTTGAATCCAAGTCTTCTGGTTTCAGGTAGGAACAACTAAAAAAACAATACTATGTTTCAGGGAAGAATGCAAGAAAGGGAAAGTCAAAGTTGATTCCAAGCAAATCAGACAATGGTATTTCCTGATTGAGAAGCATGTGGACAGATTTTTATAGTATCCCTTAGCTTTGAAGTTCTAAAGTAACAAAGCTCTGGGCTGCCTGTTAGTCTGATCGTCCCAAACTCCCTCATCATTTCAACCAGATGGTAATAATAACTTCCATCACCAGGGCTATAAGCAAACAAACAAAAAACATCAGAAAAAAAATCTGTATTACAGGATGTTATTAAAAAATAAAATACCTGTGCCTCTGTGCTTAAAAACAAATTATTGCTATCTTGGGAATACTTCGATTGGATAGGATTTTTCAGTGTCTACTCCATGATCATTTTTCCTCCCCCAGGTAAGAGAAGGCAAAAAGGAAGAAACTCCAACCAACATATTTCAATAACAAAGTAGCCACAACCAATTCCCCATGGTGCTGGTAAGCAGCAAAGAAGCAATCAGAAGGAAGGGGAAAAGTTCAGCAGGAACCAGTCTAAACAATAGCAAGATATAGTTTGACAAACAGGAGTCTGCTACAGCCGCTGCTTTGAGTGGCCATTTCCCCCTCAGAGTGACACTTTTCAATTATGAGATGGTAGTTGAGAGCATTCTGGGCTTATCTGCAGCTGGCTGCTATTTCATTGCCCCATTTTTTACACATGCCAGGAAAATGAACCCTCGTTTCTACAGCCACTCTTTCCCAAACAGTAATAGGAAATGGGTGATATAGGGTGTATAATATATATATATATATATATATATATATATATATATATACACACAGGTATATGGTGTAATAGGTGTCCACTATGTGCCGAAGTGATGGTCAGCAAAACTTCCTAGAGAAAAGATCCCTGATCTGATTTTGGCAGGGTTGATAAAGGGTAATGTTAGCTTTAAGATGAAATGAAAAAAATTTCAGACAGAAAAAGAATGAATGCACACTTTTTGAAAGCTTCAATAAGTACTGCATATTTACGAATTGGGTGTGCAATTTGGTGTGACCAGATCATAGTGTGCACATTGGGAGTAAGAACAGAATTAGGAGAGAATTAGGAAGAGATGAGTAGATATAACCAAACACTTACCATTCTATAAACTACTTTTTAAGTTTATTTATTGAGAGAGAGAGAGCATGTGCAAATGGGGAAGGGGAAGGGGCAGAGAAAGAGGGAGAGAATCCCAAATAGGCTGTGTGTGTCAGTGAGAAGCCCAACATAGGCCTTGATCTCACAAACTGTGAGATCATGACCTGAGACGAGAGCAAGAGTCGGATGCTTAGCCAACTGAGCCACCCAGGCACCCTGATTCTATAAACTATTGATATATGATACATAAAACACTAATGAAACACAAAGCAACTAATCTAGTGCTTAGAACAGTGCCTTTCTCATAGTAAGTAAATACTTAATTGAATTTTGTCAACTCTACAAATCTTATAATATCTGACTCATAGTAAAAATCCTGTTATGGAGATGGGCATTGAGGATATGTTCCTTGACTTCAAGAACCTTTAATCTACTTAGAGAAAAATAAATAAATAAATATGCATCTGTACCACACAAAACTAAAGAATACAAATCAATATCAAAAAAATGGCAGGGGTGAAACAAATAACAATGGAGGAGAGGGAGACCCCTAATGGGTTGAGTCCCCATGGATAATATCTTAAAAAAGTACAAAGACCAAGAAGAACAAGTAGGAGTTAGAGAAGGGTTTACAGCTCTCAGGGTAAGAATGAATGAGGCATCAACCTTGGATGGGTCTACCATGCAAATGACGAACTGCAGAGACCAGGCTATTCAAATGGTGGGCGATTATTTGGACAAGAATAACCATCATTAAGTAAAAGAAAATGCATTTGCTTTGGAAGGAAAGGTTTTAGATTTGAGCTTCTTATCTTGAGCCACTTACTATGTGTCTTAGAGGCCAATTATTTACCCCTTCTTGGAATAGATAGTGCTTTATCTGCCTACCAACTCACCCTTCTTGTAAAGTTTGCTTCTTCTCACATTTGAACTAGATTATTGCACAGAGTGCAATACCCATGAGTTTTTTTTCATATTTTCATATATTTCTTTCTGTATTGTTTTACTCAAGTATAATTAACAGTATTATATTAGTTGCAGGTGTACAATATAATGATTCAACAATTCTACACATTTCTCCATGATCACCAACATAAATGTACTCTTAAACTCCTCTACTCCACCCACTTCAACACATCGCCCCTCTGGCAACCACCAATTATTTGTTTGTTTTGTGTATTTAAGGGTCTGTTTTTTTGGTTGTCTCTTTTTTTTGTTGTTGTTCATTTGTTTTGTTTCTTAAATTCCACATATAAGTAAACCATATGGTATTTGTCTTTCTCTAGCTTATTTCACTTAGAATTGTACCCTCGATCCATCTGTGTTGTTGCAAATGACAAGACTTTCATTGTTTCTAATGGCTGAATAATATTCCATTGTGAATACACACACACACACACACACACACACACACACACACACACACACACCGCGTCTTCCTTATCCATTCCTCTATCCATGGATGCTTGAGGTCCTTCCTTATCTTGGCCATTGTAAATAATGCTCGAATAAACATAGAGATGCATTTGTTTTTTCGAATTAGTGTCTTCATTTTCTTTGGGTAGATACCCAATAGGTGAATTACTGGATCATATGGTAATTTTTAAAAATTTTTTGAGGAACATCCATTCCATTTTCCACAGTAGCTGCACCAAATTACACACCCAATAATAGTGCATGAAGGTTCCTTTTTCTGCACATTCTAACCAACACTTGTTTCTTCTGTTTTTGATTTTAGCCACTCTGACAGGTGTGAGGCGATACAGCATGTGGTTTTAATATGCATTTCGCTGATGATTAATGATGCTGAGCATCTTTTCATGTGTCTGTTAGCCATCTGAATGTCTTATTTGGAAAAAAGTGTCTATTCAGGTCCCCTGACCATTTTTAATTAGAATATTTAAGGGGTTTTTGGTGTTGAGGTCTCACATTTAGGTCTTTAATTCATTTTGAGTTTATCTTTGTGTATAGTGTAAGAAAGTGGTCCAGTTTCCTTCTTTTGCATGTAGCCTTCCAGCTTTCCCAACACACTTTGTGAAAGAGACTGCATTTTTCCCATTGTATATTATTGTCTCCTTCATCATAGATTAACATACCATAAAAGTGTGAGTTTATTTCTGGGCTCCCTATTCTGTTCTATTGATATAATGTCTATTTTAATGCCAGTACCGTATCGTTTTGATTACTATAGGTTTGTAGTATATCTTGAAATCTAGGATTGTGGCACCTTAGGCTTTGTTTTTTTTCAAGATTGCTTTGGCTATTTTGGGTCTTTTGTGGTTCCATACACATTTTAAGATTATTTGTTCTAGCTCTGTGAAAAAATGTTGTTGATATTTTGATAGAGGTTGCATTAAATGTGTAGATGGCTTTGAGTAGTAAGCACATTTTAACAATATTGGTTCTTCCACTTCATGAGTATGAAATATCTTTCATTTGTGTCATCTTCAATTTTTTTCAATGTTTGGTACTTTTTGCAGCACAGATCATTTGCCTCCTTGGTTAAATTTATTCTTAGTTATTTTATTATTTTTGGCGCAATCATAAATGGGATTATTTCCTCAAATTTTCTTTCAGCTATTTCATTAGGGTATAAAAATGCAACAGATTTCTGTATATTAATTTTGCATCCTGAGACCTTACTGAATTCAGTTAACAGTTCTTATAGTGTTTGGGTGGAGTTTCAGGGGTTTCTATATGTAGTATTGTGTCGTCTGCAAATAGTGAAAGTTTTACTTGTTTACCAATTTGGATGCCTTATTTATTCCTTGTTGTGGCTAGGACTTCCAGTACTATGTTGAATAAAAGTAGTGAGAGTGGACATTCGTCTCTTGTTCCTGACCTTAGAGGAAAAGTTTTCATTTTTTCCCCATTAAGGATGATGATGTTAGCTGTGCGTTTTTCATAGATGGTCTTTATTATGTTGAGATATGTTCCCGATAAGCCTATTTTGTTCAAAGTTTTTATCACGCATCGATGTTGTACTTTGTCAAATACTTTGTCTGCATCTACTGAGATGATCATATGGCTTTTATTCTTTCTCTTATTAATGTAATGAATCGCATTGGTTGATTTGTGAATACTGAGCCATACTTGCATCCCTGAAATAAATCCCACTTGATTGTAGCGAATGATTATTTTAAGTGTGTTGTTGGATTCAGTTGCTAATATTTGAGAACATTTGAGACTTTTTGCATCTATGTTCATCAGAGACCCTGGCTTATAGGTTTTTTGTTTTTGGGGGCAGTGTCTTGGTATCAGGGTAATGCTGGCCTTTGGAATACATTTGGAAACTTTCCTTCCTCTTCTATTTTTTTGGAATAGTTTAAGTAAATAGGTATTAAATCTTCTTTATTTTTAAAAATTCTTTTAACGTTTATTTATTTTTGAGACAGAGAGAGACAGAGCATGAATGAGGGAGGGTCAGAGAGAGGGAGACACAGAATCCAAAACAGGCTCCAGGCTCTGAGCTGTCAGCACAGAGCCCGACGTGGGGCTCGAACTCATGGACTGCGAGATCGTGACCTGACCCTAAGTCGGCTGCTCAACCGACTGAGCCACCCAGGTGCCCCTATTAAATCTTCTTTAAATGTTTGGTAGAATTCACCTGGGAAGCCTGGACTTTTATTTGTCGCGTTTTTGTTTGTTTAATTATTGATTCAATTTCATTGCTAGTAACTGGTATGTTCAAATTTTCTATTTCTTTCTGATTCAGTTTTAGAAGGTTATATGTTTCTAGGAATTTATCCATTTCTTCTAAGTTGTCCAATTTGCTGGCATATAATTTTTCACAATGTTTTCATAATCTTTTGTATTTATCTAGTGTCAGTTGTTCTCCTTTTTCATTTCTGATATTATTTATTTGAGACCTGTCTCTCTCTCTCTCTCTCTTTTTTCTTTTTTTTTTTTTGATGTGTCTGGCTAAGGGTTTATCAATTTTGTTGATTTCTTCAAAGAACCAGCTCCTGTTTCATTGTTCTGCCGCATTTTCATTTAGTCTCTATTTCATTTATTTCTATCCTGATCTTGATTATTTCCTTCCCTTCCACTGACTTTAGGCTTCATTTATTCTTTTTCTAGCTCCTTATGTACAAGGTTAGGTTGTTTACTTGTGATTTTTCTTGCCTCTTGATGTAGGCCTGTATTGCTACAATCTGCAGTCTTATAACAGCTTTTGCTGTATCTTAAAGATTGTAGAACATTGTTTTTTTTCATTTTTATGTGTCTCTATGTATTTTTAATTTCCTCTTTGATTTCATGGTTGGCCCATTCGTTGTTTAGTGGCATGTCATTTAGCCTCCATGTTTTTGTGGTCTTTCCAGATTTTTGTTTTCTTATGATTGATTTCTAGTTTCATACTGTTGTGGTTGGAAGAAGTGCATGATATAATTTCAATCTTTCTGAATTTATTGAGATTGTTTTGTGGCCTAACATTTGATCTATTCTGGAGAAAGCTCCATGTGCTCTAGGAAACAAAATATGTATTCCACTGTTTGGGGATGGAATATTCTGAATATATCTCTTAGGTTCATCTGATCTAATGTGCCATTCAAAGTCACTGTTTCCTTCTTAATTTTCTGTCTAGATTATATATCCATTGATATAAATAGGGTGTTAAAGATGCCTACTAATATTTCATTACTGTCAATTTCTTTTGTTATGTCTGTTAGTAATTGCTTTCTGAATTTAGGTGTTCCCATGTTGGATGCATACATATTTACATTGTTATATCCTCTTGTTGAATTGTTCCTTTTAACATTATGTGATGTTCTTCTCTGTCTCTTGTTAATAGTCTTTTATTCTATTTTGTCCAATATAATTTTATTACCCCAGCTTACTTTTTGCTTCCATTTGACTGATAAATGTGTTTCCATCCTTTCACTTTCAATCTGCATGTGTCTTTAGGCCTGAAATGAGTCTCTTGTAGACAGCATTTAGATGAGCTTTGCTTTTATATACATTCAGTTACCCTATGTCTTTTGATTAGAACATTTAGTCTATTCACATTCAAAGTAATTATTGATAGGTATGTACTTATTTATGTTTATTTTTATAGTTATTCTCTGTTCCCCTCTTTTCTTGCTCTCTTCCTTTGTGGTTTGATGGCTTTCTTTAGTGATATGCTTGGATTACTGTCTCCTTATTTTTTGTGTATCTATTACAGATTTTTTTTTATTTGTGGTTATCAATAGGCTCATATATAATATCTTATGTATATAACAGTCTGTATTAAGTTCATGGTCACTTAAATTTGAGCCCATTCTAAAAGCACTAAATGTTTACTCTCCCTTCCCTGGTTTTATGTGTGTGATGTCATACTTTACAACCTTTTATTTTGTGAATCCCATGACTGATTTTTATAAATATAATTGGTTTTACTGCTTTTGTGCTTTAACTTCCATAATGATTTTACAAGTGATTAATCTATTACTTTTATTATGTTTGTATTTACTTGCAATTCTTTTCACAATTTTCTTTCTCCTGATTATGACCTTTTCTTTCCATTCAAAGAATTCCTTCTAATATTTCTTGTAAGGCTGGCTTAGCAATGATGAATTCATTAATTTTTGTTTGTCTGGGAAAATATTTATCTCTCCTTCTATTCTGAATGGTAGTCTTGCTGGGTAGAATATTCTTTGTTGCATGTTTTTTGTTTCAGCACTTTGAATACATAACACCACTTCCTTCTGTCCTGAATAAGTTTCTGCTAAAAAATCAGTTGATATCCTTATGGGATCTCCCTTGCATGTAACTACTTTCTTTTCTCATATTGTTTTCAGAATTCTCTCTTTATCATTACTTTTTTTTGCTATTTGAATTATGTGTCTTGGTGTCGACTTCCTTGGGTTGATTTTGTTGGGGGTTTTCTGTGCCTCCTAGATCTGGATGTATGTTTCCTTTCTTGGGTTAGGTAAACTTTCAGCTATTATTTTTTTCAAGCAAATTTTCTGTCCCCTTTTTCTCTTTCTATTCCCTCTGGGATCCCTATAATGTGAACATTATTACACTTGATGTTGCTGAGTCCCCTTAACCTATTCTTACTTTTTATCCTCCCTCCCCCCCACCTTTTCCTGTTCATCTTGGTTGCTTTCCATTACTCTATCTTCCAGGTCAATGATCCATTCCTCTGCCTCCTCTAATGTACTATTGATTCTGTCTAGTGTATTTTTAATTTCAGTCATTGAGTTCTTCATCTCTGATTGGTTCTTTTCTGATATTTTCTAGCTTTTTGTTGAATGTCTCACCGAAGTCCTCTACTCTTTTCTCAAACTGAGTAAGTATCTTTATAACCATTACTTTGAATTCTTTATTTGGCATATTGCTTATTTCCATTTCATTTAGTCTTTTTCTGTGGCTTTGCCTTGTTCTTTCATTTGGGACATATTCCTCTAGCTCCTCGCTTTGTATAACTCTCTGTGTTTCTTTCCATTTAGGAAAGTCAGTTATGTCTCCTGATCTTGAAAGGAGTGGCCTTATGAAGAAGAGATCCTGTGGTGCCCTAGTACAAAATGTCCCCCATGCTTCAGTCCAGTCAGCTGCAGTGGGCCTCTTTTCCTATTGTGGGCTGGGTTTGGTACCTGTGCTCTTAAGAGGCCACTCTGATACTGCCACGGGCTTCTAGTTGGGCCATGTCTGAGATGGTGACAAACCAGATGGCTACTCATAGTCAGTCCATCTGTTGGGGCTTCAGTACCGCTGACCTTCTCTGGCCCCTGCAAGGCTTTTTTTGGTGAGTGGGTTCAGAAGTTAGACCAGATGCCTACCACCAGGCCTTCTGCTGGGGCTATACACGCATTGATTGCCAGGGCACTCTCTATGCACTGAGTTATAAAGTTTGGCTGCTGGAACTCCAAGTGTACTGGTGTGCGTGGTTATCTTCCACTGAACCCAGGACTGGAGTGTCTTTGGAGTGGTTCTGGTCCCTGCTGGGGTTACTTACAGGATGTGATGTGGAAGAATCTGTTTTGTATGGACTCTGCTGAGTGGGGTAGGTTTGACTGGGCAAGTCAGCAGGAGAATTCAGGTGGTGTTAGCAAGACAGGTGGAGAGTATACATGCTAAATCCTATGAGTGTCCAGCTATCAGAGCTGGGGTAGTAGGGGGAGGGGAAGAATTGGCGTCTGCCAGCACTTTTGTTCTGAGAGAAGTCTCCTGAAGATCTGTGTTCTTCCAGCATGTCTTCTGAGATTAGTAAACAAATTTTCACAAATACCCCAGACACTTTTCAAATTGATACTTTTATGCTCTAACATGGAGAAGTTGCTTGTTATTGTCTAAGGGCTGGAACTCAGTTACCTACCACCCTCCACATCTCTTAGAACCAAACCCACTGATTTTTAAAGTTCATGGAGTGAAGTCCCATTGGTTGTAAAAACTCATGAAGTTAAGCCCCACTGTTTTTCAAAGCCAAATGTTATGGGGATTCGTCTTCCCAGTGTAGGTCCCTGCTGCTTAGGGTGCCTGGGGTGGGGTCTATTCCTTCTCTTTCTCAATGCTTGTGATGTCTCTCATATTTTTGGTTAGTCTTGCAGTGAGTTTGGTTCTCAAACATGCCTTTGCCCCTTATATCCTTTTTGCAGCAGCCTCCTCTCTACAATTAAACTGGAAAGCCTATACAGCTAGTCTTCAAGTCATTTTCTGGGTTAGCTGCATGCATATGGCTGTTACCTATGTGTGTCTGTGGGACAAGGTGAGTTTAGATCCTCTTGCTCTGCCATCTTCCCAGAAATCTCATATTCTTAAATGTTTTATCCCACCCTTCAACCATTGGCCACATTGACTGTACAGAAATGAGCATCTTATCCAAACTGGGCTAACCAGAGTCCTTTCCAGGGAATTTATGTTCCTATTGCATTAGGAAAAGAGTCTGTCTTCTTTTTGTGATGTGAGTTACAAGATGTAAAGGTAGAGAGCTGTCAGGACTTATGTTTTAACAATATTGAGGTAGTTGTTTTGCAATGACAGAGAATAAATATAATATGCGGAAAGAAGCCAAGGCAACAGGTAGATACAGACCTAGTGGGAGTGAATTCCCTGAGTTTTGTTGACTCTGACACCAAGATTTATCTATTTCTTTTTGTGGTTTGTGTGTCTCTACTTTTGTTTGATACTGTGAGATCCTTCCAATAAATCCTCCATGTTGCCTAAGTTAGCACAAGTCAAGCTTCTTTCTGTCTCTGTAACCAAAAGAATCCCAACTAACACATTTCTAAAGAATGTCTTCATTCCTAAAACAGAGGTAGCAATCCTTCATTTAAATAGGCTTTTGAGAACTGAATGAATGTGATGAGAATAGCACACAAAACACAAATAAGATGCCATTTTTATTATTATTGAAGAGAAGAGTAGGTAGTTTGGCCTCACTAGAGTGTGGTATTTCTGGATGGAGAAGACTGACTCTGTTAGAAGATGAGGTGCGGTTTACTATGCTACTAAATGTTATTTTGCTGGAGGGTCCAGAAGCATGCGCATTTGGTTTGCAAACAGTAACCTTTCTCCATAATAATCTCAAAGCACAGGTGTGTGTGTGTGTGTGTGTGTGTGTGTGTGTGTGTGTGTGAAATAGGAAGCCTGTGGTGCCTGGGTGGTTTAGTTGGTTAAGTGTTTGACTCTTGATTTTGGCTCAGGTCATGATCTCATGGTTGGGAGACTGAGTCCTGTGTCAAGATTAAGTACAGAATGTGGAGCTTGATTGGCATTCTCTCTCTCTGTCCCCCTCTCTCTGCCCCTCTCCCACTCATGCTGTCTCTCTCTGTCTCAAAATAAATAAATATACCTTAAAATAGGAAGCTGAACTACAATGTAAATATTAGCCTGCTGACAGTAATCCTCAATGAAGAACTCTCTTGTAAAAAGTGACAGCATATCACTCAGTTTCAAGTCCAAAATAAAGTCTAATCCCACCCAAAGTATAATTTTTTCTAGTACTGGCCATCACGCAAGGAGAAGAACATCTTAGCAGGTAGAGTAAAAAGAAATGGAAAATGGTAACTAAACAACAGATACTGAAGTCTTGGCCATAGAAAAGCAAGAGAGAACAGCTCACTCTTGGACTGCTAGTGATCCCACCTACTAGTAAACAAGACTCCATCATTCCTACTCCAAAGAACTATCCCCATCGTGTTACTCTGCTGTCCCATAAAGAGGGGCAAGGACACACTTTGCTTCATGTCACTGCAGTGCTCTCCTGCCAAGATTCTTGTCAAGATGTATATCCTGTCCTCTGCCAGTTGACCTTATATTTGTTGATTTTTACATTCCAATTTCTCCATTTGACACCTTAAGAATCATGATAGCTTGCTTTCCTAATCTCTTAGAGAATTAAGAGGTAAATCATTTACTTATTAGTGAGATTAATTATTTAGCATATCGTAAGTACTTAATAAATATAAATTTGTCTTCCAATAGAAATGTGACACTAAAGATGGCATTAAAATGACTTCCTGGGGAGCCTGGGTGGCTCAGTTGGTTAAGTGGCCAACTCTTGATTTTGGCTCAGGTTATGATCTCACTGTTTATGGGATCAAGCCCTGTGTCAGGCTCCATGCTGACAGCATGGGGATTCTCTCTCTCTCTCTCTCCTCCTCCTCCTCCTCCTCCTCCTCCACTGCTCAAGCACACTCTCTCTCTGTCTCTCAAAATAAAATAAACTTATTAAAAATTTAAAAAAATAAAATAAAATGACTTCTTCCTAATGAGTTTTGTTCCATTTTAGGTCACAAAAATTAGAGTTGGATATAGGAGTTTTAGTTCTCTCTCAATTTTGCCATTGGTTTAAAATACTTGCAACTATAAGCAACAGATAATAGCATGTCTATTAACTTTAGTGTTCTGGGCTGAGACAGAGAAAATTATGTAACCAAGAGACATAGTTCAGACTGTAATTATGATTATTATTAACTGTAATAATAGATAATAATAGCATCTGCTAACAACACCACCGGAACTCTTGCCTAGGTCTCATTAATCTGGACCTTACTAATTTGCAGTATGTACTTATTTGACAATGGTTAGACAAAAGTTCTCCACAACATCATCTCTGAGTTTAATTTTTAATGTAATTCTAAAAATATTTGGTAAAAGCGTGATTGTCTAGCATGGAGTTAAGTTCAAATGTAGTAATTTAAATTTTTTTTTTCAACGTTTATTTATTTTTGGGACAGAGAGAGACAGAGCATGAACGGGGGAGGGGCAGAGAGAGGGAGACACAGAATCGGAAACAGGCTCCAGGCTCTGAGCCATCAGCCCAGAGCCTGACGCGGGGCTCGAACTCACGGACCGCGAGATCGTGACCTGGCTGAAGTCGGACGCTTAACCGACTGCGCCACCCAGGCGCCCCACAAATGTAGTAATTTAAAGAGTCTCTAGGCTACAAAGACAGGTTTACCTGAATTTAAATCCTATAACTGTCACATTCATATTTGTGTGACTTTGGCTAAATCTCATTTTTTTCATTTGTAAAATGTATATAATGATGATTGAGCTGTTATAATTCTTATAAAGTCTGTGATACAAACATGCAATAAACACCTAATACAGTTATCATTTTTATCACTCTTGTCAATAACAATGATGATGAATAAGTCAGAGCATGTATTTAACACAGATATAGAAGAGAATAATTATGATTTCATAGAGTAAAATACTGTAGTAAAAATATTTACATAGTGTTGTGAGATCATAAACAAGTTTCCAATTAATGCTATATGAAGAGGTAAGGAGAAGAGTTGCTATCCGGGTAGTTGAACCAGTAATTTTTCTCTGGTGTATAAGGATAAAGTGATTCTCTGGTGTATAAGGATAAAGTGATTCAAGGCATAAAAAAGAATATGTATCATTCCAGAAAATATAACAATCTGGTGTCATGAAGTCAAAGGTTATCATAAAGATAAAATTCTAAAGACAGGCAAAAGGAAGAACTTACTGAATACATCAACAAAATAAACACTTCCCCCACCCCCAGGTTCAAAGCATTTAAGATGCTTTTAAAAGCCCTAACAGAATAATTTTAAAACCTGGGAACTGTGATAATCATATATCTGGTCTACTTATTAACAATTATTTTAAGCCTTGGTACACTGCTAGCAATGAATTTATACTACAGTCTCCAAATGTATTTATTTGAAACAACTCATCAGTTTATTTCTTTTTCTTTGTTTTCAATATGAGACAAGAGTTACGGTATACCCCTTGTTACCTGAGAGAGAAGACAGCAGCCCATGTAACTATTGCTTTGTTATTATTATTTTTTAACATGTTTCACAGTTTTATTGAAGTAAAATTATAAGATATTTCAAGTGTACAACATAATGTTGTGATGTAAATAAACCTTGTGAAAACGATCCCCCCATTGAGTTAACACATTCATCACCTCACATATTTACCTTGTGTATGTGAGATATACAACACAGTGCTATGAACTATAGCTGCCACGTTATACATTAGATCCTCACAGCTTATTTATCTTAGAATTAAAAGTTTAAATGTTTCATTTCTTTAGAGTAATTTTCTCCCATTTGTCTGGGTTAGTAAGATGTGAATACTGAAATCAACATAAAAGACAGACAAATTATAAATCACTTTGAGTAAGTTATTTAACTTCCTGTAGCTCCGTTTTCTCAGCTTTACAATGGAGATCATAGTATATATCTAATCCACCTCACAGAAATGAACAGGGGTTAGTCTAAATCATTGTTTATGTGACCACATACTTCTATATAATTTGAGAGCATACCCCTCATCAAAATCTCGGGAGTTGCGGCAAGATGGCGGCTTAGGAGGACGCTGGGCTCACCGCACGTCCTGCTGATCACTTAGATTCCATCTACACCTGCCTAAATAACCCAGAAAACCGCCAGAGGATTAGCAGAACAGAGTCGCCGGAGCCAAACGCAGACGAGAGGCCCACGGAAGAGGGTAGGAAGGGCGGCGAGGCGGTGCGCGCTCCACGGACTGGCGGGAGGGAGCCGGGGCGGAGGGGCGGCTCGCCGGCCAAGCAGAGCCCCCGAGTCGGGCTTGCAAAAGCGGAGGGGCCGGGCGGACTGTGTTCCGACAGCAAGCGCGACTTAGCGTCTGGGAGGTCAGAAATTAACAGCTCTGCTCGGAAAGCGGGAAGGCTGGAGGACAAAGGGAGGGAGAGCTGCTGAGCCCCCGGACAACAGAGCTCAGTTTGGTGGGGAACAAAGGCGCTCGCCAGCGCCATTTCCCCCGCCCATCCCCCAGCCGAAATCCCAAAGGGAACCGGTTCCTGCCAGGGAACTTGCTCGCTCCACGCAAACACCCAACTCTGCGCTTCTGCGGAGCCAAACCTCCGGCAGCGGATCTGACTCCCTCCCGCTGCCACAGGGCCCCTCCTGAAGTGGATCACCTAAGGAGAAGCGATCTAAGCCTGCCCCTCCTGCCCCCGAGCACCTTGCCTACCCACCCCAGCTAATACGCCAGATCCCCAGCATCACAAGCCTGGCAGGGTGCAAGTAGCCCAGACGAGCCACACCACCCCACAGTGAATCCCGCCCCTAGGAGAGGGGAAGAGAAGGCACACACCAGTCTGACTGTGGCCCCAGCGGTGGGCTGGGGGCAGACATCAGGTCTGACTGCGGCCCCGCCCACCAACTCCAGGTATACACCACAGCACAGGGGAAGTGCCCTGCAGGTCCTCACCACGCCAGGGACTATCCAAAATGACCAAGCGGAAGAACTCCCCTCAGAAGAATCTCCAGGAAATAACAACAGCTAATGAGCTGATCAAAAAGGATTTAAATAATATAACAGAAAGTGAATTTAGAATAATAGTCATAAAATTAATCGCTGGGCTTGAAAACAGTATACAGGACAGCAGAGAATCTCTTGCTACAGAGATCAAGGGACTAAGGAACAGTCACGAGGAGCTGAAAAACGCTTTAAACGAAATGCATAACAAAATGGAAACCACCACAGCTCGGCTTGAAGAGGCAGAGGAGAGAATAGGTGAACTAGAAGATAAAGTTATGGAAAAAGAGGAAGCTGAGAAAAAGAGAGATAAAAAAATCCAGGAGTATGAGGGGAAAATTAGAGAATTAAGTGATACACTAAAAAGAAATAATATACGCATAATTGGTATCCCAGAGGAGGAAGAGAGAGGGAAAGGTGCTGAAGGGGTACTTGAAGAAATCATAGCTGAGAACTTCCCTGAACTGGGGAAGGAAAAAGGCATTGAAATCCAAGAGGCACAGAGAACTCCCTTCAGACGTCACTTGAATCGATCTTCTGCACGACATATCATAGTGAAACTGGCAAAATACAAGGATAAAGACAAAATTCTGAAAGCAGCAAGGGGTAAACGTGCCCTCACATATAAAGGGAGACCTATAAGACTCGTGACTGATCTCTCTTTTGAAACTTGGCAGGCCAGAAAGAATTGGCACGAGATTTTCAGGGTGCTAGAAAAAATATGCAGCCAAGAATCCTTTATCCAGCAAGTCTGTCATTTAGAATAGAAGGAGAGATAAAGGTCTTCCCAAACAAACAAAAACTGAAGGAATTTGTCACCACTAAACCAGCCCTACAAGAGATCCTAAGGGGGACCCTGTGAGACAAAGTCCCAGAGACATCACTATAAGCATAAAACATACAGACATCACAATGACTCTAAACCCGTATCTTTCTATAATAACACTGAATGTAAATGGATTAAATGCGCCAACCAAAAGACATAGGGTATCAGAATGGATAAAAAAACAAGACCCATCTATTTGCTGTCTACAAGAGACTCATTTTAGACCTGAGGACACCTTTAGATTGAGAGTGAGGGGATGGAGAACTATTTATCATGCGACTGGAAGCCAAAAGAAAGCTGGAGTAGCCATACTTATATCAGACAAACTAGACTTTAAATTAAAGGCTGTAACAAGAGATGAAGAAGGACATTATATAATAGTTACAGGGTCAATCCATCAGGAAGAGCTAACAATTATAAATGTCTATGCACCGAATACCGGAGCCCCCAAATATATAAAACAATTACTCATAAACATAAGTAACCTTATTGATAAGAATGTGGTAATTGCAGGGGACTTTAATACACCACTTACAGAAATGGATAGATCATGTAGACACACGGTCAATAAAGAAACAAGGGCCCTGAAGGAGACATTGGATCAGATGGACTTGACAGATATATTTAGAACTCTGCATCCCAAAGCAACAGAATATACTTTCTTCTCGAGTGCACATGGAACATTCTCCAAGATAGATCATATACTGGGTCACAAAACAGCCCTTCATAAGTTTACAAGAATTGAAATTATACCATGCTTACTTTCAGACCACAATGCCATGAAGCTTGAAATCAACCACAGGAAAAAGTCTGGAAAACCTCCAAAAGCATGGAGGTTAAAGAACACCCTACTAACGAATGAGTGGGTCAACCAGGCAATTAGAGAAGAAATTAAAAAATATATGGAAACAAACGAAAATGAAAATACAACAATCCAAACGCTTTGGGACACAGCAAAGGCAGTCCTGAGAGGAAAATACATTGCAATCCAGGCCTATCTCAAGAAACAAGAAAAATCCCAAATACAAAATCTAACAGCACACCTAAAGGAACTAGAAGCAGAACAGCAAAGGCAGCCTAAACCCAGCAGAAGAAGAGAAATAATAAAGATCAGAGCAGAAATAAACAATATAGAAACTAAAAAAACTGTAGAGCAGATCAACGAAACCAAGAGTTGGTTTTTTGAAAAAATAAACAAAATTGACAAACCTCTAGCCAGGCTTCTCAAAAAGAAAAGGGAGATGACCCAAATAGATAAAATCATGAATGAAAATGGAATTATTACAACCAATCCCTCAGAGATACAAACAATTATCAGGGAATACTATGAAAACTTATATGCCAACAAATTGGACAACCTGGAAGAAATGGACGAATTCCTGAACACCCACACGCTTCCAAAACTCAATCAGGAGGAAATAGAAAGCTTGAACAGACCCATAACCAGCGAAGAAATTGAATCGGTTATCAAAAATCTCCCAACAAATAAGAGTCCAGGACCAGATGGCTTCCCAGGGGAGTTCTACCAGACGTTTAAAGCAGAGATAATACCTATCCTTCTCAAGCTATTCCAAGAAATAGAAAGGGAAGGAAAACTTCCAGACTCATTCTATGAAGCCAGTATTACTATGATTCCTAAACCAGACAGAGACCCAGTAAAAAAAGAGAACTACAGGCCAATATCCCTGATGAATATGGATGCAAAAATTCTCAATAAGATACTAGCAAATCGAATTCAACGGCATATAAAAAGAATTATTCACCATGATCAAGTGGGATTCATTCCTGGGATGCAGGGCTGGTTCAACATTCGCAAATCAATCAACGTGATACATCACATTAACAAAAAAAGAGAGAAGAACCATATGATCCTGTCAATCGATGCAGAAAAGGCCTTCGACAAAATCCAGCACCCTTTCTTAATAAAAACCCTTGAGAAAGTCGGGATAGAAAGAACATACTTAAAGATCATAAAAGCCATTTATGAAAAGCCCACAGCTAACATCATCCTCAACGGGGAAAAACTGAGAGCTTTTTCCCTGAGATCAGGAACACGACAAGGATGCCCACTCTCGCCGCTGCTGTTTAACATAGTGCTGGAAGTTCTAGCATCAGCAATCAGACAACAAAAGGAAATCAAAGGCATCAAAATTGGCAAAGATGAAGTCAAGCTTTCGCTTGCAGATGACATGATATTATACATGGAAAATCCGATAGACTCCACCAAAAGTCTGCTAGAACTGATACATGAATTCAGCAAAGTTGCAGGATACAAAATCAATGTACAGAAATCATTGCATTCTTATACACTAACAATGAAGCAACAGAAAGACAAATAAAGAAACGGATCCCATTCACAATTGCACCAAGAAGCATAAAATACCTAGGAATAAATCTAACCAAAGATGTAAAGGATCTGTATGCTGAAAACTATAGAAAGCTTCTGAAGGAAATTGAAGAAGATTTAAAGAAATGGAAAGACATTCCCTGCTCATGGATTGGAAAAATAAATATTGTCAAAATGTCAATACTACCCAAAGCTATCTACACATTCAATGCAATCCCAATCAAAATTGCACCAGCATTCTTCTCGAAACTAGAACAAGCAATCCTAAAATTCATATGGAACCACAAAAGGCCCCGAATAGCCAAAGGAATTTTGAAGAAGAAGACCAAAGCAGGAGGCATCACAATCCCAGACTTTAGCCTCTACTACAAAGCTGTCATCATCAAGACAGCATGGTATTGGCACCAAAACAGACACATAGACCAATGGAATAGAATAGAAACCCCAGAACTAGACCCACAAACGTATGGCCAACTCATCTTTGACAAAGCAGGAAAGAACATCCAATGGAAAAAAGACAGCCTCTTTAACAAATGGTGCTGGGAGAACTGGACAGCAACATGCAGAAGGTTGAAACTAGACCACTTTCTCACACCATTCACAAAAATAAACTCAAAATGGATAAAGGACCTAAATGTGAGACAGGAAACCATCAAAACCTTAGAGGAGAAAGCAGGAAAAGACCTCTCTGACCTCAGCCGTAGCAATCTCTTACTCGACACATCCCCAAAGGCAAGGGAATTAAAAGCAAAAGTGAATTACTGGGACCTTATGAAGATAAAAAGCTTCTGCACAGCAAAGGAAACAACCAACAAAACTAAAAGGCAACCAACGGAATGGGAAAAGATATTCGCAAATGACATATCGGACAAAGGGCTAGTATCCAAAATCTATAAAGAGCTCACCAAACTCCACACCTGAAAAACAAATAACCCAGTGAAGAAATGGGCAGAAAACATGAATAGACACTTGTCTAAAGAAGACATCCGGATGGCCAACAGGCACATGAAAAGATGTTCAGCGTCGCTCCTTATCAGGGAAATACAAATCAAAACCACACTCAGGTATCACCTCACGCCAGTCAGAGTGGCCAAAATGAACAAATCAGGAGACTATAGATGCTGGAGAGGATGTGGAGAAACGGGAACCCTCTTGCACTGTTGGTGGGAATGCAAATTGGTGCAGCCGCTCTGGAAAGCAGTGTGGAGGTTCCTCAGAAAATTAAAAATAGACCTACCCTATGACCCAGCAATAGCACTGCTAGGAATTTATCCAAGGGATACAGGAGCACTGATGCATAGGGCCACTTGTACCCCAATGTTCATAGCAGCACTCTCAACAATAGCCAAATTATGGAAAGAGCCTAAATGTCCATCCACTGATGAATGGATAAAGAAATTGTGGTTTATATACACAATGGAATATTACATGGCAATGAGAAAAAATGAAATATGGCCTTTTGTAGCAACGTGGATGGAACTGGAGAGTGTGATGCTAAGTGAAATAAGCCATACAGAGAAAGACAGATACCATATGGTCTCACTCTTATGTGGATCCTGAGAAACTTAACAGGAACCCATGGGGGAGGGGAAGGAAAAAAAAAAAAAAAAAAAAAGAGGTTAGAATGGGAGAGAGCCAAAGCATAAGAGACTGTTAAAAACTGAGAACAAACTGAGGGTTGATGGGGGGTGGGAGGGAGGAGAGGGTGGGTGATGGGTATTGAGGAGGGCACCTTTTGGGATGAGCACTGGGTGTTGTATGGAAACCAATTTGTCAATAAATTTCAGAAAAAAAAAATAAAAATAAAACATTTTAAAATTAAAAAAAAAAATAAAGCTGAATCAAAACGTTTAAAAAAAAAAAAATCTCCCTTACTTCCCTAGAGACTGACACATAATTGGTGGTTCATAAATGTAATATGGAATAAATGGAAGTAGGTCTGTAGTAGAAACAGCATACAGTACTATATAAATGTAAGTTATTATTATGTTGAAAAACATCATCACAGCAGCCTCCTTTGTAGAACATTGAAATAAATAATACAAATATCCATAAAGAACAAAGAAATATCAGAAAGAATCCAGTATTTCCCATCTGCATAAAGAGTACATTAGATAACAAATGGCCATTTCCTTCCAAATTGTCTCTAAGAATGACTCAGTCCTCAAGGCTTAGAGTAGTTCTATGCCCATATGCAGTCCAAAAGAAAACTGAAGGATTGTGTTTGGACTTATGCTAAGTACATCTGTGGTCAAAATCAACTACTAAATAATGCCTGACTCCATCGAGGGAGACTTCAACTGTCTCAAACAAGGAAACTTAACAACACAGCCAAGTCTCTTCCATTGTTGTAGAAAGACAAAATACCAAAAATGACAACAGAACAAAACCATACTCACACCTTGAATGAGAAATCGTTTGATGGGAATGGATTGGAGGAAAACACCTTCATGAAGTGCCACACCACCACATTATTGTGACAAGCCCAAAGAAAGGCATCCTTATGTCCATTTCAAACATGAGAAAAGTAAGGTGAAGAGAGGTTAAGTAACTGTTTAAAGTCTTACACAGAGTAAGTGGCAGAGCTAATATTTCAATTGCCACTTTATTCCGATTCCCTTTTCTTTTTTCCTCAACAGCTTTTCCAAAGCATCTTTTTCATAACTTAAAATTTATATGAAAAGAGTTGCTGGATAAAATAAATTTAGGAAACTATGTTAATTCAAGTTGGACAGCCTTAATTATGATAATCTGCATTGAGAGTTTCCAAGATGGAAATATAGAAAGTATAACCTCATAACATATTTTTCAACAGTGCCCTCTTTTTGTTCTTCTTCTTTCCTTCAAAATCCTCACAAAGATACACAGCCACCTGTATTTATTCATTTATTCACTCATTCAAAAATATTTACCAAATGAGTATTATATAATATAAACTTAGGGATAAAAAAATGGGTAAGATTTACATCATAAACAAGTGCGTGAGTCAATAATGAGTAAAAATTCACAGTCTGCCAGATAGTGTCAAGACAGCATTGGGTTTACTGATTCTGTCCCCTGGAGTATTTGTGGGTGGAAAACAATAAACCAAGAAATTATAATTATGTATAATATGTACTATTTGTTCATTCAATGAATACTTATTGAACATTTACTCTGTGTCAAGCACTAGGACTATCAGAAAACAGTGGTCAATATGTCACAGATTATCTCCTGCCCTTATGGAATTTATATTCAGGTGGGTAGACAGAACATAAAAAAATTTTTTTTTCAAATTTTTTTTAGTTTTTTAATGTTTACTATTGAGAGAGAGATAGACAGAGACAGAGACAGAGCATGAGTAGGGGAGGGGCAGAAAGAGAGGGAGAAACAGAATCCGAAGCAGGCTCCAGGCTCTGAGCTGTCAGCACAGAGCCGAATGCGAGGCTCAAACTCATGAATTGTGAGATTGTGACCTGAGCCGAAGTTGGACACTTAACCAGCTGAGCGACCCAGGTGCCCCCAAAATATATGTTTTAAAGGGGTAAGAAAGAGCAGAAAAATAAAGGATAAGGAGTAGGTAAAAACAGGAGGGATTATAGTCATAAAGGCCTCAATGAGGAGGTAAAAAA
This sequence comes from Prionailurus bengalensis, assembly GCF_016509475.1. NCBI lineage: Eukaryota > Metazoa > Chordata > Mammalia > Carnivora > Felidae > Prionailurus > Prionailurus bengalensis. The sequence continues at coordinate 77,943,856 of NC_057359.1, read as the reverse complement.
TAAATTTATTCTTAAGTAATAAGAAGTAGTTAGCCATATCCAACACTAATTCAGAGAGGTAGGAGGTAGACAGAGTTCAGTTAATATAATCCTCCAAATTTTGATAAAGAATTTGGGCTTTCTTCAGTGTTCAATGGGAAAGCACTAAGATATTTTAAAGCAAAGAGAGTAACAGAATCTGACTCACATTTTCAAATAATCATTCATGCTTATGAATAATGTACTGGCGGGGCTCCTGGTTGGCTCAGTCAGTTAAGCGTCCGACTTCAGCTGAGGTCATGATCTCATGGTATGTGAGTTCGAGCCCCACATCGGGCTCTGTGCTGACAGCTCGGAGCCTGGAGCCTGTTTCGGATTCTGTGTCTCCCTCACTTTTTGCCTCTCCCCTGCTTGCACTCTGTCTCTCTCAAAAATAAACATTAAACAACAACAAAAAAGAATATACGGGAAGTGCCCAGGAATGAACCAGGTGGTCAGCTAAGAAGCAAAACTGTGAAAAGGAAATGATTGCCTGTGCTAGCATGGCCATGATGGAAGTGGAGAAAAGTGGATGAATTCAGGACATATATTTTTTTTTAATTTTTTTTTCAACGTTTTTATTTATTTTTGGGACAGAGAGAGACAGAGCATGAACGGGGGAGGGGCAGAGAGACAGGGAGACACAGAATCACAAACAGGCTCCAGGCTCTGAGCCATCAGCCCAGAGCCTGACGCGGGGCTCGAACTCCCGGACCGCGAGATCGTGACCTGGCTGAAGTCGGACGCTTAACCGACTGCGCCACCCAGGCGCCCCCAGGACATATTTTTAAATAAGGCAAGATAACATGGTGAAGGATTGTACTGAGAAAAGGATGGGATACTCAGGGAAAAGGAAATATCAAGATGGACTCCCTGATTTCTGACTTGAGCACAGTTGGGAATAACATATACAGAGATGGGAAAGAAGGCTAAGGTAATAGAAATAGAAGTTACTAAGGCCATTAGTTGGGTTATCTGAATACCTGCATATGAGCTGTGCAACTGTCAATGAAGACTTTTCAATGGAAGTAATTTAAGAGACACCAGGAGAATGAGCAGGAGTCAGGAGATGGTGCAACTTACCAACCTGGACAGGGTGTCCTTGACAGTTGTTAAAAGCCTGTGTCCTGGAATGACCACAAAGAATCTGGTGATTTAGAAGGAGGCTCAGGGTGGCCCCTATAGCATTAAGTAAAAAAGTGGGAGCGCCTGGGTGGCTCAGTCGGTTAAGCGTCTGACTTCGGCTCAGGTCATGATCTTGCGGTTTGTGAGTTCGAGCCCCGTGTGGGGCTCTGTGCTGACAGCTCGGAGCCTGGAGCCTGCTTTGGATTCTGTGTCTCCGTCTCTCTCTGCCCCTCCCCCGCTTGTGCTCTGTCTCTCTATCAAAAATAAATCAATAAAATGTAAAAAAAAAAAGTGGGAGGAAGAAGGAGTCTGGGGTGGAGGTGGGGGCAGGGAAGGAGATGAACAATGAGGGTGCTACACTGGACAGGAACCAATTCAAAAAGAGCCTTTTACGATATGCAGGGTTTTTATCCTAATGAAAATGGGAAGATATTAAAGTGTATTAAGTGTCGGAATGGCAGTATTCATCTAAACTTTTAGAAGAATCACTCTAAATGATTTAAGAAAAATTAATTATAGTGAACACAAGAATATGACTGTGTGTTCCAAATGTGTTCAAAATGGTGCACTTTAGGTAACAATGACCCCTTTAAGAGAAAACAAAATTTCAGATTAGCTTAATGGGATATTAATATAATTTTCACGGAAAGACACTGCTGGATCCAATATTAAAGAAAGGATAAAGGGTGAAACCCTTCAGTGAAAGGCAAAACACAGGATATGAATGAATATCTATGACTAATCTCTGCCATTCTACAGATTGGAATGGTTTGTTTGGATTGTTTGGGATAAACGATTGACTTCAGGAATTTACCAGGGCTCTCATCTCTCAATGGCTTCAGTTATCCTCCTCCATTATGAATGTTTGTAACATTTCTTCATCTTGTATCTTATTTTTTAAAGGGAAATAAAGGTTTATTTCTATCACCTATGTTTCCTGTTATGGTTGATTTGGGGTGATTTCCTAAAAAGTTAAAATAACATAACAAGTTCACAATGTTTTTTTCTAGATAAACTGCGTCTAAAATCCCTGTCAGATGGCAGATTCTGGCCTTCTTCCTCCAATATGTCAAGATATGTTCTGGAATATGAATATTTTAGATTGTTTGATTTCACTTTGTATATTTCTATGAAAATTTAAAATCTCTTATGCCCCTTTGTTACTCAAAGATAATTAACTAAGATTTATTTATTTATTTATTTATTTATTTATTTATTTATTTATTTATATTTCAGAGAGAGAGTGTACATGTACATGCACAGAGCAGGGGTGGGGGACAGGGGCAGAGAGGGTGAGAGAGAGAGAAAGAGAGAGAGAGAGAGAGAGAGAGAGAGAGAGAGAGAGAATATCTAAGGCAGGTTCCAAGCTCAGCATGGAGCCTGACATGGGGTTCTATCCTAAGACCATGGAATCAGACCTGAACAAAAATCAAGAATCAGACCCTCAACCAACCAAGCCACCCAGGAGCCCCATTAAGGTTTATTTTAACAAACTAATGAGCCCATTTCCAATAACAGCAGCCCTACTTGGTATCTCCAATAGGGCCACAGAATAGAAGGGAGGCCTTATAAGAACATAATGAAAAGTCTAACAATCCTTCCTCCTCTCTGGTAAAGGGGAATGAGCATGATTGTGAGCTAGAGGCAAGAACTGTATGTACATTTAATGGTGATATACCATTTTTAGACCCAATTATGCAAATTCATCCTGGAATATTGTGAGTGAGGGATGGGTGATCATTTTCCCCACTACCACCCACACACATACACACACTGGGATTTATAGCAATTATGTCAATTGTCCTATTTATGGTACTTGACACATTTAATGTAAGAAAGGGACAATGCATTCCATTACTTCTTATTACAATGCAGCATGGTGATGAATGGTATAATAGTGATGATAATTAAAATGTGTTGTGCATACTTAAACATGAGATTCAAGGTTTGAATAAGTACCTATTATCCTGGCCCTTTTTCTCTATCTTGTCTTGTAAAGAAAGACTCAATATCTTCCTCTGCTTGTCTGCAATTACTTAGGTGGCTAAGAAGAACACTCATATTACCTGGAGTTGATTCCCCTTTGTGCAATTCTTTCTTTCTCTTTCTACTCTTTGTGGGACCTCTGAGTGCCCTAAAAATCTCTATCTTTAGCTCTAGCTGCTGACAGTTCTTCAAGCAGAGGCCCCTGCATTCTAGCATCTTCAAAAGTCATTAGATTCAAATTGTCATAAAAACAGTGGGGAATACTCTTAAGGTTCTGAATGTTAATTTGCTTTCTTCTTACTTCACTATACCTGTTCTTGTTCTGTGACCAAGGCCTCTTCAATATAAATCAGCTGCCCTAAATTTTTATAGAAGGCAGAATAGACTGGGGAAATTTGGCGAATCACTCAAACTACCTCAACATGCATCTCCTCCTTTACCAAATGGGAATGATGTTAACTGCCCTGATGTACACACAAGACTATGGTAGAGACAAACAGGTTAAGAAATTAATCTCTCTCTCTCTCTCTCTGTCTATCATAAAGTGTAAAATATTATACATTATTATATAGGCTTCAGATGAAAGCATAAGATTCATGTCAATATGGCACTTGAGAGTCAACAAAGCATTTTAACATAAAGTATTTTTTCAATTTTACAACAGTGTATGTATCACATTTTATACATTTTATAAAAGAGGAAATTTAACTCTAATAAGCCCAATGTCATGCTATTAAATGACTAATTTCCTATTGGGATCTAGTATTTCTAGGTTTCGACAAAGGAGGTGCCACAAATTCGTATTTCTCTTCTGGGCAAAAGAGATTAAGGCATAAGAAACTAAAAGAGAAAAGAAAATCATATTAGAAGAGGTAATGTAGTACAATAGTTAAAAGCAGAGTCAGACTAAGTTTGGTCTTCCGGCTGCCTGGCATCTTATCACTGATGCTGCCCCAGCGTCATCCTATTCTTTTACGTGACTTTTTCTACCTTTTCTCTTCATCTCCAGCCTCCAAAGCTCTCTGAGACCATGCTCAGTCTCTACCAATGATTTTGCATCTTATTCCACTGAGGAAATGACAGTAATTAGAAGAGAATTTCCATAAGCTCCTATCTCCCTGTCAAGCATGTGTCTGTATTCTCTGATCACCCCCCCCCATCTAAATTAAGATTTAAACCATAACATTATTCCCTAGTGTTTCTTCTGCTGTCCATGATCCTGTCTCAAACCAACTCCTCTTGTCTGCTGGCCCCCATCCTTCCTCACCTACTTGAAAACATAATTTCTTCCCTTTCTGTAATATTTTTCCTTTTTCTTGTCTCTTAGGTCATTTTTTTTAAGTTTATTTATTTATTTTGAGAGGTGGGCAGAGAGCAGGGGAGGTGCAGAGACAGAGGGAGAGAGACAGAGTTCCAAGCAGGCTCAGAACCGTCAGTGAGGAGCCCGACCTGGGGCTGGATCTCACGAACCATGAGATCATGACCTGAGCCAAAATCAAGAGTTGGACTCTTAACTAAGTCACCGAGGCACCTCCCTCTTAGGTCATTTTTATCACCACACAAACATGCTTGAGTAAAACAACTGAGGAAGGAAAAACAATCTCTTGACCCCTTATACCCTCTTCCTTTATGCCCTATTCCTCTGCTTCCTTTTACTACAAAATTACCTAAAAGTCTCATCTATACCCTGTCTCCAATCCCTTTTTCCCATTAACTTTTGAAATGTTTCAGTTACTTATGAGCACTAAAACTGCTCTTATCAAGGTCAGCAATGATATCCATACTGTAAAGTTCAATAACCAATTCTTATGGAAGGGATTTTTGTATGTTGTGTTCAATGCTATATTCCAAGATGCTAAGAAGTACTGATATATGGACAGTGTTCCACAAACACTTAGTGAATGAATAAATGTATAAAAAGCAGACTTGGTTTTTAATCCAGCTTTCCCCACCTTCTTGTTATATGCCATTGGAAGTTCCCTAATCCTCCCTAAGCCTTCATTTCATCATTGAAATAGGGATAATAATAATGACCTCTCAGGGATATTACAAGGGGAAATGAAATAATGAATGTATATTAGTGGCAAATAGAAAGTGCTTTGTTGTTACAGGTCTTTTTCAAATGGTGCATTATTCATTATTTGTAGCAAGGCTGATTAATAAAGTGGGAGGTTCCTGAGGATGTTTCAAATGCTTAAAAAGTTTGCTCTGAGGGTAAAACAACAAATTACATAACAGTTTTATTGGTTTGTTTGCAGCTGGAATTTCTTGATGAGGCTGGGACCTCCCAAACATAACTGTTGAACATATTGAGCAAGCAAGTGTCTCCAAGGTAAGACAATGGGAAGCTCACTGCATCATTATCTTGTGTGATTGCTAAATCTAGAAAAATAAAACACATTGCCCATTAAGACTTCCTAAGGGTGCAGTGTGGAAGAGAAGTATGTAATTCATTCCAAATGGGTGATGACTGCTGAGGTCTTACTCATTTAACAGCCTAGAAAGTGTGTTCTGTCAGCAATCCATGTCATCAATGGATTTCAGTGAAATTCCCTGGTCTTTAATTAGTGGAGCTGATGACCTTTCAGAGGTCAACTTGTGTAACCAAGGCTCTTGATTGGTGATCTTACTGTTTCTATTAAGGCAGCATAAAATATCAATGCTCAGTTTTGTCAAACCCTAACTTATTCACAATGTTTCTTACCAATATTTTCTTGTTGATTATTTCATAATGGTACTGATGGGACTGATCTGTTTATTTAAATGATGGCTGCTGTCTTCTTTTAGGGCTGTTAGTGTCCAGGAGTGAAGCTTCCAGATGCATAAACAGAACACTGAATCTTAGAGGATGTGCGAAGTTTGGGGATCATCTTTTCTCTTAACATTTTTGACACCATAAGGAATGTCAAGGCAAGGATGCTTAAATCAAAAACATGAGAAGCTCCTCCTTTGTTAGAAGCAGGTAAAAAATAAACCAATGTTTGTTTTATCAGCTCATCATACAAACATGTTCGCATACACATACGCATGTACACTCAAAGCATAAATGTATTCATATTGGGTCCATATTTTCTGCATACTCTTACCTGCTTGCAACAGTACACGCACACACATGTACACACATATACACACAAGCCAAAACATATATGCTTTATCCATTCACAAAGATATATATGTTCATATACAGCAACTAAAGCATATACCTTCACACCTGTGCACAGATACCCATAAAACATGCATAAATTCATACAGAAATGGCTCATAGTTCACACATACTACCCACATATAGTTAAACATGTGCATGCACAGACATATACATATGTTGTGAAAGCAAATACCAATTTCATAACTATCCCACTACCAATTTCTAGTGGGATGGGTACTTTGAATTGGACAGTTCTTTTATTTATTTTCTCTTCGGGGAACAATGATGGATTTGGAATATGCAACCATAGCAAGATTTCTTGTTAACATACCATTATACTTCTAGCATCTTACCTTGCCTAAAGTAAACAATCAATAAATATTTGATGAGTGAGAGAGTGAATGGATGGGTGAATAAATGAATGGATATGAGCAGTACAGAGTGAATTACTCTGCATAATAGAGGGCAAACTTCTGCAATACCATGTTCAATGTGGGAGAGACGAGGTGAGGAAAGATGGGTGAAGAAGAAGCAAACAAACAAGAGGAATAGCTTCGCAGTACAGAAGGAATGCAAGTGTTGGCCAGATTCCCACACAGCTATTAAAAGAATAAATCTGTTTTAATTGTAGGGACCACAACCATTGGTCATTTCCTTTTCATGATATCATATTTAAAGATGTCACCAACCCCAATTTTTTCATCTATATTGCTTTTTAGGGAGAAAAAAACCCAGGAAGGCACTTATAGAATTCCCTCGATCTCTGTGACCAAATATATCATTTATCTATTTCTATATAACAAACAACCCCTTCCCTTAGTGACTTAAAACAACAGAGATTTCTTATTACTCACAATGCAAAGGCCTGGCTGGACTGGTCTCACCTGCTTTACTCATAAGTCATGTTCTGTTGGGCTGGAAGGTCCAAGATAGGCACACTGCTGTCTGACAGCTGGTGTAAATTCTCAGCCAGGGCTCACTGGTTCTCTTCCTGTTGGCCTCTCATTCTCAAGTTTGCTAGTCTAGCTTTCTTACATGGTGGCCTCAGAGAAACTTACTAAAACTGAAAACACAGCAGTTGAAAATGCCTTGAGGCCTAAGCTCTGGAACCTGCCCAGTTACACATCTGCCATTTTTTATTAGTCAAGGTGAGTCACAAAAGTGGGGAAGGAGGCCCTATCTTCTGATAGAGGAGCTGCAAGGAGTTTTTGGCCCTTTCAAACCTATATGCCAAATCTACCTCATAATTATAAATACCTTCTGCTATCTGGGAATTCCAGACCTCCTTGAGTAGACTCCCATCCATTCTCATGACACGTGCATATTCCAAGGCCAATTGATAGAAGAGGGACACTGTGTGGGGAACCTGGGTAGCTCAGTTGGTTAAATGTTGACTCTTGATTTTGGCTCAGGTCATGATCTCATGGTTCTATGGGATTGAGCCCTGCATCAGTCTCCATGCCGATAGCTTGAGATTCTCTCTCTCCCTCTCTCTCTGCCCCTCCCCCACTGCACATCCCTTCTCAGATAAACTTAAAAAAAAATAAGGGGAAACACTGTGGCCCACAACCACCTGCTCAGTCTTCTAAGAGAGGATGGAAGTTTGACTGATTCTCTTTGCCTGGTAGTGATCTGACAGCCACGAGATCCAGGTATGCCTATTGTGAAAGGGGTATTTGTTACTGGGATACATGTCCATTAGAAACTGGACCAAAGCCACAGACTCATTTGTCATAGCTTCCAAAGGAGCCTTAACTGGTAATGAGTTCTGGGCTCTGGAGGCCAAGGTCAGCGTAATTAAAAGGCCTCTGTGACATAGAAAAACCCACTGGGTGACTGTGTGTGTGTGTGTGTGTGTGTGTGTGTGTGTGTTTTACTACAGATTAAAGTTACTCTATAGGAGAAATATAGAAATTACTTCAACTCACTTTCAATGCTTTCACATATTTGTAATCAGAACAAATATTTATTTTATGTTTTCATTCTCTTAATTAGCATAACTTATTTCCCTTAATATTATGCATAAACATATATCTCCCTCTTTTGAACTTCTCCTGTGAAATATGTAAGCTTCTTGTAAGGTATTCATAACATCCCGTGTATATTATTTTTGTTATTTATGCATGTCTCACTTCCCCTAATTCATCATCAGTGTTGCTTCTATCATCATCATCAAAGGCATTCCCTGAGCATACACTTCACAAACATTATTTCCAACGATCACAAAATTCTAGAGAGATAGTTACTGTCCCCATATATTTAATAAAGGAGAAAGCAGAATCTCAGATAAATTTACTAACTTGCCCAAAGTCCTGTTGCTAGCAAGTAATGGAGGATAGAGGAAAGATTTAGTTTCACTGCCTATTGTGATTATAAGCAGATGATAAACAGATAGGATACATGTTAGAAAAATGTTTGTATATCCCATTACAGTTAGTAGAGTGCATGCATATAAGATGCACTAATACATACTTTTAGAAGAATATATTTTATACAAGATGTGCACATATGGGGATGTCCACTAGGGGTTTTATTAATAAAGTATGTGATTATATTATATTACTATACGATATGATATAATATAGTAAATCATTATAACACACTCTGCTTGACCATTTCCCTACTGCTGAGAATGTCTGTTGCTTCCATATTTTATCCTATTATGAACATACTGGTGTCAGTTCAAAGAAAGGAGGGCAGAGTAATTAAGAGTCAAATGGACATGGGTTGAGTCTTACTGATTTGGGTAAAGTCACTCATCCATCCCAGGCCTTAACCTTTTAAATGAAAGACTGAGATTATAAGAGAACCAATCTCAGAACCAACCAATTTCAGAGTTTTTACAAGTACTGAGCAAGAATTAATGCTTAAAACAAATATCACCAAGCACCCAATGAACACTAGGCCAGACTCTGTTGGGGGTAAGCAGGAAACAAAACAAAGTCCCTGATCACATGAAGATTACATTCTGGTGGGAGACACATGAGGTAAGCATAAAATATAAATATAATATCCAGTCAAAATAAGTCTTTAGAGCAAAATTCTGTGTTCTCTATTTCAGTTTACCTCACACCTTACTTGTTCTTTAGATTTTAGTTATAATGTAACTTCCCCAAAGAAGGGCATTTTAAAACCTCAGATTGGTCAAATCCCTTTCAATCTAGGTTTTTTTCAAAAACACTTATGTTGTAGTATTACACTTCTGTGATTATTTCATTCATTTTTCTTCATCCCCTAGAACACATAATGTATAAGGGCAGAAACATGACTGCTCTGCTCATATTGTATCTTGGGCTTTTGCGTGGTGCTAGCAGAGAATAGATATGCTAATCAGAATTCAATGAGTAAATGTAGTTGATGAATGTCGTAAATGAATAAAGTCAGTTTTTCTTATGAGAAAAAATTTCCCAATTCTCCTAGAGCTCCTCTACTTCAAGAACCCCATAACCACCAATTCTTAGGATGTTCATAATTCCCTAATGCAACCAGGCAAAATTAAACAGTCCCAAGAGCAGCAAAGAAGAATCTAAATTATTATTTTTTTCTTTCTTTCTTTTTTTTTTTTTAAGTTTTTATTTAAACTCCAGTTAGGGGGCACCCGGGTGGCTCAGTTGGTTAAGTGGCCAATGTCAGCTCAGGACATGATCTCACCATTCATTAGTTCAAGCCTCATGACAGGCTGTGTGCTGATAGCTCAGAGTCTGGAGCCTGCTTCAGATTCTGTGTTGCCCTCTCTCTCTGCCCGTCCCTTGCTCATACTCTGTCTGTCTCTCTCTCTCCCACAAGAATAAATAAACATTAAAAGAATTAAAAAAAACCTCTAGTTGGTTAACATATAGTGTAATATTAGTTTCAGGGATACAATGTAGTGATTCAACAATTCCATACAACACTTGGTACTCATCACTACAAGTGCACTTCTTAATCTACATCACCTATTTGACCGATTCCTTCACCAACCTCCCTTCCGGTAACCATTAGTTTGTTCTCTATAGTTAAGAATCTGTTTCTTGGTTTGCCTCTCTCTTTTTTCCCTTTGCTTATTTGTTGTGTTTGTTAAATTCCACATATGAGTGAAATCATATGGTATTTATCTTTCTCTAACGTATTCACATAGCATAATATCCCTAGCTCCACCCGTGTTGTTGTAAATGGCAGGATTTTATTCTTTTTTATGGCTGAGTAATATTCCATTGTATATGTACCCCACACCTTCCTTATCCATTCATCAGTTGATGGACACTTGGGCTATTTCCATGATTTGGCTATTGTAAATAATGCTCCTGTAAACATCAGGGCGCATGTATCCCTTTGAATTGGTATTTTTGTATTCTTTAAGTAAACACCTAGTAGTAAGATTGCTAGATCATAGGGTAATTCCATTTTTATCTTTTTGAGGAACCTCCATACTGTTTTCACAGTAAAGGAAACAACAAAACTAATCTATGGGATGGGAGAAGATATTTGCAAATGATAGAACTGAAAGGGTTAGTATCTAAAATATATAAAGATCTTATAAAACTCAACACCCAAAAAACAATCCAGAAAAGGGCAGAAGACATGAATAAACATTTTTCCAAAGAATACATACATGTGGCCAACAGACACATGAAAAGATGCTCAACATCACTGATCATGGAAATACAAATCAAAACTACAATGAAATATCACTTCACATCAGTCAGAATACCTAAAATCAACAACATAAGAAACAACAGGTGTTGGCAAGGCTGTGGAGAAAGGGGAACCCTCTTGCCCTGTTGATGGGAATGCAAACTGGTACAGCCACTGTGGGAACAGCATGGAGGTTCCTCAAAAAGTTAAAAATAGATTTCTTTTTAAACAGCAGCAAAAAGCCTTGAACACATCTATAGAGGGTCTCACATCATCATTTGTTTTTCAATTAAACACCTACAGAGATTGGCTCTCTGCTGTCATGAGAAGAAATTCGTTAGCATAGTAATGATTTATGATTTACTAGACAGCATTTAACTGACTCTCATCCAGCAACTGAAGATGCTTATCATACAACTGGTCATTCACACTAATGAAAAATGGATTCCTGACAATAGCCACATGCACACTTGAATTTGGATAGCAACTGATATATTTCAATCCCAGGGAGAAGAAATAGAGGCTCAGTAAGTGGAGAGAAAGGGAACTATTTGATATTATGGTAAGAATGAATATATTTGGACTAAAATCCCAATCAGGGGGCTTTCTGGACATGGGCTTGGGCATTTGTGCAGAAAGAAATGTTTTTCTGGCTTTTATGTATTAATGTGCATATATAACTCCATAGGGTTTCTATATGATATGCACAAGTATATGAATATGGTAGATATGTATCCATCCCTATGTACATGAATATATAGCTAGGCATGTGTGTATGTATGTATCTATATAAATATTTTTAATTTATGCATGAACATATAGTGTGTGTGTATATATAAGAATGGGTATTACTTTGAGTTTTTACCCTGTCTTTCATTCAAAGAGGAAGAAATCAGGGGGGCTCAGACAGGAAGAGAATAGGCTTCTATCCACTTCTAATTCATAAGCAGATAATTCTTTGCCATTTTAAATGGTTTAGTTTATTTCTAAGAGCAACCAAAAAATAAAAAGAAAATTTTAAGTTGATACTTTATCTCCTGCTATCTGTGAACCTTCAAGAAAATCAAGTACATGATTTGAGAGAAATGTGCTGCCACTTAAATATGCCCACAATCCTGCTTCCCCTTGCAACACACATATGCATAATAAAAAGCTCTTGAGCAACATTCCTTTATATTATTGATTACAATATATTTTTTAATTAAAGACCAATAAACATGCTGCTATGGGGACTTTGGAAAATAAAACACAACAGCACAGTCACTGAGACATGGAATGTTAAACAGTAGAAAATGAGGGACTCAGGCCACTCCCTGCCCATTGATCCTGCTCAGCAGAATGCAAATCAGGACACTTCCTAATATAAGGCATTGCTCTTAGTTTTACTTCTAGATGTGTATGCCTTTGCAGCTTCAGATGCATTTGCAAAATTAAAAGCATAATTTATCTCCAAAAAGCAATATTCCATCAGCTGAGTGACTTAGTCATGATGAAAAACTGGTTTCTACACAATGTTCACTCACTGTTCTTAGGAACAACAGTGGGGTAATAATCTCCAATATCCAGGATGGGGTTTGAAGATGTAAGTCAGTTCATTTCCCTCATTTCAACAAATATAGGGAAGTCAAATGAGACTTGCCTCTTCCCCTATCCTTTACCCCATATTGTCTATCAGTCAAATGGTTCAAAATATATGAACTTACAGGAAAAACAGGAAGGCCCCTGTTATCAGTAGACACCAAGGACAGGTGTTTTTCCAGATACACCAGATAGTGCCCTTTTAATCTATGAGCACTAAAATGGGAATCAAAAACCATAGATAAATTTGTCTAACTAGCATCAAAGAGGATCTATGCAAACCAAGTAGAATTCTGAGGACTACAAGGTACAGCACTAAGGTCATAAATTGAGACTATCACATCCTAGGAAGGGGTGGATACAAATGCAAGACTAGAGCTGAGAGTAGAGGATATGGGACAGTCAGTAGCTTGACAAAGAAAAATTTGAGTTTATAATATTTCACTTTGGCTGGGTCTCTTGAATCCTCCTCACCATCACTCTAGAACCCCCACGGTATGCGATGATGTACTGAATAGTGTATTGCCATCATCGACATAGCAATGGGTGTATTTATGTGTGTGTGTGTGTGTGTGTGTGTGTGTGTGTGTGTGTGTATGTATTTGTTGCTTTATTTCACTATTTTATAGTTACAAGGATTCTTCACAATCACTGAGGAAAGGTATTTGTTCAAGGTGATAAGATGAGTTGAGAGCAGCCACGGTTGGAAGATTAAGTGGATTGATGTCTAGTCACTCTCTCTTGTGTAATTCCTGTTAAATAAGGAACCAATATCATGGTGAGGGGCTATGAATTAAAGGGGACAATAGGCAAGTGATTACCCATTAGGGAATGGATGAGGGCTGACCAATTTTTTAATTCTAAAGTTTCTTGGGCCTGGTACCTTTACAGCATCAGTTGAGAACCAGTTCAGATAAAAGTGATCACAGCTATTGTCGTAGGATAATCTTCATTTAATCTAAAATAACTCCCTTTATTGATGTCAGTATATTACTTTTAAAATAAAAAAAAAAATCAATGCTGATGGAGTATTCCCAGAGTTGAGGAACCAACTGGGGAACAAATTATTGAGATTATTTTATGAGTTTGGGCTTTAAAAAAATTATTATTCACTTCAGTCACTTTTGCTTCAAAGTTAATATAAGACTGTTTCTTTTCTTAGCACCATGTACATTTCCATATTTCCCAAAGGTTCTGAAAATGAATAGACAACCAGGGGACAAAGCATTTCACTGCCAACTTCTTATATGGGCAGCACATTTCCAACAGCAAAGAATAACTACCTTGACTTACTTGGGAAGGAGCATTTATAAAATCTTCAGTTTGGGAAAGGATACCTTGCATGCACTGATGAGGTGAATGCACTGAAGTCCAATTATAGGCTATGACAGTTGGGTATTATTTCTCAGAACATACCATCTGAATACTTAACTCCTCTCAAGACTTAAAGTGTGCAGCTCATGCTTGGTCTCTGTCCAACAGACATAATATGAATAGTTTTGTTTGTGTGTTTGTTTGTTTAAATAAACACTGAACACTGAATTCCTGGTTTCTACCCCAATTTCCCTCAACTCACTTTAGTTTAGTGTTTCAAAGTCAGGGTTTTGTGCACATGTCTTTCAGAGCTTCTATACCAACAGACTAAGCTAAGTATAATGAGCCAGACTTGAAACTTGAATGAGTGAGAGGGAACTGGCAGATTTTGTTAGTCAGCAGGGCTAGAAGTCATGTCCAAGAAGGTCATCCAAAAGAGAAAGAAAGGCAAGCTGACAAGGTCCAGAGTCAGTGAGATGTAGCAGCAGGAATATATGCTCAAGCAAGGATGCTGGTGGGGTACTCAGGCAGAGAGTGGGATTAAAAATCAAGTGACAAAGCAAGGTCAGCCTTGGCTGCAAATGTAAAAATATAATGTTCAGGGTTTCTTTAGCCATACAGGAGGGAAACCATGATCTGATGTTTTGTGTGTGTGTGTGTGTGTGTGTGTGTGTGTGTGTGTGATCTATCATGGCACTGAACTTAGGTGTTATCTGCTCTATGACCGTCACTGGACAGGGTACATGATCAGAAGTTTTGACCTGGGACCACATAAGGACCCACATGTTAAAACATGTGGAATTTCTGATATAATAGATAAGACACTGAATGTTATTGTGGTTAAAACTTGAGGCACAAGAATATGGATTCTCTGTCTGGTTCAAATCTCAGCACTCCCAGCTATTAATTGTGTGAATATGAGAATTTTATTTAACCTTTATGGCGTTCAGTTCCTTTATAGCTATAATGAGTATCATATAAATTAGAAAAGTATTAATAGCTATAGTAAGTAGACAGTGGTTCAAACATACAGTACAATTTTTGGTTTTGTGGTTTTCCCTTCATTTACATAGTACATTAAATGTGTGTTGTTTCTGTCATCTGACACCTTTCATCCATATACAGTGATTCAGTAACCCAGGATCTCTATAGTTCATGGCCCCACCACATTCTAGGACCTTATAATCATTTGCAACAACTCAGCTAAAGGGTAGAAAGAAAATGAAGGTTACTCTTCTTCTGAAAAGTCTTATTTTTACTTGCATTCCATTGACAATAACTAGTCACATGACTATACTTAGATGCAAGGGTATCAGGGGAATGTAAAAACTCACAGAATCATTATCTAAGGGATGATTCTACTCTACAGTAGGCTGAATAATGGCTACCACAAAATATCAAGCCCTAATCCCTGAAGCCTGTCAATTTCACTTCATAAAGACAAAGAGACTTTGCACATGCGATTAAAAAAGATTCTGACATGGGGAGATTATCTTGGATTATCTACTAGACCCTAAAGAGACAGCAGATGGAGATTTGATATGAACAGAAGAGGAGGTGGCAATGTAATCAGGAGGAAGAGATTGGAGTGATGTGACCACAAGTCAAGAAATGCCAGTTTTGAGGGATGGGTCTCAGGGCAGACCGACACCTTCTCTATGTTCCCACTCAGAGCCCTGTGCTCTGTACATGATGCACTGGCAAGCTCAGAAATTGCACTGCATACGAAGAGCTCAGAGCATAGACAGTCTGATCCTCTCCCCTCTGTATGCGGTACATGTAAACTTTTCTTGGAACTGCATAGCTATGCATATATCAATAGCCCTCAGGGACAACCCCAGCTTTATTTATCTCAGACTCCACAAGGTGAAGGTAAAGATCCTTCTACTGCTGCAGGAAGCAGTGTGTAACCAGTGTAGGCTGCAGAATGGATCTGCTAGCCATGAGCAACCAACATATGGGAAGGACTGGATCTTCTGTGCTCTCTCTCTCTCTCCCCTCTTGAGCCTGGTGTGCATCTTATCTTTTTTCCACAACCTTGGATCATGCGTTGGTCTTGTCCCTAAGCAGTACTTATGTGCCTGCCTTTTGACCTTGGCTGACTGGTCACAGTCCCTCCAGCATCACAGCCTAATAACCTAGTGAAATACTAGATGCCACTAGAAGTTAAAAGAAGCAAAAAACGGATTCTCCCGTAGTGCTTCCAGAGCAAGCATAGCACTGACAACACCTTGATTTCCACTCAGAGAAACTGATTTCAGACTTCTGGCCTCCAATACTGTGGAAAAAATAAATTAGTCTCATTTTAAGTTTGTGGTAATTTGTTATAGCAGCTGCAAGAAATGCATACATACTCTCTGCAAGAGGAGAACACATTTGGTTGGACAGCTGGTTATTTATGCCACAAAAATGTTAATCTCTACCTCACAGAATTATGGCAGGATTAAATGAGAATTCATGTCAATAATTTAGAAAGGTAAGAATTCAATTTGCAGATAATTTGTCAAATATAAACAAACTTTTGAAGTTTGAAATGTAAATATAGGTTGATTTAAATATAGGTAAGAGTGGCTCATCATACACGTACTTCTTTCTGATGTATTTTTGTATACAAGAGGAAAGAGTGGAATTACAGTTCTTTAATTGGCCAAAGCTCATGAGAGCCTGTAGCATATGTGTGCACCATCAATAATGGGTGGTAAGGGGTGCGGGTATTGTGAGAATTGCTGATCTAAATGGAATATGTGCAAATGAGTACAAAATAAGTAAGTCACTGGGAAAATGTTTTATGAGTTTTAAAGTGTCACATTTCCTCTTCATCTCCTTTTTCCTCTTTTTCTCCTTGTTCTTTTAGTCAACGTATTATCAGTAACTCCATGAAAACATATGCAGTCTGGAAGATGGGAGAAATGGATAGGTATTGCGGGAAGGGAGAGCAAGAGGTTCATTTATAATTCTTAAAATAGGAAACTAGAGAATACATTGAAAATAATATCCTCAGGTGACGATCTATATTACGTGTGCATTCTTTTTATCTCTTCTTATCTTTTCACTTGTGGACAATCAAGAATTAACTAGATTTATTCAAATCATTACATGTACTGTACTATCAGAAATCCTCTAGAAATGTTTACCTAAATGTTTATTTTTTTTTTAAATCAATCTACTTTTCTCTTGCACTAGTGATGTATGTACTCACTGATCAGTGATTGAAATTTGTGACATTTAATAGGGGGCTTCAAGTCTTATAGCACAATGATGTTCAGCTCCTCCTTCCTTCTTTCATCTTCAAAGGTCTTCAATTCTATCTAAAAATAAATATCTACGAAGTCTACCTAAATAAAAACTGTCTAAATACAAATACTAGTAGAAAAACAATATATGATCCACCTACCAGTAAGTTATTTTTTCACTAGAGATAATAAAAATTTTGGCTTATTTTTAAGTTTTAAAGACCCTCTCCCTCACCCATATTTAATAACCAGAAATTTAAACACTCAATTTACAATAGTTATCAGATTATATGTACAATCTTAGCTGTAAATCCTTTACTATGAGTCTGGTACTAAGATAAACATTTTAGCTGTGGTATCTCGTTTCTTAATTCTCCCAACATGTCATAGGGATAGCTGTTATTAACACTTTTGTAGACATGGGGAAACAAATGCCCAGAGAATTTAAGTGATTTGTCCAGGATCAGATAGCTGTAAATGTCAGAGTCAATATTTCAATTATGAACTTCCTGATATTGGAGCCTGTGTTTTTAATCATTACAAAGGATGAAAAGCAAGAACAGACACTCTGCATAATCTATGGTAAATCCCCTTCTTGTTTATTTACAAAAAGTGTGGTGGACAGGGGTTACAGTGCTTACCTCATGCGATGAACATTTTTAGAGAAAGTTCCCAAAGGAGACTTCAGGATTTGAAAATCCCACTTAGTTTCTAAATCTTTTTTCCCCATATAATACCTAATTTAATTCTACCTCCCAATATAATGCATGTTAAAAACAAAAACAAACAGGGGAGCCTGGGTGGCGCAGTCGGTTAAGCGTCCGACTTCAGCCAGGTCACGATCTCGCGGTCCGTGAGTTCGAGCCCCGCGTCGGGCTCTGGGCTGATGGCTCGGAGCCTGGAGCCTGTTTCCGATTCTGTGTCTCCCTTTCTCTCTGCCCCTCCCCCGTTCATGCTCTGTCTCTCTCTGTCCCAAAAATAAATTAAAAAAACCGTTGAAAAAAAAATTAAAAAAAAAAAAACAAAAAAAACCCACCCAGAAACAAACAAACAAATAAAAAAAAACAAAGAAAAGTGCTCACACCAATAACGCACTCATTCACCTGTAGATAAGGAGATCTTTTCCAGTAGAAATGTGAATAGCATTGCTGTAGACGTAAGTTCTTTGTTTCAAAAATGCATTATTATACAAAAAATTAAAAAGAAAAGTAAAAATTAATCTTTATTGGTCCTGAAAAAGCCCTCAACTGGGATGTACCAAAGGACTAGTATATTTTCACTTGGCTGCAAATTCACCGCACTGTCACCTTTGTGAAGCCCCTGCCTCAAGGCATTTTATCCCAAACAATCAAATAGGAATTCTGCTGCTCATATCTCTTAGCTTTATTATTCTTAGGAAATCTTACAAAAAGATCATAACTTGGCCAAAGCATTAGCAGTTATGTAAATCTACCTGTAACCTCTTCCTGTAAATAGTGGTTTAATCTGTTCTCATTCACTCGTTCATATATAGTAATCATCTAATGCAGATTATAATATGGAAGATTTACTACCTGTACTTCAGAGCTTTCACAGTATCTCAGAAAGACAGAACTGGCCTTAAAACCAGGTTTCACTGCTTCCTTCTAGCATGATTTCAGACAAATTACTTACCCTCCTAGATCCTCAGTTACCTTATTGACTTTGGGTAATAAAAGTATTCTTCAATAAGTGAATTCTCTGTGAATGATGATCATTGTAATTCTTATTGGAATTTTCTCAGATAGAAGACTCTGGTAAAGTTAACTAACTTTTCTTTGTCTCAGTTTTCTCATTTGTTAAAACTATCATATCAGGGGGAAACTAAATTGAGTTCATATGTGAAAATGGTGTCTGGTACACAGTGAACATTTATTAACAGTTATTATAACTTATTATTATTAAAAAGTACAGTTCACATGTATGCATGCATTATTGATGTTTACAATAAGGAGTACTTCGTGAGGTGAGTAAAAAATTTTCTTAAAGGAAACTTGAACTGAATTGTCTGGAAATTTCCAAGGGGTGAGCTTTTCTTCAAAATATTAAGAACATATAAAACTAGGAAAGCCTTCTTGAATGTAGATGTGAACGATCACACAACATGATGGAGTTAACAGCCACAATTCAGAAGCAATTTTTCCTGGGTTCATGCAATTTATATTCCTTTTTTCCCTTCTTTTCCATCTTGGGGGTTAGTAGGAGACAATCCCTCATGGGGTCAACTCTGAAGTATGAATTTTTTCCATTTATGTTTTGAGTTGTTGATGGGCAAATAATTTCCTAAACTTTTTCATCTTGAAAAAGGACTCTTTGGTCACTCTCTCATAATGCAGAAAAAAGATATATAGAATGTGAGTGTGTGTGTGCGTGTGCGTGTGTGTGTGTGTAAACACTGGAGATTATGT
Organism: Prionailurus bengalensis; assembly: GCF_016509475.1. Lineage (NCBI taxonomy): Eukaryota > Metazoa > Chordata > Mammalia > Carnivora > Felidae > Prionailurus > Prionailurus bengalensis. The sequence continues at coordinate 77,924,417 of NC_057359.1, read as the reverse complement.
GTATGATTTTGCTGGCAACTTTTTGAAAAATTTCACAAAAAAGCACACACAATCCTCTTATGTCATGTCAATGCTTATAAATTAGGTAACATTGTCAAGTTTGTGTTTGCATATACATGATGAGTTTCTATTTTCATGTACAATTCAAACTTTTATGCTCTTTTTTCTGAGAGTTTTAAGTGAATTTCAACATATTTACTTCATATGTCTGCCTCAACTTTCTGCTTAACAAAATGCCTTGTATATAGAAGAGAGCTAATAAATACTTGCTGAAAACCAAGTCACGAAGAAGGTTTCTTGGACACATGTTGCTTGAGGTAATAAGGAAAAGAAGCAAACTGATTTAGCAGACATCCAATTCAAGTCAGGCACCTACCACATCCCTGGTAATGAGTTAAGTGCTCCAGGTAGAGGTGATGGATACAAATGTCAGAGTCCCAGCACTTTTTCTGGGTGGTAGGACCAGGTGAGCTTTCATGATTTGCAAGATAAGCCTGAGTTGGAAGGGTAGAATGAGGGTAAGGCTTGCTAATATACTGTAATCTATGCTACAAGTCAAAGAATGACCAAAAGCCAGATAAAAAGGAACAAATATTAGATAGGAGTTAAAAAAACATGAATTACAGGACAAGTTCAATCACTAAGATTTGTCACCTGGCAGAAGGTGACCCTCTTTAAGATGTATGCATCTGGGGGCGCCTGGGTGGCGCAGTTGGTTAAGCGTCCGACTTCAGCCAGGTCACGATCTCGCGGTCCGTGAGTTCGAGCCCCGCGTCGGGCTCTGGGCTGATGGCTCGGAGCCTGGAGCCTGTTTCCGATTCTGTGTCTCCCTCTCTCTCTGCCCCTCCCCTGTTCATGCTCTGTCTCTCTCTGTCCCAAAAATAAATAAACGTTGAAGATGTATGCATCTGTAAAACTAGGGGTTTATTTTGTAACATCTACCTTGAGCAAGAGTTTCTCCTGCCCTCTAACAGTAGAAGCTGAAACAGTTTAATATGGGAGGAGTTTTTTTGTTTTCGTTGTCTGGTAGTGCATCCCAAAATTGTATGGCTAAAAACCACAATTCTTTGGAACGACTGGACTCAGCTGGGCAGTTCTTCTGCTCCATGTAAGCCTGGCTAGTGCTACAGTTGTCTAAGGGATTAACTGGGTTCAACCTCCCAAGATGGCCTATTCACATGCTTGGAATTTGATGCTGAGTATTGGCTGGGAGCTCAGCTGGAGCTGTCAACCAGCCTATCCTTATGGCTTGGCTTCTCACAGCATGGCAGCTAGATTCTAAGATGGAGGGTCCAAACATAAGAATTCCAATAGGGAGGAAGTGAAGGCTGCCAGTCACATTAAAGTCTGGGCATTGAATGACACCATATCACCTCTGCCACATTTTAGAAGTTGAGCAGTCACAGACTTAGTCAGATTCAAGAAGGAGAGGAATAAACTTGAACTCTCACTAGGGAGAGAGACAAAGAAGTTGTGGACATCTTTAAGTCACCTATATTTTCCTTTATGCCTATAAATTACTTATATTCTATTCACTTACAAAAAAAACTCTCTCTCTCTTCCAGACCTCCGTCTCATTCTGTAATTTGACATGTCTCCAAGAGTAGGATCTTGTCATCTTATTGAGGTTCAGACTTTTGGGATATGGTTCCTCTCAACGTGAGACCCAATGAACTAAAGAGAACAATCCGACCCCCAGTACCTGACTTTGAATGAGTTGAGATGAGGTAGGGACAGGGGAACCACAGTTCAAACTGTGAACACTGTTCAGGGACAGGAGGAGTGTCAATGTGTAGTGTTTGCTGATTTCTATGGTGTACATATTCCAACTGTGGCCAATTTCAATGTTTCAACATGCTGTCAACTAGCTTGAAAAATTCTTCAGAATTTAACTATTGGCTCTTGCCTACCTCTGTGCCCCATTCAAGAAAAGTGGGCTAGGAAATAGGAGACATATCAGTGGTTCACAGTAATTCTGAAATCAAGCTGGGTACATGTTGGCAATTATTTTATTAGTGTGGTTCTTCATGGCTCTTGGTTGTACTCTCAGGGCTACTGGTTCTGCCTTTTACATGATCCTTCTCAACTATAATAAATGTCCTATGTTTGCATCTAATTAGCATCTTCAGCCTTCTTCTTGCACATAAAAAAGTTTGATAGGAAAAAAATCTCTTTACATTTTAAACTATCTCTCTACCTTTAATTTCAAGCTTATTTTTAAAAAAACCTTTAAAAATTGTGCTTTTATTATGTGTCAACTTATAATTCACTCCATAAACAAAAGTCTACATTAACCTATTATCCAAAAATCTGAAGCCAGCAATCATTTTGACACTGGCCCCTTCTTACCTTGGATTGGGAGTCAGAATACTGTGGAACAAAACCATGAAGATTCTTAGAACCCTTCATTTCTAGCATGAATGGTCTAAGATAAGGGACCTTCAAAGTATTAGAAGACTCATTGTCTGGCTGAGATGCACTGCCTTAAAACTTTCTAACATCCTGAGAAAGAGTCTAAAACATGCAGGGTGACTGGCTGGCTGTCAGTAGAGCATGTGACTCTTGATCTTAGGGTCGTGAGTTCAAGCCCCACATTGGGCACGGAGCCTACTTTAAAAAAAATAAAAATTAAAAATAAAAGATGCACCATTGAGACTTTACATTGAGACCGCATAGTACCCTGGGTTTGGTCTTTGCCCTAAGGATATTTTTTCTCTACTTTGGGAGTCTTTTTCTGGGAGTGACAAGGGGGTGGGGGTGGGGAATCACTTATTTTTAAACCTAGCAAGCTCTAGTTCAAAATATTTCTCTAGATTCTACCTAAAAACTTAATAATCCCTTCTGCAATTCATCTCTCTATATCTGGACATTATCACATGTAGCTGAAAGAAATTAGTGTTGCCTTTAGCATTATTCTACCTCTAAATACTCTCAGCTAGATCCACAGATTCGTTAAGTATGTGTTATACTTTATATTCTATCTTAGCTGATAGTGTTGCCAAGTTTTCACTACTAATTACATGGATAACCATTTTCTCAGACTCAAATATAATTTTTTTCCCTGACCTTCCTATCTTCCTTAAGGATTTCCTTGAAGCACTGTGACATTCTGCCTACCATTTAGTTCCAAAACCAGTGCCATATACTCATATATTTTTTTAAAACAGCATCATGCCTCCAGGTACTAAGTTCTGTTTCAGTTACCTGCTTTGGTTATCTGGTTTATTTGGTTGCTGAAAATTATTGGCTTAAAACAAGAACCATTTTAGGGGTGCCCGGGTGGCTCAGTCAGTTGAGCATCTGACTTCGGCTCAGGTCATGATCTCATGGTTCATGAGTTCGAGCTCTGCATCAGGCTCTCTGCTGTCAGTGCAGAGCCCACTTCAGATCCTCTGTCCCTCTCTCTCTGTCCCTCCTCCACTTGGGCTCTCTCTCAAAAATAAATAAAACACATTAAAAAAACATTTTATTATCTTTTATGGTTATTTGGATTGCCTGGGCTCAGCTAAATGGTTTTCTGTTTCATGTGATGGTGCCTGGAGCGATGGTCATCTGGAAGCTTGATTTGACTAGCATCCTAAAGATGGCCCACTCACATGGCTGGCATTTGATACTGGCTGTTGACCATAAGCTCAACTGGGCTATTGTGGTAATGCACAGACACTCTCTGTGGTTTGGGCTTCTCCTTCCATAACAGCTGGGATGCAGAAGAAAGCATGTCAAGTAAGTGTTTTAAAAGGTAAGAAGAAAACACTTCCTGACCTCTTAAAGGGTAGGGTAGGCCTTCTTCTTCATTTTTGTGGCAAGTGGTCATGGGGCAAGCACAGTTACAATGCAAGGGAGAATAAACTCCAATTCTCAAAGGAAGCATGACAAAGAACTTTTGGCCATCTTTAATCCAACAGAAACTTTATCCTGTTTCACAGGACAAAAATATTTCAGGCAACCAGAGAGAATAACTTTGTTTCCACCATTTTTTATAGTTTTCTGACTGTAACTTGTTCTTTGCTTTTTGATTGTTACACCATCAAAGTGGGGACATCTCTCATTCTGGAGAGAGATTATACCTTATAAAACGCCCACTTCAGATGATTAGGGACTACTGTCTGAGTGTATTCTCAGATCACCCTCCCTTATGGTATCCACATTGGATAAGAACTGCATTCTCCATTATTCACTATTGTCACTCATACAGCTAGCTCTCTTCATCTGCACGCAGAAGAGAGTGTCTCAGATTCAGGATGCCTAGATGTTAGAGCTGGGTCAGCTATTTTCCAAGTGACCTTGGGCAAACCAGTAAATGCTCCTCCATTTTCTCATTTATGATTTGTTGATAAAAATAAAACAAAATAATTCTCCATTATAATGAGAAAATGAATTGTGTTTCATAAAGCGTATTGCATTTGTGTGAAGGATGACAACCCACCCACTTGGAATCCTTCTGCTGAACCCTCTGGGGGTACAGCTTGTGCTTGCATGGAATGTTGCTCTGGCTGCTTGAAGTCAGCCAGCTGACACTGACTGGACCACTGAAAAAGAGGCCTCTGTCCACAGCTACTACATGCACTACCGCCTTTGGGAAGAAGGCCATACACCAGTGGGGTCCCCATCTGCTTCAGGCAGCGAGCCAGCCAGCTACAACCTGTCAACCAACCATCTCCTAGCCCAGTTGGTCTCTTTATATTACACCCCAAACCTCAGTAATTTCAATCTGTTTTTTTGATTGTTTAGATACTTGGCTACAGGATACCAAATCATCAGTTTGACTAATTTGAGCACTGGATTCACCAGGTGTTCTGGGCCTACATAGGCAAGTGGTTTGTACAGAGAGTACTGGGTTTTCCCTTGGGGTCTTTGGGAAGATAACAAAAGATTTCTGTAATACATGCCATTATTGCTTAAAAGCCTTAATACCACCACAACTGCTGGAACCTGGAAAATAGAATTACCTTTACACACAGAAAGAGGTACTCCACTCCCAAGTTAAAAATATCATCTCTTTGTCCCACATTTTCTTTCCTTGGCCTCATCACTTTGCTTGAAATTGTCTTAAAAAGTACACTTTGGGGAGAGAGCCAAAGCATAAGAGACTCTTAAAAACTGAGAACAAACTGAGGGTTGATGGGGGGTGGGAGGGAGGGGAGGGTGGGTGATGGGTATTGAGGAGGGCACCTTTTGGGATGAGCACTGGGTGTTGTATGGAAACCAATCTGACAATAAATTTCCTATATTGAAAAAAAAATAAAATAAAGTACAAATTAAAATTCAAAAAAAAAGTACACTTTGTAAACTGTGGGCCAAAACAAAATTCCCAGTTTGACCCAAGATGGTAAATCATTAGCTAGCAATATGGTTGAATGAATTGATTATTAGTTAAGCAGTGGCTTTCTAGTGGAGTCCTGAAGAAATAGAACAGAAAATAATGTGATGGTATCATAAAGGGTGGGATAAAGGAACATGACAGCTTTTACATGACTGACAGAACAAAATACGTAAATACAAAGGGAGATAAGAACACTAGCCACTGGGTAAAATAGGAAAACACAAGCCAGCGAAGCAAAGGCAGTTGGGAAAAAGCATTTATTCCAAAGCTGTATGGAAAGACTTTAACTAAGGAGATACAATACATAGGTGTGAGCTATCTGAAATTACTTGAGAAACAGCAGTGGCTGAATGCACCAGATTGTTCATTGCTAATTTCTGCGTTTGCTAACATCTACCATACTTTTCTCAGGCAATTTGATTGCAACAGATAGCAAAAAAAAAAAAAAAAAAAGCCACAATACTTTGGATCATCTTCAATTAAGAAGTTGAGGACCCACAAACGTATGGCCAACTAACTTTGACAAAGCAGGAAAGAATATTGAATGGAATAAATACAGTCTCTTCAGCAAGTGATGCTGGGAAAACTGGACAGCAACATGCAGAAAAATGAACCTGGGCCACTTTCTTACACCATATACAAAAATAAACTTAAAATGGATGAAAGACCTAAATGTAAGACAGGAAGCCATCAAAATCCTAGAGGAGAAATCAGGCAAAAACCTCTTTGAACTCAGCTGCAGCAACTTCTTACTCAACATGTCTCTGGAGGCAAGGGAAACCAAAGCAAAAATCAACTATCACAACGAAGGAAACAATCAGCAAAAATAAAAGGCAACCAACAGAATGGGAGAAGATATTTGCAAATAACATATCAGATATTAGCATCCAAAATCTATAGAGAAGTTATCAAACCCAACACCCAAAAGACAAATAATCCAGTGAAAAAATGGGCAAAAGACATGAATAGACACTTCTCTAAGGAAGACACCCAGATGGCCAACCAACACATGAAAAAAATGCTCAACATCACTCATCATCAGAGAAATACAAATCAAAACCACAATGAGACATCACCTCACAACTGTCACAATGGCTAACATTAACAACTCAGGCAACAACATATGTTGGCAAGGATGCGGAGAAAGAGGATCTCTTTTGCATTGTTGGTGGGAATGCAAGCTGGTGCAGCCACTCTGGAAAACAGTAAGCAACTACATGGATGGAACTAGAGGGTATTACACTAAGCAAAATTAGTCAGAGAAAGACAAATATCATATGACTTCACTCATAGGAGGACTTTAAGACACAAAACAGATGAACATAAGGGAAGAGAAGCAAAAATAATATAAAAACAGAGAGGGGGACAAAACATAAGAGACTTAAATATAGAGAGCAAACAGAAGGTTGCTGGAGGGGGAATGGGTTAAATGGGTAAGGGGCTTAAGGAATCTACTCTTGAAATCATTGTTGCACCATGTGCTAACTAATTTGGAGGTAAATTATAAAAAATAAATATATGGTAGGAAAAAAAAAAAGAAGTGAAGTTGATTTCTTCACCCTTTGAATCTAGGCTGCCCTTGTGACTGGCTTTGACCAACAGAACATGGAAGAAGAGATGGAGTGGCACTTAGAAGCCTAGGTTTTAAGAAGTCTTACAGCTTTTACTTCTGTTGTTCTTGTAACTTGCTATCAGCGTGCAAATAAACCCAAGCCGACTGGCTAGAAAATGACAGACATGGAACCCAAGTGTTCCTGACACCTCCATCTGACAACCAGTCAAGGCCTGGGGACAAAGCTGCCTATTTAAACGGCATTCACCACAGATGCATGAGTGAACCCAGCCAGGAACAGCAGAAGAACCACCGAGTGAGTCTAGCCTAAATTGCCAAAACATAGAATCATGAGCTAATTAAGTGTGTGCTGTTTTAAGGCACTAAGTTACACGGTAGTTTATTACGTACCAACTGCTGACTGACACAACAAAAATAAATCTGATTTTGAAGTTATTCATAATGTATGGGGGTCACTTGATCTTTCTTCCAGGAAACATATGAACTGTGTTTTCAACTTCTGAGTGGAATGTAGAGGAAAAGTTGGGTATAGTCCTCCAAAAGCTTGATGTGCCCAGGCTACTTTCATTATTTGCTCAGAGCTCTGGTTTCTGGCACTCTGGTTTCTTTGAAAAGAGAATTATAAGGAGGTGATGAACGACAGTGATGTTATTACCTTGCGCATGTAACATTCACATCTTCAAGCTGTAACCCAATGTAGTGAAAATAATAATGAGATTACCAGGTGCTGAGGCAATAACAATAACCTCAATGGTAGTAATGATAAAAATAAGAAAATAAGCTTTCATTGTTGAGTATGTTCTCATAACAAGGATTTCAACAGTCCACTCTCATTTTACCATTGTAGTAACAAGGCAATCTTTATTTTATAGATGAGGAAACTAAGTCTCTGAAAGTCAAAGTGACTTTTCCAGGATCACAAGAGTAAGGAATGGAAGAGTTAGGACTTGCATCCAGCTTTCCAAGGCTCTCAAAATCCTGTTCTTAACTATTTACTTACTCAACAAATAATAAATGAGTGCCTAGGATAAGTCAGGTACTCTTCCAAGAGGGGAAACAGCGAGACCCAATGTCTTTGATTTCACGATGTTTATATGTGATCAGGAAACATGAAAAATGATCAATAAGCAAATAAATAATTTATACTAGTGATAAGTGCTTTGAAGAAAATAAATATGATAATATGATAGACAAACTTCAGATTTGGTGGTTGTGGATGCCACTGACATACAGAGAACAGGAAAGAATAGCCATGAAATATCTGAAAGGAGAGGATTCTAGTAAAAGGTAAGAGTTTAACACAGGCCATAGGACTGTAATAACATTGGATTATTTCAGGGACAGAGAAGTGGGGCTGAACCACAATGAGGAAAACAAAGAATGAGTAAGAGACACTGTAAAGATAATCAGTGGCTTGATTTTTAAGGGATATTATAATCTATTTCCAGATCACGGTAAGCAGGTTAGATTATATTGTAATTATATATATCTAACATATATCTAATTATAATGGAAATAGTTGAAAGATTTTGAGTAGGTAAGCTATATAATCTGGTGTATTTTGAAAACATCACACTGGCTTTTGTGTGGAGAATGAATTTTATGGGAAAAAAGTATAAACATTAAGACCAATAAGGAGAATTAAAACAGATCCCAAAGTATGATGATAGGTTCAGGCAATAATAGTGGAGATAAAAAGAAGTAAATGAATTTGGAATATTATGTTAAATATTAAGTCGATAGAATGATGGGGTTCAAAGGAGAGGAAAAATCTAGGATGACTTTGATTTTAGGGTCAGAAGATCACACACTAAAATGAGAAAACTTGCATAAGAGCAAGTTGTGAATTGGACAAAGGCTTACAATTTCTTTTTTGAGAATTCACAGTATTTTGTATCCAAGGAAAACATTTAGAAAGACATTTTATATGGGAGTGTGATGGTTGAAGAATTCAGTGCCAGAGATAAAAAACTGGTGGTAATTAAAGATGGTAGTTAAAACCATGAGACTGTATTACTGGACAAGTTCACCAAGGGTAAGAGTTCAGAGATGGCCAGATTAATCCATTGGCCATGCCAAAAATTAGGAATCAGTCTGAGAAAGAATGACCAACAAAGGTAACTGAGAAAGCGAAGCTAGTGAGGTAGGATGAAAACCAGGAGAGTATGTTGTGTAAGAATCCAAGATGAAAAGAAAAAAGGGCTTTACAACAGAGAAAATGGCCAACTGTTTTGAATGGTTCTGAGAATCCGAATAAGAGAAAAAGAAGTGACCATTTAATGTAGCAGCTTGGGAGTAAGTGATGAACATACTATTTCAGAGGGTTGCTGGTGATAAAAGCCTAACTAGGGATGAATTTAGGAGGGAACAGAGGGGGAAATACAGGGATTAATACTCTTCTCCCTGCCCTATGTTGGTAGAGAAAGAATGTATTTTGGAGAATATGGTCTTTCACTAGCTATCTAATTATACTTGACTTGGTTAGAAATGTCCTAGAGAAATGGATAACAGAAAGATATAATAGTAGTATATTGCTGAAATAGAGATATTGCAGTGATGCTCAAATTTTATTAAATTAATTTTATATAATCGCATTATAGGAAAACTGTGCAGCTCTTGAATCTCAAAGGGACCGAATGATGTGTAAGCAAGTAGCTAGAATACAAATTAACCTTTAGGATAGGATACGTTGCTTTTAACAGGAACAGTTTTATGGAGAAAGTCAATATTCATAAGACTTGAAAAGAAAAAGATAACTTACACTTGGGTACGTGAGAGAGAAAGAGGAGTGGGAGGGTCATCCAGTATAGCTAACGCATAAGTGGGTAAGGTTTAAAGAGCTTTATTAAAGTCAACGCATGTAAGATCTAGGTCCTATGAAATGTATGGTAATGTAAATGGGGAGCCAGGAAAGAGTATTTAAAAGAGAAAATCCATTATTAGTACGTGTGAGATGATTTGGAGGAGAGAGTGGAGGTGGGCAGACCTTCAGTAGGAGGCCACTGAAATAGACCAGATGAGAGGTAACAATGTATGAACTAGGGCACCAAAAATAGGAAAGAAGAACAGGGAGGAGTTTCAAAGATGTTGTAGGGGTTGGGGGAAAGCCCACTGCTGTAGGCTCCCAGCAATCCAGTCCTGTGGTCATCCGTGGTGGGTCAGATTATCACTCTACAGTGCACAAATCCGTGATCTGGGGATTACACCTGGTTGAAATGGATGAATGATGAGGAGGGTGAAGTTAGCGAGCTATAATGAGAGACAGATGTAGGGAGAGCTCATTGAGAGTCCTCTGCAGCAGGCAAACTGCAGCATGTGATTGGCTTATGCCTGAGGGCTCTCTTGGCTCTCACTGAAGCCATCATGGAGGATTTTGCTTACCTCTGGCCATCTGCTCCAGCCCAGAGTATCCTCTCCTTTACCATCCAGAGTCTCAGGATGTTTTCCCAAGCAATAACAGTAGGAGAAGTAGAAGGAGAAAAAGGAAGAGCTATCTCCCTCAGAGATGGTTCTCAGACTTAGCTCCTTATGGAGGGTGGTGATGGATTCATGTACTCATAATTAGCAACACTTGGTTACAGCATATAAAAAGCATTGCTGTTCTGATTGAAGCATGGGTAAAAGCCTAAAATACCAGTCATCTTGGCTGGCCCTACTAGGGCCTCCTAAGAGCCTTTACTGGATTGTTGGGGAGCGCAGTCAGAAATCCATCGATCCATCATTCTCATTTTTCATGGCGGGGAACTGAAAGTCAGACAGATTAAGTGACTTGTACAAGGCCCCATAGAATTTCAGTGGAATAATGATGCCTAAAATCAAGTCAGGATCCTGTGTTGCTGTTGCTGTAGTTATTTTCACAGTAAATTAATTCTATCCAGAATTAAAGGCTCTCTGCTTTCTTGTGGTTTCTTGCTCATTCTATTAAGCATGTATTTTTATTCTGGTGTTTTGATATCTGGCACCTTGCTGACCTTGGGTAAACATCTCCTCTCAGGGTTAGCCAACTGTCTTGTTTGAGAGCCAACTCATCTATGACCATGCCTTTCCATATGCAAACTGTAGAGTACCCCTGTCTCCATACACATGTTCTCTATTTGACTCTTACACACCAAGCCAATATTCCTCTTCCTTAATTATCCCAAGTCCAGGTACCAGAAAACTCAGAACAGCCCCTATACCACAGAGCTGGGTGAAATTATTCAGACTTGCCAACCCTACACCTGCGTTCCCTGTCTTACCTGTTCTTTCGCATGGAAACCAAAATAAAGGCTTTTGCTAATGTTGTTTGTTTATTTTTCCCATTGCCTCTACCTCCTGGCCAATCCTGGTGCTTCTCCATGTGGCCCTGCATGGCATGGAGTGCCCCCACCTCTTGACAACTGTAAATAACAAAATATTTTCAGTGACTGTCATCTCCTGGTCTGTTGGTCTCACAGTACCTGAATAATAATGAAACCTATGTTTTATGTATGTATGTATGTATGTATTTATTTATTTATAATTTTAGAGAGAGAAATTACACACAAGCAAGGGAGAGGGGTAGAGGGAGGGAGGGAAAGAGAGAGAGAGAGAGAGAGAGAGAGAGAGAGAGAGAGAGAGAGAATCTTAAGCAGGCTCCATACTCAGCATGGAGCCCAACATGGACCCTGAGATCATGATCTGAGCCAAAATCAACAGTCAGATGCTCAACTGACTAGGCCACCCAGGTGCCCCAATAAAACCTACATTTTAAAGCACCTATGCCTCTATCTCTGCTCCTCTTTGTCTCGTATATCTATCCCACAACACTGTGAGCCCCTAAGAAGGGGGAGAATATTCTATCTTACTTTGTAGCCTCCATTTGCCTGGCACAAAGAAGAAACACCTAATACATATATGCTGAAATCATGCATGTGTATTTGTAACTGGTGATAAGAAATTTACTACATAGCAAAAACCACTAGGCATGACCAATGTTCTCAACGAGCTCGTTGTTCAAACTTGCATGGGAAAAATAAGACATGCATCCAGGCAACTAATATAAAAACTTAGGATGTATTACGTCAAAATAAAGGCTCAGATAAGATTCATTCACATTTACCAGGAAATAAAATTACCACAAGAAAGTAGACTTTAAGAAGCAGAAGGAGGTGTTAATATGCAGAGAAGAGGGTGAGGCATTTCAGTTGGCAAGTATGACATAAATAAAGTCATAAATGTAGAGAAACAATGGAACATTTAATTACTCTGGTTTAAACACTTCAACTTCGTAACATTTCCTTTAGGAAAATATCCAAATGCATTAGTGTGACTTAGAAGACTCTCTTCTGCTTTCTTCCTCTGACCTTCACTTACTCCTCTGAGAGGCTGTTCATATTCTCCAAGTCCAAACTTCTCCACCTTCTTTGGCAGCCCTACAGTCCTCGTGTCTCTCAACAATAAAATTTACAATATTTTATAATAATGTCCAAGTGTCTATAGTTCTTATTAGATTCCAAGCTCCAGGAAGGGTGTGTGTGGGAGGAAAGGTACTAGTCTTGCATTATTTATTGCTGTATCCACATCTTTACCACATAGTGAATATTCAGTAAGTATTGACAAATAAGCTGATTGGTAAAAAAGGAAGAAGGGAGTTTTCCCAATGTGGCTGGAGCCAGAATGGTATGGATCAGCTGTGAGGTGATCATAAAATCTATTACCTCACCTGTGATACTCTTAAGGCAGAAAGAGGGTACAATTACTAACTCTACTGTGACAATGGGGATAAATCAGACTTTCCTGGCAAACCAGGGTTGTAAATTACAGCTTGTCTCAACTATTTTACGTGGTCAGCCTGTTTAATGCAAAATTACACAGGAGACAAAGGAGACAACCTTAAAGATAACTCTCCAGGGGTCCATCATTGATGCTTCCTCCACTGTCTTCATCATTTACCTTGTGAAAGGTTGGAAGACTTCAACCTTGAATAGAAAAAGTTGCTATGGAGTCTAAAATAAATTGAAATTAATAATAATAAAATCTTCAGGGTGCCTGAGTGACTCAGTCCCTCAGGCCTCTGACTCATAATTTCAGCTCAGGCCATGATCTCACAATTCATGGGATCAAGCCCTGCATTGGGCTCTGTGTGGACTGTGTGGAGCCTGCTTGGGATTCTCTCTTTCTCTCTCTGCTCCTCCCCCCATTTGCTTGCTCTCTCTCAAAATAAAAATAAACATTTAAAATAATAATAACAATAATAATAATAAAACCATCAACAAAGCAAAGGCAACCCACTGAATGGGAGAAGATATTTGCAAATGATATATCCAATAGAGGGCTACTATCTAAAATATACAAAGAACTCTACAACTCCACATCAAAACACACACACACACACACACACACAATCCAATTAAAAATTGGCAAAGGACCTGAATAGACATTTTTCCAAAGATGACACGGATGGCCAACAGACACATGAAAACATGTTCAGCATCATTCATCATCAGGGAAACGCAAATCAAAATTACAATGAGATACCCCCTCATACTTTTTAGAATTGCTAGTACCAAAAAGACAAGAAATAACAAGAGTTGGCAAAGATATGGAGAAAAGGGGGCCATCAAGCATTGCTGGTGGGAATATAAATTGGTATAGCCACTCGGCTGGAATTATATATCTATATATCTATATATCTATATATATATATGGAATATTACTCAGCCAGCCATAAAAAAGAGTAAAATCTTGCCATTTGTGACAACACAGATGGGCCTAGAGGTTATTATGTTATGTGAAATAAATCAGACAGAAAAAGACAAATACTATATGATTTCACTTACATGTGGAATCTAAGAAACAAATAAACAAAAAACAGAAATATACTCATAAATGCAGAGAACAACCTGGTGGTGGCCAGAATGCAGGTGGATGGGGAGATGGTAATGGGGATTAAGAAGTACAAACTTCCAGTTCTAAAATAAGTAAGTCATGGCAATGAAAGTACAGCATAGGGAATATAATCAAGAATATTGCAGTAGCTTTGTATGGTGACAGATGGTAACTGCACTTACCACCCTAAGCATTTTGTAATGTATATAATTGTCAAATCACTATGCTCTACACTCAAACTAATATAATATTGTATGTCAACTATACTTCAATAAAAATAATACTATACTTCATTAGTTTTTGACTGATACATTGCAAAGTACTCCAAACTTGGTAACTTCAAACAAAACACAAAACAAAACACACAAACAAAAGATTCCTTACTCACAATGTCACCAGAACTCAAGATATCAACTAAGGCTGAGGTTGTCACTTGGGGTTTTTTGCCCTCTTGCAGGCATGCTGGGTGTTGGCAAAATTCCTTTGTTTATGGTGACAGGACAGAGGTCCCGTTTTCTTGTTAGCTATAGACTGAGGACCACTCTTCACACCTAAGCCTGGTCCCAGATCTTTGCCATGTAGCTCCCCCATAAGTAGCTCACAAGATTGATATCTGCTTTCTTCTAGGTCAGCCAAACACATCTCTCTGGCTTTCATTTCTACAACCAAACATACAAAACTCTTTTAAAGAGGTTATCTGATTAAGGCAGGTCCACCCAGGATAAACTTCCTCTTGCCATATAATGACAGGAATGTTGTCATATTCACAGCTTCCATCCATACATAAATGGATTATACAAAGATGTGGATCATCTTAGAATTCTGCCCACTGTATGTGTCATTTTTGGAATAGCTAGGAACATAAGGCAGGCACTATGATAAACACTGTATATACATTAATTTATTTTAAAAAACATGATCACTATATGAAGTAGATCTTTTCTTGAGAGAGAGAGAATGCATGAGTGGAGGAGAGGGATGGGGAGAAGAGAGAGAAAGAGAGAGAGGGGGAGGGAGGGAGAGGGGGAGGAGAAAGGGGGAGAGGAAGAGAGAGAGAGAGAGAGAGAGAGAGAGAGAGAGAGAGAGAGAGAGAATCTTAAGCAGACTCAAGGCTCAGCACAGAGCCCGACATGGGACTCAAACTCATGAACCATGAGATCATGACCTGAACCAAAATCAAGAGTCAGACACTTAACCAACTAAGCCACCCAGGTGCCCAAGGTAGATTTTTCTGTCCTTTCTTAAACCAGAAAAACATCCCTGAAACTTAGAAAGTATAGTTGATGTTGTGGTACCATCCCTATGGTACCATCCTTCATTCTTGCTTCAGAATTGAAACCCATTTCCCCGACTGCTGAGAGGGGCTTTTAGCTGAGTCCCCCTTCAGGAAGTGTCATTGGCCAAAGAGAATGGCCCCGCTCAAGGCCATGTACCATCCCCAAGGATAGCTTACATCCGGTGGCTGTAATCTACAGGCTGTGAAGTGCCCCATTCCCAAACCTCACCCCAGCTTCCAGACAGGACAATACTGATATGCGATTCTATCTTACAAGTTCTCACAGTACTGGCTGGAGTTTTTGTTGCAAAAACCTTGCAATCTGACTTCTCTTTCTTCCCAACCCTTCTTTCCTCAACCTTCATTGATGTTGTTTCCAGCAGCACTCCCAGCAAATCTGAAACATGCCAGTCTCAAGTCTCGGTCCATTTCAACCTGATCTAGTATAGGGAGATGCAAAATAATATCCCAGTTTACAGAGAGAGTAAAAGCTAGACCCAATATTTGAACCCAGGTTCTAAATCTCTATGATACACTGACTTGACCACCCCTCATTGGTCACTTAGACATCACAAATGGAGATTTCAGAAAATGAGCATGTCTGTTTCCCCTGAAATCTGAGGTCAATTAGGATAGTTCTGCACAAATAAGAAATAAAATATTTTTTCACTTTCTTATTGGAGTCAAGATACACAATAAACTTGTGTATTTCTTGCAATGTTACCAGTTCAAATAATTTTAAGAGTTGGGCAAGAAATAATAGGTCTTCAAAGCCCACTCACTTTTTACACTGGAACTCCATCACACAATGTCACTGCTTGAATGCCTGCATTAATAGAAAACTCAAGCTTTGAGGTTACCATGGTCCATGTTCCAGGTCAGTGACAGCAGAGTGCCAGGGGCAAATTAGGTGTTCCATAAATATACCTGTTAAATACATGAATCATTAAGCGTCACTCAAGACTTTCTGAATAGGAATCTCCAGTGTAAAGTGCCAAGTATATATTTTAACCAAGTCCTTCCAGATGATTCTGATGCAGACTCGGGTTTCAGCAGAATTACTGACATCATTAGATTCATTTATTGTGACAAAATATGTGTGTCATATTTACCGCTTAACCATTTTAACTCAAAAAAATGTATTGTGGTAAAATATACATAAATTGTTTAACCATTTAAAATATACACTTCAGTAGAATTAAGTGTATCCCAGATGTAATACAGTCATCATGACTATCTGGTTCCAGAGTTGGTCATCAGCTCAAAAGGAAACTTGTAACTATTAAGCAGTCATTGTCCATTTCCTCCCTGCTGCCGCCCCCCTCACCACCACCAGCCCCTGCCCAACTCTTGAGTTCTTTATTACATCGATCTATCCAAGTCAGTTCAACTTTTGGTAATGTTTATATTTCTCATTTATCTCCTGAGTCTAACCATATCAGACTAAACTTACCCATACAGTATGATTTAGAGACTATACATATGATGATTCTTCTCCTCCTGGTCTGTTTCTATTTGCCTAAATTCCCTTTAAATTGTGCAGGAGAATCTCCTTCCTGGAGTCTGACATTATACTTCTTTAATTTAGTTCTAAATTGTTTTAGTTTTGAGAGAGGCTATTTTATACTTCTGATACATATTGAACTTGACAAGTAATTTTTCATATGTGCTACTGGTAAGTCTCATTTCCTTATGTGTAAAGATGTTTGAGGAATCTAAATTCAGGTCTTTACATTCATCCTTTTAAAATTTGTTTAAAGCACTTTTTTTTTTCAACTAACTGAGATATTTTGAGATCTGACTTTACAATTTAATTATTAGCCTGATTCAAGGGAGTTTCAACTGTTATCATCAGGTTATATCTTTTGGGGCCTCTGACAAGATTAAAGAATGTATACAATGTGCTGAATTTTACAAGTCTTGGGAAGCCTCAAACAATGCTTTAAGATATCCATCTTCTATTCAGTAATTCACAATATTTACTTAGAACCTAACATATGCAAAGCATGGCAATTGTATAGTCTGCAGTACTGTTGCATATTAGGAAAATATAGTTCCTTCTTGTTCTTATCAGTGGGAGATGCTGAACTTCTACAATGGCCACCCAAAGATGTCCTTCCTACCTATCTACCCTAATTCCTGGAACCTGCAATGAGTTGACAAATCACTCCCATGATTATGTTATGTGATACAGCACAGTGGACCTTAAAATAGGGAGATTATCCTGGGCTTGCTGGGTAGGCTCACTGTAATCATATAAATCCCTAAAAGCAAAGAACTTGCTCCTGGTGGTAGGAGAGGAGGAGTCAGAGAGATTTGAAGTGTGAGAAAGAATCATTGTGCGGTTGCTGGTTTGAATATAGGAGAGGGACCATGTGAGAAAGAATGTGGGCAAACTTGAGGAGCAGAAAGTGGACTCTGGCTTATAGCCAGCAAGGAATTAGGGACTTCAGTCCAACCAGTTCAAGGAAATAAGTTCTTCCAGCAATGTGAATGAGCTTTGAGACAGTTTTTTATCTGGAGGCTCTGGGGAGGAATCTGAGTCCAATCAATACCTTGACATTAGTCTTGTCAGATCTGGAGCAGGGAACGCAGCCAAGCCCACCTGGACTCTTGACCAACAGAAACTGTGTAATAGTAATGGTATTGTTCAAAGCCTCTAAGTTTGTGGTTGTTATGTAGCAATAGAAAAGTAATACAGTCATAGTTTAGTTAGGAAACATTAATTCATTTAGTCAAGCAGACAAAAACAAACAAACAAAAACAAATAAAATGGCTAAGATGTCAAATAAGGGAATCCAAATCAACCTAAAGATTCCAAGAACAGGAAGTCATTATCACTTCTTGGGCTAGCAGTACAATAGGAGGAGGTGAAATTGCCAGAGACAGAGTTGGAAGGATGGTAGGATCAAGCCAGTGGGAGCTGGAACCACAGAGGAGATGAGGACATTTGGGGAGACACTCAAAGAGGAGGGGACCACCCAGAAGTTTCCCCTTCTTCTGCCCTCTAATTGTCCATTAATTCTTCTCATTGGCTAATCTACAGAGGGCCAATGAGCAAGGGCTCCCGTAAAATGTCATAATGTTGTTCCCTGTGATTCAGAACACAGAAAGAGAATGGAAAGAAATGGCTTTGAGAGCAACAGTCAAAAACCAGCACAGTTTCCAGCCTAGTGTTTTTTGCTTATTTGTTTCATTTTATAATTTTTTACATATAACTTATTGTCAAGTTAGCTAACATACAGTGTATATACAGTGTGCTCTTGGTTTCGGGGGTAGATTCCTGTGATTCATCACTTACACACAACACCCAGTGCTCATCCCAACAAGTGCCCTCCTCAATGCCCACCACCCATTTTCCCCTTCCCCTCTTCCCCACATCCCCCATCAACCCTCAATTTGTTCTCTGTATTCAAGATTCTCTTATGGGTTTGCCTCCCTCTTTAAAACTATTTTTCCCCTACCCTTCCCCATGGTCTTCTGTTAAGTTTCTCAAGTCTGGTATTTACAGCCTGGCAAAATAGATGAGAAATAATTTAGGTGCCATCTGGTACATGTCTCACTATTTGCAAACTTCTGTGTCAAGCACTTTACATGCACCTCTCATGCAATCCTGTCAACAACTCTGAGTTATGGTGGCTCAATTCTTCATCCACTGCCTATATCCTCACTCTTGCTGTAGCTTCATCTGGGCTACATTCACCTCCCCATCCCTGACTTCAAGTTTTTACCACTGATTTTCTCTGGCCAATGACACATAGTGGTTGTAACAATGTTCCAGCTCCAGACCTCAGCTTGAAGAAGCTTCATATGTTTTCCATGATCTCTTTTGTCTCTGCCATCCCAGGGGATAAATGGGTCCCAGTTAACCAGAAGATCCAAGGAAGATGAGACAAATGGAGCACAGCTACCTAAGTCAATCAACAACCAACAATGAGAAGCAGAGCCACCTTCACTGCTGCAGACTGGAGAGCTCCCTGGCTGAAGACAGCCTCTATCAGCCAAACCCATGTGATTATAAGAATAAGTCTTCCATTTTAAGCCATTGAATTTTGGGTTGGCCCTCCATGCAAAACTGCTGTGGCAAGAGTAAATGACCACAAGTCTTGAGGATCAGATAGCAGGAGACTAAAGTGCAGATGGATAAGAAATTCATGCACAATCACCAGGATTAGCTAGCAGCAGAGATAGCATTCAAACTCAGTTCTGCCTAACCACAGACACTGTGCGCCTGACCACTAATTGTACCAATTACAATAAATCTTGGGGTTTAGCTTCAGTTTGAGGAATAGAAGCAGGAGTTGGTGATCACTTTGAGATTCATCATTCAGATCCCGCCTCTTTTTATATGGAATTCACGTCAAAGTGGTTCTTCTTCTCTTAAGGAATGAGATAACACCAGGAGAACCCAGCTCCCATGGAGGAGAAACAAACACGGTCCCAGCAGCTGCCTGACTGAGACCATGTCATCCATCGTCCCCCAAGCTGCTCAAAGACAGTGATGCAGTGTTCCAAGCTGCCTCTGAAATAGGCGAGCAGCTGGGCTGGAGCATGAAGCCGGTGATTTAAGGTGGTGTCTGTGCCATTCCATGCTGCCACTCTGCCCGCAGAGGAATTCACACAAGTGAGGAGTAGATGAGCTTTCAAGGGAGGTGGTCAGGCCAGTGGTGCTGAAGCACAGGAAAATTTATGGCAGCATTTCCAAACGGCTGCCAGCAAACCAGTTACGCTTTGAAAGCCTGGAAAGTCTCTTCCCTTGCTCCACTTCATTCATAATGCCACCATCTGAGTTGTGATTCCCAGGACCTCAGGCCTGGGTTATAGCAATGAGAATCCCACCATTCAGACTGTAATGTCTTCATTCTTCATTCAATGACTCATAGTCCTTAGCCCCCCTGTATAACCCATCCTAATAAAAGAGTCACGGTGGAAAAAATACAAGATTAGAAATTAGAGACATGGACTTGGATCCCAAATAATGTCACTGCATACTTGTTAGTGATATTAAATAACTGGTAGCTATTAGCATTATTATCATTATTATGGCTAATAATTAGCTAATGCATATATATAGTTCATACAACAAGCCTATGAAGTAGGGACCATGAACCCCACTCTATAAACAAAGAAACTGTATCTCGGAAAATGTCAGCAACTTGTCTAAGATCCTACAGCTATTGAGTGATGCAACTAGCCTTGAACCCAGAACTTGAGGCTTTAAGAACCACTCTACCAAATTGCTTACATGCCCCACTTTCTAGCTGTTAAGCATTGGACTGTAAACCTAATTTCTTTTAGATTCATTTTCTTTATCTAAAAGAAAAAAAAAACATGATAATACTTGTATTAGTCTGGATTCATTTAGTTACAAGAAACAGAAAACTCAACAAAAACTGGTTAAGAACAAAAGTGAAAATACTGATTTATGTAACTGACAGTTGCAGACCAGAGACTCAGGCAATATCATCTCACTGTTTTTCTCTGAGTTGGCTTCAGTCTAGGTAGGTCCCTATCCATGGTATTCATAGCAGCCATAGGCCTTTCACAGTAACAGGCAAAACAACTCCAGTGACAAGAAAGCATCTTTTCCCCAATAGTTTTGATAAGTATCCTGAGATAGGTTGATCCAAAACCAGTACAATGGACCTCAATCATGGTAGCACAGAGGGCAGAATATGCTGACTGGGGGTGTACAGGTTATACCTCAACTCATAATGGAGTGGGTAGGTGAACCACCCAGCTATATTGATTCATTACGGAGATGAGACCATTTTCAAAACAGAAAAAAAAAAAAAAACCCAGCATGTTTCCACTAGAAGTTTAAGGAACCTGGAATATTGTAAATAGTTACTAATGTATACTTATAATTACAAATATGATTCTATCCTCTCTCCTCACAACATCTCCAAGAGTAAGTTGGGTGTGTACCATTATCAGAACTACACTATATGTAAAGAAACTATGGCTTAGAGAAGAATTTTCACAGGATCACATAGCTGGTAAGTTAGAAAGTAAGGAATCTCACCCAAATATACCAACTACAGATTCTGTGCACTAATTTGAAAACTAGAACACGTCATCAACTTAAGTGGCAACCACTCTCTTAAATAGCAGCTTCCTGGAACTTAAACCAGTACCAGTGAGTGTACACGGAATTGTCTTACTGAAGTCCACACAGTGAGGGACTCTGTCCCCTCTTACTAGAAATACACCATCCTGGCAGACTTAAAGGTAAGAGTTATCACTGCCATGCTGAATTCTTTGCCTTCTCATGCTTCTTTCTCAAGCAGAACACGGGGTAATTCGAAAAGGCTAGAGGCAAAAACTCTTGGCCCTTCCTTGTCTATCTTATGAGTTCAGCTGAGCAGGGAGGGATGAGGGCAGTGCAGGAGACTTGCCAACAGACACATTTTTCTTAGTGAGCATAAGTTTTGGGCTCACAATTTGCTATCTTTCCAGGCATATTGTAAGGAGGCACTAAAGAAAATGGAATCTGAACCAGAAAATGGTCACCATGAAGCAGTAGCTGTGCAAGAGGGGCTCTAAAGCAAAATCCAGCTGAGAAGTTGCCCAGCAGAGAGACAGAAGACAGAGCAATCTGTAAGCGGTAGACTGAAAAGGAATCTCACATTGTCTGCAAATCCTTTTATGTAAACTCCACTGGACTATTCTGTAATCATTTAATACAGTGTTGAGGAAGTAGGTTCATTGACACGTGAAGGTGCTCAGGTATAGGAAAAGACTGGCAGGGCACAAAGCAACTCACATCTGCTGTCTCCCTAATCCCCAATCACTTCATGGGGTAGGTGCTATTATTCTCATTTTATTTTTTTTTAAACTTTTTTTTAAACATTTATTCATTTTTTTTTTCAACGTTTATTTATTTTTTTGGAGACAGAGAGAGACAGAGCATGAACGGGGGAGGGGCAGAGAGAGAGGGAGACACAGAATCAGAAACAGGCTCCAGGCTCTGAGCCATCAGCCCAGAGCCTGACGCAGGGCTCAAACTCACGGACCGCGAGATGGTGACCTGGCTGAAGTCGGAGGCTTCACCGACTGCGCCACCCAGGCGCCCCCTTATTCTCATTTTAAAGATGAGAAGACCGAGCTTGGAAGTGCTACGCAGGCAGTCTGATGTTTTAGTCACCTTGCATATGAGAGCCCAGCCTGACACTCACGGTGCTATTAAGTCCTGTAAACATCCAGAGAAGGACCATGAAAGCCATGCTCTAAGACAATAAAACCTGCTGTCTCTAAAAAGGTGGTATTGTGAAGGTTTCTTTTCTTTGTTTTCTCTCTCCTTTTCTCATGTGGATTTTTCCACTTTTGTTAAAATGATAATAACAAACATATCACTATAGTAACTCAAATCAGTATTATAAGTCAAAGAAAATGTACTTAATTTCTACTAAGAAATATTAAAGACTTAACCATATACCTAACATATACCACTTTCATAACTCAAGTCTTATTATAAATCAAATAAAAATGACTTAATTTTCATTAAAAAATATTAAGCTTTTAAAAACCATATACCTAGCAAATTTCTGTGTCCTATGGGTACAATATGTGGCTAACAGACTCTTTCCTTTCAAGGAGATCAACATCTTAGGCCAACAAGATATGACCCTTATGTATGAACTATAAGCAAGTACTAACTTTGTGCTACAGGAAGCTAGCTGAGGGAGTGCGGGGTATGTGAATGTCTTTGCATTTGTAACACTGATAATTACTCATTTTTACAAAAAAAAAACCTATCTATTATCTCACCTGGTTCTGAAAGTTATGTCAAGTATTTAGGCAAAATAGAAAGACCTGATCATTACTGATGGGGTCAGCAAGGCTCAAGTGACTTCCGGGGGTTAGACACCTAATATAAGGTAGAAGCTGTTTTTGAACCCAGGGAGGCTGGCTTTGAAGCCCTATTGCTCTTTTCACCGTAAAATGTGGCCTCCTGTGCAGCATGATAATTATGCCTTTGAAAATGTTTCACATTTATCTCATTTATTTTTACTAAGGCAAATAATTTAAGTAGCTTATATAGAGTATTTATTATATACCAAGAAATTTACTGGGATCTGGGGATACAAAAGTGAATAAAACCCCACAAAAAAATTATATTTAGGGGATTAAACATTGAAAGCATTAAAAAAAAAACGTAACTACAGAGGGAAAAGTATGAGATAGTTTTTCGATCTTTCATTTAGTTCTTTTACAACTCTGTATTTCCATAAATATTAAATTAAGTACATTCTATTTTCTCATAAACACCATAAACTTTTCCCAATCCCCTACCGTCATTTTGTCTAAATATATTAATAAACTACTTTTATATCTTTGTAATATTCATAGAAGCACAATCACAGAATATGAGATCTGGAAGAGCATAAAAAGGAATTCAGAGTGGATACTCAAGAATTTTTATTCAATTAATAAGCAACTGAAAAAATGAATGGAGTAGATGCCTATTATTCAAAAGATGTGATGAGGGGAATGGATGTATTCCACTGAATTGTGGATACAAAATCTCCTCTATGAGTACAAATCAGCTACATTCTGTCTAGGCCTTCTTATACTTGAAGGCTTTTAATATCAAGAAAAGAAAGTATGGTTAAAATTGGTGAAATCTAAATTTCTTTGCCTATATTATGTTTTTGAAATTATAAAAGTAACATATGCTCTTTGTTTAAAAAAAGAAAAGATTAAACCAACAAGCACTATGTAAAATTTTTACATGATAGTCATTTCTCACCCCATCCTAATCTCATATTCACTATTGGTTTTTGAAAATTAGACATCAGTGCTTTTCTGTTTCAATTATTACTTTTATATTATATAATTTATTTCTATCACATAATTATAATCATAGCCATAAATCCTATAAGCAGCAACTTCATTATACTATACATATTGTACTACAAATAGCTTGCTAACTTAATCTAAAACAAAACAATGTATTGTGTTAGTTTTTTTCATTTATTTTTGTATTGTGTTAGTCTTAAATGATGTCATAGTTGAGGGTTTGGGTTCTGCATTCACGCAGATTCAGTTTTGATCCCATACTAACCATGTCATTCACAACTGATTTACCCTATGAGTTGCAGTTTCTTCATCAGTCAATAGCAATAATAAATGTACCTTCCTAATAATGTTGTAGTGAAGAGTACAAGAAGCAATCTGTATAAAGTATGTAGCACAGTACTTGGCATTTAGGAACTATATCCTTGTTTACTCTAATAATTAATATCATCACTTGTGCAAAACAATATCCTAGAGCGTGGATGTATGAGGTTGAATAGAATTCTCTCAAAATTAGCATCTATCCAAAATGTCTGAGCCTAATCTGTTTTGGAAATTAAGATAATTTTGCAGATGTAATTGGCTAAGATATAGTCATACTATATTGGGGAGGACTCTATCTCAATGACTGGTGTTCTTATAAGAACAGGAAAATTGGAAACAGAGACACACACAGAGAAGAAAGATAGAGGGAGAGCATCAGATGTCAAAAGCAAAGACTTGAGGGATACATCTGCAAGCCAAGCATTGCCAGCAACCACAAAAAGCTGGAGGAGAAAAGTAGGGAGTCTCTCCTGGAGCCTTCAGAGAGAACACAGCCCTGCCAACACATTGATCTTGAACTTCTAGCCTCCAGAACTGTGAGCCAATACATTTCTGTTGTATTAAGTCACCCAGTTTTTCACAATTTGTTACTATTGCCCTAGGAAACGAAAAAATGGACATATGTTTAAATTGACATATATATTTAAAGTGTATTGTTGTTACTATCTTTCATGTTGCTGTATCCGATGTTGTAGATATTTCTGTGACAGATTCCAGAAATATATTTCTTGATCCAAGGATGTATACATCTAAATTTTTGATACCTACTGCCAAATTGCCCCATAAAAGGCTGTATAAAATTATGCTCTCATATTGGTATATGCTCTCATATTGGTATACTCTAAATTCTCACTAATAATGGATAGTACCAGTTTTTTCTTGAGAGCCATGCAGTATTTCACCACTTACTATAACTTATCTGTGCCTTAACTTCTCCACCAAGAATATTAAGACAGTATTCGCTTTTTAAGTTGTGATAATAAAATGTATCAAATACTTAGAATAGTACCTGACATATAAAGAACAGCTTAATAAATGCTATTGATGATGATGTTGATGATGATGATGATGATGATGGTGACGACAGATGAAGTCTTCAAGAAGAATAACCTTCAGCTCAGAAACCAAAGTATCTTTCATTTAAGAATCGTTGCAAATTACTGGTGGTCATGAAGAATTCTCATTCTAGCTGATCCTAAGTCTATTTATTTTTTACCAACTTGAAGTTTTCTTGATCTCGGTCAAGCACTAAAGGGAGCTACAAGACAGATGCCTCATCTTTTTCGTTTCCTCTGTGACTAGCTGAGCACCCAGTTTTTCTTTCTTTCTTCCTTTTTTTAACCTTTATTCCTCTCCTTCCTCTCTTTTCCTTCTTCCCACCCTCCCTCCCTCCCTTTTGTTCTCCTTTCCATTCTTTCCAATAATGAACTCAGATTCAGAGAGGCAGTGTTGTATTTTGGGGAAATATGCCTCCTTGAAGATACACACTGGACATGGAGTTATAAAAACTGATTAACATTAAATCTCTGTGATTCGTAAGCGCATTTAATTGGGACAAGTCATTTAATTATGCTGGATGTTAGTTTCATTAGTTATTCATTCACTTATTTATTTCACAAATATTTCTTGAAAACCTCCTATGCACTGATAGGTGAAGACACAACAGTGAATAAGAGGGATGGAGCAATTGCTCCCATGGGACTTTAATTTTATTGCAAGAGAGATATTAAAATACAAAATTCAATGATTTCTTTATTGTTGTGATAAATCTACACTAGGGAAGTAAAAAAAAAAAAAAGAACATGCAACAGGGACATTTATCTCAGACTAAAAAGGAAGTGACACTGAATCTGACATCTGGAATATGACTTAGACTCATCCAGGAAAATGGTACAAAAGGAGAAGATGTAAGCTGAGGGAACAGAACATCAAAGGCTTGAGGCTGGGAGAAGTAGAGCCCATAACTGAGAATCTGAAACAAGGCTTGTGTAGTTGGAGGGCAGAGAAGGTAGTAAGTGAAATGAGGGTGGTTGGGTAGGCAAAGGGTAGAGTGCGCACAGTTAATATAATATGTTAACAATCTAACTGCAGTGTGCAAAATAAAGACATACATATTCACTGCATGCCATGATTATGTGAGTGATGTTATGAATCTGCTATAATGGCCTAATAGTAACATCATCTAGAATCATACTGAAAGTTGGTTATGTTTCTAGAATTTCCCATGGTAATTACAGACAGGAATGGGAGGGTGATGAAAGCAGGGAAACCAGTAAGAAAACTCTTGCAATGGTTGAGGAATTTAGAATACAAATATCTACTCTAAATACAAATTTAGAGTAGATATTTTCATTGGTCATAGAAAGGAATAGATGAGTCATGTATGAAAGATATTAAGGAATGACTGACTTTTATAATTAAAAACAAAATGTCAAGACCACGTAGCTCCTACTTGATCATGAAGCCCCCTCACTCTCTGATTGGTGGGAGCACTTTGTTAACAAAGGTTCTGAAGCTACGACATATGAAGGGAAGTGTGTCCTGACCAATGAGTGATGGCTACCCTGGGCGCAGGAAAGATAAGTGGCAGCAGGGATCCCCCAAACATGCTCGGCCTGTCAAACACTTGTTTTGCGGGCTAATAACTGAAACTAAAGAGACCAAGTGAATTTTGAAATTTCTGTTCTCACAATTTGTACTAAAGCTGTGACTAGTGCTCATGTCTCCTTCCTATTTCATACACTCCCTTTATAGAGTTAGCTTTGCTGGACTACAATGATCTTAAGCAATCATTCCCATCATGCACCCTTCTATAGCTCTATTCCGAGATGTATGAATCAGATGACCTGCTACCTTAGAGCAGAGCTAAAACTCATAAAGTAATGTGACGTGCTTTATCTGAAGTAACTATAAAATACTTACCAAATAATAACTTGATATGATATTCTGAACAGATACTCGACGTAGGTATTACTTCCCATACAAGTAAGCACTAACTATTGTCATTAAGCATTGTTTTATACTGAATTTATTAAAGGCCCCAATTTTCACCAGCTTGTTTCCACCAGTACTAGAAGGCTTTAATAAGAAGGGAGGGATACTTAGGTTGGGGCTGCTTTCTCTGAGAAATATATACCAAGATTGGGAGGAGGTAGAGGAAGGAACTGGAAGAGGAGAAATAATGTACAGGAAAAGCTACGAGAGCGGTATTAGAAAAAAAAAAGATGTGTATGTATTAGAGACATATTTTGGTGGCAGAATAAAGATGCATTGTATAATTGGACCTACCTTAGCTTATTCTAAGAGTGCCTTTTCAGGCATTCATATTTCTTCCCCCATCGCAGGTGAAATTTTGATAATAATGCCTAATTCACATAATGGAAGAGTATGTGGAAATAACTGGCTATACTAGAGACGACAAAATGGTTTTCTGTCACATAACTTCACTAGACTTATGAGCTTTATTTTCTAGAAAACAGTTCTCAGCCCCAAGCTCACCTTTTTCTTTTCCTCCAATATAGGCCTAGCACTATCCTCCCCTGCAATCCTTTTGTTTTGTAATAAATCCACATGGAGCCTCCATTGAGAGCAAGCAATAAAAGGGAGGTAGAGATGAAGTTGGTCAGAATTTCAAGAGACACTCTGATAGACACACCACATAATCCAGTTTGCCCAGGACAACCTTTTCATCTGTTAGTATCATTATTAATCTCTCCGTCCTTCACTTGCAAAGTGTGGGTAATAAATTATATGACCACCCTGCCTTTTGAACTTTGGTAACTCTCCCTTTATGTTCTCTTCCTATTTTGATGTTTCTCTCTCTGTGTTGCTCATTTTGACTATGCCCTTCAGTCTCACTGTATTAAATTTTTTTACTCTTTTAAGTCTCCCTTTCACTCGAGCTTTCTTCCCTTTTACTTTCTCTTCATTATTCCCTTCACATCTTCCTCCTATCCAAGAGCTATCCCCATTTTCTCCCTTCCTCAACCCCTGTCTCTCTCTGCATCTTCTCTATCTCCCTCCTCCATGCCTCTCCTTTCTACTTCTTCGTTCCGTCTGCCCTAGCTCCACTATTTTCATCTGTACCACATATGGTAGGATCTGGGATAATCATCCCAATGAGGGGACCAGTTTCTCAGTTTACCCTTGGTTTCCAGATATGGACCCAGACAGACAGGTGGACTCATACGAGGATGAGTAATGACAAGGAAATGATGCATTTGTCACAGCTTGCCAGTGACAGAGGAAAGTTTAAAATAGGATTTGAAAAACAGGAGTGGCCCAAACCCAGAATAGATGGCCTCAAAGCACTGATGATTTAGCATTTTCATTTTATTTGCCAAAGGGTTGGGATGAGGTTACTCAGACTTCACCACAGGCTCACCCTCCTTCCAGGTCTAATCATGGAGTCGCAGCATCATAAAAATAGAAATAGTTCATGCATCCATTTGTCATCCCTTACGATGCAGCTAGTCAGAATATCCTGAGTGATAGCCAGAGAGCAGGGATATTATAGCAAATTTGGTGGTCACACAATCGAGTTTAGGGTTAAGAGAGAGGAGGACATGATGGGTTCTATGACTTGTGGTGAAGCATATGACTCACAAGGCCATGTATCTTCTTAAAATGTGAACACATATGACTCTAAACTCTACATTCTGACCTTGGAGTCAAAAAGGCAGGCTGTAGCTTCCTATCAGTAGGATATAAGGACTCAGCTGCTGACTCAGGCTACTTTTACTTTTCCCAGAGAGAAGATAAGGGACCACCAAAGAGGATTTAGGTGATATTAAGTAGCTCAGCCATGAACCAGGATTTTCCCATGGTCCGTGATACCCCACTGCCTTCTCTGGAATAAAGACTGCAGGCAAATGTTGACTGAGGCTCAAATAATACTAGATTTGAAGAAGACCTCAAGGACCTAGATGCATATTTCTCGCACTTTAAGGTGCAAATTACTTATGGTTACTGTTAAGAATGCAAATTCTGATGGAGGAGGTGTGGATGGGACTTTGCATTTCTAACTCCCAGGAGCTGTCATCTGAGCTATTTATCTGAACAGGAGGACCTTAAATCCTTCCATCCTTTTATGGATGTGAAGAGGGTCTTTAAAAAAAGCAGGACTTGTCTAGGATCACTGCATGCACTGCTGACAAAGTGCTGGACCAAACTGACAGAAGCGGTGGGTGTTTGTTTTTACTTGTTTGTTGTACTATTCTCACTAGTGCTACCTTTGGAGTCAGACACGTCCAGGTACAGACATCAGTCTACCACATACATCAGCTTTTTAACTTCTCAGCCTCTTCATCCATGAAATGGAATAAATAAACCCCTACTTCACCAAGTTTTTATAGGAATTAAATGAGTGTGTGTGTGTGTGTGTGTGTGTGTGTGTGTGTATCTGGCACATAGTGTATATTTTCAGAAAATATTTTCCTTTTTTTCTTTTTTTGCCATATTCAGGTGAAACCAAAGAGGAAGAGAATTGCCAAAAAAAGAAGGAAGAGGAGGAGAGGAAGAAGAGGAAGAGGAAGAAGAAGAGGAAGAGGAAGAGGAAGAAGAAGAAGAAGAAGAAGAAGAGGAAGAGAAAGGATGAGGAGGAAGGGGAGAAGGAGGAGGAAGGGGAGGAGGCAGAGGAATGGAAGGAGGAGGAGGAGGAGGAAGGGAAGGAGGAGGAGGAGGAAGGGGAGGAGGAGGAGGAGGAAGGGGAGGAGGAAGGGGAGGAGGAGGACGAAGCAGAGGAGAAGAATAAGAAAGGGAAGAAGAGTAAGAGGAAAAAGAAGAAAGAAAGAAAAAGAAAGAAAGAAAGAGAGAAAGAAAGAAAGAAAGAAAGAAAGAAAGAAAGAAAAAGAAAGAAAGAAAGAAAACAACACAACAGAAGTTACTAAAGGAAAGACAAAGGTAATGTTCACAGAAAATTTCCTCTTCCTTCCAAGCACTGGGTTATTAAACCCAATGTAACCACATTTCCAAATTACAAGCTTCTGGTGCTAAAGAGGTTACAACACACATCTATGAAAACGAGCTGTGCACGTGTCAAGCTTCCACCATTCACATCAGTTACCACAAAAGTGCATATTCATCACATCTTTCTGGCAGGTAGCAGGCAATTGTGTGGAGTAAGAGGAACCTTTTTCCCGACTTGCACAAACATCCCTTTGGACTAGCACTGATGCTGCCCTTAAGAACCTTCTAGGTATAATCTCCAGGGGCTTGTACAACTTTATAAGTACCTTGCCTAGTCTTCCTCTCTCTCTGCTCCTTATTTATCCTCAGAGACACAGTTAAAATTGTTTCTAAGACTCTTATCAGCCATATGGCTATCCTGTCTTCTTCACAAGTCAGGGAAAAGTTTAAGTCTTTCACCTCAACCACTCACCTAACTTTCTCCCACTCAATTCTCAAAAACTCCTCAACCATGGTTGCCTAAGGGATCAATCTCACCTCACAAGAAGGCCAACCCATAACGAAGATGTTAAAGGTGCCCCCAACTTACCATGATGCCAAAAGATCGATACCACATTCACTGTAGCATATACTGCACAGAAATTACACATAAATAATAAAGGGAGGTTGATTTTCTAACAGAGATTATTAGGAAACATGGATGATGTTGGAAGACTTGAGGACCCAGCAATACCAGTATTTGCCACAAGATACAGAAAGGTCTCCCTCTATGGTATCCATACTGTTAAAAACAAGTCAACAGAGGGGCACCTGGGTGGCTCAGTTTGTTAAGTGTCTGACTTAAGTTCAAGTCATTATCTCATGGTTCATGAGTTTGAGCCCTGCATCTGGCTCTATGCTGACAGCTCATTGTCTGGAGCCTGCTTCAGATTCTGTGTCTCCCTCTCTCTCTCTGCCCCTCTCCTACTTGTGCTCTGTCTCTCTCTGTCTCTCAAAAATAAATAAACATTAAAAAAAATTAAAAAACAACAAAAATAAGTCAACAGACCCAAAATACTTATGCTAAGCCCACATCACCAAACCAACACTTAACCTAATTACAATTTTGTCCCCCACCCCAGCCGATATGGGATCTTAACCCAGTAAATCAGAAATTTCCCGATTAGCAGTTAGCCCATCTTCATTATAGAATCCTGCCATCCCTTAAAGGAAAGTAACTTTGCAATAGCCAACCTGCTTTTTGGCCTAGTATAACTTTCCTTGTTCCCACTGCCTTATGCCTGTAAAAGTCTTTGATTTCATACAGCCCTTGGGTGCTCCTTTCTATCTGCTACACTGGATGTGACCCAATTAAATCAATTTTTGCTCAAATAAACACTTAACACTTTTAATATGCCTCAGTTTATCTTTTAACAATACAATGTGTAACATAATATTTTATTAATTCAATATACTTTTGCTCTAAGCCCCAATAAAGAACTCTAGTAAACTGGATGCTCTAAGTGCCATTTTGCATCAGTCAGCCACAATTTTGTGTTCTGCAACCACAGCTAGTTCTTTCCACACATGAAGTCTCACAACAACATTGTGAGTTAGGCATTATTAACATTTCATCGCTGATGCAACAATATCTCAGAGAGGTAAAACGTATTGCTTAAGATCACCAGCACAGAAGCTGGACAGCCAGGATCTTAAACCAGATCCCTAGCTGTTTTCCTTCTTTTATTTTTATTCTTTTTTTTCCAGATTAGGGCACCCTAGAGATTTTAACAGACTCATCTGAGCCCGAATGGGTGGGTCACAGATGTTCCAACTTCTTCCCCACAGTCCATGCCACCTGGCACCACCTGGCCCTATGATCCATTGCCAGGTGGAAAGGCCACCTCATCCCATGACAATCAGAGTCTAGAATGAAAGCAGTGAAGTAGGCAGCTGCCCTTTCCTGTGTTCTGTTTTCATTGCGATCGCTGCTGAGATAATCAGATGTTTGTTCCAAGTGATAATTTCTTGTTTGCTTATTCTGGCCATTTGATGCCCAAGCTAGTCTGTGGCTGGCGAGATGAAAATTCAGCAGGGTACCTGGTGACATTGAGAGTGGGGAGGCAAAACTGGCACTAAGAGGTATATTCACAGCCAGCAATGAGCAGCAGGTAAGGTTCACATTTTTCTACCATTCAAGAGAGGGAGGAAAGTCCCAGTTCACAGGCATTTACTCTAAAAATTTTGAGTTCTATGATCAAGACTAGAAAGACCACCAGTTGTAGACTCAGAATACATGAGGGTGTCCCTTGTAGTCCCTTACCCTCTCTTGTTCTCTCCCTCATCCACAAAACAGAAGGCTAATAAACAATTATGCCATGATTATTAAACCAGAAAATGTATTCACCTGCTTAAAAATAAGTATTTGTTGAATGTTTCTCTGTTTCAGGCACTGGGCTAGTTGTAGCAAAGACAATGGAGAATAAGACAACATGGTGGCTACTCACATAGATGGCACAATTTTTGTGAATATCACAGGTAGTGAACAATGACTATTTTTATTATAATGTGATAGTATAGGATACTACAAATTTCTCCTTGAAATTCTTTCCTCTCCTAGCTTCTAGGAGGCCACGATCATGCCATTTCCCCTTTACTTATTCATTTATTTTCTTTTCTAACACAGAAGGTCTTTATAATGGCCTAAAACATCCTATAATATCTGACCTCTCTTACCTCTCACCTTACCTCCTCTTACTCTCTTCTTCACTGGATCCACTCTGGGCACATAATCAAATTTTACTAAGCATGTTCTTCTTCATCAGATTCAATGTGCTTGCTTGTCTTCTGCCAAAAATGCTAGGAATCTGCATGCACCTCCTTTGTCCTCCCTCAGGCCTCTGATCCAATTTCATTTCTCTAGCATGTACCTCCCCAACCACACTATTTAAAAATGCAACCCTCTTCGCACAATTGCCACCCATCCCTTGCATTATTTTTCTCCAAGTCAATTACCACCACCTAACATATTTTATGTAACATAATAAACAATAACACAGTCACCAATAACAATAAATGCAAGCTCAGTGAGGAGAGGGATTTTTCACCTGTTTCCATTCATTGATACATCTCCAAATACTGGTAAAAGGCCTGTTATGCAGTAAGTGTTCCATAAAAATGTATCAAATGCAGATATGAATGAATGAATGAGTGAATGAATGGTGTTCAATAGGAGTACAAAAATTTGTCTAGGATTGTTAGGGATCTAATGTGTGTGTGTGTGTGTGTGTGTGTGTTTTAGCTGTAAAAAAAAGTTATATGCCTTCTATAGTGTTTTAGAAACCTCAATCATAATTATCATTACTATTAGTAGAGTTAGTAGGTTGCTGTGGTATCTTCTTTAAGTAAGTAAATTGAATTAATTTTCTGCCAACTGCACCTCCCTTTTCCTCAGTCATGGTATCAATCACATGTGTGATAAAATGAATTTCCTCCAATAAAGAAAATACCTTTCTTTCTCCTATGCATGCTATGCAAAAATCAAATGTAGCTCTGAAACACATTTGACAATTCAACTAAAATATGTCATGTCCTAACAGCAATCATAAAAGCTAGGGGAAGTTTATTAACATTTGCATATATTATAGATTTTCCCATATACATTTTGAAAAATCTGTGCTATGCATTTGATCAGACTCAGAAGAGCCACACAACAGAGGTTAATCTTGTTTTGCATCCATCTCATTCATTCCAAGGACAGTTCCAAAACACAATACCTATATTTAATAAGCTGCACAATGCCCTTGTGAACTGGGCACAGATCTCAACATTACTGCACAAGGAAAGATAGTGCTTTGTTGTGGATACCAAATGGCCAAGTTGGGAATGAAATTGAGGTCCAACATTGTCATAGAAGCATTATTTTATACCTCCTGGCAATTCTGTTTTCATTTTCAAAAATGCACAAATGAGTTGGAGGAATGATGGGTTATCCTTTGTGATATATATTTGTGTCTCATGATTATGCCTTTTAAACTGGCCTGGAACACCAATCTGGTATGCTTTCCCAATAAAGAAACAGTGTGACCTGGTAGGAGGACATCAGTAATGGAGAAAGGATTAATAGATTTCAGTTCAGGTTTGTTTTACAGTCAAAATCTGCTAAACAACCCACTTAAAATGTCTATAGTCTACAAGTATAGGCATCCAAAAGGGGGAAACATAGGCAGAAATCTAAGGATCAGTTAAACTTTAAGTAGAAACACCACTTGGAATACACAGCCTTTTGGTTTTCAAAAGTTTGTGTTGG
Organism: Prionailurus bengalensis; assembly: GCF_016509475.1. Lineage (NCBI taxonomy): Eukaryota > Metazoa > Chordata > Mammalia > Carnivora > Felidae > Prionailurus > Prionailurus bengalensis. Next base: position 77,890,078 of record NC_057359.1, on the reverse strand, counting down.
AATCTCACTGATTTGACTTGCAGGTGATCATAAATAATTCTGTTTCTGGATCCAAAGAGTTGAGATAGCAAAACTGGGATTAATTTTCTGGTTAAAGCTGGAAAACTTTTACCAAAAAATAAATAAATAAAGTCCTATGAGGTTAGAACCCAAAGTGTAAAATGAATATCCATGTTAATAGTGATAAAAAAATAAATGATTGAATAGATTAATGGGGTGGGGGAAAGGCAAGCCTTTCGGGTAGAAGTTCAAATGAGTTATGTAGACAGTCCACATAGTTCTACACTCGTTAAGTGTGGGCTTTGCAAGGTGACTTTTTTTTTTGAAAGAATACATTTTGGAAAGGGTTAAAACTATAACTTTACAGTGCAGAAACCTGACAAACCAGACCTCAGTCAGTTGATCAAGGTCAACATTAACAGTGATAGGTCATGGTGATAGTAGATGCCTTTGATATGTTATGATTAAAATGGCCCCTTACTTCTATGGTCTTGCTCCCCAAAACACATAACCCTGCTCTCTTCATGAGAAAAAAACCTAAGAGAAATCCAAATTGAAAAATATTCTACAAAATAACCAATCACTACTCCTCAAAACTGTCAAAGTCATTATCTCAGCTTAGGCTGCCATAAGAAAATATCATAAAATTGGTGGCTTAACCAACATATCATTATTTTCTAACTGCTCTAGAGGCTACCCGTCCAAGACTGATGTATAAGTATGGTTGGGGTCTGGTGAGACACTTCCTCATTTGCAGATGACCCCCTTTTCACTGTGTCCTCACATGGTGGAGAACGAGAGAGAACAAACTCTCTGGTGTCTCTTCTTTTAAAGACACTAGCCGCGCCATGAGAGCCCCACCCTCATGACCTCATCTAAACCTGCTGTACCCCCAAAGGCTCCATCTCCAAATACCCTAACATTGGACTTTAGGGCTTCAACATATGAATTTGGGAGATGCAATTCAGTTCATAGCAGTCACCAGAAAGAAGAAAAAGTTGATAGACTATCATAGCCAAGAGGAGCCTAAGGAGATAACGATGACTAAAGGTATTATAGTCCCCTGACTGGGTCCCAAAACGGAGAAAGGAAATTAGGTAAAAACTAAGAAAATCTGATCAAAGTATGGACAGTTGTTAATAATACTGTACAAATATCAGTTCATTAATGACAACAAATGTGCCATACCAATGTAAAAATGTTAAGAATAGGGGATACTGGCTGTGGGGTATATGGGGATTCTATGAAATATCTTTGAAATTTTTCGGTAAATCTTAAACCATTCTAAAAAATAAAGTTTATTTTTAAAGGTGCAAAATTAGAAGGTCATTTTAAAAGCCCACACCAGGATTTACTTGTTAACTCCAGATACTTTTTCTCATTACAAACTATAATCCCTTTTAAACATCCTGTCTAATCTGTCTGCTTTGAGACTACTGGGTGGCAAAGGTCTCTACAGGTTAATTAAGTTGTTGTTGCGTATGTTTCTTTTAATCATTTGCATTTGTGTGGTATGCACTCTTTTATTTTTTTATTCTTCTCGGCCATTTCACCCTGTGCCCCCCATTTTACCATCACAAAGTGCTGGTTAAATGGGAAAAGTCCAATTGGCCCTTTTTGCAGCCTTTATTATTAGGTAGACCTGGTGTTGTATAATCTTTATCACTGTGCAGACATCAGCTAATTAATCTGTGTAGTATCCTTCTGTCATGACTATTCACTTTTTTTATAGTGTGAAAAACTAACAGTTAAGTGACTTCCCAACCCTTCTCAGTAAGTTCATTAGGATGTTAACTACATTCTTAATCCAAAAGTTTCTAACATAGACAAAAGAGGATGCTGGACTTGAAGTGAATCTTAAAAAATATTTTATGCCATCTGCTTTGGGATTTATAATTTATCCCTCAACATATTTGATGGGTCATTCCAGGCTCTCTTGGATTCTTCCCTACGTTGCAGAACTCATAAGTGCCTCATAAGGTAGCTCAAGAGAAAGGTCATTAGAAATTATATATAAGTATGGACATAGAGCTTAGTGCCACTGTCATTATCGCTGTTATTGGAAAGCACTTCTTTGTAGTGACCTGAAATACGCTTCCCTGTGACTTCAGCTCTTTGGATCTAATTGTGTTCTTCAGAGCAATATGAAGTAAGTCTACTTTGGAGGTAGCTAGGCCAGGCGCTGTGAAAGAACAATGGTCTATAAAGAAGATAGTGAGACTCTAACTCCACTTCTGGAGCAATCAAAAGACAAAGAAACATAATTTACAAAAACCACTGATGGAAGAGCCACACCAGGAAATATTAATACAAAATAATCAATGTTAAAACATATGCCTCTAAATTCAGAATATCTGAATTTTAAGATATTTGTTGTTGTGTACACGTCATCAGTGGATCAAAGGTGGTCTGCCTACCTATCAATGGCAGAATGGTTGAATGGGTTATGCATTTTCACAGAATATCTCTCGGGAACACACACTTAAAATAAGTTATAGTGACTTGATTGCCTCCCTCTAGAGAAGGGAAGTAAGTCACTAAAGGTAGATGGAGAGTCTTTTGAGTTTCAGTGTAGACACTTTGTTCTCATTGGGTTATTTTTTACTTGCGAATGCCGTAGATATTTTTAAAACTTAATTACTTTAAAAATTTGGGATTTACATATTATAAAGATAATAGGTAAATGTTTGGAGAAGTACACAAAATTTTGAAGAAAAGAAAATCTCCTGCATTATTGCATGATTCAAGATCCTGGCCATTGGTCATATTTTGATAATTTCCATCTAATTCTTTTGGACATGTTTTAAGAGACTGATGTCATGTTATATATACTGATTTTATCCTAATTTATTGGCTTCACATTCACTTTATATGCATTCAATTTTTTCTCATTTTATTACAAAATCATTTTATTTTAATGAGTATCTGATACTTCAGAAGACTGGGTCACAGATAAATTAATATTTTATCCTTTATAGGTTTGGGTCTGTAATGCTTTATCTGTGTTTAGTTTTATTTCCTTAGTATGGATTTCCAGAAATGGAGCTCAGGAGTCAAAATTTCTCATCATTTTTAAATGGTTAATGCATTTGTGAAATTTATGACATTTGTTTATAACAAAGGTCATGTCTGTTTCTTTAGGAGATGCTCAAGGCTGAATACTCTCTAACAAAGCAGTAATATTTATTGGAATTTACTGACCATTTGCCAAGCATTTCTATAAGCTTGGGATGGGAAGAGGAGAAGAGAGAGAATGTGCAAACTTTTATGTGCTTAATTCTCTGGTGTTTTCTGAATACGTACAAATGCCTTTGATCTAATTCAAGATATGAATATCTGATGGAAACCAGAATCTTTCCAAAAAAATATGTATGTACGATGATGTGTGGAAACTTTTAAAAGTGTGAAATTTTAAGAAATAGTGAACTATTTTTTTTAATGTTTATTTATTTTTGAGACAGAGAGAGACAGAGCATGAACAGGGGAGGAGCAGAGAGAGAGAGGGAGATACAGAATCTGAAGCAGGCTCCAGGCTCTGAGCTGTCAGCACAGAGCCCAAGGTGGGGCTCGAACTCACGGACCATGAGATCGTGACCTGAGCCGAAGTCAGACACTTAACCGACTGAGCCAACCAGGCGCCCCAATAGTAAACTATTTAAGATAAGGTTTTTTAAAAGGAAGCTGGTATAGTTTTTAAACAGAAGTATCTTTGGGAAACTTTCAAGCCTTACATATTCTATTTATTGCTACATGGAAAATATATCTTATTAAGAATGGTACAGGGGCGCCTGGGTGGCTTAAAAGAGTTTTATGGGCTCAGCCTGGAGTAGCACGCATCAGATATTTCAGATTCTGTGTCTCCCTCTCTCTGTGACCCTCCCCCGTTCATGCTCTGTCTCTCTCTGTCTCAAAAATAAATAAACGTTAAAAAAAAAAAAAAAAAGAATGGTACACACTGATCTTACTGTGACTTAATAATTATGGTTTGGGAGTTTTATATTTTTTAAAGAAAGATGAAAGTGTGTTAATTATCATAAAGGATTTTAGGTATCTTCAGGCATGTAAAGGGTAAAACTGACCCACAGTTTCACACACTATTTATTTATGTATAACTCTGAATTTTCTACACTCATCTACAAAATAGGGAAAAATAACATCTTTCTCAATGGATATTTTGAGAATGGAAAGTGATATTTCAATTAAAGAGTATAGCACCTTATTCAACACATAACACAGATTTAATCATCTTCCAGCCAAGTCTTCTTTTTCTAAATAAAATCCTAAAATATTTAACTGTGGCTGTTTGCTGCTCTTATATTTTCTCTTCTTGTGGAAAAGTGTAGCCACGGTCCTCTTCATTTCTTCTTTGACATGTCTTCCATGCCCTTCACTTTAATGACAACCCTGTAGACATATTTTAGCTTATCAACTTGTCCATCACTCTTTTCATTTCTTTGTTATTTGCCACAAAATTCTTAACTGAAATGTCCTCAGTATCCTGAAATTATCACATCATTTTTCCAAAACTATTTCTATTTCTCCTCTTCAGTGTTATTAACCTGAAAACATAATCTATGAGAGTGACTTATATAGCAGCTAAAGACAGTTCTCTCTTTTTATAAAATTTGCTTTGCCAACTGTCAGGGCACACAGATCTCTGAAGTCTGTATTGTACTTCTTGCCATGATTTGTCCATCTCTTTCATAAAAAGCTTTCAACCAGTTCAGCAGCCATCCTCATGTAAAGATTCATTATAATCATCATTTCAACCAGCCAGTACACCTTCTCATCTATCCACAATCTCATCTGCATTTGCATTGTTGAGTCCCCCTTGGACCTATTACACATTTCCTTGGTTTTATCAAACTAACGGCTTTCACACTAACTGGATTTCATCATCTCCTGGATAAATAATATCACCTCCTGGGATAAATAATACCAACATGTTCTCTACTCCCCTGAGTCTTATTTATTACTGGAAAGATGGACATTAAAGATGGCAGCAAGTTCCACTGTTAGGCTCCTCTTTATGAGATTCTGGTGAGGCCTCTAAATGGACAAGGCACACTAGGATATCATCATATCCTATTGTTGGCTTTCCCACAGGAAGCAGGTTGCATGAGCAGATAGTGTCTATTATCTAAGTTCTTGCCTGGACTTCACTGTATGTAAACTTTGTCCATGAAAACAGACCATACTGAGGGAAGAAAAAAAATGTAAAACCTGCTGAGTCTTGTACTTAAGATTTTGCCTAGAGATGTTGTGATTTGCTTTTTAAACATGTCTGTGGGTATCCTAATGATCTAAGACAGCCATGATTTGATGTCCTGTTTAGCTGAAATTCTTTCTGGGAGAGGGTAGTCAAAGGAATCAGAGAATGTTTCTCCCTTTTAAAAAGTCTACAGAGACTTAGCCCCCTTGATCGTCCACACTGAAATACCAACAACAAAAAAGATCTAATGAAGGATTAGATAGATTCACAGAAAAAACAAAAAAACAAAAATAAAAACAAACAAAAAATTGTACTTGTGGTCAGAGGAGTGATACTGTCTAGAAAATATGTGAGTATTTATCACATTTATTAGGAAATGTAGAAGGAGTAGAACACTTGACTGATCTCTTTTCTCTTTTTCTTGTGTCCTGAACTTTCCATAGCAAAGTCATTCAAAGGATCTAAGTCCTTCCCCAGCAAGGTCTTGCCCAACTTTGGTGTTGAAGACAAAAGAAGATTTTTTTTCCCAGTGACAAATATCTGTTCACTAATAATAAAGATGAGGTAGGTTCCCTGGTACAGTGTATTATTTACAGAGTTTTGATAAAGCCCATTTACTGCCCATTTATTTCACCTTCAGCACAAACTAAAAAACAACACTAATAATTATCATTTCACAAATAAAAGAACTGAGACACAGATTTAAATGAGTTTTTCAATGATAAGAAAATTAATCAATGAGTCAGAATTAAGATCTATGTCACTTAGCTCCTAGCCTTATGTTCATTTTATACTCTTCTGGTATTTATTTGAATCTTTAGTTCTACTTTCTCTGTCAGTTTAAAAACACATTGATAAATCTACCTTCATGACCATCTTCCATTAAATTTCTGAAGAAAATACTCGTTAAATGTGCCTAATGTTCAAAGAATGACTAACAACTGGAATTAGGTTAGAGACCTTCAAAATCATTGAGTGGTTTTTGTGGAGACACCCTTGTTGTTCTTACATAGGGGCAATTTTTTTTTGCATTAAACTTATGACTTCCACTGATTCCTTGTAACTTGGGAAGTCAAACTGAAACCATAACATTCAACGCCCTAAAATTCCATACTAAGGTTTAGAGTATTTTCCTTGAGTAAATAACATATCTAGTAATTAACTCACTTCAGACACCACAGTATTCTGTTTCTATGCTCCAATTTTCCCCATAGCTGAAACCTCTTAGCCTTCAGAAGCCTGTCTCTGTTCTTAACCCTACTCTGAACTTTTCTTTTTGTCTACATTTGTCTATTGACACAAGTCGGATTAGATAATCTTTATAGAATTTAAGGTAATGCCTACCACTGTAACACACAAACCCAAAACATATGGTGGGCCAAACATTATAGAAACTTGCTTCTTACATGAATAAAGTCAAAAATTAATAAAGTCAAAAATTGATGATTCTCATTGTTGGGCAGCACAGTGTTGCAGTATCTTCCCGTGTTGTGCTTCCATCATTGTCTATCATGCCTTCTACAGATGTCTTGCTTATGGGTGTGAAAGGAACATGGAGATTCATCCTTAAAAGAGTTTTATGGGCTCAGCCTGGAGTAGCATGCATCAATTTTGCTCATATTCCACTGGCTAGTACTCAGTGACATAGGCACAAATAATGCCAAGAAATGCTAGGAAGTGTGTGCTCAGAAAGAAGAAATGTTTTGGTAAAGTGCTAGTGTTCTGTCATAGTATTTGCAAAGTTCCATTTCACTTATCATATTATGTAACTGTTGGATATGTACATCTGTATAAAGTATTCAATAAGGTATAAGGCTTTATTTTAGATACCTCCAAGACAATATATTTTTTTATTTTCTTTACTATTTCTCTTTTCCTATTTTACTGTCCCTTGGATAGATCTCTCACAGTTGGAATTACACAGGCTGGTCTAAAACACAATTCTTTGACCTGAATCAATTTCTCTTCCTGTATCCAGCCAGTCTGGTTCTATTATCACCCTCTTAGCTTCTATTTTTTGGTTGTTCTGTAGCTGATACACCTTTGGGGATTCTCATAATTTATTCTTAAACCAATTTCCTTTAGATTCTATGGATTTTAATTTTATAACTTTTCCTTCAGGCAGTTTCTAACTCATTCTATTTTTTTTTCTTAAAGTTCATCGAGCCAGCAGCACCTGATATGATCTCCAGTGAAGATGTCAAACTTAATTATATAACCATCACCGTGCCTTAGCATTGCAACCTTTTTTAATGCTGCTGACGACACCAGTGTTTTACCCAAGACAGAGTCAAGAATAGCTCCTTGTCTTATAAGCTTTAGTGTGAACTCTTCCAAGAACCAATTGTTTATGGCACTGTGGAATTAGTTCCACAAACTATGCCCCAATGTGACATTCATCATATCCATTTTATTGCAGCCCAATGTTTTCTCAACATTTTGAATTTGCCATTGCTTCTTTTTTGTTCCTTTGTCACATGGATCATGATTTAGTAGAATAATCCAACTGGGTTAGAATTCTAGCTCTGTCACTTATAGGGTGTGTGACCTTCAAGATGTCATTTAACATTTATTAGACCCAGTTTTATTTGCAAAAAAAAAAAGGACAATTATACCTGCTCAATAATGCTATTTTGAATATTATATGTGGTAACACATGCAAAAAGCCCAGCACACTTCCTGAAACGCAAACATTGAAAGATTTTTTTTCTTTCTTCTCGTTGGTTGAAAGGGCCCATAAAACCAAATTCATAGGTTCAATTTCTGTATGCCCTATGGCAGTACACCAAAATTAGATGTATCAATGAAACTGAATTGAGATATTCTAATATATTATTAGGTTTTAAAAGATAAAAACAGAGGGGGAGGTAAACCACAAAAGACCATTAAATACAGAGACCAAACTGAGGGTTGCTGGAGGGGAGGTAGGTGGGGGGATGGGCTAAATGAGTGATGGGCATTTAGGAGGTTACTTGTTAGGATGAGCACTGGGTGTTATATGTAAGTGATGAAACCACTGAATTCTACTCCTGAAACCAATACTACACTGTATGTAAACTACCCTGAATTTAAATGAATAAATTAAAAAAAAGAAAGGACCCTAAGGAATAATTTAGTATAACTTCTTACTTACAACTATATGCAGGGAGCTTTTCTATGAACTGTAGGGAATACAAAGGTAAGTCTAAAGGCCTATTCTCACAATGAGTGTATACTTTAGAAGGGCAAATTGGATGCTAGACAATGATTTTAAGAGGGAGGCTTACTTCTGATTAGTGAACGAATAGCAAGTAGGGCTTCTTGGAGGAGATTACATTTGATCTGAGCCTTGAGGAATCAGTACATTGGGAGGTGGATATGGGAAATATCTATATGCACAGGATATTTAACTAAGGTTTAATTCAAGTGGAATTATTTGCATCTTAAATTGTTTACGCTCATGTGATAGGAGAAATCTTCAACATTTCCTCTGTTCTTTACCAGAAATTCCATTTTAGGATATAAACAATAGAGATCTGCTATCCTTATTAAAATTTAACAATCACAGTCTCAAAATCGATACTTGCACAGCTCACTCAGATAAACCTTTTCCTGAAGGAGATTTCTCACCCAAGAAAGTTGATCTCCTCCCTCCTTGTTACAGGAATATTTGGTCATAGCTTTACCTGCTATATTTATGTATCTGTCCCCCCACTGGGTTGTGAATTCACTTATTATTTATTGTCTTATCTATGCCAGATATTCCTATAGGAACAAAAAGACAGAGATCCCTTCCCTCATGAGGAGCACATTCTAATGTGGAGAGACAGACAATAAACATAACAAATAAAAAATGTATTATGGAACAGGTAATATAACCTGGGAAATAAAATAGAGAGGTAAAGGTAAAGGTAGTAGGAGTGCTTTAGTGGATATGACAGTCTGCAGTTTTAAATAAGGGTCACAGGGTAGGTATCATTGAGAGGTAAGAAAATTACCCTTACTAATATCAGTGGAATGAGAGTTTCAGGCAAATAGAACAAGTGCAGATACCCTAAGTTATGACTTCCTGGTGTGTTGCTGAACAGCTAAAAGGTCAGACATCCTAGAGAAAAAAAAAAAGCAAGGGTAAACATAGCAGGAAGTGATAAAATGTTATCTCGAGCACGTATATGGTGATGATGGTGGAGAGAACGAATCACGCCTTATAGATGATTATATGGAGTTTGGCTTTTTTAGTGAGTGAAGTGTGGAACCAATGGAGCACTTGAACAACGAATCACACATTACAACTTACACTTTAAAGTCATTATTCTTTTATTGTAGTGAGATTAGATTGACGGGGAGTAGCAAGTATAGCAGGCAAGGGCAGTAACCCAGGTGACAGAGAGTAGTGATGCATATCAGGATGGGAGAATGGATTTGGGACACATCATGATGGTAGAGCCCATAGTCTCAGTGGTATATTTATTGAATGTGGTGGTCTAAAGAAAGAGAGGAGCCAAGGATCAATTCAAGGAAAGAGTCACTACCAACTTATATGGGAAAACCTGTGGGCATAACAGATTTGGGGGAAAGATAAGTTCAGTTTTGGATTGGTTGGTTTGAAATGTCAATTCTACATCTATATGGACATACTGAGTAGGCAGATGAATAGATACATGGTTCTGAGGTCAGGAGAAAAGCCCGAAATAGTAAATATAAATTTGGACATCTTCAGCACCAACATAGTATTTTAATCCAGGTACTGAGCTGTCAGACACTCTAACATTAAGAAATAGGGAAGAAGAAAAACCAACAAAAGAAATTATGGAGTAGTAGCCAGTGAAAAAGGAGGAAAATCAGCAGAGAGATACAGAAAGACAAGTGACAAGAGGGATCAAAAGAGATAAACTGAGTAAAAACCTATAAAAGAAAAAATAGGCTGAGAACTGACCAAGGGCTTTAGCAACATTGAGGTCATTTGTGAGTTGACATAAACAGCTTAATAAAAATGAAGGAGGTGAAGACCACATTGGAATAAATTTAAGACCAAATAGGAGGAGAGGAATCAAAGACCCCAAGTAGACAACAAGTATAAATAACTTTTTCGAGCACATTTTATCCTACAGGGAACAAAGAAATAGGGCATAAATTGTATCTTGTTCATCTTCACCTTCACAGAATTTCCACAGAAACGAGAACAATGTAGCCACTAAAAACTGGTTTTGAATGAATGAATAAAAAAAAAAAAACAAAGACCATGCGAACTAAATTCAACTCATTTAGCTCCAGGAGAAAAAAGTGCTTGGTTAATGCTTTTTCCTCAGCACCCAACTCATCCAGGTGCCCCATGCTGTAAATTCTATCTTTAAAATAAGCTACTTTGATTCTCTGACACATCCTTGTTTAGATTCTCACTGAATGTCAAGTACCTTGTGCAATTGCCTCCTAACTGATCTCCCTATGTCCATTTTCTTATCCTTTAGTTTGACTTTAGTTTGCCTGGTGAATTTTTCCTGAATCAGGACATTCTTCACTTGCAATGTTTCCACATTACCTGAAGAATAAATTCATACTCCTTGTCTCCATCCAATGTTCCAGCCAAATAAAGCAATGCTTTTCTCTCTGTCACAAAAATATTCTACAATTTCTAAACACTGAATTTTAACTCATTCTGTTCCCGCTTTTCTACTCTTTTTAAAATCTAATTATTTGTAAGTAATTTTTTATGATGATTTTCCTACACAAAGTCTCTAAGTCCACAAAGTGTCCAAACTCCCAAACTCCTATAGAGTTCTTTCTGAACTTTTATTGTGACCTTGTTATTTTATATTGTGTATTATAGCTACTTGTATATTTTACTCATCCATCCTCTGTTCATGTCCAAATATAAATAAAACATAGCTATCTCACTGTTTGTTTTTTTTTTTTCTAAAAAATAGGATAGGTTTACAACTTAGGTTGGTAATAAAGACCACAGGAAAGGAATCCAGCTTCTTACTTTCTTAATCTTCTTTAAATCTTTTTTGTAACCCACAAAAATTAGACTATAACAGAAAAAAATTAAAATTAATCTCTAGAATTACATGCTATAAGATATTAATATAGTTACTAATATTAATTACTCTTACTACTAATGTACTACTAAACAATTACTATGACTATATGTTGGGTACTCTTCTAAGTTCTTCAACCTCTAGTGATCCTCACCCCCCTGATATTCATGTACTGTGTAGTCCCCTCCCACATTGAATAGGGCTGACCTTGTAACCAGTAGGATAGTGCAGAAATCATGGTGTTGATATCTGACATGAGCTTTTTAAAAGTCATTGGGGATTTTGCCTTGATCTCCTTTGGATCATTCAGTCTAGGGGAAGCCAGCTGCTGTATCGAGGGGATGTTCAAGCAGCCTCTAAAGAAGACTACATGGTATGAAACTGAGTCTTCTGCTAGTGGCCATTACCAATTTGCTAACCACATGAGTAGGCAACCTTGAAAGCAAATTCTTCGGCCCCAGTCAAGACTTCCACTCACAGCTGTTCCAGTCACCATCTTGACTGCAAACTCATGAGCAATTCCACAACAGAAATACCCAGCTAACTTTCTCCAAGATTCCTTACGTCTAGAAACTGATAGATATTAAAGGTTTACTGTTGTCTTAAGCTATTGTGTTTGGGGGTGATTTGTTATACCATCATGCATAACTAATTCACCTGCTACTCCTCTAACTCACTCTGTGATGTTGGGTGGATGACACAACCTTAAACTTCTACATTAAGGAAAATATTGGAACACAGCATAACCATGGGCTTTTATATGTTAATCACCCTGTAATTCTACATGTCTTACCCTACCATATATCAGGGAAAATGATTCAGAATTTCCTGAGAACAGACTCTGTTGGTGACTATTCATTTACTCTGTGATGGCCTTTTGCTATATCTAACTCCTTGGTCTTTAAGGCTGTTTTTGAAATATTGCCCAATCCATCCATAAACCCACCTCTAGAATGCTACGTGAGGATGGCATAATGCTAACTCTTTTAAGCCACAGCAGAAGCAAATGTTTCTAATTTATGCCGCCTTTTATTCGTTACATAATTTTGATTTTAATGCCCCATCTTGACCATACCAAAATGCGTTGGCTACTAGGATTGAAAGCAAAAAGTAAATGTTTCATTTCTTCTCTTGGCCAAATAAAGGGGAATGTTCATGGCTCCAGGTCTTGATATGGATGGAAGAATTTATGAGTAACTTTGTAGGAGAAAGAATTTAATATATAAGGAAGCACTGTGTTTAAAAGTCTAGATCTAGCAACGTGGATGGAACTGGAGAGTGTGATGCTAAGTGAAATAAGCCATACAGAGAAAGACAGATACCATATGGTTTCACTCTTATGTGGATCCTGAGAAACTGAACAGGAACCCATGGGGGAGGGGAAGAAAAAAAAAAAAAAAAGAGGTTAGAATGGGAGAGAGCCAAAGCATAAGAGACTGTTAAAAACTGAGAACAAACTGAGGGTTGATGGGGGGTGGGAGGGAGGAGAGGGTGGGTGATGGGTATTGAGGAGGGCACCTTTTGGGATGAGCACTGGGTGTTGTATGGAAACCAATTTGTCAATAAATTTCATAAAAAAAAATAAAAAATAAAAAAAATAAAAATGTATTGCAAAAAAAAAATAATAAAATAAATAAAAGTCTAGATCTAGATGCTGTTTTCTACTGTTACTACCAACCTACAAGATCTTTGGGTAGTAGTTCTGTCTTTTTTAAGCCATCAACTAAAAGAGTTGGAATAGCTTGTTCTAGTCTGCCACTCACATGGAGTAACTGGGAACATACTGAGCTCTAACGTAATTGATAATATGACAGAGTCCAGTGGTAACAGGATCTTTATTAACACATAGTTCATAGTCTGTAGTCCGTAGTCGTAGGAATAATGTAAGGTCTACATCTAAATCAACTCAAAAGGAAAGAGATAACAAAAACTTATAAACACTGACTTTATAATAACTCCCTGTATCTCTTCTCAACCCAACACCAATATTACACATTTTTTGTGTCAGAGGGCGGGAAAAATAAAACATAGAGGAAATACTATCAGTATAAATATTACAAATAAGCACTTAAACTTCAACTATTTTTCCCTATAAGGACCTTTTCCCATTTGTTCTACGTACTTCCTGGGCATATGAAGTCTGCTTGTAACCACGAAGGGATATGAACTTAATTGGAAAACCATATCTACTGCCAATGGGTTAGGTGCTATTTTTTTTCCAAAATCAAATAGATTGTACATATCTGTTACTGGAAGAAAAGGAGACTGCTGTCACTAAAATGTAGCCTGTAAATACAGAAGAAACCAGCTAATTGTAGTATTCCTTAGTACAAAATGGCACAAAGCTGAAATAGTGCTTAAAATTCCAGCAGCTATGACTTCCGACATCAGACACTAAAGAGGTAGGCTAAAAGTTCTCTCCCACCACCCGTGAAGCCTTTCAACATAGGAGATTTTAAAAGTCCCATCCATTAACATTTGGACCTTGGAGTAGATTCAAGGACCTGGTTGCCTTTAAGTTGCTGTCTTATATTATGAAAGCCACGGGAGCTGGTTCATTTTTCTGAGCTATAGAAGACTATTTTGTCAACAGAATAGGTTAGGCTAGATGATGTAAGGTTCTTTCCAACTCTGACAGACTAGGACTCATACCCTATTTACTTATTTGCTTGCTTACTTACTTACTGAAGTATAGTTGACACACAATGTTACATTAGCTTCAGGTGTACAACATAGAGATTCCACAAGTCTATACATTATGCTATGTTCTTCACAAGTGTAGCTACCATCTGTCACCATATAACACTATAACATATAACACATATAACACCATACAACACATACAATATCACTATGTTCCCCATTCTGTACCTTTCATGCCCACAATTTATTCATTCCATAGCTGAAAGCCTGTACCTCCCACACTCTTTTTTGCCCAATCTCCCACCCCCTTCTCCTCTGGCAACCACCAGTTTCTTCACTGTAAGTATGTGTCTGTTCATTGTTTTTTAACTCTATTTTGACACCAAACTAATATCATAGTAAATGAGAACATTCCTGTTATTTGTCAGAGTAAAATCCATTGGCAAATTAGCTGCAAATACTGAAAATATGCATAACCACACATCTCATGAACTCGCAATGATCTAGGGATATCTTTAAAAATTATATAAAAAGTAGTATGGGTTCAAGAGCAGTTGGATTAGAACACTGGTTATTAGTAGGATCAATATAGACCTTAGACTGCATGATAAAAAGGCAATGTGTGAGTAGAATAAGCAGAATTACCTAAGAACATATTTGGATTAGGAATTCACAATTCTGACTTCTTGAGTTACTGTGAGAAGAGGAATTCTTTGGCCAATGTAACTCATAAAAAAAAAAAAATGGTGCATTGCATCAGCCACATCTTCCACAGGATTGGACAGTGATCAGATCCAGGATAGGAATATGCCAGGTCTAGAGATGAGCCAAAGAGATCTGGGGGTAGATGGGTTCCTGGAGAGCCAGTGTTTTCCTTTTGCAGATAAAGTGGTAAAGAACCAGAAAAAGTATTTGATTTATGCTTAAAGTCATGTAACAATTTAATCCCAAAATTACTTCTAGAACTCAAGTCAGTTGGACTCCCCACCCCATTTAGTATGCTTTCTGCTTTGTGCCTCCATTTCTAATTAAGAAGGGGAACAAGGAAATGATAGGGACAGAACGGTAGAACTTATATTCTGGTTTACTACTGAGAGGTCAACTTTTATCCTTAGCCCACATGCTAAGTACAAAATAACCTTACGTGGAAAGGGTTAAAGGAAAACACCGTAAAAGAAAGAATAGGTGTAAATGTGTCTGGTTTTAGGAAAGGAAAGCACTTTCTAGGTAGAAAGTCATGGAATAAATAACAAAGAAAAATGATAAATTTGACTACATGTAAATTTTAATATGTCATTTATCAAAAATAATATAAACAAATTTAAAGGGGAATCGGGAAAAAATACACTAACCTTGATCAGTAAGCTCATGATATTCTCCATTAAAAAAAACAACAAAAAACTTCACTGCAAACTACAGAATATAACAAAGGGGCAATCATTTTCAATAAACCAAACCCAAATGGCACAAACCATGAAAACATTCTAAATCTCGTTAAGAAAATAAATGTATTAAATTAAATAAGATATGTTACCATCTTCTTCTATCAGATGTGCAAATTTTTAAAAATTGCCATAATGAAGCTGATGGGTAGTCAGTATTATTGCAGTGTTTGTATGATACATTGTTCTAAATATTCACTGCCCCTCTCTACCAGTTCTATCTCTATAGGGCCCGAGGCTATGCGCTTATTACACTGGGATGGAACATGTGACTTGCTCCAGCCAATGGCATGTGAGCAGAAGTGGCTGGCATTGTGTCCCAGCAGCAGCATTAGGGGGCATCATGTGATTGCAGCATTGCTCTTTCCCCTCTGTTTGAGAACAGCATGCCCCACATAAAGCTGCTGCTTCAGTCTGAAACCCAGAATGAAGGAGACACATAGACCACAGCCCAAATTGATCTAGTCAGCAGATACCGCGAGCACGAAATCAGCCTTGGTTTCTGAACCCACTGAAATGTTGATGTGGTTTTTACTGCAGCATAACCTAGCAAAAGCTAACAAATACAACGGGGATATAAGCAGCACAACATTTATTAAAAATATTTTAGCAATATATATCAAGAGGCCTCAGATTGATACTACTGACCTATAAGTTCCCTTCCATGACTATGTACCAAGAGGTTTATTGCAATATAACCCTTGATGGTGATAATTGGAAGCAAGCCAAATGTCCAAAATTAGGAGAATGATTAAATAAATTATGATAAATACATAGTCTGAAATGTTATAGAGCCATTTAAATGGTATTTACAAGGAATATTTAATGTCATAAAAAATAGTCTCTATATAATATGAGGTGACAAAACAGTGTACCAATTTGAAAATGCAAAATGGTGCCAAATTTGTAATATATACAAATGCATATGAAAAACATTTGAAGGGAAATATATCAAAAATTTTATGAGTGCTTATCACTTCATGGGTGAGGGAAAGGGTTGTTTTATTTTCTTCTTTATATATATCCCTATATTTTTTAAACCATTAAGCGTAAGGGTGTTTAATTTATAGTCAGAAAATATGTATACTTACACACATACACACACACACACACACACACACACACACACACCAGATTGTCCTCATTTTGCAAATGAGGCAATGGGATCTCAGAGAGGTTGAGTATGTCCTGGAGGAGCCAGATTTGGAATCTAGTTTTACCTATGCTTTTAACAAGTATACATTTATTGCTTTAATATCATATTGCCTTGGGAAGCCCAGGTGGTTAAGTTGGTTAAGCATCCAATTCTTGATTTTGGCTTAGGTCATGATCTCATGGTTCATGGGATCAGATTGAGCCCCATGCTGTCAGTGCAGAGCCTGCTTGGGTCCCCCCCCCGCCCTCTCTCTCTCTCTCTCTCTTTCTCTCTCTTTCCCTGCCCCCCTCACCTCCCCCACTCATGTGCTTTCTTTCTCTCTGTCTCAAAATAAATACACTTAAAAAAAAAACACATTATACTGTGTTGACTGCTATGTTTCTGCTCAAATATCTTTATTATGCAGATGACAATCCAATATCCATTAACCTACTGACCAGCTTATAACAAAATTATACCAAAACCAGAACAGATGCATAGACTTCATTTTATAATTCAGATTTTTAACACTTATTCATTCATTCATTCAAAAACTATTTATTTATAAATCTCTCATGTTCTGAGGTCTATGCTAAGCATAGGTGATTCAATAATAATAAAGAGATAAATGGACCACCTCCTTACTGAGCTGAATTCAGCCATGTAGATATAGTACATTCATTCTTCTTCTTCATACATTCTTTCAATTGCAAGTATCCTCTTATTCCACCCCCGAAACATCACTCCAAACATCAGAACGGTTTCTACATTATAAATGCCTAGTAAATATTGTTTGTGTATGATTATTTTTTTTGTTTGACTTTAAATAACCAAACTTGGGGCGCCTGGGTGGCGCAGTCGGTTAAGCGTCCGACTTCAGCCAGGTCACGATCTCGCGGTCCGTGAGTTCGAGCCCCGCGTCAGGCTCTGGGCTGATGGCTTGGAGCCTGGAGCCTGTTTCTGATGCTGTGTCTCCCTCTCTCTCTGCCCCTCCCCCGTTCATGCTCTGTTTCTCTCTGTCCCAAAAATAAATAAAAAACGTTGAAAAAAAATTAAAAAAAAATAACCAAACTTACCTGGTAAAATGCTAGTAGTGCATAAAGTATAGGACACCAGTTACCTAAGCATAGACAGAAAATGAATCCTAAATTTTTTCCATGTAATTTTCTATAGATTCATTAATTTTCCTTCATCTTTCCCCATGGTTGGACTTTATTATCTTTCCAAGATTCACTCTATAAACAATGCTTTAATGAACATCCTTCTATACTTAGCTGTGTGCTACTATGGAATAATAGCTGATAGATGAACATCTGTATTTTTGTATGTTTTCTTTTGAGAATGCTTTTCCTAATGTGTATCTAACAAACTCATCTTCCACATTGAGAGAATCGCCCAGACACTCTTTCTCTCTGGAGACATTTTCTACCCATTTGTCTTACTGGCATTCACATTTCAATGCACATTTCAATATTCACAATTCACATTTCAATATTAGTTTCCTAGGGCTGCCATAACAAAATACCACTTAAGTCAACCACTGGCTGACTTAAACAGGAGAAATTTATTTTCTCACACTTCTGGAGATTGAAGTCCAAGTCAGGATGTCGGCAAGTTTGATTTCTTCGGTGGCTTCTCTTCCTTGATTTGCTGATAGCCACCTCCTCTCTGTGTCCTCACATGGTTGCCCCTCAATGTTTGTTATCTGTGTCCTAATCTCCTCTTCTTATAAGGATAGCAGTCCTTATAGATTAGAGTCCACCCATATGACTTCACTGCACCTCTTTAAAGCTCCTATCTCCAAATACAGTCCCATTTGAGTACTGGAGGTTAGGACTTCAGCATATGAGTTTTGAGAGCACTCAATTCAGCACATAACGTTGCCACTGGTTTGCTTGTCTGCCCTCCTCTCTGTATCTGAACCCATTTAATGGGAAAGTCACGTCTCAAGGGCCAGTACCTTACACATTGTAGGTATTCAACAAATGTTGGCTGTATCAATTAGACTATGACTATTACACAGCACAGACCAAAAGCATATAGACTGGAGGCAGGACAAGAAGGAACGAGCGTTTTTGCGGGAGGTTTCATGTGACATGGACTGAACTTTGAGTAAACGGTAGATGACTGCTCACAGAATACAGACCCCTCACCTCAAAAACAGGATAGCTCATCCAAAATCATGGAGGCTGATATGGTTAGACAGATTGATGGACTGGTGAAGACAATCAAGGTTTATAGAACTGGTGGAGACAAAGAAATGATCTCCTCTGTGGGGATACTTCTATCATCTCCACATGGTGACTCAGCTTCCCCTTGAACATCTCTAAGCCTGAAAGCATACTGGTTCCAGTTGTAAATGGAATTATTTCAGTTACTGGCATAGTATTTACCAACTTTACTCATTCAAATATCTGAATGACTTTGACTACACTAGCACACTATATACCTTATAATATTTGATATACTCTAAAAATTAACTCATTTTTCATATAGTGCATTTAGAATGAAATTTTATATTACTACCACAACTTTTTGAAACACAGCATCTATTGCCTCAAATGGAAAGTATCATTGTAAATTAATCCATAACTATAACTACTATTATTAATATAACTACACATACACACATGCTTCTTCTTTTTTTTAACATTTATTTATTTTTGAGACAGAGAGAGACAGAGCATGAATGGGGGGAGGGCCAGAGAGAGAGGGAGACACAGAATCTGAAGCAGGCTCCAGGCTCTGAGCTGTCCGCACAGAGCCTGATGCGGGGCTCGAACTCACGGACCGTGAGATCGTGACCTGAGCGAAGTCGGACGCTCAACCGACTGAGCCACCCAGGCGCCCCCACACATGCTTCTTAAGTCATGCTACTTACCACAAGTGCAAGATGAACCACAGTTTTAGAAAACTTATTAGAAAAGACCTTTTTAAGAGAAGTTTAAATTAGTCCCTTTCCATTTGGCTATCTTAACAAATGCAACATATCCAACTTATTTGAAGGAGGAAATCCTGGTTCCGTATGGAGGCAGAGAAGGGAGAATGTTAGGGATGAATATTTGGAAGAAAATCAATCAGTGGAACAACTTTCCCTGGAATTCTGCCTACGTTCAACGGCCATTAGAAAGAACATCATCACAGTGGCAACACTAAAAGGTCAGTCCCTTTACTCAGAAACAGGTTCCTCTTACTTCGTGCTTTAATTTAAACTCAAAAAATAATAGAACTCTATTTCAAGTGATTAAATACAGATTAAACATTTCCCCTACAATCTGATTTCATTTGTAAATTTGCTCAGCAAATCCTTTCCCCATAAAGAGTAGAAAAGGAAATTTTTAACCAGTTCCCATTTGAATGAGGACTTTAAAAGCTTTTGCTTAAAAGACTCCTGAATTCCTAGTCTTAGCTAATTTCAATTTGCTTTGTGACCTTGAACAATCATTTAACTTCATTGAACCTCAGTTTCCAAACCTGTGAAACAATAGGTCTAGACCAATGTTCCCATGGCTGTGATCCCTGGAACAATAGCATGAGCATCAGAAGGGGATCTGCAAGAAATGTACATTCTCAGGCTGAATCCCAGGCAAACTGCCCAACAGAAACTCTAGGGTGGGGTGCAGCAATCCGTGTTTAAGGAACCTTCCAGGTGATTCTCATGCTAAAATTGGAAAGTCCCCAGGTTAAAGGATCTGAAGAGCTCCCTCAGCCCTGCCATCTGTGAAGGGCTATGATCTTGTAGTCTTTGAATGACAGAGCAAGATATCCTGCTTCGCCAGTGAGAGGGAGAGCTGGCTGGGTTGAGCTGCTTGGAAAGTGCGTTTGCTCTCTGGAGGAGTCACCTGGCCTAACTAATGACTACAGATCCCATGGGGAGAAAAGCCTGGGAAGAGTTTCTCTGGCCACCTGGAAAGGAAGCAGTGACAATATGGGAGAACTCTCTCCTGGTGTTTAGGGATGGGCAGAGGCAGGCAGATAACATCTTCATCAGGTACAGCTTGGCATGCATCACGCATTGTGTATACAAACAGAAATGGTATGTGATTTGTCCCTAGCAATAGGGTTCCCAGAGATATGAAAACTCGCATAAACCACTGTTCTTATTGTTTGTTTTTTTCTAAATTTTATAAGGAGTAGCATTTGGGGAGGTAAATCAATGGAAGACCAAGTAAAGAGAAAGTTCCACAATAGCCGAGGCCACAAGGCATTTTCTGTCCCACAGATTCCTGAGGGAAAAACGATTTTCCCAGCAAACAAATTCATCACAACCCCAGTGGAGCTTGCGCAGATGCAAACGCATAATGGGTGGGAGCTGGCAGGGTGGTGGTGGGGAAGAGGGAGCTACAGAAAGGAATTCTGGCGCCATCTAGTGGCCTATGCGACATGGCACTTGTCCTAACAGACCTATCCAAGGATGGCTGACTCAGAAGCTGCTTGTTTAAAAGAATGCCTTTAATACGGTCTAATTGCCATTCCCCATGGAATTAAGTAAACCCTGAGCTCCCCACCATGCATGAGCACAAAGTGACAGACCAAATGGTAATGGCAGAGATTGGTGGGCAAAAGACTGTGACTGAATCAAAGAATCCTGAATGTATTAACAACTCCTTTCAATGGAAAAGCACTTCACAATTTACATGTGGAATAGCTCATTCCATTCTCAGATTTATTCTGAAAAGCAAGTACCAAGGGAAGAATCACTCCCCACTTTGTAGATGAAAATACTGAGGCCCAGAGGGATGTGATCAATGGCTGCATACAGCAAATGACAGGGACAAAATATCAACCCAAACAGCTCTGTTCAATGCCAAGTACTAAGTTCTCTCAGCCACACTAGAAAATACTCTGGCAAGTTCAGGGTATATGAAACCCAGAAGTCTGTCCCTTCTCCGAGGGTCACCTGAACATGCCATAGATTTTGTGGTTTTCAAATGACAGAATCAAAATCAGTACTTCTACCATTTCCCCTCCCCCCCCCTTTAGAATCTCTCCTGCTTTCCATTCTAAAGAATGTGGAGGGGAAAGCTGTTCTTTCCTTAACAGAGCCTGTACATTGGTTGAGCAGCCAGGACTCAAGTGTATGGAACAAACAAGTGAGCAGACAGACTCTGAAATGACCTCCAGATTGGCTGGAGTAGAGCATAAATGCTTAAATCCTTTAGGGACAAGGAATGAGCAAGGTTCTTCACTACCTAGAAAACAAAACTCATAAACTGAGCAAACTGAGGATGGGAGTCATCCCTGATGCCCCGCTCTGTCCCTACTCCCAGTCCTGGGGACCACTGCATCAGACTCTCTTCTCCTTCCTGTGTTTTGATGCAACTCCCTATATCCGATGTATGCACTACATGACCACGGAAAGCAGATTGTGACACTGTGCCCATTAAAACACCCCAGTGGCTTTCCACTGCACCCTTAGAAGAAAACAGAAATCTTTCACTGCAGCTTGTGGATCCTGGGAGATCCTGCACTTTCCTCTTGCTCCCTTGTTATGCCATTTTCTGCATCATTCACACCTCTCTGCCACCCTAACCTTCTGACAGTTCCCACAGTGAGCCACTCCAGGGGCTGCCTCACATACTGTGCCGCTGATCTTTCTAAAATCAGAAAAAGTACTTCTTGATACGCTGGCACATTCCCTCAGCTCTGTTTAACTGTTACCTTCTCAGAGATTCCTCCCTCCACCTCATCTGCCGTATTATCGTGCTCCATTTTCTGCCACAACAGCCTTTTCCTTTGTCTCTTCCTCTCATTTCCTACTCATCACATGAAAAATTACTTTATTTGATGGTTCATTTATTTATTATCTGTTACCCCAACTACAATCAAGGCTAGGATAGAAAAGATGGTTTCTGTCATATTTGCAGTACAGGACTGAGATCAGAGTATATACTCCATTTCATCTCTGTTACCAGGACTCAATACAGAACCAGATCAATGGATGTTGGTTGAATATATGTTGTCACTTGATTTAAGGAAAATGTGAAACAGAAGTTCACTAGGGAGAAGACAGCCTTTTTAGTAAATAGTGCTGGGTAGGTTAATTGAATATCTACATTAAAAAAATGGATGTAGAACACCTGCAATCCTCAATTACTGCATGTGGGCTGTAAATTAACCCAGCCACCTTAGAAAATTGCTTGGCAACATCTTCCAGAAGTGAACATACTTCCCTGTGACATCATAATTCCTTTCGTGGTTGCACACCCCAAAGCTATATGCAGGGATGTTTCCCCAAGAAGCAATTCAAGAATACTCATTCTGGTAATATCTATTAGTGCTACCACTATTTAACAGTCATTAGCAGTATTAGCAATAGCTGCAAGTTGGAAATAAGCTAAATGCCCACAAACAGTATAATCAATGAAGTTTGATATATGCACAGAATGAAATAGTATTCAGGAGTGAAAAAGAATAAATTATTGCCGTAGCAAACAACTTGAATGAATTCCACTAGCATAATGCAGGGCAAAATAGGTCATGTGTTAAATAGTCCACAGTATATTGTTCCCTCTAGTTGAAGTTCAAAAACAGACAAAACTAATTTCTGGTGATATGAATCAAGGTAATTTTAGGGGATAATTTTAGGGGAGGGAATAGTAACATGTCTGGGTGTTTGTGCTGAATATTATTAATGTGCTGATATTATTCTCTTTCCTAATCTGGGTGGTAGTTACAAGGGTGTGTTGTCTTTGTGGAAATCCATCAAGATTTACACTCTGGATTTGTGCACTTTTCTGTATATAAGTGTACTTCAGTGAAAGATAAAGTTAGATATTTCTTTGATGGAGGAAGAAAAATGGAAGGAAGAGGGGGCATGAGGGAAGGAGAAAAGGAGAAAAATAAGAAAATAATGGAAAGGAAGAAAGAACATAATATTCGTTCAGTTTGGGGATTTCTCATCAAACTGCTGGAACTCCTCCCACCCCACAGCTGAGACCTGCCCATGAGACACACCCAGGTCTGCATTCCATCCTCACTATTTCTGGAAGTCCATCAGCCACATGAGCCCGTCTCCTGGCCACTTCCTCAACACACAGCCTCCCTCTCTGGCAAAGGTAATGGACATACCAGGCTGAGCCCAGATGTTTTCAACCAGTTCCTTCCTAAACTGCGGAAAAGCTATGCCTGGGAAAGCATAGATGCCTACCACTGAATCATTACTAATCCAACTAAACTAGCAGAATCACGGAGGTGCAGCCAAACCATCTAAGGAATGGTTTTGCAAACTTGGAAAAATGTAGTCTGGGAAAAAGAAGTAAGATGCATATGCACTGGGCACACTCACTATTCATTCAGCTCCCCTCTCTTTCTGCCTCCCCTGCCCCCATCTCCTAACGGGAAGCCCCTGCCGCTGAGGTTCTAAGCACTTACAGTTGTAAAGATGAGAGTTACATAGCAGTCTGGTTTCGGTTAGATTACATTACCATCGTCTAAATTAGCAGGACCAAAATCTTGCTGCTATCAGATCTGCCTAGGAGCTTGTTAAAAGTATAGTCTCCAAACCTGATCCCAGACCTACTGATTCAGAAACTCTGGGATCTACAATATTTAGTAGGCTTCCTGACTTATTCTCAAGGAGCAGAGCTCAGGGGTGAAGATGATATATTCTGAATGGTCAGACCTCTGGCGGAATCCCAGTTTTATCACATCCTTGTTGCATAGATTCGGGAGATTTATTTAACTTTCTTAGCCCCACCTTCCTTCTTAGTAACGTGGAGATGATAACTGGATTAATCTCTTAGTGCTGCTCTGAGTTTTAAATGAAATGCTGAGTCCAGCGCCCGTTTGACAAACACGAAGTGCTCAGAAATGTCATGACCATGTCCAACCCTGATGTAAAACCAGTATTTGGAAACCTGTTTTAAAAGCTTTCCCCTCTCTCATTTACACAGGGATGTTAGCACAGTGATTATCGGCTTATACACTGTGTGTTGACAAATTCACACACTCGTGATATGTACTCTGTCCACATATCACTATCACACTCTGGGATATTTTCCTAATAGATGTTATTAGACAGTAAGCTAATTGAGGTCAGGGTTCAGATCTATTTAGCTTACCATTGTATCAGATATATTTAGCTTTTTATGGAGCATTGTACCAGACACAAAGTAGGTGTGCAAAAATAACAATAAATGCATAAATTAATGACCAAAGCATGGGCAATCATGGGCTTCCTCTCAGGGTTCCAGGGACATACAGTTTAGAGCGCGAAGAAGGGAAAAAAGTAATGTCTGACCAAAATTCTCTCTGGAGCACTTAAGACTTATAGGGTTGCGGGAATTCATAAATAAAAATACAGGATGCCTAGTTAAATATGAATTTCAGATAAACAAAAAATGGGTTTTAGCATAAAAATTCCCCATGCAATATTTGGGGCATAGTTACACTGAAAAAATAATCATTATTTATCAGAAATTCAAATTCAACTAGGTCTCCTGTGTTCCACATAGCAACCCTAAAGACCTGTCTGGTCTAGTGTTGAAAATGAGAAACTGTTGAATATGTCAAGGGTGATAGTTAAAAACAAAACCAAAAACAAACAACTCTGTACTGCATAAATATCTGATTAACTCTGTGTGTGTGTGTGTGTGTGTGTGTGTGTGTGTGTGTGTGTGAGAGAGAGAGAGAGAGAGAGAGAGAGAGAGAGAGAGAGAGAAAGGCAGTCTAAGGTTTTCAATAAGATTTTGCCTTTATTAAAGTCCTTTATGGCAACATGTAAAAATTTTAACCATTATGTTTCGTTTCCTGATAGTTTTCTAAAGATTGTAGGGTTCCAGCTTCTCAGCCAGTTCTTTTCTTATGCTGGCTTCTCTAACTAAAATAGAGGCCCATGTTTTAGCTAACAAGTAATTAGCCTTCATAAGAGGTGTGTAAACAAATCATTGACTCATGAACTTTCTAATTGTTCTCACCTATTATTTGATCTGAGCTCATAATGCTGCCACAGAAGAGATTCAAACACTGGCTGGGGATTCAACAGATTGTCTTTAAGGCCCTTCTTCCAGTCAATGAGTTATACCTTCATATACATTTGCATGCATTCATGTATAATCACATTTGTGCAAACATATTTTTTAAGAACTACACTGTCCAGAAAAAAAGTGCTAAATAGGATGTTTAAATGGGAGTTCTGTGAGACTACAGCCCATGCCTTGACTCTCCTGTGCCTCTGCTGACCTGTGATGACCACTTTACTTAATGCTGCCTTGTGACCTCCCCATCCCTTGTCTTCTTAATAATCCCCTATACCTTGCTGTGTTTTTCCTCTTTCTTTTTCATAATATTTATGACCTTCTAGCCTGCCATAAAATTGACTAATTTATTACATGTGTTATTTATTTCTGATCTCCTCTTAGAAGATAAGCCCATCTTCAACAAATGGCCAAGTTAGGCACAGATCCTGTCTTAAGTGCAAACCAGAATACTGAAGAGAGGGTATTTAGGACCTCCCATTGCCCACCCAATATTATCATTACCATCCATGTTTAGAAATAGCAAAAGTTGACCTGATCTTGCAAATAGCCTTATAAAAAGCACTACCTCCTACCTTATTCATGGGAGCAGAGAGTAGAAATGCTACTCTCTGCTCCCATGAATAATTCAGTAGGATTCAATGTAAGAAATGCAGTAAATATGGATTCCAATGACCGGTGTTTCAACTCTAGCTCTGGTAACAGCACCACAATCTCACACCAATCACAGAAGAGTCCATCTTCTCATCTGTGCAATGAAGGGGCAGTGCCAGTTGAACTCAAAGATACCTCTGTATCTAAAGATACTCTGATTTAAAGTCCCTGAAACCCTACATCAATGTTAAGGCCATTAGAAACAAGAGGGTGAAATAAAATGGTATATATGTCTGGAAAGAGGCAAGGCAAGGGAACTAATGACATCACAAGGAATCTGGAGAAAGTGGGCCAATTAGAAAATTGTGTTTATTTTACCCTTTGTAGGGTACCAGCAATTTAGATAGCTGGATAGAGAAGCAGAAGAAATAGAATACTGTTCTCAACCATTAGAAGAAGAAAATATCGATGTAAAGTCATTTGTTATAATTACTTTAACCCATAATTTTGTATAGTCAATTACTCCATTTTTATGATCTAATAGTGCCTTGTTTACAATAATGACTATAAATTTTAGGGCTTATTGAGAACAGACAGTGTGCCAAACACTAATCACTTTGCACAAAGTGTCTAATTTGAAGCTCATGACAGTCTCTGTGGAGGTACTGAATGTGATCCCTGTTCACAGGTGAACAAACAGAGGCTTGAGGTGATTAACTAATGTGGCCAATATCACATGGTCTGTAAAAACAAAGCTGGAAGTTGAGCTCAGATGGTTGTACAGGGCATGTACCCTGAACCCACTACCCACTCTGAAGTGCCTTCTCTCTGCTCTGGCAGTAATCATGCTGTGTTATGGGTGCCATGTTGTATCTTTCTCTGTTTCAAGTATTGCCTTGTTCCTGAACACAAGCAGAGACAATATTCTTCACCCTGCCTACTCTTTGTCCAAGGGAAAGTCTTAGGCACAATCATAGTGGGGAGAGAATGTCTGTTGTGATACCTTAGAACAAATAATATCTTTATCTTTTCACCTACATCTTGAGAGGTGTCATATTTCATTTCCCTAATTGTGCCAATGAATTAAATTATTTAACCAACAAGGCTTCAAGTCCTTTTAAAAAAAAGAGAGGAGGGTTGGGGATAATAAAAATTTAAATATTGGCTTAGGCTATAGATACATAAGAAAATGGCCTAAATAATCCTGGAAACAGTAACTTAATGCAAAATTGATTTTAAAGGTCATTAAGAGAAAGCCCCTCAACTTAAAAAAAATTCATTCATGCATGTACTCATTTATTCTATAGATAAGCATTAGATGCTGGGAATTCAAATGTGAACAGTAAAAATGTGGTCTTAATCCTGAGGTCTCAATCCTTTCTTATGCTGTCTTCTTTAACCAGGAGTTTACAATGTGTTTGTGAATACGTGTGAGTGTGTGTGTGTGTGTGTTTTGGACAGGAAGAGTTGGGGTATAGGGAAAGGCACACAAGGAATGCTGATTTCTAGCACAGCACAAAAGCATTGTTGTAGAAAACTTGAGAGGTTTATAGAACCCAAGAAGAAGGGCATTTAGCCCAGACTTCCCACAGGCAGAAGTGTGCCAGAAAAGGCCTCAGCTGTGAAAGGATATTGTAGTTAAGACTTGAGGAGGAATAGGAGTCAATAAAGGGGCAAATGGGTAAGAACGGTACTATCTTTTTGCCTACCAAAAAACCATTTCCACCTTCACTTTTGTTCAGAGAAGTTGAGTTTAAAAGATATCAAGGGAAGATGGCTGCCTGAAAAAGGTCCCTTACTACCTGTTTACAGGAAGGCACATACACAGAACCTGCCTGCCTCACACAGAAAGCTACTTTGTGTCTCTGAAAGCTGTTGTGTAATATTGGAGCTGCTGCAACTATCTTGTGACCATGAGGCAAAGGCCAACAGAATCATAAAGCCAATTTTCTCAGAGCCTTTATAGTATTGAGGTGCTGAATCAGTGCTAGCAAACATTCATTTTAAACATATCTTTAAGTGAGAAAAATAAAACTTTTGTTTAAGCCACCGTTGTGATTTCTGTTACTTGTGGCTGAAAATACTTCCAAGCAGAAGACAGTCTGTGGGGTACAGAGTGGTACAGGTAAAAGGCTGGAGGATAAAGGAACGTTAGCATTTTTCAGGATGTAAAAGGAGCTTCAGAGGAGTTGGATGGTCACAGGCAGTTAGGAACGAGTGATGAGAGAGGCACCATAGCTTGCTTACCTTTCGTTCTTAATTCAGCAAACGTTTAAGGAGTAAATATTTTCTTCGGGTACTATTCTGGGCACTGCTCCCAAATAAAATAAACAATCCCTGCTCCCATGGAGTTTGCATTCTAGGGGGTTAGGAAGTTCTCTTGGTGCAGTTTTAAAAAAATGATGAAGGAAGACCTCACTGAAAATGTGACCTTTGCACAAACACCTAAAGGAGATGGAGAGCAGGTCACGTCAATATCTAGCAGAAAAGCATTGGCAGACAGAGGGACCAGAAACAGCAAAGCCCTCAGAAGAGACTGTGTCCAGCACTTTCAAGGAATCAGAAGGCCGGTGTGGCTGGAGAAGAGTGATCCAGAGAGAGTCCTCACAGGTAAGCCTGGAGAAGTACCGGGGAGTAAGACAGTATGCTGGACCCTGCAAGTCGTTCAAAGGCTTTGTTTATGACTTAAAATGAGCTGCAAATATGTTGGAGGGCTTTGATCAGAGGAGTGGCATGATGTCTCAAGTTTCATAGGATGACACCTGTGAAGTTCAGAATAGACATGGGGAAAGGGGGCAGAAGTATAGAGACTACTAAAGTTGAGAAACTACTTTAATAATGTGGGCAAGTGATAATAGTGGTGTGGACAAGGAGGGTCTTGGTAAAAGTAGTGAGAAGTGTTTGGGATTTCTTTCTCTGACGACTGAATGCCAGGGTTTTCTAACGGATTGAATGTGAGCTATGAGAACAACAGAAGAGTCAAGACTAATTCCAAGGGATATACCCTGAATAACTGAAAAGATATATTTGTGATCTGTAAAGATGGGAAATACTGTGTGTGGGGAGCATGAGTTTGGTTTTGGATTTGTCAATCTTGAAATGTAGTATAGATACATAAGTGGAGATGTCAGATACATGGATGGATATATGAGCCTGGAATTTAGTAGAGAGTCTTGGGATGGATGTAGAAAGGTAAGCAATCTTCCAAATAGAGATGGTATTTAAAGTCACAGGACTGGAAGAGATCACCAAGATAGTGAGAGGAGGGAATGAAGAATTTCAAAGACTGACAGCTGGTGCATTTCTGTAATAAGAGATGTCAGAAATGAAGACAAATAAGCAAACAAGACTGAGAAGGAGCAACCTGGCAGAAAAGACATGAGCTATGGTGGACTGGAAGCCAAGTAGAGCAAGTGTTTCAGGAAGGAGAGAGGGAAAGGTGAGTTGGCATCACACCATGAGTTAGTTAATGCTGATTTTAGATTGCAAATCTACTCATTCTAACTCCAAACACTGGGGAAATGTTAGAGCGATGTCACCAGCTCCTGCCTGCTTCACTCACAGACTAAGTGAATCACTACAATATTTTCTATTAATTTGGCAGAATGAAGAAAAGTCAATGTTGGGAGTCTACACTCTGGTAGTGAAAGAGAATAGTAACATTGTCAGGATTAGTGGATGTGCAAGGATCTTCTTTCCTTCTTTCCTACCTTCCTTCCCACTCCCCCCCTTCCTTCCTCCCTTCCTTCCTAGATAAAGCAGTCATTCTTTAAAAATGACAGACTGCTTTTCCAGCCAGTGGATGAGCCAAGATTGCTTAGGAAGCATACCAGCAGGATTAACAGCCCTGGTGAGTCTTTATCATATAACTATGCATGTCAAGTAATATGAGAAATTCCTAAGAAACAGAAGAGGATAAAACTAGAGAGAGAGTTTAAAAGTCTCAGCTTCGTGCATCATTAATGAACAAGAAGGAAAAGAGAAGCCCATCTCTCTTCTGTATGGAGAAATGATGGAACAAGAAACTCTTATCATACCACTCTCTGTGCTTCATAAAATATGAGTAACTTTTGGCAGCCAGTCAAAATGAAAGAGGAAATATGCAAAACACACAGGACTCTTCTGCATATACAGGGTGAGATAGGAGAAACAAGAGCTTCAAGGTTGATTTGCTGAAGATGGGAAGGTAAACTATTATACATACATACACACACACACACAGACACACACACATATATACATACATACATACATACACATAAAATATTCTGGATGTTGCAGCAAGTGTCAAACACATTTTCTACACTGACTATCTTAATTTGTGCCTCCACATGCTACTTTTGGCTTCTAAGGAATGAAATTACCTTTTATCAACTTTTTTTTTAAATCCCTTACCCATAAATTTTGGCACCAAGAACACTCAGAAAAAAACTGTACTAAACTTTCCTTTAAGAAAGTCCTCTTATTTTCATAAATGGAGAAATCAATTATGTAAATATTAAACAGCTCAAGATAATTTACTATTTTCAAATATTCCAAGGCACATTAAAGCATCCAGGAATACATAACAGTTGACAAAATAATTACTTTTGCTTACAATGAATCATTAATACAGGTCCCCTAAGGACTTCTATCCCAAAACACTCACTTAGCCTATTTATTTATTTCTTTATTTAAAATTTATTTATTTATTTATTTATTTATTTATTTATTTAGAGAGAAAGAGAGTGTGTGAGCTTGGGAGGGGCAGAGAGAGAGAATCTCAAACAGGTTCTGGGCTGTCAGCGCATAGCCCGTTGCAGGGTTTGATCCCACAAACTGTGAGATCATGACCTGAGCCAAAATCAAGAGTCGGTCCCTCAACCGAGTCACTCAGGCACCCTTCTTAAACCTATTTAAACACAAACCACAAAAGGCAGTATTTGGAAGGAGCTAGGGTGATACAACTAAATTTTGTTAGGGGTGCCTGGGTGGTTGAGTCAGTTGAGCATCCAACTTTGGCTCAGGTCATGATCTCATAGTTTGTGAGTTCAAGCCTTGCATCAGGCTCTGTGCTGACAGCTTAGAGCCTGGAGCCTGCTTCAGATTCTGTCTCCCTCTCTCTCTGCCCCATGCTCTCACTCTCTCTCTCTCTCTCTCTTGCTCTCAAAAGTAAATAAACATTAATAAATACATTTTCTCAAAACATAAATAAAATAATTTAGTTTGTTGAACATCATTCTACCTATATTGTTTCCTGTCACTATTGTCATAACAGATGTATTGCCAAATCTAACTGGAGTTTTCCAAATTCAGTGCAAGGTAAAGAAATTTGACTCGACTTGGGAATTTGCATTATGTGTGCCAAAGACTATTATCTGCATTTTCTTTTAAATTTTTTTTTTCAACGTTTATTTATTTTTGGGACAGAGAGAAACAGAGCATGAACGGGGGAGGGGCAGAGAGAGAGGGAGACACAGAATCGGAAACAGGCTCCAGGCTCTGAGCCGTCAGCCCAGAGCCTGATGCAGGGCTCGAACCCACGGACCGCGAGATCGTGACCTGGCTGAAGTCGGACGCTCAACCGACTGCGCCACCCAGGCGCCCCTATTATCTGCATTTTCTACAGGGGTTAATGATAAATCTAAAAAGCAAACAAACAAATAAACAAACAAAAACAACAATTTTTATAGCTGGATAAAAATTTTAGAAATTATACAATCCAGACCCTTTATTTTACTGAGGTGGAAAATACAGCTCAGAGAAGTAAGTGACTTGCCTAAAGTCACACAGTGAATTAGCAAAATCTACAGTTTTGTTTCACTTATTGAGAGTAACAGCAATTTTCTCAAACAAGCTCCTCTGTCCTAAGTGTGAATTCAGTCTCTTTAGACATACTCCAAGTGCATCGCTCTTTTTTCTAATGGTTTGCCAACAGGTAATGCTGGTATTTTTTTTTT
The DNA here is from genome assembly GCF_016509475.1 of Prionailurus bengalensis. Classification (NCBI taxonomy): domain Eukaryota; kingdom Metazoa; phylum Chordata; class Mammalia; order Carnivora; family Felidae; genus Prionailurus; species Prionailurus bengalensis. The sequence continues at coordinate 77,858,118 of NC_057359.1, read as the reverse complement.
TTTTTATATATTCTTTAATCTAGCCATGGTGATAAGCACTTAGGTTTGTGGAGAACTTCACAGAGTTTCTATTTGCAAAGATTTCTCACATCCATTCCCTAGCATGACTGCGTACATGAGTATGAACAGATGGAATTAACCTGATAGGGAAACTGAGGCTCATATTTAAAGATTTGTCCAATGTGGCTTACCCAGATAATTGGAGCTGAACTGAATCCAGGTAGATGATTCTAAACAAAGTCAAATGACCTGAATCTAGTTCCTAATTTCAGTACCCACACACAAAGAGACAATATTGTCCTCCCTTGCTGGTGTTTTGAGGTCTTCTAAATCCATTCAATTCCTTGGTAAATTTACTGAATTGAAAGAAGAAACAAATAAGAAAACCCAGGTTTAGGTTTTATTATTTATATGCATATGACGTGTGATCTTCATCCACATTATGCAAAAAAAAAAAAAAAGTTTGTGTTTTATTTCCCCCCCTCAAAGCTTCCCTTCTTCCAAAGAGCTACTAAATAAGATGGTTTATTTCACATGATTGATTACAGGAATTCTGCTCATATATCCAAGGGCTGACATTTTAAATCACATCTTCTTTTCAATTGAAGGGAATGAAATGATTTTCATATCTTGACATGATTGATTATTTGGAAACTGAAGCCAAAAATCTTTAAGAGTTCAATCTATAGCTCCCACCAGCTGATAGGATATTATCAAACCTTATTAAAATCATGCATGGCTTCCAACTGCAGCTTTATATCTGACAGTAAGCAAATATAATGGCCCTCTGCCTTCAGATTGCACTTTGTATTAATGTGGTGGTTGATATATCTATTTATGAAAGGATTATAGGTGATGTAAATTTTACCTTTACAGATAAATGGTAATCCCTTTGTGTTTAATCTCCATAAGAGATTGGGGGAATCTAAAATAGTGATGGGGCTGCATGTTTGTCAGAGGCAGATCTATAAAGAGTTTCTGCTAGCAAACTGCTATTCCCAATAGGATACCTCTTCCTGATTTTTCTAAGGGTCTCTCCCTTTAATCCAAACCCTGAGAAGTATCTCAGCTATAAAGATGAGTCACCAGGGCATACAGACTGAAATTTATACACTCCTGTGTAAGTCGACTTATCAAAAGAAAAGGTTTCACTCATCTAAGACACAGAGCAGGAGATGGAACATAGAGACCAGCCACTGTTCTGAGGGTTGGCACATTTATGGGAAAATCGATGCTTAAGTTATCATTTCCCCTGCTTTAATTATAATTCCAATTTTCTTTTTGGATGGTGCAGATCAAATAAAAATAGGCCGTGTCTCTTCATTGTAAACACCACCCCATAAATCTGGGCTCTGTCGTTGCTGGACTCTATCTCAGGCATTCAACCCAGCTCCTTTGTACCTAGAGTTAATTTCAGTTGTAAGCTTTGCCAGCGTCAAATGGCAAGTCTCCTAATCACCTAGTGGCCCTACAGAAGCACCAATTAAGGGGATACCCAAAGCTCAGATTCTCCTAAGAAGTAAATAAGCAAAAACCTCCCTTTAAAAAAGTTATTCAGTAGACAACCAACATCCTGAAGGGAAGATCCAGATCTCTTTCATAACTCACAGAGATGGGCGATGGACTCTCATCTTATAGCATTGGTACAAGTACAACAGATAGGACAGTGAACAAGAATGGTGTAGCTGCCCTGGTACTCAGAGAGTGTACCACTCAATGGCTGAACAGTACAACTAAACAAGAAAAGGTAATAAAAAAGTGATGAGTGCTGTATCAGAGAAAAATACATCCAAGCGAATACGCTAAGGAATACGTTCCTTAGCACAAGAACGTAAGCAAGGGCCCTTTGTAGGAATGCTGCATGGATGCAGGGGAGATGAGGCAGTGTCCCGGAGGATCAGGCACAGAGGCGGGAGGAGTCTTCTAGGAAGAAGGAGCAGTAAGTAGAAGGATGCCATGGTGAGCTGTTCCTAGAGTATGGGTGGTTTGTTTGATGTGCGCCAGACCAGGAATGGCCTTACTACTCATGATGAAAAAGTCTCACCTGACTCTGAAGGAAATGGATATTCTCTCAAAATGTGTTTTGAGCAGAAAATTATATGACCGTTTTTGTGTTTTAGAATGTAGTAGATATGCAGTGAGTCTGGAATGAAGACATTTCTATTACTTATGGTAAGAATGACTAACATTTTGGGGCACTTCTCATTCTCCAAATTTCCCCATCAAAAAATGCTATCTTACCCTCAAAGTGCCTATTAGTGAAAATGATTTAGACATTACATGCATCTCAAAGATGAGAAAACGGACTCCTATAAATTCAATGGCTTTCCTAAATGTCACAAACCTTGTTATGGGTCACCATATAAATCATATAAATATAAATCATTCTGTTCCCAGCTCCCCAAAATGACATTGCACCCTAAAATTCCAATAACCTGATAAAAAATACTAAATTTGGAACAAAACCAACTACAAATTTCAAGTGCTGAGGAAAATTTAAAACTTTGTTCACTTATTTGATTACATTAAAGTTGGCTTTACTGCTCAAAACACCTCAAGGATCACTTGAACATTATAGTAAAAGATTAATATTTGTCAAATGAATGTTTAGTGTTTTGTGTAAAAGTTTTGCTGTTTCCGTTGTTTTTCATTTGTTTTATCTTGTTTTATTTAGAGTGTGTGGTTAGTGGGATCAAGTAAAAGGCTGCTGGTCATGGCTGAGCTCACAAAACGGTGTCAGACAGAAACCAGTTTGTGTGAAAACACAACCATAGTGCCAGAGGTGACCATGAGCAAATATGCTCTTGGAAATTTGTGGGAACCTTTGGGAGAGTTGAGACTTCAGCAGAACACAAACTGGGGGTCAAAGTACATAAAATCCGGGAGTCCTTGCTGTAATCCAGGGTAGAAACAGTGACGCTGAAATAACACCCCAAATCTTCCTATTGTAATGTTTGCCTCTCTTCCCTAGCAACATCCTGACAACCATGGTTGCAGCCATCCCCTCCATGGCGTTGACTTATATATTTATGTTGTCAACACTGATATCACTGCTTAGTACTAGATTCGTTTTTCCAAATGCCTGTCAGACATTTCCACAAGGATGTTCCCCCTTTCATATTCAATAGTACCAAAATTTACTCCTTATTCCTTCTGCACAAATTGGTCCTTACGTCTTTTACTTCATGAATCACCACAACCAAATCCCCCAACTAAAAATTTTACAACTTTTGTCTACACCCTATCCAAATTACCACCTCTCATATCTGAGGAATTTCTTAAGATCATTTACTTCTGCATCCTTAATGGCCTGTTCCAAGCCCCTCCTTTCTAACCCCACCACTGTAGCCCTGATTCAGGGCCCCACCACTCAAACAATCGATGTACAACACCATGAATTTTTTCTCTTATACTTGAAGATCCATTTCTTCCACAGTCTTAGCATCCCCCCCACCATTATCTTACTAAAATAAGACTAAATTCCATCAATACAAAAGCCTGTAAGTGAATGTTAACTGTAGTGTTATTTGTAATTGTTGTTTGTAATTGTATTTGTAATTGTTATTTGTAATTGTAGGGTTATTTGTAATAACCCCAAACTACATACAATTCAAATGTCTTCCTTACATTGGTGAATGAATAAACTATGATGCATCCACACCATGGAATCCTACTCAGCCATAAAGCAAAGGAAATACTGACACATGTAGTGACTTAGATAGATCTCAAGGGCCTTAGGCAGTTTCTTTTAGTGATAGAATAGGTTCTGTATACTAATTTTGGTGCTGGTTACACTATATGTATGTAACAAAATTACAAAGCCATATATATATACACAAAAACAAATGAGTACATGTAAAACCCAGTAAGACCAGAATGAGCTCTGTATTTTACTTAATAATATTGTACCAATCTCAGTTTCCTGGTTTGGGTATCATATTATAGTTACATAAAATGTTAGCAGTGACGGAGGCTCAATGAAGGCCATGGAAACTTTGCATTATTTTTTTTGCAAATTCTTACCAGGTCTTATATTATTTCAAAATTTAAACGTTGAAAAAAAAAAAGAGTTCCTCTCTCAATGTTTTACTGTATTTTCTTTGATTTCAGAATGAAGTCTAAATCGATGACCCTGAAATTTAAGGTCATGGTTTCTCTTCCTAATCTCATTCTTCCATAATTCCTTACAGTTACATTATTATACTCAAAATTAATTTCCTAAATAGGTCATGTACTTAGTCACAACTGTGTATTTTCACCTATTTTCTATGAAATATTTTAGGAAATCTTCATGATAATCTCTAATTGTTCTTACCTTGACTGTATTTATAGCAGAAGTCACTGAAACTCAAGCAAGTTAGATCACAGAGCTAGCAGGAAAAGAAGGATTTAAACCAGGTCTTTTTGACTCCTTGGTACCATATTTATTTATGTATGCTGATGTTCAGATTACTTGCTTGCATGTGAGACTAACATGGCCCATGCCTTATGCTTGTAATCTTCTATATTGCTATATTGCATAAAATAGGTGTTCAGTAAGTGATTGAGAAATGAAAGTGACCTGAACTCCATGATGTGCTATTTTAGGCACACATAAATCATCATTTTGCAAACTGAGTGGAAAGGGCCCTGATAAGTGTAAATAAAGATTTAAAATAAAAATGATTATTTGGGGCTCCTGGGTGGCTCAGTTGGTTGAGTGTCTGACTTCGGCTCAGGTCATTATCTCACATTTCGTGAGTTTGAGCTCCACGTTTGGCTCCGTGCTGACAGCTCAGAACCTGGAGCCTGCTTCAGATTCTGTGTCTCCTTCTTTCTCTGCCTCCCCCCCCTTCTCTCTCTCTCACAAAACTAAATAAATGTTAAAAATTTGTTTTAAATGATTACTTAATGGAAACAAGCTAGTGATCTGAAATTAGTGGATGAGTGCCTGAGTATTTGCAGAAGCTTCTCCAGATCATCAGGAAGTTCTTCCACCCACAGAGATGTGAGCCACACTAGAAATTATGGGCTTAGCACTAAAAACATGGCATTTTCTGTCTATTGCTTCCTGTGAAGGGAGCTTCAGTTTTCACAGCCCAAGGCAAGAGACGAGAGATATAAGTCAGCAAGGAGTCCAGTGTGAAATGTGTAAGCAAGCAGGTGTAGGAAGTCCCACAAAATCTTATTTTGAACTCTACATCATCTTTTGAAGTTAAGACAGACTCCATCTGTAGGAATAGTATTTCAATGTCCATCTACCTAGGCATTGTTGACAACACGGAGCAGTATAGTGAATACAAAGCACCCAAGAATACATATACACACACTCATACACACACAATGCTGCAGTTTTACAGGCTTCATGGGATACCTTGAACCCTTCCTAAGACATTTAGTACAAACTATTTGATATAGATGGAATACCAAGTTTGAAGTTCAAAGAACTAAGCAATGCAACTTTGAGTCAATTATTTTATTTTCTTGCCCTTTACTTTTTGACTGACAAACCAGAGCAAATAATAACTTTACTACTCTACTGAAATGATTTTAAAAATCAGGAAATAGAGGCATGTGAAAGTATCACATATACTGTGAAGTTATAAAAGATATCAAATATGAATGCAAATATCTGGCCTACTACACCGAGCAAAGGTAACGGCATTTGAAAATTAGTGAACACTGAAGAGTTGTGAGACTCATAAAGAAAAGGTGGTTTCTAATTTACCTGTTATCTCTAAATTCAGTTTAGTCCCAATATACATGAATTCAGATGACAATGGTAGAGAAGTATTAGGACTGTTTCAAAATATTCTGATACTCCTTGTGGGTACATAGAAAGAATGTGACCATATGAGTTATTCTGGCCAATGGGATGTAAGAAAAATTATGGGTATCACTCCCAGGTGGAAGCTTTAAGATACAGGATGCAATGTACTGTATTTCCCTCTTCTGCAACATTGATACTGGAAATGCATCTAGAGGTAGAATCTAATGAGATGAAACTCCATCCATCTGAATGCCTGAGCAACTACAATAAGCATACTCCCTTCTGACCAATTTTGTACATGCAGTGTGAACAAGAAGTAAATTTGTTGTGTTAAGTCTCTGTGGTTTTGGACTGGTTTCTTTTCACACATAATAGAGCCTATCTTGATCTATACACATTATATCAAACACCATGCCCTGTCCAGTTTCAATTCCTACCCTACCCCAACTCCCAGTGGATTACTTTAATAAGCTAAATTAGATATTTTAAATCCTTAACAGGATTATATCTTATAAACTGCATATAACACATAAGACTAAAAAGATGGATGCATTATTTCACTGCTTTTACAGACAGACATTTGCCATGTCAAGATATATTTAATTCTTCTCCCCTGAACCTGAGTTTGCCTTAGTAACTTGTTTTACTAATAGAATGCAGTGGACTACCAAAAACAGGTTATAATAAAAGGTAAAACCTCTGCCCATAACTCTTGGAATGCTTCCCCAAACAACCTAGCTGCCATGCTTGAAAAGTCAAAGTCAAATGATGAAACCACATGTAGAGTTTTCAGTTGACAACTCCTGCTGATCTATCAGCCCTAAATCAGAATCAATTCCATCCATGTGCGCACACTATCTTGAATACTAAGTAAAACCTTCACATGACTACAGACCCAGTCAACATCTGACTGCAATAACTAGAGAGACCCCCACTTGAGAACTTCCTAGATGGTAACAAGCCACCTATGTGATAATGAAATGTGAGAAATACAACAGATAATAAATCATTTTAAGTCACTAGGTTTTAGGATTGTTTGTTATACAGCGATAGATAATCTGAGTTCTGCGTGTTATATCAACTCTATAAAATGTAAATACTAATGCATATCTCATAGGATTATTGTAAAGATTAAATTCTGTAATGTACATAATATGCTTTCCATAGTGTCTATAAAACGTCATGCATCAATCAAAATATTTTTGGTCATTAAAAAAAATCCTCAAATTTTACGGGATTAAAAGAACAACTTACAATTCTCCCTCATTCTACTTCTCCAACAAGGTTGAATCTGGTCACTAAGGGACCCAAGATGATAGGGGAATGAATACTTTGAATTTTGTTGTTTCTTGTGCAAGATGAAGAAGGGAGCTCTGGGGCTCAGACTCTGGCACTTAAATGAGCTGGACTGGAAACACAACATACATATCCATTCATTATCCTGAATTGCAATGGGTGGCAAGTAACATCCTACCATTTGCTCTGGGAACAGGGAGAAGTTGAAGCACTTGGCCAAGATCATGATAACACACTGTGTGCTTGTTTCCATAAAATTATTCCAACGTTAACATACCATACTTTACCTATTTGTTTTGTTATTGTCTGTCTCCTGCTAGAATATAAGCTCTATGTAGACAGATATTTCTGTCCAAAGTGTTATGTCCAAGCACCCAGAGATAGCAGAACTTGCGCATAGCAGTTACTTACTATGTATACAATACAAATATGGGTTATCAACCGACTCCTCCTCCACCTCTCCATCATCACATCTTAATATTAGTGGCCACATAAACTTCATTTTTAAAGATATAAACTAAGTGGGATGCCTGGGTGACTCAGTCAGTTAAGCGTTCAACTTCAGCTGAGGTCATGATCTCACAGTTCATGAGTTCGATCCTTGCATCAGGCTCTCTGCTGTCCGCACAGAGCTCGCTTCGGATCCTCTGTCTCCCTCTCTCACTGTCCCTCCCTGGTGCATGCTCTCTCTCTTTCCCTCAAAAATAAATATTTAAAAAACACATGTATTTAAAAAACTAACAAATAATAAATAAGTAAATAAAGATACTTAGTAAGTAAGTGGAGAGGTATAGCCTAGAGAATATCACCAGGAAATGAAAATTAAGCATAAATATCTGAAAGACTTTTCACTTAAAAAGAATTCTGAATAATTATTTTAATTTTAAAAGTACAGTTAGTACTAATGGATTTATGTATGTGATTCACCTATTGGGTATATACGTTCTGGGGTCACAAAAACCCAAGGTTGGATCTGGGCTGCCCAGTTTACCAACTATGTGATATGGGTTATAAACCACAGGTATTAAACCAAACCTCACTTCTTACACATCTCACTCTTCATTTTCTCATGGTGACTTGAAAGTGTAAATTCTCATGTGTTTGGAATTACCACTCTCCCTCCCATTGTTCTGATTCTGTGTTCTCTTCCAGGTCCTCCTGCTCTCTCTCGTTACAGAGAAATACTCCAGCCCAATCATCTCAGTGGTGCAAAACAATTGCAGTAAATAATGTTAGGTTGCTGGTATCTTCTCTCCAGTAATTATTACATCCTGCTTTCCTCCACCACGGCCCCCGCTTCTTGGCAATACTTGACAGCTGGATAAAGAGATTTCGTAAAGGACAACAGGTTCTGAGAGGCGGAAGCTGGATAGAAGCAGAGTATTCCAAATCAGAAAAAAAGAGGGCATCAAATCATCAAGCCATCCTTTTGTAACCAGCTCTATGGTATGTGAAATTAAAGAATAGGCAATGTGTCACTAGTAATACATGATGCTTTCCTGACACACAGAGCCATCTTTGGTTTACTCAAGAGTAAACATGATCACTGAGCTGCACACAGCAGAAATGTTTAAAGTATATAGACAAAAATAAAATCTTTATTTATAAGTTCTAAAACAAGGATAGTCAGGGGTTTTTATAGGGAGGGAAAGGTTATCTTTGCAACAAAGAATTTTTGTTGCTCCTCAAAAGATAAGCAAACTTTGGGAACAACAAAGAATCTCTGATTAATCAGACTCCAACAATATCAATCCCTTGATTAACCTGACTATGTAACCAAGAATTTTAAGAGGCAGATGGTAGTAAATGGTAGGTAAAATATCTGATCCCAAGGACATTTTCTTTAACTCAAAAGCAAGGTTTTAGACTCACCATATTTCTAGTGATATGGATATCATATATGCCCCCCCTTTTCTTCTATTAGCCAAAAATAAGAAAAATGTGTATTTGTAAATCTGTGCTTTTTTTGATACTTTATATTGTCTGTATGCTTTATTTCCACTGTACCTATAAAAAGAAGACATTTACAATATTGATAGCTCCTGTAACAGAACAAGTACAGCTCCAAATATGACTAGATCAAGAGATTCAACTGATGTCATCACAACATGTTTTTGTTCTGTCTTGTGGGTAAGTAGTCTTTCAGCTGTGGTTTCTTCTGTAAACCTTCCTACTGAAACAGATTTTCCTCATGTTGTAGCACAGAGGGCCATTGGCAGCCTCAGGCTTACCTGGGTGTTAGTGCCCACTGTCACAGAAAGAACTGATTCTTGGTGGGTGGTTCCTGATTTTTGATCAATCTGGCTTCAGCTATATTCCTATCCCTGAACAAATCACTTTAACTAGACTTCTCCAGTATTGCAATTGGTCACTCCTGTGTCATATCCTTACTTTAATACCAGACATAGACTTAGACCACCAGAAATTCAGACTGAAAACTGGAGCAGATTTCCTCCACTGGACAAAGATATTTTCAGTATGTTATTTTATATGATTACAACAACCTCATGAGAAAAAAAAAAAGAGACAATTTGTAGGAGAGGTAGCTTGGGAAAGTAGAAAGATAAGATAGGAATCTTAGAGGCCAGCAGTTATCAAAGTATTTCTGACTTTCTTAAATTGTTTAGCTCTGTGCCTTCAGTTAAGCTAAACAGCTTATAATGACCTCAGTTTCTTAATTCCTAAAATAAGTATGACATACATCATTATAACAGACATTAAATAAGACATAAAAAGAAAAAAATTATACTGTTGTAATACCCTGTGTAATAAACAACCTCAAATTTCAGTGGCTTACAATAAGTTTATTTTTCAACTCTATGATTTGACTTATGATTGTGCTCTGACTCTGCTTGGCTCTTGGCTATACATATATTCACATCTGCTCAGCATGTTTGCTCGTTCTGTGACCAACAGCTACCCAGGGTATCTTCTTCTGATGGCAGATGACAGAAGCATAAGAGGATAGGGCAAAACATATAAACACACCTAATGGCTCTATTCACATTATATCTATTGACATCTCATAGGCGAGATCAAGTCACATGGCCAAGTCCATCACTGGGGTAGGCACTACACTCTCCCTACTCAGCTCAGAGGCTTTAAAAAATCACTTGGAAGAGGCTGTTGGTGTATAATTCCATCACAGGGAAGGACTGAAGAATTGGGAATAATAACCCAATTGACCAGAAAACCATAGTTGGCAATCAATTGATAAAGAAAGAAAGAAAGAAAGAAAGAAAGAAAGAAAGAAAGAAAGAAAGAAAAATAAATTATCATTGCAATTCACCCTTTGAAAAACCACATTAGATTTCGTTAGGTTTTAGGATAAGGGATTTATGAATATGGAAAGTAGCTGAAATCTGATGTAACACTCTTCATTGCCTATTTGTCTCTATACTTCTTCCTGTGATTAGCAGGGTTCCCACAGTAGCTCTGCTTCTGGCTTCTATCTCCACTGGCACCTCACTTCCAGTATTTACAGACTGGCTACATACCACATGTCTCCTGAACCTTCTACACATAACCTGGATCCTCTATTCTCCCTTCTTGGTCACAGTAAGAACAAGTGATATCTGTCACAGCCATTTCAACAGCCCATGACAGTGTCTATCACATATGAGTTAGTCAATAAATAGTCATGGATTCCCCGGAAATAAATCCACATGATATGGTCAATTAATCTACAACAAAGGAGGCAAGAATATGCAATCTGGAAAAAAAAAACAGTCTCTGAAACAAATGGTGTTGGGAAAACTGGACAGCTACGTGCAAAAGAATGAAACTGGAGGACTTTCTTACACATTCACAAAAATAAGCTCAAAATGGATTAAGGACCTAAATGTGAGACCTGAAACAAAAATTCTAGAAGGAAGCATAGGCTGTAATCTCTCTGACATTGGTGGAAATGATATTTTTATAGATATGTCTCCTGAGGGAAACAAAAGCAAAAACAAACTATTGGGACTACATCAAAATAAAAAGCTTCTGCACAGCAAAGGGAACAACCAATAAAAATTAAAAGACAACCTCATGAATGGGAGAAGGTATTGTCAAATAACATATCTGATAAAAAGTTAGTATCCAAAATATATAAAGAACTTATACAACTCAACATCCAAAAGACAAATAATCTGATTAAAAATGGGTAGAAGACATGAATAGACATTTCTCCAGAGGACATACAGATGGCCAACAGACACATAAAAAAGATGCTTAACATCACTCATCATCAGGGAAATGCAAATCAAAACCACAATTAGATATCACCTCACATCAATCAGAATGGCTAAAATAAAAAACTCAAGAAACAAGTGTTGGAAAAGATATAAGAAAAAGAAACCCTGTTGCACTGTCAGTGAGAAGGCAATACTGTCAGTATTTTCACTGTGGAAGACAGTATGGAGGTTTGTCAAAAAATTAAAAGTAGAACTACTCTGTGATCCAGTAATTGCATTACTGGGTATTTATCCAAAGAATACGAAAACACTCATTCAAAGAGATATATGCACGCCTATGTTTACTGCAGCATTATTTACAATAGCCATGATATGCAGGCAGCCCAAGCATCATTCAATAGATGAATGGATAAAGAAGATGTGATGTGTGTGTGTGTGTGTCTGTGTCTGTGTGTGTGTCTGTGTGATGGAATATTATTCAACCATAAAAAAATAATGAAATCTTGCCACTTGCAACAATATGCATGGAGCCAGAGTGTATAATGCTAAGTGAAATAAGCCAAAGAAAAACAAATACCATATGATTTCATTCATGCATGGAATTTAAGAAACAAAACAAACAAGGGGGAAAAAAGAGAAAAAAAAACCCTCTTAACTAGAGAAGAAACTAATGGTTACCAGAGGGTTGGTTGATGGGGGGAATGGGTGAAATAGGTAAAGGGGATAAGCACTGAGTAATATATGAAAGAATTGAATCACTATATTGTACACGTGAAACTAATATAACACTGACTGTTAACTACACTGGAATTAAAATTTTAAAAAGTCATGGATTCAATTAATGAAGAATAGCCACCATGGCAAAGACCAGTTGTGGTCTACCCAAAATTCACCCTTCCATTCTTCCTTCTTAATAGTAAAAAAATTAAATTATTTTTATTTTTAAGTTTACATCCAAGTTAGTTAGCAAAAAGTGCAATAATTTTGGGCTCTTTCTTATTTGGGCTCTTTCCATACATTGGCTATTATTGACAGCACTGCTATAAACACTGGGATGCATGTGTCTCTTCGAAAGAGCACACTGTACTCTCTGGATAAATACATAGTAGTGCAATTGCTGGGTCGTAGGGTAGTTCTATTTTTCATTTTTTGAGGAACCTCCATACTGTTTTCCCGAGTGGCTGCACCAGTTTGCATTCCCACCAGCAGGGCAAAAGAGTTCCCCTTTCTCTGCATCGTCACCAACATCTGTTGTTGCCTGAGTTGTTAATTTTAGGCATTCTGACAGGCGTGAGGTAGTATCTCATTGCAGTTTTGATTTGTATTTTCCTGATTATAAGTGATGTTGAGCGTTTTTTCATGTGTCTTAGTCATCTGGATGTCTTCTTTCAAAAAGCGCATATTCATGTATTTTGTACATTTCTTCACTGGATTATTTGTTCTGGAGGTGTTGAGTTTGATAAGTTCTTTATATATTTTGGATACTAGCCCTTTATGTGATATGTCATCGGCAAATATCTTCTCCCATTCCATTGGTTGCCTTTCAGTTTTGTTGTTTCCTGTGCAGAAGCTTTTTATCTTGATGAGGTCCCAATAGTTTTATTTTTGCTTTTGTTTCCCTTGATTCTGGAGACGTGTTGAGTAAGAAGTTGCTGCAGCTGAGGTCAAAGAGGTTTTTGCCTGCTTTCTCCTCTAGGATCTTGATGGTTTCCTGTCTTACTTTTAGGTCTTTCATCCATTGTGGGTTTATTTTTGTGTATGGTGTAAGAAAGAGGTCCAGGTACATTTTTCCGCATGTCACTGTCCAGTATTCCCAACACCATTTGCTGAAGAGACTGTCTTTATTCCATTGGAAATTCTTCCCTGCTTTGCCAAAGATTAGTTGGCCATACGTTGGTGGGTCCAATTCTGGGTTCTCTATTCTGTTCCATTGATCTAAGTGTCTGTTTTTGTGTCAGTACCATACTGTTTTGATGATTACAGCTTCGTAATACATCTTGAAGTATTGTGATTGTGATGCCTCCAGGTTTGGTTTTCTTTTTCAGGATTGCTTTGGCTATTCAGGGTCTTTTCTGGTTCCATGCAAATCTTAGGATTGTTTGTTCTAGCTCTGTGAAGAATGCTGGTGTTATTTTGATAGGGACTGCATAGAATATGTAGATCGCTTCAGGCAGTATTGACATTTTAACAATATTTGTTCTTCCAATCCATGAGCATGGAATATTTTTTCCATTTTCTGTGTCTTTTTCAATTTCTTTCATATGCTTTCTATAGTTTACAGTGTATAGATTTTTCACCTCTTTTGTTAGGTTTATTCCCAGGTATTTTATGGTTTTATGTGCAGTTGTAACTGGGATCGAATCTTTGATTTCTCTTTCTGTTGCTTCATTATTGGTGTACAGAAATGCAACCAAATTTTGTGCATTGATTTTATATCCTGAGACTTTGCTGATTTCATGGATCAGTTCTAGCAGGTTTTTGGTGGAATCTTTTGGGTTTTCCATATAGAGTATCATGTTAACTGTGAAGAGCGAAAGTTTGACTTCATCCTTGCCAATTTGAATGCCTTCTATTCCTTTGTGTTGTCTGATTGTTGAGGCTAGAACTTCCAATATTATGTTGAATAACAGTGGTAAGAGTGGAATCCCTGTCGTGTGCCTGACCTTTTAGCAATGGGTCTCTTGTATGTGGCTATTATGATCTTGAGGTATGAAACTTTTATCCCTACTTTCTTGAGGGTTTTTATCAAGAAAGGATGCTGTATTTTGTTGAATGCTTTCTCTGCATCTATTGAGAGGATCATGTGGTTCTTGTCCTTTCTTTTATTAATTTGATGTTTCACATTGATTGATTTGCAAATATTGAACCAGTCTTGCATCCCAGGTATAAATCCCACTTGATTGTGGTGAATAATTCTTCTAATGTATTGTTGGATCTAGCTGGCTAATATCTTGAGAATTTTTGCATCCATGTTCATCAGGGCAATTGGTCTGTAGTTTTCCTTTTTAGTGGGGTGTTTGTCTGGATTTGGAATCAAGGTAATGCAAGTCTCACAGAATAAGTTTGGAAGTTTTCCTTCCATTCCCATTTTTTGGAACAGCTTCAAAAGAATAGGTGTTAACCCCTCTTTAAATGTTTCGTAGAATTCCCCTGGAAAGCCATTTGGCCCTGGACTCTTGTTTTTTGGGGGATATTTTTGATTACTAATTCAATTTCTTTACTGGTTATAAGTCTGTTCAAATTTTCTATTTCTTCCTGTTTCAGTTTTGTTAGTTTATATGTTTCTAGGAATTTGTCCATTTTTTTCAGCCTGCTCAATTTATTGGCATATAATTGCTCCTAATATTCTCATATTATTGTTTGTATTTTCACAGCATTGGTTGTGATCTCTCCTCTTTCATTCTTGATTTTACTTATTTGGGTCGTTTCCTTTTTCTTTTTGGTCAAACTGGCTAGGTATTTATCAATTTTGTTAAGTCTTTCAAAGAACCAGCTCTTGGTTTCATTGATCTGTTCTACTGTTTTTTGTTTTTCTTTTTTATTTTGATAGCATTGATTTCCACTCTAATCTTTATTATTTCCCATCTTCTGCTGGCTTTGGGTTTTCCAGCTCTTTAAGGTATAAGGTTAGATTATGTATTTGAGACTTTTCTTCCTTCTTTAGGAAGACCTGGATTGCTATATACTTCCCTTTTATGACTGCCTTTGATGAATCCCAGTGGTTTTGGGCTGTGGTGTTATCATTTTCATTGGCTTCTGTGTACTTTTTAATTTCTGCTTTAACTTCTTGGTTAAACCCCAATTCATTCTTTAGTAGGATGTTCTTTAGTCTCCAAGTACTTCTTTTCTTTTTCTTTTTGTGGTTATTTCCAGTTTCATAGCTCTGTGATCTGAAAATATGCATGGTATGATCTCAATTTTTTGTACTTGTTGAGGGCTGATTTGTGTCCCAGTATGTGATCTATTCTTGAGAATGTTCCATGTGCACTTGAGAAGAGTGCTTTTCCACTGCTTTAGGATGATGTTCTGAATATATCTGTTAAGTCTATCCGGTCCAGTGTGTCATTAAAAGCCATTGTTTCCTTGTGGATTTTCTGCTTAGATGATCTGTCCATTGTTGTAAGTGGGGTTTTGAAGTCCCCTACTATTATCATACTCTTGTCAATGAGTTTCTTTATGTTTGTGATTAATTTATATATTTGGGTGATCCACCCTGGGTCATAAATGTTTACAATGGTTAGATCTTCTTTGTGGATAGATCCCTTAATTATGATATAATGCCTTTCTTCATCTCTTGGTACAGTTTATTTTTAAATCTAGATTGTCCAATATAAGTATGGCTACTCCAGCTTTCTTTTCATAACCACTAGCATGGTAGACGGTTCTCCATCCTCTTATTTTCAATTTGAAGGTGTCTTTAGGTTTAAAATGGGGTTTTTGTAAACAGCATATAGATGGATCTTGTTTTCTTATCCATTATGTTACACTGTGTCTTCTGACTGGAGTGTTTAGTACGTTGACATATTGAGTGAGTACTGAAAGATATGAACTCATTGCCATTGTGTTGACTGCAGAGTTGGAGCTTCTGGTGGTGTTCTCTGGTCCTTTCTAGTCTTTGTTGCTTTTGTTCTTTTTTTTTTTTTTCCTTCGTCTTTTCTCCTCTCAGAGAGTGCCCCTTAAAATTTCTTGCAAGGCTGGTTTAGCGGTTACAAACTCCTTTAGTTTTTGTTTGGGAAACTCTTTATCTCTCCTTCTAGTTTGAATGACAGCCTTGCTGGATACAGAATTCTAGGCTGTAAATTTTTCCAATTCAGCATGTTGAATATATCCTGCCACTCCTTTCTGGCCTGCTAAGTTTCTGTAGATAGGTCTGCAGCCAACCTGATCTGTCTTCCCTTATAGGTTAAGGACTTTTTTTCCTTTGCTGCTTTCAAAATTCTTTCCTTGTATGTGTATTTTGTGAATTTGACTATGATATGCCTTGTTGATGGCTGGTTTTTGTGGAATTAATGGGAGTTTTCTGTGCTTCCTGGATTTTGAGGTGTCTTTCCCCAGGTTAGGGAAGTTTTTCACTGTGATTTGGTCACATAACCCTTCTACCTCTTTTTCTCTCTCTTCAGCTTCTGGGACCCCAATGATTTGGATATTGCTCCTTTTTAATGAGTCACTGAGTTCTCTAATTATTATATTGTCTTCTTTTGTGTCAGTTTCCCTCTTTTTTTCTGCTTCATTATTCTCCGTAAGTTTGTCTTCTATATTGCTGATTCACTGCCCTGCTTTATCCATCCAATGCCGTGGCATCCATTCGAGATTGCATCTCAGTTATTGCGTTTTTAATTTTGTCCTGACTAGATTGTACTTCTTGTATTTGCACAGAAAGGGATTCTATGCTTTTTTTCAACCCCAGCTAGTATTCTTATCATCATGACTCTAAATTCTGGGTCAGACATCTTGTTTATATCTGTGTTGATTAAGTTCCTGCCTGTCATTTCTTCCTGTTCTTTCTTTCAGGGTGAATTCCTTTGTTTCATCATTTTGGAGGAGGAAAATAATTAATAAAATAAAAATAAATAAAATTTAAAAAATTAAAAACAGCACAAAAAAATCAAATAAAGGAAGCTAGATCCAAAGTGTGTTTTGGTCTGGTTGTAAAAAGAAGATTGACAGAATAGAGAAGAAAGGGAAAGAAAAGAAAGTGAAAGGAAAAAATGGGAAACAAAGTAGGGAAACGTTTGAAAAAAATTTTTAAAGCATATAATAAAATAGAATTAAGTGAAATTAAGAAAGTGAAATGGACTTAAAAAATCAAAAAATAATTTTTAAAACTATAGTA
This sequence comes from Prionailurus bengalensis, assembly GCF_016509475.1. Classification (NCBI taxonomy): domain Eukaryota; kingdom Metazoa; phylum Chordata; class Mammalia; order Carnivora; family Felidae; genus Prionailurus; species Prionailurus bengalensis. The sequence continues at coordinate 77,841,062 of NC_057359.1, read as the reverse complement.
GAAAAAAATCTTTTTATAAAAATGGAAAATAAAAATAAATTTTTTCTCTTTGTTTCCAAGAACAATAAAAAAAAAAAAGAATGGATGGACCATTGAACAGAATGAAATCTGAACGAAATTACATCCAGTTTCCCCCAGAAGTCAAACTATGAAGCACTTTATAGTTCATACAGTAAGCAGGGGGAGAGATTTGTGGTCATTCTCTAGAGCTTGGTTGGTGCTATTGGATGGGGCTTGGTGTAATGGCTCTGTTCTCCACTAGACAGCGCTGCTTAGCTTACTGGGGTGGATCAGTGTGGCATGCCTATATGTGTATGCACATGTACCGGGGAGGTGAAAATGGTGTCACCCAGCTTCCCAGTCTTTAGAATCAGAACTCTGTCCTCTCACCAACCAGCAATCAAGCACCCCTCCTTGGTCTCTGGCTTCCATCCACTCTCTACTTCTATGCTGTCTGCAACGAAGCCATCAACCTGTCAAGTGGCACCTCCCTCACAAATTTTATCTCAGATGGGGAGGTGTTTCAAAATTCCTCACTTCTGAGGGCCCTGTGGCTTGAACCCACTCCAACTCTCTGGGGGAGGATCTCACCAAGTAATGGCTGGGTGCCAGCCTGCCTCTAGGCCACTGCAGAGGCCCAGAGACTGAGGCCAGGTCCCAGCATGCCCCAGAAAAATTTTTCATGACATGTAGCAGCAGCAGTTCAGGGACTATGGTAAATCACAACACACATATGGGGCCAGGCTTCACCACACCCTAGTGTCTTTGTTCCAACACCAGCAAATGTGGCTGTAATCTAGAGTCTGCTGGGCCCTTTTACTGTGAATAGTCTGCACAGCCTCTACCAAATGTGTTCCTGCCTGGGGAAGAGCCTCTCCCTGTGTGGCGTGACAACCCCTACGACTTTGCTGTCTGCTCCTGGGGATTCATCCCTCCCACCAGAGCACCACCAGGTATAGAGCTGCAGAGTTTCTGACTCTACGCTCACCTGTTTATAGAGTCCTAATGGTAATGAAACCTTCTCCTGTCTCCTCTCCTTTCTCCCTTCCCCCTTTCTGGTTCAGTTCCTTGCAGGTGTTTCCACTCTCTCTTTCTCTCCAGCTGCTTTCAAGGGGAGTGCCTTTCCTGTACTCTCCCCCTGTCTCCATCCTCTCTCTGCAAACAAAAACAGGTCCCCACCCTTCTGGACTTCTGTCTCCTCCAGTTCACCTCCCCAGGCCATGTATCTGCCAAGTTCTGTGGCTCAAGTTATGCAGACTGTTGTGTTAGTCCTCAGATCAATTTTCTAGGTGTGCAAAATGGTTTGGTGCTGGTCTAGCTGCATTTCAGGGATGAAAGAAGCAGGGAATTTCCATGCTGCTCTGCCATTTTGGCTCCTCCCCATCAAGTCCAACTACATTTTCTATCTTCTCATGTGGCTAAGGGTGGTTAATGGAATGTGAATGAACAGTATTAGAAAATGCTACCAAAGTTATTTTCGAGGAGACCCTATCCCTTTGTAATTTCCCTTCTTCCTTCCTTTAAAGTGGTCATTTTTAGATTATGAACATGCACTAGAGATGGCAGAGTCAGAAGTTGGAAAGAACGTAGGTCCCTGATGACTTTGTGAGCCCCGGACTATCAACCTCTGAACTTCTTATGTGTGAAAGAAAAGTGAACCTTAATATGTTTAAGTTACTGTTTGGGAGGCGGGGAAGTTCTGGTACTTGTAACAGAACACAATATTGTCATAGATTCCTGGTAGATGTTCATTGGATCTGATTTTGTAAGTGGAGACATACTGAACTCTCATTGTGAAAGGAGCAAAGGCAGAAATAGAATGAAGTTGGGGCACAATGGCTTTTTGGATATAATTGAACAGGAAACTTTGACAATCAAGATCACATCAGCAGTGAGCACTTTCTATTTCTCTCTACTATGATTTATGGTATGCTTCCCTTTTATATACACTAAGCCTTTTTAGATATACTACCTCATTTATTCCTCAAAACAGTCTTTTCATATACTCAGCATTATCTCTGTATTATTTAATAAAATATTTACTACAAAACAAAGTACATATAAGTAATTTGTTCAAGGCTATTTAACCAGAGAAAATATAACTTGTTTGACTTCTAGATCCCATTAACATTTTAAACTCTATATACTATTACATATTTTAAAAATAAACAAGTATTGCTTGAAAAACAGACAAACCAAAAATAATTAACACCTATGATCTTAAGCACTGTAATATATTCCTTCTTAACATTCTTATACCTTGAATAAGAATAACTGGCCATTAAGGAAGGTGGGTACAGTTTATATTCCAGTTAAACAGGGATGAGGCACAAAGCCACATTATCCATTAATTATATCCTACACACTGTGACCACCCAGAAAACAAGGGTTAAATTGATTTCTTGCTAATTCTTCACTTTTTAGAAGAAGTGAATACATGATTATCATGATAGCTATGAGCCCCTAGAAACTCTTCTAATATTTGAGACACTTAACCGGAAAGCAGGAAACTGTCAATGTCCTATTTGAAAGAAAGAAAAGAAAAAGAAGAAAGAGAATGAAAGGTAAACAACAGGGAGAGGCAGAGATAGGAAGAAAGAAAAACATCTCCAAAATTGGATTAGCAATGCTACCAAATTGCTTGAATTCTGAACCACTTCAAGGCAAAATATGAACATGTATCTATTGCTCATCGCCTTTGAATACATAATGCATATACTTCCAAGTATAGGATAATGACATGGAAAGAATTACAACTGTCACACAAATCTCATAAATGGACAGGTCTCCCCCACTTTTTAAAAGCTCACATCACATCACTTTGTGTTTACGAAAGACCTACATTAGTGTCTGTCTTTGTTAACTGAAAGAAATTCAAACAGGATTTTTGCTTTTATGAAAAAATAGGTGAAAAGCGTAAATAGCGTCCAGTGTTTGTTCCACAGCTGTTATAGAGGCAGCACACACTTCAAGCAGTGAGGGTGGCCCCACCCAGCTACTTCCCTGGGAATTACACTCAGCATCTCAGCATCAGCCACCAGAGGTCTGAGCTGTGTCTGTGAGCATCTGTGCTTGATTCCAATTTATTTTGTGCATTCATTAGCAAGATGTGTCCTAAATCATCAGAAAAGCCAACAAAAGGTTATTTTGGGGGTCTGGGAACAATTTATTCCATGTAAATTAATACCAGTTGCTTGTTTGCTTTGTAACATTTCAGTTTACCAAAGGTTTCATAGGAACACTACTTTAAGATAGCAGGGGAAACCTGTATTATGTAATTACTCAGGAAACATTTACTTATTTTCTTCAATATGTAAAATGTTACGCTAGGTGTGGTGAGAAGAAAGGCAAGGAAGATGAAGTTGTATAAAATGCAAATAGGGGCATCTGGGTGGCTCAGTCAGTTAAATGTCCAACTCTTGGTTTCAGTTCAGGTCATGATCTCACGGTTTATGAGTTCGAGCCCTGCATCAGGCTCCATGCTGCCAGTGCAGAGCCAGCTTGGGATTCTCTCTCTCCCTTGCTCTCTGCGCCTCCCCTGCTTCCACTCTCTATCTCTCAAAATAAATAAGGACACTCTAAAAAAATGCAAATAATAAACTCCAAACTTTCACTATCGACAAAGCAATGACATGCAAAGCTAAATAATAAAAACAACTGCTGTTACGTGTCTCCCTACATGAATTAACTTGATTTTACAAATATTTATCAAGTGTTGACCTCATAGCAGACACTGTCCTAAGTACCTAGGGTATGTCAGTGAACAAGAGACAAAACTCACTGTCCTTTTATATTCTAAAACACGCCTTTGGATTATAGCTTTAGGTACAAAGATGGTGACTAGTTCTAGTCAATGAAGTATTAGCAGAAATAAGATGTCACTTCTGGGTTAAAGCAATGACGAATTGGAGAGTGCATGCACTGTTTCCCAGTCTCCCTCTTTCTCTGCCTTAGCAAAGCTAAAAATCACAGTTTGAAACTTGCCAGATCTATGTCTCTAAGGTATTACATGGCACAGAGTCCCACATCAACCCACGTGGGTTGGATACGAAACATAAACAAGAAAAAACTTCTTTGTTGTCATATGCCACTGAGTAGTTTAGGAGTGTTTATTACCACAGTAAAACACAGCCTATACTGACTAATTCAGAGGTGCATTTCTTACCATCTTTGTAGCTAGTGGTCTTAGACAGTCGTCTGTCAGCAGAAGGTACTTAAGAAATTATTTGAATGAATACAATTTCCCAAAGCAATGTTTTAAAAGGGTAAAAAGGAAGGAACAATATATTTTGGTTTATAATATCAAAGAGGAATTTGTGGAAAAGGTGGCATCTGAACAAAGAAAATGTATGGAATTCTGATGAACATTATGGCTTTTGGCCTTAACAGACCTGGATTTGATTCGCAGCAGATTAATCACCTATCCTAAAAAAGTTATTTAATCTCTCTGAGCCTCAGTTTCTTTATCTTTATAATGGAGGTTATTCATATTACTAAGTGCTTTGTGAAGATGAGATGAGAACACTAGCAAAGCATTTATATAATCTGATCACAGTAAAAAAAATGCGTAAGAATTTAGAGACACTGACTGTGTGGGATGTTTGGACCTAAGAGTGGGAAAATGTGGAGCTTACCTGGCAAATAGGTATATGTGCATTTTAGCTACAGCTTCTAGCATTAAACTTAGTAATTGTGCTTAGCATTTGTGCAACATTTTACAGTTCCAAAAATACCTCAGCGTGAATCGTCTCGTGTTTTTCAGATCAACTCTCTGAGAGTTGTTTAAGACTTGACATTTAATAGACATGTATACTGAGGTTCAGAAACATGCAAATAATCATCAAAGCACATTAATGGCAGGGTTGGAACTGAAGCTTCTGTTTTCTGATATAACACTCAGTGCCTTTTGTTAGGATTCCAAGTATAGAAGGAGCTCAGTACAAATCACAAAACCTTCTCTGCAAGGCATCCCTACTGTTTCATGATCAAGGTTCATTTACACAACATTGCTCATCCCAGCTGTGCTTGTGATGAAGTCCTGCCTTAGCCAACCTGATGTCAGATTTCAGAAAGCCTATAAAGTGGACTGCAGGAATAAGTGAATGGTACTTCTCCTTTTTACAGTTCCTTGTCTCCGTAATTCCTATATGTATGTTTTTCAAATCAATCCGTAACCTGAGGGCAAGGGAACCTGTTTAAGCAGATTGCTTAGCAACCAACCAGGAGAAGGTAGACATGTTAACAGGAATCCTAACAACAATATTTCCTCCTACTGACTTCAACTTCTGAAATAAGCACAGGTAATTGCACTGACTCTTTCATAAGTCTGGGTTTATGTTCACATGTGTCACATGTTGGTTTGCAAATAACTACACTTGTTGATTGTTCTCCTGTACAAGACATGACCCATACCAATGTGAATTGCAGGTGCACAAGATCTCGGATTCTTCCAAGGAGAGCAATTTAAGATCTCCCTGCCGTGTTACTTCAGCTTCACATCTGCGAGTGCTGAGATGCCCTCATGAGGTGAAGAATGCCTTGAGTAAACCAGGACCAAATAAATACAATTTTTGTTAAGAAGAAGTGCCAGGGGTGACAGCTGAGGGATCAAGCATTGAATCTGGACTCTTATGGTTTTGTAGGACTTTAGAAATGGAAGGTGCTTCATTTCCATTTCCCTCCTTCGGCTTCTACGCCACCATCTCCTTATTCAAAATTAATAACATCAACACCTTTAGAAGATGCCTCTCTTCTCTGAGAATTCTTCCCAAATCTCCTAGGGCTGGATACCTGGCTTAAAGAAGACACAGAATAGTCTGGCCGATGGCCTATCTGTCTATCTCTTCAACCAATTTCAAATAAGATAGGACAGACGCGGAGACTGAGGAAGTGAGCATATTTGGAGTAAAGCACTAATGTAAGAAGTTATGAATAACTATTTTCCCCCTGGAACTGCTTTATTCCTCTGACTTGGTTGCTGAACTTTTCCTTAGATTATATGAGATACACCATTAACCTTCCAAAGTTTTTCTTCCATTTACTTAAAAGAATAAAAGAATCGAATAAGGCTCTACCTTTTTTCCAACCACACTGTCAATAAGACATTATTAATTTAATTAATTCAGGATGAAAGCTGATATCACCTTTCACTGGCCTTTTCTCTCTGAGGTGCCTATGCAAGGGGGCACCTGACCAGGGGCAAGACCTCATCATTCTACCTCTCAAATCTATTCTCCACTTTATACGTTCCCACAGCTCTGGTCTTCATCTAGGGTTTCAACTTAGCTAGTGTTCCTACGTCTACTCTTGCCTCCTTCCAGTGAATTCTCTGCTCCAAAGAAGAATCCGTTTTAACAGGGGGAGAAATTAAACCAGCCTTTACCAAATCTCCCATTTGTTCAGAGATTTCATATTCCTTGCCTCATGTAATCCTTTCTAAGAATTACACAGTTTTTTTCTTAATCTTTACGCTCATTTTACTGATGAAGTACTGTAATTGAGACTCAGACATAGTAAGTAAACTTCTCCTGGTCACATAGTTGGTAAGTGATGAAGTCAAGCTTCAGACTCAGGCAGGCAGTCTCAAGGACCCATGTTTTCAACCATTTGCTAATTTACTCCCTAGTAAGAGGTGAGCTTTAAAGATATTTTACAATCCTATATATTTAATGAGGTCAGAAACAGGGCAAAAATCCAGATCTCTCTGACCCATGCCCTTCACACTATGCTGTGTTATGCTCATGCCATCCCCTAGCTTAAAAATTCCTTTGGCAACATATTTCCTTTTACTGGCATCAAGTCCCTTACGATTAGGCTGTAACTAAAACTTCCAGTCTTTATCTCCCATCTTCCTTGCCTTTCTGCCTTGTATATAAACCATCTTTAACCATTTTTTTGGTCATTTCCCTCTTTCACATTTCAATGTAGCCAACTACTATCCATCAAAATCTAGCTTTAATGTGTGTGAACAGTCTACAAATTTCCCATTAAACTCAAACTATTCACCTATCCGGAAGCGAAACTTTTCATGGCTATTCTTAAATCACCTACTATACAGGAAAATGTGAGGGAGGGGGATAGATAGGGGAAGAATATAGCAATCTTAAATAATTATCAGTAATTCTTAGGGAAGGAGAAAGAGTTCACACAAACAAGGTCCCTGAAGCTTAATCTTCACTGTTGTCTGTCATATTCATTCTTTTTTTTTTTTTAATTTATTTATTTTTGGGACAGAGAGAGACAGAGCGTGAACGGGGGAGGGGCAGAGAGAGAGGAAGACATAGAATCAGAAACAGGCTCCAGGCTCTGAGCCATCAGCCCAGAGCCCGACGCGGGGCTCGAACTCACAGACCGCGAGATCGTGACCTGGCTGAAGTCGGGCGCTTAACCGACTGCGCCACCCAGGCGCCCCTGTCATATTCATTCTTAAGCTTCTCTAGAGTTGGGAATGACTTCTATTCTTACTACACTCCAGTAACTAAAATTCCATTCTGCATGTAGTAAAAACTCAATTTTATTCTTTAAACTATGTCGGTTGATCTTTTTTTTTAATCCACACTTTATGATTCATCTCTGCCATTCTACACATGGCTTTGAATTATCTTAGTGACACTAATGATGTGGTGCTCTACCAACTTGAAGCAATCAACACCCAACGTGAACCCTGTTATTCACCAGATGTTCTAACAACTTTGTATTTGTGAGTCAATAGTTATTTCACATTGGGAACCACATGCAATTTCTACCAGGAGAAGAGGAAAAGTAGGAGAGGGTCAAGGAGGGGAGCATAAAGAAGATTTTTTAAATGGGGAAAGAAACAATAAGAAAACAAAGGAGAGAGGGAGAGGAGGAGTGGGAAGAGAAGAGGAAAGACTTGGGGATACAAGGAAAAACTGCAGGAAGAAGAAAGGCCACTTTTAATCAACTCTTACTATATACCCAATACCATACTACATGTTTCACATATGCTTAGTCTTTTAATTTCCATATGGCACTGAAAAGTAGATAATTGTACTCCCATTTTGCATATAGAGAGATTCAGGCTCAAAAATTTGGAGGAAGTTCCCATGTGGTGATAGTCTGAAAGGTGCCAGAGCTGGGGTTGAACTGGGGTCTGTCTCATTTTGTGTTCTTCATTGCTCTGATGCATTGCCTTTCTTTGGTCTCCTTGGTAAAGGCACTGTTTTCACATCAAACTGAATTTATGCTCTTCATCTGCCCCATGGCAACACTACTGATATTTGTAAGAAGTAACATATTTCTACATGGTTGTTTCTTCTCCAGTTTAATATCCCCATTTTCTTTCCAACAGATTCTCAAACAATATTTGGCTTCTACTGAACATTTAAGGTCACTTTCTTCAGTCAATGTCTCTTTCTCTATGGGTTTCACTATGACCATTGAGATTCCTGGTGGGTTACCCCCAGATTCTTCTACAGACTGTTCAACAAGTTTTATTGTCTTGGAAAAGAAAGATGACAATAAGCTATTTCTCTCTTTTAATTTTGTTGAAACCAGGGTGAAGCAAAAGACCATGGCCTTGGAAATCCTATTCAGAGAGACAATAGAGCTTTGGTGACAGTAAACTTTGGGTTCTAATCTTGTCTACAGCACTTATTATTTGCATGATCTTGGTTAGGTTATCCACAGTATCTAATACTTAGATTGTCTTTCTATAAAATCAGATATTACTATCTATGAAAGGGTGTTGAGAAAAATCAATCAAGATAGCACATGGCAAGCAAAAGGCACATAAGAAACTCTCAGTAAATGGTCTTCATCATCATTCTTATTAGTTGCAGTGCCCACACATTCTCATTCAAACACCATCCAACTATGCTCATTAGCAGCACAATCTTCTATCTTCATTCCAAGTCATAAAATGACTTGGTTATACCCATGTTTTTAAGGATAATATAATGCACAAATTAGATAGATTTAAGGAATTTTTCCCCCCTGACTGAAGTTTATACCTAAAGAAACAGCATGTGAGATAAAATAAAGGATGTTCCCCTAAGACTATGGATGGCTACAGGAAGAACTAGAAGCAGAACCCATGATGTTTGTAAACCAATCCAATGTACTTATACCTAAAGTGATTTCCAAATTTTGAACTTGAAGAACAGAAATATGCTGACTAATGAGTTACCAACCAAGTATTTTGCCTAATTCAGTTATTTTTCCTCAGTCAAATGAACAAGAATAAGAGACACCAAAATAAAATATATTTGTTGAAAGAGACATTGGAAACACTTCTCAACAAATCAACTAAGATCACCTTGTCACCAAGTTTAACCATACTCATGGGGGTCCATCTGACAAAAATCAAATGATTTAAGTTTCCAGACTTGGCTCTTCTATTTGTGAGTTAACCTTCAGTAAGTCATTTCACAGCTTTTTAGATTGTTTTATCATGTGTACAATGAGTAAATCAAAGTATTGTTGATTCGATGCATATAATGCATTTTTAATTATTATTTTTTTTTTGGTTTTAGTTTTTTTTACATGATTATTCAAACAAGTTTATATTCAATTAAGTGCCCAAATCTAAAATGTAACGATTAATAAATTTTTACATATCTCTACACTCATGCAAACACATACAGATGACGGAAAATATTTACATAATCCCCAGAAGTTCTCCTCATAATGTTTTATCAGATTGAAAAAAACATAGGACACCAGTTAAAGTTGAATATCATGTATTTTTAAATATATGTGTATTTTTTTTTTTTTTAGAGAGAGAGTACAAGTGGGGAAGAGGGGCAGAGGGAGGGAGGGAGGAGGGAGAGGGAGAGAGAGAGAGAGAGGGAAAGAATCTTAAGCAGGCTCCATGCTCAGCACAGAGCCTGACTTGGGGCTCAATCCCATGATCTTGGGATCATGAGTGAAGCTGAAATCAAGAGCCAGATGGTCAACCAACTGAGCCACCAAGGCACCCCTGAATATCATTTGTTTAATGTAAGTATGTGCCATGTAATATATGTGACCCCCCCACACCTTTGCTCAGCAAATTCCATCTGTATCTCCCCTTAGTAACTATAATCCTTACCTCCATCAACCATATATTCACTTTGCATACTCTTGAACTTCATGAAAAAGGAATTATACAGAATGTACTTTTTGTATCCAGCTTCTTTTGTTCAACATAATGCTTTTAAAATTCATCTGTGTTGGGGCGCCTGGGTGGCGCAGTCAGTTAAGCGTCCGACTTCAGCCAGATCACGATCTCGCGTTCTGTGAGTTCGAGCCCCACGTCAGGCTCTGTGCTGATGGCTCAGAGCCTGGAGCCTGTTTCTGATTCTGTGTCTCCCTCTCTCTCTGCCCCTCCCCCGTTCATCTGTCTCTCTCTGTCCCAAAAATAAATAAACGTTGAAAAAAAATTAAAAAAAAATAAATAAAATTCATCTGTGTTGCTATGTGTATAATAGTTTGCTCTGGAATATAGTAAAATTTGCTTATTCATTCTCTTATTCATGGATATAGATTATTACCAGGTTAAGGATATTAAGAATACAGCTTGTTATGGCCATAGCTTTTTCATGGTGGATATTTGTACTAATATCCATGGTTTTGGTGGATATTTGTACTAATATTGGCAATTATCTACTAAAGATTGTTAACTATGGAACTGTGGAATGTGTGCAGCTTCAAAAGATATTACCAAACAGGATAAAACTATTTAAACTTTTGGCAATACATGAGAGTTCCAGTTGCTCCACATTCTCACCAATAAGTGATATCACTGGTCATTTCAGTTGTGGCCATTTTGGTGATTGTGCAGTGCCATCTCATTTAGGTTTTAATTTGCATTTCCCTGATGTGCACCAAGAATGAGAAATTTTTACATATCAGCCATTGTATCTCCTATTTTGTAATGTACCTATTCAAATATCTTGCCCATTTTTATTTGGGTTGTGGATTAGTTTTCCAAGTTTTGTTATTGTTTTTAGCGGAGAATAAGTCTGATAACCAGCTACTTCATTATGACCAGTTTGTTTTGAAGGTGATTTATAAATTGCAAAATGCTGTTACAACATGTCATTATGCATATCATTATTATTAATAGTACTGTCTTTACATTTTTTATGAGAACATTATAATTAGAGAACAGGGATTTCTGACTCTTGCTACCCTGCCCAAAATGTCACCGTGGCTTGCAAAATTGTATACTAATGGGAATATTTATTTGTGTAGACTGCCAACTTTTGAGACAAGAGTTTTCCATTCTGCATATATTATATTTCTATCTTTACAGTGTATACTTCCTTTCTAATCAAATAATATGTGAGTAAATTCAAGCCATTCCTGAGATATTTACTCAACAAATTTTATACCTTAAAAGGTCAGCAGTGTTTCTAGTCTTAAGTAGTATAAAACAGTACAATAAGCATGAATTTTGGAGTCAAAAGACCTGGTTTGGCATACCAGATCTGTCGCTTGCTGATTACATAAACTTGGATCATTTATTCAACACCCCTAATTATTTTTTTTTCCTTTGAAAATAAAATAGATCATATTCTGTATCCTCTCCACTTCAAAGAATTATGCCCAGGTTTTGAAAAACAGTTTCAATAAAAACTACCATTTATTGCATGCTTACTAAGTATCAGGTTTTGATAAGGAACCATGCTCTTATAATCTCTGCAACAATTCTATGATGTATAGATTGTGGGTGTATGTATTATCACCCCCATTTTACAGATAAGGAGACAGTGATAGTAGGGGTCAGGTAGCACAGCATGCCTAAAATCACACACGAATTGCCAACCCAGACCTATTTACCTCTAAAAGTAACCTGTGCAGCCCTTGTTACCGTATTTGCAGCACAATCATTAAATCACTATGAATGTTGCCAGGTCTCATAACTGAACAGGACAGAAACAATTTATTCCTCCCTAACACCCTAAAACATATTTTTTCTTTTTGTGAAACGGGGAAAAATTGGGTATTACAGCACTTAAACTTTAATTGGAAATTCATTCCCATTGAAGACATTTTATTAGTAAGGATTGCTTATGCTTTCACTGGGGCAAGGAGATAGAAGAATTCTTGTTCTCTCGGAATACCAAAATGAGATTAAATATAAAAGAGACTCTCTTTCCCTAGGATCACCAATCATGTCCAAGGAAGACTCATCCAAGAACCACATGCACCCTCCACTTCAACAAACCAAGCTTTGGGTTCAGCAGACTATGGGGTGCAGGGTTATCTAGGGGGACAATCAATGGTGCCAGCTTCTTTGTCTTTAAACAGGGGCTCTGTCTGGCGTATTCAGAATTTGTACACTCAAGATCCAGAGAACTGTAGAGTGCAGACATGCTGGGATTTACCTGGCAAGAGAAAACACTCTGGCTGAATCTAAAATGAGCTGTGTTTGCAGACCTCAACGGCCTGGTGCTGGTGAAGACCCAGGGGAGGTAGAAACAGTAGAAATGAGAAGGACACCAGAGCCCAAGGAATGGTGTCTCGTGGCTTGGCAGGAACTGTGGCTTACACATTAAGAACTAGAGGACTTGGGAAAACACAATAAGGTTAATTAATAAAACTTCCAACTGGAAGTAATTGTAAAGTTTACAAAATGCATTCACACAAACCATCTCAATTTTCCAAGGGCCTGGGTGAGGTGTTTTCACTGATCCTCTTTCTTGGGTAAGGGCAGTGGGGATCAAGAGGTCACATGGGCTATACAGCTAATAAGAGGCAGAACTCAGGCTCCCTGGTTCCCAGGTCAGTTCATTTCCCATTAAAGTATACCGAATTGTTTTCAGGAAACCAGAATCAGACAGTAAAGTATCCAACAACAAAAATCAGAGTCTGGGGACAAAAACCAAGGAGATGGAGTGAGGGGCCAGATGTTGTAATCCACCAGAGTCAGAAAATGTCTTAATTAAATGCTTGGAACAGAGAGAAAGAGAAAAAGGTTATATTCCAGAACAATACAAATTAGAGTGGAGAATTAAATGGCACCTTTCAGGATGGAACAGGCTGGATCCTGCTTTGTATAGACTCTACCACTTAAGTAACAGCTGTATGATTATGAATAAGTCACTTAGTGCCACTGAACATGTATTGCCTCATTTTAAACTGGCAACAGTGAAGGAGGAAAAGTAAAAGAGAAGAAGGCAGGGCAAGGGGAAGGGAGTAGGGAGAAAAAACATAAGGAAGATAATGTAAGGGACAGATGATGTTTAAATGCAGGGATAGATTATATAAGTATTATAGTAGTGGTGGGGTTAAAGAAGAATATAGAACTTTGTCCATGAATGGAATAGAATGTTTGGAACTTATTTAGCCATTCATATGTTTATTAATTTATTTTTTTTTTATGAAGTTGCCCATTTATTCACTCAACAGTTAAGTGCTAATAATCAATTTAGTACCATGCTACTAGAAACTGAAGACAAGGAGATGGACAAAACATCGCTCTCCTGCCTTGAAAGAGCTCTCAGTGTGGAAGACAGACAAGTAAACCTACTACAAATGGAATATTATGCAGGATAAGTACCAGGAGATTATAAAAGCAAAGAAAGGTCCTCACCCAATTTTGTGCCTGGTGCATGGACAGCTGAGTGTTGGGAAAGCAGGGGAATTGGCTAGAACAGGTCTCTCCTGGAACAGGTAACAGCCCAGGAAAACATGAAGGAAGAGTCAGAATTATTCAGACAATGGGTATGGGGAAGAAAGCTGAGAAATGCATAAGGTATTTTCAGTCAGAGAACACAGAAAAACAAACACAGAGTAAAAGGTGAGTGAGAATAAGTTTAAGAAAATGAAGGAAGTTTTGTCTTGCTGGAATTTAAAAAATAAGGGGAGCAGAAAGGAGGCTGAAGCTGAACCGATTTCGCAGGGTCCAGATTGTGAGTGGGATCAGAACATGTGGACTTCTTCCTGAGGACCGTGGGCAGTCTATGAGTGATCTTAACCTGGGCAGCAATAGGCTAGGTGGTACCTTTTTTAAAGACCATTCTGGCCTCATGAGAGAAAAAAACTGAAAAAGGTAATAAGCCTAGATACAGGAAATCTAAGCTGGAAGGCTCTGTGCACTGATCCAAATAGAGTTAATGTAGACTCCAGTGTGACTGTGGAAGCACATGCATGTGCAGGCCTGAGTTATATGCACAATTCAAGGGAGATACACTCTCAGGTCTTCATATTCTCTGACTTCCTCTGTTACTCAGACACAATGACTGCAGTGATGTATATTCAACAAAAAATCTTCCATTTTAAAAACATTCTGCACTTTTCCACCTTTTGCTATTCTCCTCTAGAAAATACCTATTCAGATTATTCTGGGATAACAAAGTTCTTTGGGAAGAAGCAGCTGAATATATCCATCTCAGCAGATGCCAGCTTCCTGAATGGCAGTGATGGAAAATCCCACATCCCCCACTTCTCTGACACACATGACCCTTCTCCACCCAATTTCAAAGAAACAAACGATGTCTCAGAGACTCCTTTGGAAAAATAATCATTCAATAGGATGTGACTAGGCTGTTTCCATGGCAATTCAAGCTCTCTTACATTGTGATAATTTCCTAAAATGGAAATTTCCTTTTGTCTCCTAATGTTACTTCCTTTTGTTGTGTGTAGGTATTCACACTCACAGAGGCAGTTTGGGTTAAAAAAAAAAAAAAAGTACAAAAAAAGTAAAATAAAAGACTTAAGTCTCTTGGTTATTTTCCTGCTTCCCACAGCTTACTAGCCTGGGGAGATTGCTGAGCTTTTTAAGGGATGTATCAAATAGTATCAATGTGGGGGTTGGAGAAAGGATTATCCTAGTACTTAAACTTTTTTTTTTTTAATACAGGCATTTCAGAAAAAATAGAACACTATGTAAAATACCTATCACCACTCCCAAACTAGGAGCACACTCCATTCTTTCCTTCCAATTAAAAACTGTTACTAGGCCAGGGATGGAGCAACTCAGCTAGCCAGAGAATGCAACCCAGAGGAAACAATGTCATTTGACCAGCAACCCTCAGCTCCATCCCCATAGATAGGGCCAGAGTTTGAAGACTGTGATGAAAGTTTGTTTCTATGCCATTATTTAAAAATCGAACTCTGGGGCGCCTGGGTGGCTCGGTCGGTTAAGCGTCCGACTTCGGCTCAGGTCATGATCTCACGGTCCGTGAGTTCCAGCCCCGCGTCGGGTTCTGTGCTGACAGCTCAGAGCAATCATACTCAGCCAGGTACAATACCGATCCCATGGGACGTTTGTCAATGGCTAGAGACATTTTGGGTTGGCACAACCAGAAAGAGGATAGATGGGAGGGATGCTGTCCAACCATCATCCAGTGGGCAGAGGGCAGGGATACTGCTAGACATTCTACAAAGCTCTACAGCACCTCCCCCCCACCCCCACCCATGACAAAGAATTATCCAGCCCAAAACGCCACTGGTAAAAAGTTTGAGAAAATTTGCCTTAGAAATTGGAGATGCTGCTAACATAGGGGCGGTGGGTTAATCATTGGAAAACAGATTGGCCTTCAGGGTCTGAATTGGGAAAATGCATCTAAAAGGGTCAGTACAATAAAAGTGAAGGGGCTCAATGACTCATTTCAAATTCTGTAAATGTCAGGAGTTAGGTCTCCAATTAGGCATGTAAAAAAAGACATCCAGGAATCCATGAGCCAGGTGAGTCCATTTATTCCATCATTTACACATTCATTGATTTTTTTTTTTTTTTCAGTACATTGCAGGCAGTGGACCAGGTACTAAAAATTCAACAATAAACAAAGCAGAGGGTCCTACCTTCATTGATCCCCTAGTCTGGCAGGAAATAAGGATAATAACAAACAATGCATAATTAAATATTTAATAACAGTTGTAACAAGTGTATGCAGGAAAAGTATGGCTTTTTTTTTTTTTTGAGCATAAATTAGAGGTTCTCATCTAGAAAGGAAAACTTGCCAGAGAAAATTATTTTATTTTATTTTATTTTTTTTATTTTTTTTTCAACGTTTATTTATTTTTGGGACAGAGAGAGACAGAGCATGAGCGGGGGAGGGGCAGAGAGAGAGGGAGACACAGAATCGGAGACAGGCTCCAGGCTCTGAGCCATCAGCCCAGAGCCTGACGCGGGGCTCGAACTCACGGACCGCGAGATCGTGACCTGGCTGAAGTCGGACGCTTAACCGACTGCGCCACCCAGGCGCCCCGAGAAAATGATTTTAAACCAAGATCTGATTGATAAGTATTGATGCACTTACATAGGCCCAGGTAGCCAGACTGGTATGTAAACTGCAGAGTAACATCTGCCACTAGGGTGAGGTCTGTGAGGAGCCCGTATCTAGAATGTTTCAATCACTTATGCTTTTTCTAATTCAGGCGTGTTCACAATCCATAGAAGGAGAATGAGATGTCAATAAGGACAAACAGGAGATGGGTTAAGAATTGAGACAAGGCTGGGCCAACTTGGAAAAGCAAATTGATACCTACAATGGTCTAATTATGCGCCAGAACTTGAGTTTACATATCAACCGTAGTTCCAATAAACATTGAGTTCATCCTCCATACCCAGTAAATGTGTTAGTTATAAATTAAAAACAAAACAAAAAAAAGCGACTAAAGTTGAGGTAAGACAGATTCAACAGGAGCCCAATATACTAGCAGTACCTTTTTCTTTTTTTTTTTTTTTACAGGATCTCAAACCAAAAATCGTATTTGGTTATTCTTGTTTTATTCAACTGTATAAAAATGGGGTCAAGGATATGTGAAAATGGTGGATGTATTCTTCCAGCTCCTGCCAGTCCTATTGCTTCTTTCAATCATGCTTTTTGTTTTTCAGAAGTGTTTTGCATTCTGTTGCCCAGGTATGTTAAATGAATTTTTGTATTTATTTAAGCATACATACTTAGAAAAGTATGCAAAAGTCATGAACAGATGGTTTAATAAATTTTCATAAATTCACTTAGATAACTGACAGACTAAGACTTAAAATATTACCAACATTCCAAAAACCTCCTTTGTGGCTCTTCCAAGTCAACATCCCCACCAAGATAATGGGGGTCTTAATTTTTATCGCCACAGATTAGCTTTGCCTGTTTTTGAAATACTCTTTAAATTACAGTATTTGTTCATGTATCTGGCTTTTCTCTCCTAAAGTTATATGCTGAGGTTTACCCACTTTGGTACATAAAGCTCTTAATTATCTTTGCTGTATTATACTACTTTAGCTGCATACTTTGATATGCTGTGATTTCATTACCATTCAATTTGAAAGGTTTTATTGATTTCCACTGTGATTTCTCTATTGACATTAGGATTATTCAAATGTACACTCTGTAACTTCCAGATCACTATGATTCTTTATGACTTGTTATTAATTGCTAATTTAAATATTTTTCTGTTCAGACAGCACACTCTTTATATGTCAGTCCTTATGCTTGACTGCTTCTAGTGGTGACAGACTTAGAAGGGCTCTTCCAGTTAGGGCTTCCCTCCCTTTTCTGATGACAAGAGAATTCCAAAGGCACGGAGTCCAACGTGGGGTTTGAGCTCACAACCTTGAACTCATGACCCTTAGATTAAGGCCATGAAATCAAGACCTGAGCTGAGGTCAAGTATCAGATGCTTAACTGACTGAGCCACTCAGGCACCCCAGACAGCATTCAATTCTGTGAGGACTTAATTAAGTCTGACTTAGACAATAATATTTCAGAGTGTTTTTTTGCGTGATTTTTTTTTTCCTAGAGCAGTGATTCTTAACTTTGACAATGTATAAAAACCATTAGAAGAATATCTATAATAAATGTATATAAATATATTTATATAAATATAAATATGTATATGAATGTATATAAATATAATTATAAAAGTACACATATAAAATATATTATAAATGTATATAAATATAATGAATATTACCTATATACATATATAATATGCATTATATTATAAATGTCTGTAAATATGCATATGTATTTAATTCATACCATAAGGAAGAATGCTAATCATAATACATAATCATACATTGCTCACGACTGAGATAATGGCATCTTTGGTGGCCTAAGTTCCTCCTGGGGGACAACTGTCCGTGAAATTCATGTTTATGTGTATCTTGTGAGCAGAGACAGTTTTTGGTCCAGAATGAGTCCTCAAGGCTGTTCTATAATTAACAAATAGAGACAATGTCTCCTTCTGGGGCAGAGGGCAAGTTTGTTTGCCCTCTGGTATAATGAAGACAGTGTCTCTGGTCAGAGCAAAGACTGGGCAGGTTTGCTTGCAGCCAATTATAACTATCAGAGTATCCCAAGTTTGAGATTCCTTAGCTATTATGATTCAAACCCACCACATTTAGAGTATCTGGGCTGCTCTGCATCAGCCTCGCGGGACTGAAATGCTACAAGAATTAATGTTAATAGAAACTCAAGCTCCTAATACTTCTTGTGTAGTAAAAAGTAATTTCTCTTATCTCTGACCAAGGAGTTTCTGTCCATAAAGTTGTGTCAGGTTAACTTGTTAGCTTGGAAGTAGGGTGACATCTCAGACACTTCATAGTTATTGATAATTCCAAAGAAAGCAACGTCTGGTAGCCCTGGGCCATTGGTTAAATTTTGGTCATCTATGTGGACAAAATGTGGGAACAGGTAATTTTGTTCCCTTGTTAACTTTAGCTTTATTTTCTATCCTAATAGAAATTCACTTGTATAAAAAACAACTGCCCGGTTTATATGTGTTATGAAAGGTTTATAGAAAGTATTTTGTAGCCCAGGACTCTTTTCTCTAGGGTAGTTTTTAACTTTTTCTTTTTTTAAATACTATAGACCCTTTTGGCCATTTGGTAAAGCCCATGGCCTCTTCTCCATAATAATGTTTCTAAGTCTATAAAAAGTATAGAATTGCAAAGGGAGTTCATGCTATTAAAACAGAATTGTCTAAATATTTAAAAATCAGTCTATGGTAATAGTAATGCATTGCTTTTATTAATGTCATAAATAAAATAGCATAGAACAAATGATTACCAAAATATCAAATAGTCTTAATTCAAATAACATTAAGATATCGGCAACCGTAATATGCATATGTACGTAATATGTAATGTGACATGAAAATATCTGATTCTGTTAATGCAAAGTCACTAGTAATGCAATTACTGCTATTATTAATGTAGTTTGTTTTCTACTTTAATAAATGAAGGAATACTAAATTTCAATTATAGGATAGTAAAAATAAATGTGCTCTCTCCCCACCTACCCCCTGCCCTGCCCCGGCCACACACAGTCCTGATTGATTAATGGACTCCTTGTTTAGAATCTCTGTCCTAGAGTTTCTGAAGAACCTCAAGATAACCTTGAAAAAGTCAAAGCAAAGCAGATTATACTAAGTGAATAGTATTATTCTCCTGAAATTAATGTCCTCCACAGAAGACAGTGATTTGACTTTTCAAGCATTTCCCAAAGGTGTAAATTTTTGACCTGACTTCATGTAAATTGGAGTCTTTTGATTTCCAGAGTTAACAGAAGAGATAGTTGTTTTTTGTTTGTTTTTTTGTTTTGTTTTGGTTTTGGTTTATTTTAACCTCTTTTGCTTTAGGAGTATCATCTGCTTTAAAACATCTAAAGGAAATTATTACTTGGGACCCCTTCCAACAATCTCAGATTTCCTGGAGTTAAATCTTAAAAATCCTAAATCTTTTAATTTTTGTAGGTCAGAGGGAAGTCTAGTGTGTAACATGAATACCACAGGCACAAAAATACATGAGATCACTAGGTTCATCCTTAGACAATTAGCTGGACCAATTAGGTAGAACAAAGGGAAAAGCAGATATGTAGACATTTAAGTGATTCTATCACATGTTACCTGCCAATTAATTATAAATGACTGGGGATGAGGATGAGGGAGAATTATAAAGCATTGCTGTTTTTATAATTTTACCCAAAAATGATTAATGAGCAAGCCTCAAAAACATGAATGCATGTTATCAAATTCTATTTTAGTATTCTTTTTTTCTTTTACAAAATTATTTAAAAGCGTGAATAATAGTTTTTTTTAGCTTCATACAAATTTTCACATAAGCTATTCCCTAACCACACCTTTGGAGTAGGAATCACCAGTTCCGAATCACAAATGAAGACACTGAAATTCAGAAATTTGATATCTTGAACGAAGTCACTGAATCTAAGTCTGACCATCTTTCTTTCACACTGCTGTATTGGAACCTGGCAATATGAGAAAGCTTTCTTTCCTTTCTTGAGCTATGTGAATCAATCTTCTTATTCTGCGATTACACACATAATATTAAAATAACAATGTTAATGACTGTTACAATAGCAACAACAAACTTCACTGCATAGAGTGATCATCTAAGGTAAACAGTGAAACCCAATAGACTTGAGGGCTCTTGTTCTTAGCCACTGTTGTAAAATATTTCCTTTGAGTTGCCCTTGCTCTCTGAGGGGTCCAATGCCCTTCTCAACATTCTTCCATTCTCCAGGCCATTACCATTAATCAATGGAAAGTTCTCCTTCATCTCAGATCATAAATCACCAGGCTATCCTAGTGTTGCTAGGTAATAGCTCTGATGAGCTAATCCACACCAAGGTGTGAATGAATAATGATGGTTTTATAATTTTTCCACTTGGGAGTCTGTTTGCATTTTAAAGAGGGCCACAAACACTTCTTCACTGAAGTGTGAAATGTGGAGATTTCTGAGTCTATTTTCAGGCAGATGAAGGGAAAAGTAATGTTTGGTCAAGAGGTGTTTAAGCACCTCTCAAACTACCTGGTTTGTAAAGACTGGAAGAAATAGAGGGAATTAGCATATGGAGGCTAGCAAGAGAAAGACATGATAAGCCAATCCTTTCTGACAGATTTGGGTGAGTCATACTTGTCTGCACAAAAGGAATTCACTCCACGAAAGACTGCTGCATCTGTTCTGTTCTCCAGGGCATATATCCTTTCTATTCTCAGGTCATTAATAAGCAAGGTTCCTGACATCCAGGACCCAGCTACCTCTCTGAGTCTTGCCACTCCATTGCAGGGCTTCTAGAATCTTGTTATTGTTATTATTATTACGTTTGGGGATTTGGTGATGAAACTTCCACACCACCATCCCGCGCCCCCCGCTTCACTGAAATATAATTGATACATAATATGGTGTAAGCTTAAAGTATACAACATGTTGGTTTGATTCATTTATATATTGCAAAATCTTCAATCATCCCCTTTTGGGATGGTTCATCTCCTTCCATAAAGACTCCACACTTAAACTAATTGGAATTTACAAAAAAAAAAAAAAAAAAGTCAACAAAAAGCTTGGAAAAGTTTTCCCTTCCTTCAAAGTACTCTACCTTATAAAGTTTGGAGGCTTCAAGGACAGAGATAGTTTCCATTCTTTCAAAGGTACCCTAGTTCCTTCCTTTGGAGCTGCCCCTTGTAAAGCCTATGACACAAGATTAAACTCTACTGATAGACTCAATGGACATTTGGGACAACTGAAGAAAGTCCTTCTTTAATACTCGCTATTAAAGTTATTGTTGGAAATTGGTATCCTCTTCTGAGATGCCTCAGTGGGATTCTGAACTGAGAGCTATTACAAGCAAAGTAGAATAATAATGAAAATGTCTCCAAAGAGGAAGGCTCTGATCAGGCTGAGAAAACAAAAATCAAAAGAATTATGAACTTGACTTGGTTCAGTATAACCCTCCACTATTAACTGTTGGTCATTCAAATTCTTGGACATTTTAATAACATTAGTAGCACTTCCTCCCTTGGGTAGAAGTGAGGAAAGGATCATGGAATGAAAATCCAAGAACATATTTTTTAATAAAAAAAGTCAAATGAAAGCAAATCCATTTTTTAAATTATTACTTAGTGTATGACTTATAAATTCAGAGATAATCCTCAAATAGAAAAGAAAGGAAGAAATAGCAAACAAAGCTAAATACTAAATCTATCCTTTTCTACTAGCTTAATGGATTTATAGGCTTCTCTAAAGTTTATTTTTCCTCTTTTTTTCACCTAATGCCTCAAGGCATTTATCTGTTAAATGAAGAATTATTATATTTATTTCATAATGAGATTCAGAGTGTTAAACCTAACAATGCAAAGTATTACAATAGTACAATAGTACAAATATACAATAGTCCAAAGACTAGACATAGTGTGGCTAAGACTTAGTATTTTGGAATCAGGTAGATATGAACTAAATTCCTAACCTACCAATTCTAAACCACATGACTCTGGATAAGTTATTTAGTCATCTGTCCTTTATTATTCTCATTTACACCATGCTGGTAAATAATAGGTGATATATAGCAAGATTAAATTAAATATAATAAAGAAGTTTAGTGCCAAATACACATTAGACACTCAACAGTAGTAATTATTATTAATGCTATTTGGAAACTACTTAAAGGCTTCTATGTGTTCCTACTTGTATGTAACTATTAGCAGAAGTGGGTTTAGAACAGATAAAACTACATACGAAAGTTACACATAAAGGTATTTTCTTTCTTTTAAAGCCACTCACAATTGTCTTGTGGAATACGTTGATGTAATGTTTTGAAATCCTTGTTGCTTAGGGCAGGGCACAGTGGTTTACGATCTAGAGTCTCAGGGCACCTGGGTGACTCAGTCGGATAAGCATCTGACTTCAGTTTAGGTCACCATCTCACAGCTGGTGAGTTCGAAACCCGCATCAGGCTCTGTGCTGACATCTCAGAGCCTGGAGCCTGCTTTGGATTCTGTGTCTCCCTCTCTCTTTCTGTCCCTTCCCCATTCATGCTCTCTGTCTCTCTCTCTCTCAAAAATAAATAAACTTTAAAAATTAAAACAAAAATAAGATCTACAGTCTCAAAGCCTGTATGTAAACCCAACTCCAGAATTTACCATCTAAGTGAATGTGAGCAAAATAAATAATATCCTATTTTCACATCCCTCATCTATAATATATGGGTAAGAATAATACCCACTAGGGGCACCTGGGTGGTTTAGTTGGTTAAGTGACCAACTTCTGCTCTGGTCATGATCTCACAGTTCATAGGTGAGGCTTGCTACTGTCAGCATAGAGTCCGCTCCAGATCCTCTGTCCCCCTCTCTCTCTGCCCCTCCCCTGCTTGCTCACTCTCTCTCTCTCTCAAAAATAAATAAACATTAAAAAAATAATATTACCCACCACTTAGGGTCTTTGGGAGGACTACATGAGTTACACAACTTAGCTGATTTAGAAAAGTGTTAAAGGACATAGTAAGGAACTCCAAAATGTTAACTTACATTTCTTTTCAAATCTACTTCTCTTGTAGATCATACTTAATGAGTAAAATATACAAGATTATGGTTTTGTTATTAATTAAAGTCAATTCAATTTTTAAATTGACCTATGTTGTTCCATATATGCCACATTAAATGCTGTTATTAGTTTGTCAGGCATTTATGATCAGTGATGTAAATATAATACTCTTCATCAGACCCAGGTGGGATCATGGCATTGCTGATTTGTAACTGATTGAATTTATGGGTGGACTAGTTGGCCCAAAATGCACATCTACATAAATATAAGTTGTTATCACTCTTGCAAAGAAGTAATGCTGCATGAATTATGTTTAAGTTTTCATTTATTTTAGTATCTGATTATGTCTGCCTCAACACATACTACTAATGCCCTAATGCATCCTCTTATAATACAACTGAAAATCCAAGTGCAATTACCTTGAGTAGATAACATAAACCCCACTTTTGTGATCGTAAGCAAACATAAACAAGCAAAGAACAAAATTCAGAAACTCTTGTCAGTCCAGCAGCCTGCTCACCACCTTCTGGAAAGGCTCTCTGAAGCAATTGTTGGCTTTGTTAGCTCCCCTGAGATCAGAGCTCCCTCTGGCAGCTGCAGGTGCTAACACGTACTTACTTCCTTTAGCCTCCTAAGAATCACATTTCCTTTACATTTCCCTACTTCTTCACCTCTATCCCTTCTACTTTCAGTTGGAAATCCTAGTCTTTTGAGTCTCTCTGAACTTCCTCCTAAAGGAGATGAACATATCACCACTCTCTCTTAATCCTGCATTTCTCCCCATTCATTTATTCAAGGCTATCCTGTTTGCTTAAATCATGCAGCCTTGACTTTTAAAGGAGGCAGGTGTTTAGTCACTTAGAATCTATCTAAGTAAAACAATAGAAAAAGATTTCTTATAGGCTTTTAAAAAGACTCTCTGACACAGACAGGAGAAGTCTTGGTAGAGAATGGAGATTGTGAACGCTTCCCATAAAAGCCGGGGTTTATTTTCTGCCCATTGCCCATTCACTGTTTTATTGTTTGTTTCGGTGTCTGTGGCAGAGTTCTCACACTGCATGCCCCCACTGCCTCTGCCTGCATAAAACATGATGCTCTACCGCGAACAATGCTGGAATACATTACATAAATTTCCCTTTGATATCCAGCATGTTTTCTACTCTAATAGAATCTGAGCAGAATCACATCTCTTTTTCCCCAGTGTTCCCGATGTGCTTCATAACTCTGTCTCCTACGAACCCAATAACCATCTCCAAGCCGTTAGAAGGAATACGTTTCAATAAAGGGTGGAAGCAGCTCAGCAGGGCCGAGCCGAAGATGATCTACCAAGTAGTTACATGATAGCATCAGAGCACACAGTCCAGAGGATCGGGGGGGGGGGGGGGGGTGTACAGTCAACCTTTATTACTGAGAATTCTTGCAGGAATAAAGCATGGTGGCTATAATGTGGAGCGAACCCCTAAACCTCATTGCCAATTTTCCAAAATTCTTGGGGTTCCTTCCCCAGAAAGGAAACCAAACTGCCATTTGGTTTACCTCACACTTACTCCCAAGCCTCATGCCAACTTCCAGATGCCAAGAGGAACAAACACACCTCTCCAGCCTCCTTTGTATCCAGGCATGATAATGTGCATAGTTAACCCCAAAGAAACATAAATAAACCTTATTCAGGATTCCTTGGAAAGCTTTTGGCTTCCTGAGGACAGCTAGTAAGGCATCACCCTTTACCAATCAAATGTTTCTGTGACACCTGGAGTTACAATGCCCATCAGTGACCACGAGACAAAGACCAATGTTATCACAGAGGCACAAGTCCTGATACTGATGAGATACTAACCCACTGTTATAACTGCCCACTTCCAGATTACCTTATTAGGTATAGGAAAATAAACTTAAAAAAAGTCCAATTTGTGTGAACCAGGTGTATCATTTGATTTGCTTTGTTAACTGCAGTAAAAATCTGTTAAACTACTGAAAATATGTTGCTTAATATTCCAAGACTCTCAGGGTTTTTTAGTCATCATTCATCATTCTAAAAGGCCTTATACAAGGTCTGAAAAGTCTCAGCAAATCATTAAGTCCCAGTTCCCTAGAAAGTCATGTAATAGAAATAGTACCAGAATGGACTGGTCTCTGCTCTTCTCACTTGCAGTGTGATCCTGGAAAAGCCAATTCAACAACTAAGCTTTCTGTTATTGGAAGTTAAATTTGGAGTTGGGATAGAGTATCCTCTGTCTTGAGAGCTGACAATTCTGGACCTAGAGTGCGTTGCAAGATTATAATTCCCACATATTCTCCATGTCAAGGCAGAATATGAAACAGCCTGCTAAGCTTCTGTGTCATTGGTGCCATTCGTTCATGGCATCCATTTTTCTGAATCTCATTTTTCTCACCAGCATGAGATGATGAGTAAATCAGAGATCATATTCTGGATGGCTCTTAGACTGAATTCAGTCTGAAATTTTGTTTTATTTCCCTGCAAAGGTTTGGGAGGGGGGTATTTATTTATTTATTTTTAGATTTTTAAAATAAATTGAACGTCACAGCATATCCATATTTCCTGAATCTTTCGAAAACTTTATTATCTATTTGGCAATACTGGGCCTACACTCTTTCATGAAAATAATCACCTAGAGTAGTCAGGGCTGCTGCCCCACTGAAATAAGCTCGTGTCTTGCACTCATAACACTGCCTACCAGACCCACTTCACTCACTTACATTGTATATTTGGTGATCACAGTTATTTGAATTTTAAGCCAGAGAATAGAAAATTGCTAAAATTCTTCTCTAACTCTAAAGTTGTCTCTAAAGTCATCCATATTGCAAACTGAATAAATTACACCATTAGAAGAATGGGTATCTAGGCCTAAGATGATAATGTCATAAGCCCCCCCCTGGATCTAATATTCTAGCATTCTACAAGCCAAGAAGTTCTGAGACTTTGATGTATTACTTGACACATCACTGGGCAAGCCAGCCTTGAGCTGGTTTTAGAAGTCACTAAAGGGAGCAACACTTCACTTGTCACCATTGATCTGGGATGGAAACACTGATAGGTTAAAATCAGGGGCTGCAGGTATGCCCTTCCCTGCAGCTTTAAATAAACACAAGCAGTCTACCCAGTGCTAAGCAACTGTTTCTTAAGGCATGTTTGTAAATGTGTTTATAAAGCAAGAACCTTCAATCCATCAGGCCTCAAAGAGCTAATCAATATATTCCAATCTGATCTCAGAGAAGTTTTGCCTCTGGGAAGTTTAATTTATTTCAACTCATGGCCATGAAAAAATGAGCAACCATGGCATTTTGACAAAATAGAAAAAGTGGACGATGTTGTATCCAGCAACAGTTCCATTTCAATTTTCCATTTTATCTCAACAAATCACCCCACTGAATGGAATGACCATGAAAATTGATCAGGCATGGGGCAGTCCATGGGCCAA
Source organism: Prionailurus bengalensis (assembly GCF_016509475.1). Classification (NCBI taxonomy): domain Eukaryota; kingdom Metazoa; phylum Chordata; class Mammalia; order Carnivora; family Felidae; genus Prionailurus; species Prionailurus bengalensis. The sequence continues at coordinate 77,814,389 of NC_057359.1, read as the reverse complement.
GGTAGGAAGACAGAATATACAGATGGCAATGTAAGCGGCATTGTTACTCACAGAGTTTGGTCCCTGCTAAAACATTTCTGGAGAGGGAATAGGAAGCCTGGGGAAGAGTTTTGGTATGTAATCTACTAGATAAATGTCCTTTTAACAGTATATGTATCTAGATATAATCACTTCTCATAGCTAGGGTGTTTGCCCCTGAAAAATAAATTCCCCTGATGTCTGCAAGGGAAGGATATCAAGTGCCATTTCCCTTTTAGAGTTTGGCACAGTAATGACATAAACAAATCCCAGGAGAGTATTTCTTATTTTTATGCACCCGAAATAGAATCCAGGTCTATCATATATCGAAAGACAGCATAGCTTTCTGGATGGCCCCAAGGGAAATATGCAGAGTGGCAGAAATAGAAATGTGTTATCCTGGGAACCCTGCTATATTACAGGCTGCATCAGTGGCACATGTTTGCATAAGTGATACAACAATCCCTTCTTCGTATGCAGATTAAATAAACAACAGTGTCCATTGTCTTTAAAATACAAATACATATGCTCCTGAAGCCAAAAGATAAGGTAAGGAGAGACTGGAGAGGGCTAATGGGAAGGAGGCACTTTTTAAGCACTTATTTAAGCAAATTTATCCTGAAAAGGGAACGGGAGTGGGAGAAAAGCTCCAGAAAGCATAATTGTACTTAACACCCTAGAGAGTCAGACCTCATTCCCTGGAAGTACAAAGATGGGGCTGTAGCAGAAAAGGGGTGAAATATCCTAATGCCCTCCTGGGTCCTGATAAAACCTCTGTTGGAGCAGAGAAAGCCTTGAAGTGAGATGTCCACCTGGAAACTGTAACTAGACTGTGAAAAGCAGTTAAAATCCTTTTGAGGTCTCCCTGGACTCACAGTTGTAAGAATATGGGCAGACTCTGTAGGGATTTCAGGACTAATGGCACACAGAAGGGACTCTACACATGAAATAATAAAATATTAGTTCTATCTCCTATTTTGCCACTAATTTCCAATGACTTAACTTTCTTGCAGCTGTGTTTCCTCTTCTAAACAAAGTCATTGCATTCAGTTTCCTAATACCCTATATAACTCGGAAACATCACAATCCTCATCTGTGATCTCCCATAAAACTCCACACCCACATTTCTCTATTATCTATTGAAGTACTAGCTTTTTTGATATATAAGTTAAGTTTGGGTTAATTCCAATTCTCTGAATTTAAACCTTTGCAAGATCCTTTCACATGTAGGAGACATTTATTTTCAAGGTCATGATGTGAAATCAGGACAGAGTTGATTTATGTCAATTATTCTCCAGAGGTATCCAACCTCATTCATAAGTTCCCAAAGGTTAGAGCAGCAACGGCCAGAAAAGATCTTCTGAAGAGTGACCTGTTTTAAAACACTCTTTGTCAAAAGGGAGAATTCATCTGTGGCACGATGTGTGGGCTCCTGAATAAGAATCCACTCACTTATCTTCTATAAGTTTGGTTAATTATTCGGAGGACTGTATTGACTGAAAGCTCTCTGATCATATTCTAGAGAGTTAAGTTACAACAGAACTTATGTTACAGTGCAATGCTCTTTGGATTAAAAAAATTAATCCAAATTTTTGTATATATTTTAGTAAAATATATACAAAATATAAACAAAAAGAATATGACATTCAAGCATTCAAAAAAAATGACCTTTGTGATCTGTTTGAATTCTGCCATATCGTTATTAAATACCTACATCTAATTAGGTTTTTTAGTGTGTGTTTTTTGTTTTCTTTTGTTTCAATCACTGCATTCTTAGAAAGCTGGGCACTAACTGGAGAAGGTCAAGAGAAGAATATGGGCAACCAGAAGGAAAAGACCAAAGTCATAAAGAAAAACAAAAAAAGCTAAAGAAGTTTTAGACATCTACCTGTAAGAGAGACTTAAGAGCTATTTGTCTCTAGCCTTCGTGCATACAAAAATATACAACAGGAGAAAAAAACATATATCTGAGGATCAGAATGAACTTTAGCTCTTTTTGGAATGAGAGTACTCCACACCAGTTTATAAAACATATCCTAAGTGAAGCTCTAAGTTTGGTGCTATTGTTCACAGAGACCACAGAGACTTGGAGGGGGAAAACACACACACACACACACACACACACACACACACACACACACAAAACCAAAATACCAAAGTGCAACTCCCTCATTCTTTGAGGAGAGAGATAAACTCATGAATATATATTGGTTAGATCTTTAAGCAGGAATGTAGGGGTAGGCCTAAAAGATCTTTGCTTATGATATAATGAAGTTTTATTTTATTTTTTTATTTTTTTTAATGTTTATTTTTTTGAGACAGAGAGAGACAGAGCATGAACAGGGGAGGGGCAGAGACAGAGGGAGACACATAATCTGAGGCAGGCTCCAGGCTCCGAGCTGTCAGCAACAGAGCCTGACGTGGGGCTCGAACTCACGGACCGTGAGATCATGACCTGAGCCGAAGTCGGACACTTAAACGAATGAGCCACCCAGGCGCCCCAATGAAGTTTTATTTTAAAGATACAAATAAAATACAAACATGAGATACCCTAGATGCATCTCCTAGATACATGGCATTCACTCTGGGTCCAAGACTAGAAATTGTCATAAATTTTATGGAACAGAGAAGAATAACATTGCTAAGGAATGGGGTTTGGGCTTAAAGGTTCCTTTTCTTCTTATATACTTCATGTCTACACCACCTGCAGAGGGGGGCTCATTAGGTTGTTCTGTTACACCTAATTGGAAGGGCCAGCATGGGGCACAGTTTTATAAGTCACCCTACATGTATTTTTCCTCTTTTATGTATAGCCTGTATTTCATTGGAGTATTGATCCCTTGGTCAACGAAGTTGTCACCAAGGCGACAGAGTTGATTTCATCCAACAGAAACTGCACAGGTCTCTTCACATATCTCAGAAAAAAATCACCTGGTTCCATTGTCTTAAGAGTACGTATATTTTGCCTCCTCTTTCTATATGAGGCCCTGCTCTTCCCACCCCTGCCTTAACTCTCTAAGGGAAGAGGTGTTTCTTTTTTCTCTTAGTATGAGCCCAGAATATCCACTGGGCTATGCTTTATTTTCAGGCAGGTTTATTTTCCCTTAAATGAAGAAACCCACTTTCCTTTTATTGCTTTTCTATTTCGGCCTTTGGCATAGTCAAGCCCCAGGGCAGATTGCTCATCTTACATGTTTGTCTTTCATGGCAAGGAACTGGTTGTATAAGTGGATTAAGAGGTTTTCTCTTCCCACAGGCAATAAGCATGGCATTCCCAGGATTAAAGAGGCCCTAATTTGATTTGAACTATAACTAGTTAGGGATTATTAGGCACCTATAAGGATATTAATAAGGTAAATTTTTATTTACTTTTGTATTATCTCTTCTGTCTACAGTACCTTCCAAAACCCTCTGGGAAGTGTGGTTTAACAGGGTATGACTTGATATTTCTGAATCTCTGATCATAATATCACCATTACAGGCTCTTTTCCATGTATTTTTCCTCAGAGATCAAAGCTGGAACATTGTGATAAGTCTTACAACAGAGTACACAGGAACAGTCTGTAGGAAAATCGGGGTGATACATTAAATCACACTGGAAGCATCTGGGATGAGAGAGTTTTTAGGCATGTCAGAATGAGTTTGTCTATTAATGAGGCTTTCTTACTTTGTGGAGTAAACCTTGTGTGATGGTTCATTTTATGTATCAATTTGACTAGCCACAGGGTGCCCAAATTAAACATTTTTTTTCTGAGTGTCTGTGAAGATGTTTCTGGATGAGACTGGCATTTGAATAGATGGACTCAGTGAAGCAGACTGCCTTCCCCAATGTGGGTGGGCATCATCCCATCCAAGAGAACCTGGATTGAACAAAAGGTGCAAGAAGGTAGAATCTGCCCCCTTCTTCCTGCCTTACTGCTAAACTGGGACAACTCATCTCACTTTCCCCTGACTTACACTGGGATTTCACCCCCATTAGATTCCCTGGTTCTCAAGTCTTGACACTTGGAATGAATTATATACCACTGGCTTTCCTGGGTTACCAGTTTGCTAATAGCAAATTGTGGAACTTCTCAGTCTCCATAATTATATGAAAAAATTCCTCACAATGAATCAATATCTCCCTCCCTCACTCTCCTCTTCCTCCCTCTCCTTTTCTCCTCTCTACCCTTCTCCCTCCCCTATTGGTTCCGTTTCTCTGGAGAACTAGTATATTCCCTAACTAATATAATAAAACCCTGAAAGGGTATTCTAAGTCCTTTAATTTGACCTGCATTACTACACAACTGCCTTCACTTTAATACTACCTTTAATAATATGGACAGTATTGATATTTTTACAAGGTAAAAATGTTCAGAACTATTATGTAAGCACTATTCTAAGATTATTTAAATTAATACTTAAAAAATTCATGGGGTAGGTGTTATTATTAAATGAAGCTAATGAAAATTGTCTTCAGACACACAGACTCAGTTTCTATTGTTGCGTGGCCAATCATCCCAAATTTAGTGGCATATGACCAGAATATTGATTATGTCTCCAGACATTAGTGGCTGACTGGGCTCAACTAGATGGTTGTCACCTTGGGTTATGCATGCAAAGTCAGACATTGGCTGAGACTATAACCATCTTTAGGGCTTCTTCACTCACATGTCACACCCCTGGGCTGGATAGACTCAAAACACTGAGGACTGGAACAGATGGGACAGCTAGGGCATCTTTCTCTATTCTTATGTGATCTCTCCATGTTGTCTGTCTAGTGTGGGAGCTTCAGGGTAGCCATATTTCTCACATGGAAAACACACACCAGACGCACATTTCCTGACAGAATTGGGTGCACGATGTCTCACATTCTGTAACCTAGGCTCATACTGTTTCTTAGAAGCAAGTCAGTAAGGTGAGCCCATATTCAGAGGGAAATGAATTAGGCTCAATTTCTTGATGAGACAAGAGTTCAGGAAGTGCTCAAACCTTAATCTGAATTCTGGTTTTCCTGACTCAGTATCTACTCTTAGCCCCACTGTCCAGCTGCTCTGAAGATTGTCTCAACAGTACTTGTCCACTTAACCTGTTTGGTCATAATCCTCAACTGAAGTCACAGATCTAGTCATAATGTCCTCCTAAGGTCTTTCTGATATGAATGCTCAATGTATATTTTTAAATTCTGTAATCTTTAGGAATTACATTTTTTTATGAAAGATGTAAAAAGACTGTAGCCCCAGGATACAATGCTTTGTCTGAAAAATCCCCTCATTCCTTAATATATTCCTGAATCTCTCCTGGTCTCTGTCACTCTCTATGTCCCCCACCCTTTCCCTTTCTTTCTTTTCTCACTTTTTTCCCTCTAAATCACATACAATTTGGGTCCCATCAGTGTGGTTTTTGCCTACTTAACAAGGCTTATATTCAATACACCTAAATTAATTTTTCATGTAAAATCCCCTGATGGACATGATTTCTTAAAAAAAAGATATATTGCATCAACATCATTCCTTCTGACAATGACTCTTCTAATTCTATCAAAAAAGTAATCAAGTTTCCCTCGAATGATTTATTCTCTATAGAGCTAGGCTGCTTATGGCTCATGGCTCTGTGGTCATTGAGGCACTAGAAAATTTCCTGATTCTTTATATTTATTATGGTACTTTGCTGAACCATGAATTTCTATGAAAGGTTGAGGAGATGGTGATTGGATTCCTTTCCTATTTGGACTCCTAGCTTCTGGCTTTGCATACATTTTCAGAGGTCTCTCCAAATTTCCAATCCAAGTAAAAATGAATGAAAATAGAACAACAAAGCCACAAATTAAATGCATCAATGCCTTTTTTCATACCTTTGCAGAAGAATAAGCTCTATGAATTCTCACTTTCCGACCTCTCCTAACATCCATCCATGCTTTTATCTGTTGCTGTTGGTGCACTGAAATCCTAAGTTTTTTGTTGTTGTTGTTTGTTTTGTTTTTGTTTTGTTTTGTGAAGCCTTTGCAACATGATCTATGATACCTGTACAACAGGTGTGGGAGATCAGGCTTGCAAGTAAGAGCCCCAGCCCTGTGTAAATTCTGAAAATCCACTTAATGTTTCTAAATAATAATTGTTTCATCAGTAAAATGGGGAGAATAATTTCTCAAAGCCTAATTCGCAGGGTTATTTTGAATGAATCAATAAAATGTTTTCTTACCCTCTGTTAAGCCACTTCTCCTATTGGATGAGCATGAGAATGTCACACATACCATAAATGTAATTTCAAGACTTAAACTGCATTAAATACTTGCACATAAAATTAAATATGTGTGTGTGTGTGTATGTAACTCTACTCTTCCTCCAGAGGTTTTTGTGTACCAACTTCTCCTGGGAATCACATCTTAAGATTTCAAAAGTATTTTTGTAAACTGGTAAGTGGTCTAGGAACACTAACTTTCAGATACATTTTTTTAATTTATTCACTTATTAATTAATTAATTAATTAATTAATTTAAGCAATCTCTACACTCAACATGAGGCTCAAACTCATGACCCTTATATCAAGAGTCACACACTCCTCCGAACGAGCCAGCCAGGTGCCCCTCCCCGACATATTATTTTATATAATCACAAAATCTTTGTGATGTAGAGCTTATTACTGCCATTTTAAAGTTAGGAAATTCACTATTATATTCTAATACTCAGCAGAGCTAGAAATCAAACCCCACTTTCTGACCATAAATTGATGGCTATTCTTTGTCCTCCTCAGAAATTTACCATTATATGTCTGTACCCAGCCCACAGAATCTAAGGCAGGAACACAAGTTCTTGATTTCTCACTTTTTGTTTTTCCTGGAAAATAAAATTCATCTCCAATACAGATTGTAAACTGTTTGAAAAGAGGACACATCTCTATTTCCATCAGCTTTAATGCTAGCTTGCTGAATAATGTATTATTCTTCAACGACCTGTTCTAGTTTTCTTTTCCAATAAGCATTAGGCATAGTTTCCCTTCCCATGCTCTACCATAAATATATTTACCTTCCTGAGTTACTCATCCTACCAGATGTGCAGACAGACACCTGTATCTCTTTAAATACCAATTTTCGTAGCATAGAGGGCAGGTAATCAAACGCTACCTACAGTCCACCCAGACTGTACTGGGACTTGAGTAGTAAGAGAGGTATTTCAGGCCATGCTGAATTCTAATAGATACCCACTATTCTCTTGATACATGAACAAACAATCCTCTCAGTGCATCTTGCAGATGGGAACTTCACATGCATTGACAAAAGCAAAAACAGAGTTCCACTGAAACATAATGCAATTGTTAGCTCACACAGTCTCCATTTCCCTTTCCAACATTAAAGAAGTGCTCAGTTGTTCTTTCTACCTGCTGCCCGCATAGTAAGGTTACTGTGGTAACTTCACGTGTCCCCGTTCCCCTGACAAAGGTGAGAAAAAAGACTACCTTTCTGCATCCTTTCAGTGTAATCCCACCAGACTAAAATAGGGAATTTCTATCAAGGGGGTGCAAATAGGTTTCAAATGATTATTAAATTAATTTTGAAAAAATATGATAATTATAACACATTCCCATTTACAAAGTGTCATTCATTTTACAGTGTCCTTTTGCTTTGCTTTTCAAAACCAAATGAATCCAGTGATGTCAGTAGAGACCCATAAGACAGGTAAGAGAATAAAATTATAAATAAGAATGGGTTGACACAATTCATGAGGTTACAAGCCAAAGAGCCTGAGCACCAATTTTAGCTGTGTGGAAACAAGTATTCTATGAGTACATGTTTCATGCCAAATAACTGCGGATAAATAGCTAATAAATGCTATATCTAAGCCTCACAGTTGAGACCCAAATTAACATTCCCCCATCTAATCTATTCAGGAGCTGCTCAGACTTAATATGTTATAACTCTTCTTCCCAGTAACAACGCCCAGCAAAATGTAGATATGACAACTATTTCTGGCCGTGGATTATTAACAGCAAAAGTGCTGCAAACATTTGAAACAATTTTAAGTTTACTCAGATATAAATATGGGTGTCGTCTACAATGGAGCTGGTGGTGGCTTTGTAAAGGTCACCTTGACCAGGCTGAACTACTTTTCTCAGAATTCTCTTTTCTCTTTCTTTCACAGTAGGATGTACCACAAGAGACATGGTCACTGGAGATCTGAAGAGAGGTAAAGCAGCAGGCTTGCTGGGTTTTATGCTTCAACAATGCTCTGAGCAGGTACTTTTGTAGCTCACACTGGCTGTCCCTTATCTGTGGGCTCACCGTGGTGTGTAGCAACAGCCATACCTACAAGGATCCTACCTTTTCTGAATTCTTCTTTAGCTCCTCCCACTTCAGGGCCAGGTGTATATTTAGTTCTGTGATGAAGGGCATCAGTTTCTCCTCCTGCAAGACACACACTCATCACTACTGGAAACACTGAGAACTGATCATTCTCAGGGATTCCATATCATAGATTCCAGCTTATCCTAGCCTTCCTCACTTTATATATAGTTTATTGTCTTCAGACACAGCTTGATAGAAACTACTTAGCCAGGGCCACAACTGTGCAAAGTCACATGTATATAACAGATGTATTCTCTTAGTTTTGCTTCCCTGATTGAATCCCACCAGATAATACAATTAGTCACTGAGAGGAACTCTAGAAGGATAGTACTTTAAGGATGGTTTTCTGGACTGTTCAGGTTTATCCGGTTTGTTCTTGTATGATTAGATTTAAATAAAAATCTTAATCACTCCCACTTCTAAGGTCTAATGAGACACCAGTAGTCCATGTCATGTAGTGGCAAAAGTGTTATGCAAATTATCACCTGCAGATACCTGCAATCAAATACCTATAGAAAATAAGCCTCAGAGTGACGAAGTATGTGCTGCTGTAGAATATTTTAGTCAAAATAAGGCATCTAATGGAATTGGTTGGTTGCTTCTAAATGTACTGGAAACATGGGGGAAGAATATAATGAACACACCACCTTAATTTTCCAGCTAAAATATGCATTAAAGATCTGAAATTGTATTTGCCCTAAAAAGAAACCATTACCTCTTTTGACCACAGGGCTGGGATTTCTAAAAAACAGACCCAAAGCTGAATCCTTCAGTGGGTAAGTTACAATGTAAATTAATCCCAAATCAATCAGAGGTCTCTATTATTAAAGTTTGGGCATAAATTGGGAGGAATAGGACTCTGAAATTTGCAATGGGGTGTATGGGTACATTTCACTTAAGCTGGGGACTTTGGATCCATAAATACTGTGATTTTTTTTTTAATTTTATTTTTTTTTTATTTAAAAAAAATTTTTTTTCAATGTTTATTTATTTTTGGGACAGAGAGAGACAGAGCACGAATGGGGGAGGGGCAGAGAGAGAGGGAGACACAGAATCGGAAACAGGCTCCAGGCTCTGAGCCATGAGCCCAGAGCCTGACGCGGGGCTCGAACTCAAGGACCGCGAGATCGTGACCTGGCTGAAGTCGGATGCTTAACCGACTGCGCCACCCAGGCGCCCCATAAAGATTTTATTTTTAAGTACTCACAACCCCAAGATCCAGAGTCACATGCTCCACTGACTGAGCCATCCAGGTGTCCTTTGTGACTTCTTTGACAGTAAAAGCTACCCTTCCACACACGCCGCTATAAGAGATTGGTTTTGCCTTGTCTAAAGAAACTGTAATGATCTACAAAGGACTGCTGATCCTACTCAGGAACTACTCCCACCACTTATCTTTGCTTCTAGATCTACAAATATATTCCAGTTTTCTTACCTGCTGAAGAGTAAGAAACAAAGTATGACCTACGTGCAGGTTTCCTGTGTACCAAATCACTATCTCTGCCAACAATGATCCCACTGACCTGGAAGTTGAAACTGTAACACCTTGCCACTCTGGGCTAGTCATGCCAATGAATCAACAAGCAAAGAATGGGGTAATTATAGTGGCTGGGGTGATCAATTCTGACCTCAAGGAGAAATTGAGTTTGTATTATACAATGGGGTTAAGAAGGAAGATTCTAGGAGAACCTCTGGGTTACCTCTTAGTGTTCTCACATCCGTGACTAAAGTCAAACAGAAGCTTTAACAACTCAGTTCAGGTGGGACTTACAGTGGCCCAGACACTTCAGGAGTGATAGTCTGAATAGCAAAAATAGACCTGGGACCACAACAAACTGAGAAAAGAAAATACAGAATGGAGAAGGGAAGAAGGTAGTTATAAACACCAGATATAATCCCAAAGCCGTAACCATATAATTTGTGTATGTGTAATATTTTTTTTCCTTTCCCTCTTCTGTTCCCCTTCCATGTGACACAAGGTATATCTAATTATTTAAGCTACAAGATATCAAAGGGAGAGTAGGAATCAACTAGAACAATAAATATCACCCAAAGACTAAAAGAAAGTCTTTCTATGCTCTTTTGGGAAAAGGGTTAACAAATGTTAGCATAGAGCATAGTGGTCTAACATTAGGTAACAGTGTGACTTTATAAATTTGTTAAGTTCACAACAGTGGACTATGGTAGTTCTGTGATATGTGAACTTGACTAGGCAGAACTACGTCCTGAATTTCCTTCTTTGTGTATTTCCAGTTATAATGGGCATAAGAGACATTTCCTTACAAGATTTGGAGGGCGGAAGTGAAGCAGTAGCCATTTTGCTTTTTATGATGGAAGGTTGGGGTGGGTGCTTTTGTAGTTCACACACCGTTTCATTTACCTACAGGCTCTCTTCACTGGCATAGGCAGAGATGGGCCTGTAATGTCCTACCTTCTCTTGGATGACTTCCCAGCTTCTCTGACTACTGGGTGGGGAGAGTTTTTAGCCCCGTGATAAAGGGTGCAGGTTCTCTCCTGCAGAACACCCACTTTATCAATGAACTGACAACAGGTTCCAGCTCATGTCCACGGGTTCCAGATTGAGCTGTTTCCAGCTCACACTGGCAGCTTCCAGGTTGACCTTAGCCTCCTGGATTTTATATCTTTCTTTCCTAACTGTCTGCCTTGCAGACTTCAAGCTCCAGTACCAAACATGAAGACAACACCTAAGAGACTATTTATCCCGCTCCCTCAATTGCATAAAGTCACATTCCTATAAACAAATTCCTTAATATTTGTTCTGCTTCTCTGATTGAGCCCTGACTGATACAGGCCTTTTAATTAACTTTTCACCACATCCTTTGTTTCTGTGTTTCTCATGTAATGCTTCTTTGGTAATAGTAATAATATTGTACCTTCTAATATTAAAATATTTGTTAACATTAACATAATAATTACTCTGACTCAGAGTACCCAATTCTGTAACATGGTGATAATTTAAGCTATGAAAATAGAAATCACAAATACGAAATGTACCACACCAAGTACTCAATTACGATAGCTACTGTTGTTATAAATAACAAACATTAGTGCCTGTTTAATAATTAAAATCTCTAAAGTCTCTTACCATACATTCAGGTTTCTAACCCCCATTAAAAATGAGTGATATAGGAAAGCATTACAATTACTATGTAGTATTATTCTTCATGACTATTCCCATTTCACAGGTGAATATAAAAATATCTTCAAGGGTTTACATGACAGTTAGCCAAGGGTCTTGGACAGTAAGGACTTACACTCTTGTGGAATGTTCTGCTGACATGCAATGCAAATTCCTTGCTTACTCTGATGCCAGAAAACGTGGAAAGCAGAAACAAATGTGTTGATTCTCTTCCTCTTCTAACTGCCTTGCATCCTAACGTTCCCTGCCTTGATGTGTTGTTCCCGGTCATATTTGATATAGCTGTGCAACATCTTTTCTATGTCAAGGCTTTGCTTCAAACACTCCATTGCCAGTTCGACTTGTCAAAAGTTGGAGGGAACACGTTTTAAGCATTCAGCGAGCGTTCTTCTGAAAAGAAAACCACTATTTCTAATGAGCATTTGAGAGCGCAGTGGATTGCAGAAACTGTTTTCTAAGATCTGTCACAAATGATTTAGTTTTATTAGTTTTAATGGCCCTCAGCTACGGACATGGAATATAAGTGAAAATTAAGATATTTTTCATGAGATGAAAATAGATTTCAATCAGAGAGAATGTTCCCCCACCACCTCTTCCCATTTGCTTATTTTATTTATTTATTTATTTGGGCAGATGATTCTGGTTAAACATACACACACACATTCACTGACAGAGATGAGAACACAGAGATATTCTTCCATGAGAACAAAGCTTTCCTTGTATTGGAAACCTCTCTGTTAATTGTATATAGCTGGATGGGTTGGCAAGCTCACAGGCAGGATGGCAGAGAAAGGGGCCAATGTGTTAAACTGAAACTTTATCCTGGGTACAGACAAGGAGTGAATATTTTTATTCATAGCTAAGGGTTTATCTTCCATGATAGTAGGCACAGAAATGGCTACGAAACCCATATATTGCTTCCAATTCATAATACCTTTTGCTTGTTGCTTCTGCTTTTCTACACTGTAGCTTTGCTTCAGGATTTTCATTTTTCCTCTTCTTTTTCATCGCTCATCACTCACTACAAAGCACTGTAATCTGAACAGGTCTATATATTTTATTCTTCATAAACAAGTTGAGTGCATTTCCTAAACAGTTGGATGGTTTTGGCAGTCCATCCTCATTGCTCATGTATGTATAAGGTGTGTTGGTGATGAATGTGAGGTTTTCTGTTGCAACAGCTCTGCTCTACCATTTCTTTATCCTCTATGCCAAAGCATCTATGTGGTTCAAAAGAGAGCCAACCAGAAACTGAATGAGGAATTCTGGAGTTTCTGCACTCCCTCCACCATTCATTTACAATCTTGGGCAAGCCATTTCAATTTCCTGTGTCATACTTTCCTCATTTGCAAAGGATATATCTTGAGCAAGAACAGAATGAGGCATCTCAAACAAACAAAAAGGACAAAATGCTTGCCTTCAGGAAGATTACAATCAAGTGTAGCAATATAATACTTAAGCAATAAATCTAGCACCAAATTAAATCGTATTGCATGTCAGAAGGTAACTGCATTAGTTTGCTAGTGCTGCTGTAACCAAAGGACTGCAGACTGGGTGGCTTAAACAACCATTTCTTTCCCCTCACAATTCTATGAGAAGGTTAGAAGTCTGCGGTGAAAGCATCAGCAGGGTTGGTTTCTTCAGAACACCTTGCTCCATGCCCTGTAGACGGGTGTCTCCTCCCTGTGTGTGCCACTGGTCTTCCCTCTGTACCCATGTGTGTTCTAACCTCCTCTTCTTATAAAGAGACCAATCATGTTGGATTAGGGCTTTCCCTAATGACTTCATTTCAACTGAATTACTTTTTTTAAAAATTAAAAAAAAAATAATAATGTTTATTTTTGAGAAAGAGAGGGACAGACCTTGATCAGGGGAGGGGCAGACAGTGAGGGAGACACAGAATCTGAAGCAGGCTCCAGGCTCTGAGCTGTCAGCACAGAGCCTGACGTGGGACTCAACCTCACAAACTGCGAGATCATATCCTGAGCCAAAGTCGGAAACTTAACCAACTGAGCCACCCAGGCATCCCTGAATTACCTCTTTAAAGACTCTTTCCAAATACAAATCCTGAGACACTGGAGATTAGGGATTCAACATATGAACAGGGGTGGGGGGGGAGTGGAGACAATATATAACAAAAAGTTATTATGCCAAAAAATTTTAAGGAGAATAGGGAATGCTGGAAGGTAGTTCAACATTTATGGGGATATTTAGGACAGCAGTGACAGAGATGGTAACATCTGCACAAACTGTGAAGAAGCTGGGGTAACGGACATTGTGGCTATCTGTTAGGAATGTAATTCACTAAAAGAAAAAAGAAAAAAAAAACAGTCAATACAAAGGTCCTGAAGTAGGAAGGACCAAGATGTCCGAGGGTCAGTGTGGATGCAAGAGAGAAAGGAGATGTGATCAGTGACAGAGCTGGCACACAGTACCTTTGAGGGCCTTGTGGGTAATTGAATGTAATTAGGCTTTTATTCAGAGAATTGGAGAGCCACTGAAGGGTCTAAGCAGGGGTCTGAGCAGGAAGACTCACCCTTCCACATACTTGACCCAGCCTGTTGTCTCGAAGATAGATTACAAACCAGGGTTTGTCTGCATCAGCACCACTCACATTCTGGGCCAGAAAATTCTTTGTTGTAGGACCCCGTCCTGTGCATTGCAGACTGTTTAGCAGCACCCCTTGCTTCTACCCACTAGATACCTGTAGTCCCCTTCCTGACAGTTGTGACAGCCAAAAAGGTCTCTAACCATTGCCAAATGTTCCCTAGGGAAGGATAAGTTACCCCTGGTTGAGAACACTGTTGTAGGTTCTATAGGGGAAAAGCTAAGAGACCATTTTGAAACTCACTGTAATAGCCTTGGATAGAAATAAGAATAACTTGGGTCATAATAGTAGGCAATCATGATATTCTGAAGGTAAAGCCAACCTATTCTGAAGGTTGCCAACAAAATGAATGTGTGGTATGAGAGAAGGTTCAATACGGCTCTGGGGTTTATGTTCTGAACAACTGGAAAAAATGGATTTACCTCTTACTCAAACAGGGAAGACTGTGGTTACAGCAGAGATAAATAGGAACACAGACCCTTCATGCAAGGTAACTGGAAGGAAGGCCACATGTATGGATAACGACTTTGATATATGGGTAGATGAAGCATAGGAGTTTGCGAAGACCTCTTATCTTTCTTTGTGAAATAGGAAGATCATAGTCACCTGGGAATGGGAATGGGGCAGGAGATGTTGGAGGTTTTACAATAAAAAGGCGTGGAATAAAATTCTAGAACATATATTTTTTATATGGCATACTACTATAATTCTGAAGTCATGGATTGCAATAGCTTTCCTAATAGGTACTGACAGTAACTTTTAATGGCATAGCTCTTAACATTCAAATGAATATTAAACCCATAAAACCAGATCCAAAATGCTTTTTGATCTATTTTCCATTGTTCTGAACTAAACACACAATTTCTGCTATAGGCAAAACAGCCTCTGTTCCTCTGGAAATGCATTCACTTGCTTACGAAGAACTAATGGGTAAGATTAGGGCAAAGAAGTGCTTAAGGCTATTGTCTTAACCTCATGAGTATTTATAATTAAAATCCATCTCCAAGGAAGAAACCGTCAACTCTGGAGAATTATGTCAGTTCCCAATATATCTGTCTTGCATCAGAGACAGAAGCACACTTGACTCAGACTCCTCCATCAGTGCCCATGCCAGCGCCTCACTGAACTCCCATTACTATTGATTACAAAAGACAATTTACTCCATAAGATGCTTCTGAAAGTGGTCCCTGATCCTAATGTGCCTCTGCTATGAGAATCAGATACTTTAGACACACATACACACACATAGCCCACAAGAAGCTGCTGGAGCGTGGACTGAAAACCGACCATGCCCTGTTGTAAGAGACCCTGCATGATTCATCCCTGGTAGACCATCCTCCCTTCTGGGCACAATCCTGTTCCACATTGGCCTTCTTTCGGTTCCTCAGGTATACCATGCACTTTCCCACCTCAGTGCTTTTTCTAAGATTCACTTATTCAAAAACTCTTATTTAACATGTTCCAAGAATTGTCAAAAGTACATTACAAATATTAACTTACTTAAACTTCTTTGGCCAAATGATCAGTTATTGCCAACAGAACGTGAACAGAAGTATTAGATGCCACTTTGGGGCCATGTTATTTAAGACGTTTGTTTCTTTTCTTTTCAACCTTCTGGAATTAGAGGATTCCAAAGCCCTAAGGAATGGTGTAGCCAACACATAGAAGGAACCTAGAGCCCCAAATCAACAGATGGTGGAAAGCTACCAAGAACAACTGTGTTAGACCATTACATGAGACAGAAATATTTCTATTTTATTAAGCCACTGACATTTTAGCATTTATTTGTTACAGCAAGTAGGATTACTTCAATATAAAAATCTTAACATGGCTGACAAAAGTCTCTGCTTAAATGTCACCTCCTCATAGAAGCCTCACTTAACACTCAAACTATTTTAGATGTCCTGTCTCATTCTCAGTAGCTCTTTTTATTATCTCAAAACTTTTTATTACTCTGTGTGTGTGTGTGTGTGTGTGTGTAGCCCTCTTTACCACCACTAGTACAAAAGCTCCACACTGGTTGGAAGTTTGTTCAGCATGCTGACTGCCACAGTGCCCAGTGCCTAGAATAGTGCATGGAACATGGAACTATTGAATGTGTTCAAATAAGTATTTCTTGAAAGAATTACTATAATTCTCTACCTCTGTATCCCAGATACATTCCGCAAGAAAATTATGAATTGGGTACTATTCATGGGAAGGAATATTGTTTGTATCGTTTGTCAATAACCTTTTCATTTTCATGCCTGAATTGTCCATTTCCCTCCTTTCCCTTTAACCAAGCCCATTCACTCAACATCTTCATTGTGGAGCTATAACTGAAAATTAACTTTCATATCCACCAGCAGTACTCCATTGCTCAGGGGAAATCTGAGAATCGCTGAAGTGAAGAGATTTGCTGTATAATATCTACAACTCACTGAGCACTTTACATACATTATTTTATTTAATACATTATGGCCTGCTGTGTATGTAGGTTGTAGGTATAATTGTCCCAGCTGCAAATAAGAAAACTGAGGTTCAGAGAGCCTAAATATACCTAAGTTAACACAGCTATTACATGGCAGAATGGGAGTTCAAGCCAAGTCCTGTGTCCCAAACCAGTGTTCTAAGTAACCTAATCTTAGAAGTGGCAACCCATTACTCTTAACTGTATTCTATATATTCTAAGTGAGTCACTTGGTCCAACTCTCACTCAAGGAGAGGGGATAACATGTTTGTAAATACCAGGGGATGGAGATTATTGGGAGCTATATTAAAAGCTATTTTCCACACATTTTAAAAGATGGTCTTTTGTTTTCTGCTATATTCTGAACAGTTGTAGGCTTTATATTTATATCCCTGCTCCCTCAATTATTGCTTGTTATTTTAAGATAGTTCTCAAGGTTCATTATTCTCACATGGATGCCCGCTTGCCACAGTGCAATTTGTTAGAAATTCTTTTTCCTCATCAAATTGTTTGCAACTTTGTCAAAAATTTGTCATATATAAGTGCACATATTTCTGGAATATGCGGTTTTCTATACAAGTGTGCTCATATTTAGTCCCCTATTTACCTTTGTTTGTTCCATCCTGCAGGTAAGAGTCGCTATGTAGTACCATTTCCCTTCAGATTTAAGATATTCCTTTGCTATTTATTGTAGTGACTATGTGCTGACATGGGAATACAGATACCTCTGAGAGATCCTGTTTTCATTTCCTTTGCGTAAATACCCAGAAGTGGGGTTGCTGAAGCATGTGGTAGCTTTATTTTTAGTTTTATGAGGAACCTTTGTACTATTATCCATAGTGGGCTGTATAGATTTACGTTCCCACCAATAGTGCATGAGGGTTCCCTTTACTCCACATCTTTACCAACATTTGTTAGATCTTGTCTTTTTGATGACAGCCATTCTGACGAGTGCGAGATGGTATCTGATTGTGGTTTTAAATCACATTTCCCTGATGATTAGTGTTATAGAGCAACTTTTCATGTTCCTGTTGGCTATTTGTATGCCTTCTTTGGAAAAAATGTCTATTCTGCTACTCTTCCCATTATAAAAAAATCAGATTGTTCACTTTTTTTTGCTATTGAGTTGTAGGAGTTCTTTATATATTTTAGACATTAACCTTTTATCAGGTATATAATTTGCAAATATTTGCTCTCATTTCATAGCTTGCCTTTTTCATTTTGCTCATAGTTTCTTTTGCAGGACAGAAGGTTTTTTTTTTTTATTTTTTTTAACGTTTATTTATTTTTGAGACAGAGAGAGACAGAGCATGAACAGGGGAGGGGCAGAGAGAGAGGGAGACACAGAATCTGAAACAGGCTCCAGGCTCTGAGCTGTCAGCACAGAGCCTGACGCGGGGCTCGAACTCACGGACTGTGAGATCATGACCTGAGCCAAAGTCAGACGCTTAACTGACCAAGCCACCCAGGTGCCCCAAGGGTTGTTTTTTTTTTGTTTGTTTGTTTGTTTTGCTGGATTTTTTTTCTTTTCTTTTCTTTTTTTTTTTTAGGTTTGCCATAGTCCTATTTGTTAACTTCTGGAAACCATCCCACAAAGCACAACTGATGAATCTTTTGATGATAAACAGTTATTAGCACACATATTTTCTGAATGCTGATGTAAACATTTCTTTTCTCAACCAAGTAGTCCACTTACTCAACCAATGACTTCAGCTTTTCAGTTTATTATTTAAAAGCCTGTAAAATACTAGAGTGTGCAAGTATTTTGCTTTCAGATACAATCACCAGGGGTGATACTTCAAGTATCCATTAAATTGGATAGAGAGATACTTAAAATGGATTTAAAGCAGATGTTTTTCTCAGTAGTCTCTGGGAGAAGAGATATAACTTATTTTATTTTGACCATCGATATATTCATTTTTTCTTTTGTTTTATGGTTATTCAAGTAACATAAGTCAGATTTTTAAAGAACTTTCTTCCCCAAATAATCTTATGTCTACAAAAATTATAGGCAAGTAAAATAAGCTTATCTTTCTCTAAAGTGGTTTTTATCTTATATTTCCACAATGTTTCAAATTAAGACAAATTTTCCCCCAAACAAAAGGAAACAATCTTAAAAACCAAAGTGTTCCAACATGCACTTCGATGGGAGCCATTAAAAGAAGATCTTCTAATGTTTTGAGAAATATTCAAATTTAAGTTCTCTTTGCATTTGAATTGTTGTATGATTTCAGGTTAATTATTTAACCTCTAAAGGTTCACTCTTTTCATTGTTGAAGCGAAAGCCTCACAAGATGAATTGAAGATAAAGTAATATAATAAAGAAAACCACAATGTGGTATATTATGGGGGGGGGGGTCATCATCTGTCTTAGTTGGGTTTCCCAGAAGCAGACCCTGAGATAACTGTCTTTGTATAACTGATTTTCTAAGGAAATGCTCCCAGAAAATCCTTGTGAGGGAGTGAGAGAAGAAAATAGGGTAGAAAAGGATGTCATCCAATGGAGCAATTTTGGGCAGGAATCCATGGAGGGTAGCCCACAGGGGAAACTGTATAGTATAAGCGTTATCAGAATTTTTGCATTTGTGAGCAAGGAGCGGGGCTCTGAAACTCCTACACCAGTCATTGGCTAAGAGCCATCATAAGCAGATGGAAACTCCCAAGCTCTTCTAAGTATCTGTACTTTCCAGCCAACTGCTGCAATAACCCAAGGGCCACCCTCCAAGGTGAGTCACAGGTGCACTCTGTTAGAAACAAATCACACAGAAGCCAAGACAGAGCACACAGAACATGTACAAAGAATCCAAGGAGATCTGGGCAGACAGTATACACTACATCATCTTTTTTTTCTTATTTAACATCATCAACTTCTTCATTGTCATTTGAAAGCACTGTATTGTCAACATCTTTATAGTGTCTTTATAGCTTTTAAAGTTCTTTCATATTTCTTATGTGTTTTGTTTCTTATATGTTTCCTATGGTATTATCTGTGGAAAACTGGAATATGAGCATCAGAAAGCACACTGCTTACATTAAAAAAAAAAAGTTTGTGGAGATTCGAAGAAGTCAAGTCTGTTAATCATCAGTCCACAGTATACTCTATTTTTCCAGCTATAACAGCACGGTTTACATACATATATAATGTATTTTTATATAATTATGTCATCAAATTCTATGTTTATATACTTATAAATATATATTAACATAAAGATAAATATATTTTATATGCCCTCCATATATATTTATAATAATAGAAATATAGAATGATATAAAATAATTATTTTTATATTATTTACATTTTAATTATTTAACATATAATACATATAAATATTCCCAGAAGTAACATTAAGTAAAAGATATAGAGTTACTGATTACATTTCATGTAACATATATTTGATATATGATGATCTGTTTATATTTGGGTTGACTGTTCTACCATACCTAAGTAGAAAATCTAAGTCAGTATGTATTTCTTTGATCATTTAATAAAAGTAATTGATAGTCTGTGAATTCTATAAACTCCATTTGGGAATGCTATTATTTTCATTAATTCTCATTTTCAAATAAAACCTAAAAGCTTGCAGAAGAGGAAACAGATTCGTAAGTTTTTCAATCATTAGTCAAATCCCTAATTTGTCCTTCCCTAATTTAAGGGATGCTGTTAATATGGTTTTTGTCATATTCCAAGAAAGTGATTCAGCCACATGTAGTAAAGACAGGAGTCACTAGTTGTCATTCACAAGGGACAGTCTTTTCTTTATGTTTCCTTGTGTCCAGCAAAATATGTAAAATGTACTTTTTTCCTTATAAATTCTATATGAACCTTTCAGGTACATGTTCATGTACTCTTTTGTCTTTGGTCCATTGTACCAGCTAGGTGACAGATTTTCAGGATATGTATTTGGATTTTAACTGAAGGGAAGAAAAGTCCTTCAAGTCAGCTATAATTCATATCTTAGGCATTTAGTTTAAATTACATGCCATTCCACAGACTGCTTTGATTGTTTTAGGTACAAGCCTTCAGATAATTAAAAGCAGTTATTTCCATTTGCATGTATATGTATATCTTTTGTGTATCTTTGGGGGGTAACCTTTAAACATAGTGGCTAAATAAAATAATGCAACTGCTTCTCAGTTTCAGGACCATATATCATTCAATAGCAATGTAGGCCCATTCTGATTATCATTAGCTAAAGTAGAATGACTTATTCTAACCCAAAATCTAATAGACTCCCAATCCCACTGCAATCCCTTACCAATTCATTTGAAGGTGTAAAATGTATTAAGATAAGGAAATTACTAAATTATCCACGAAGGACCCCACTCATTAATTCTGATGTAGTTTCACAGCTTTGAAAAGTAAAACAGCAAATTAGGATATATGTACAAAGTCAACAGTCTTGGCATTAGGATATTTAGTCCCTACCTCAGTTTCAGTCATTCATTAGTGTTACAACTTTAGCCACTGTCTTTAATATAACTAGCTTGTAAGATGAGGATAGACAGAATTACTCATAAGGCTGTTGGAAGGGTAAAAGAAATATCAAAGACAAAGTTTCTCTATAGCCTAATGTGCATAGTAACAATGTAACACAGTAAATGTACATGACAGGGTCCTAACATATAATTAATAGGTCCCGTACTTATAGCCCCTAGTATTAGCTGCTTATGTTAAAAACTTGAAATAATGCTTTTACTTTTCCCCTACATTAATTCACACCCAATACTGGGTCTAGCAGAACTATAAAAATAAGATTTTTTGAAAAATTTTTTTAATTTTTATTTATTTTTGAGAGAGACAGAGACAGAGTACAGCAGGGGAAGGTCAGAGAAAGAGGGAGACAGAATCTGAAGTAGGCTCCAGGCTCTGAGCGGTCAGCCCAGAGCATGACACAGGGCTAGAACTCACGAACCACGAGATCATGACCTGAGCTGAAGTCGGTCACTTAACCAACTGAGCCACCCAGGTACCCCAAGATTTTTTTTAAAGAGAAAATATCCCCAATTTTGATCAGCAAATAATGGGAAAACCCACAAGGTACATAAATATATACATATATATACAAATATATGTGTATGTGTGTGTATAAATATGAGAGAAAGTTGTTAAGCCTTTCAATTTAATATGATTTCACTTTTCATCCTAAATCTTGCTATTAATCCCACATTCCTAATGGGATGAGAATAACTGAATTACCCTAGAAATGTTGTCATTATATTTTTAAAACAAATGGTAATTGAATCAAGTAGAAAGCTGAAGATACCATTCTTTTTCTAGTAAGATTTAATGTCAAGGTTCACACACCAAAAAGGATAAGGTTTGTATAATCTTCTGAACTTCTTAGTAACTCACATGATCAAATAAGTTGAATTTATGTATCAATCACTTACTGGTCACTTAGTTTAAATAACAAAATTGATCCAAAACCCATGGTTTCAAATTGCCATAGCTTGTTTATATAAACCAAAACAGATAGTTCCAAGTTTACATAAATTAATGTGTCTTATTAAAACCATATAATAGTAAAAAGAACACTGGAGCAAAAAGCATCAATATTAAAATGAAACCAATATATTACCTACCAGCTTTATGAATCTTGGACAAAGTAAATCTACTTCAGCACTCAGTTTCCCCACCTATAAGATAAATGGGTGGTCTCAGTTATATATAAGCTACTTTCTAAATTTAATTATCTGTAAGCAACAAGTCTAGACCTGCCTACACATAAGTAAAATTAATTATGTGATCTGAAGAGCATAAAAAAATATTTTCTGTTTCTTGTTTTTTCACAATCTATCTTCAGCATTGCTACTCAGGAGTTGAATCATCCTTTTATGTACTACATTTAGTTTACATAAAACCAATGATCATTTTACTAGATTAAAGCTAATTTGCAATCATTGTTATATACAGAAGAGTAGGTTTCGAGGCAATGAAAGATGTGAGGGTGGAAGGAAGAATGTCTTTGGGAGTATAGACTTCCAACTGGGGAAGTGCTGACAGATTTTAAAAACTCATGTGGTCACTTTAAGCTTTGATAGAAGGGTGACTGGGTGGCTCAGTAGTATAAGCATCTGACTCCTGATTTCAGCTCAGATCAGCATCTCAGTTCATGGTTTCCAGTCCCACCTAGGGCTCTGTGCTGACAGCATGGAGCCTGATTGGTATTCTCTCTCTGTGTGTCTGTCTCTCTCTCTCTCTCTCTCTCTCTCTCTCTCTCTCTCTCTCTCTCCCTCTCCCCCTCCCTCTCCCTCTCCCTCTCCCTCTGCCTCTCTCTCTCTCACTCTCTCACTCTTTCAAAAATAAACATTAAAAAAAAAAACCTTTGATAGAAATAACTGGTAAGGAAATCAGTCCTCTTGCCACAGACAACTATAAAGCTATACAAAATATATGAAGTGACAGTTTTCAGATGTTGCTAACATGCTGTACAAGCCTGTGATCCATAAGAAGCATTCCCATGACAGTTCCAGCTTTTGTACTGAACAAAATTTCCAGATTGTGATGCAGGTGGGTACAACACAATTAGACTGTTGCAGACCTGCTCATGTTAGAAGGAAAAAGCAGTGTGCTAGTTTACCGAGGTGGTGGGAATTTATGGGAATGGATAGCAAGGGGAAAAGAGCAGCACAGAGAACATGCTCCAGAAATTTGTACAGGTGACCATGAATTCAAAGTTATGGATACAAAGGGTCAGACTCCATGAGGCCCATCAGAGAGCAAACACTAGGAAGCTGTGAGATGACCAGAGGTTCAGAAGTCACCCAGTGCTTGGAAACAGGCATGCTGATTGGTTGGAGTGGAGAGCCCTCACTGAATATTCTGGGTTTTCAATTAAGACACAAAAAGGCCACAACTGAGAAATGAGAATAATTTAACCCTAGACTATGAACTGTTTTAGACCCACCAAAACAATGACTATAATCAAGCCTCAAAGTAAAAAGCCCAAACAGAAAACTAATTGTCTGCCAAAAGAAAACTTGACACCATAAAAAGAAATCACAAAATCTAGGATCTCAAAAATATAGCATCTATTATGTTCTTCACGTAATAAAAAGTAGATATGTGAAGAAGCAGGAAACAATAACATAAAATGAGGAAAAATAGTAAAAACAAATGCAGGGATGAGAGAGATGGTAGAGATGTTGAAATTAGAGACAAGGACTGTATAAAATAGCGATTATACAGATGTTTGAGAATTTAAAGGAAAAGATGGATATGATGAGTAAAGAGATGAGAAATATCATTAGAAAAAATAAAAACTTGCTTGGAACCTGGTGTCTGCTTCGGATTCTGGTTCCCCCACTCCCCTCCCCCACTCACACTCTGTGTCTCTCTCTTTCAAAAGTAAAAATTAAAAAAAATTAACAACAACAAAAAAGAAAACAAACAAACAAACAAACAAAACTTTCAAGAGAAACAGGTGAGAAATCTGGAATACAAAAGTAGAAGATCTGATATGAAAATGTGACCACATAGGTCTAACCAACCAAAAAGGGAAATATCAGTGAAACTATGCAAACAAGCTCAGAGAGAAAAATGTCTAGAAATAAGAGAAGGGGACTCTAGAAATCAATGGGATAATATCAAGTAGCCTTAGATAAGTTTAATTATAATTCTACAAGGAGGTGATTTACATAAAATTATCTGAAGAAACAAAGAATTGAATACTGTACATTTGATGAAAAAAAAAAATACCAACACCTGGAATAAAGGAGTACATTGTTGTCAAGTAAAATAAACAATACAAACACACAATCACGTAATAATCAAACTGTTAGAATAATAAAAAGGATAGTATTAAATTCACATGAAAAGATAAATTACATTGAGAAAAAAAATAACAGAATTCTAATTAGAAGTAATGGCAAGCCATAGATAGTAAAGCAGTATCTTTAAAATGTTGAATGCATAAAAATACTTTCAAAAATATACCTTGAAACTACTGCCTTCAAATTTTTTTTCATAATATCACTTTCTAAAACTGAAGGTGAAATGGAAACATTTTCAGACAAAGAAAAGCTGAGAGAATATTTTCCCAAAAGAACTGCAGTATAAAAAAATTGTAAAACAAATTCTCCTTCAGGCTAAAGGAAAAGGATGCCATATGGAAACACAGATTTAAACAAAGGAATGAAGAGCACCATATATAATAAATACTTTGCTAAATATAAAATGATTTTCTCCTTTTTGATATCTTTAAAAAATAGTTAACCACATAAAGCAAAAAAAAAAAAAAAGACACGATTTATCACATGTAAAAGGTAAGTGTACGCAAAATAATAGCACAAAGGAACTATGGAAGAAGGGAATTTATACAGTTTCAAGGTCCTAATAGTTGGTATACTATCTGCAAGTAGGTTGTGATAAAACAAAAATACACATTTTACAACCTAGAGAAGCCAATTAAAATAATGAACAGTTATAGTGAGTTCTTACTGGTTTATTTAAATATCAAGTAAATTAGTAGACTAAGTAAAAAAATATATGTATTAAAGGAAACAATACAAAAGAAGGCAGGAAGAACAAAAAGGAAACAAAGAACAGAAAGGACATCCAGAAAAAAAAAAAAAAAGCAAGATGACAGACTTAAACTTAATAATACTATTAATTGCATTAAATGTAAATGGGTGAAAACACTAATTATAAGACAGACAATATCAGACATAAGAAATACTTAACTACATGCTTTCTACAAGTACACACTTAATACACAGAAATTTAAGAGTAAAATGATATAAAGATATATCATGAAAACACTAATTGTTGAGGAAGCTGCAGTGGACATGTTAATATTAGACAAAAGAGATGGTAAATCAAGCAATATTATCAGAGGTGAAGGGCATTTCATAACATTAAAAGTCAATTCATTAAGACAATATATGAACATTCATGACAAAGGACCTTAAAAAAAATATCAAACTATGGACAGAACCGAAGAAGAAAACAAATAATTATGTTATTAGATTTCTACATTCTTTCCTCAGTGATTGGTAGAACAGTAGGCTTAAATCAGTAAAATATAGAATAATTAAACAGTACTATAAAACAAATTAATCTACTTGATAATGGAACCTCCCAATTGAATAATGCACTTTTTTTTTTACATACATATGAGATATTTAAGTAACAGATCATATGCTGACTCATCAAACAAGTCTCAATATACTTCAAATGGTTAAAATCAGAGTCTGTTCTCTGACAATAATGGAATTAAACATCAAAAAAGAAGGTATCGGGGCAGCTGGGTGGCTTATTCAGTTAGGCTTACAACTCTTGTTTTCCGCTGAGGGCATGATCTCATGTTCATGGAATGGAGCCCCACCCTGGGCTCCACACTGGGCATGGAGACTGCTTGAGATTCTCTCTTTTCCTCTATCTCTGTCCCTCCCCTCTTCATGAACATGTGTACATGAGAGCACTCTTTCAAAATAAAATAAAATATAAAGAAGATACCTACAAAATCTTCCCAAAGAGCTCACAATTAAATACATAATTCTGTACAACTCATGGTCAAAGAAGAAAGCACAAGGAGAATTCAAAAGTATTTTTAACTCAATGAAAATGAAAATACAACACATAAAAATTTATGAGTTACAGATAAAGCAGTGCTTAGAAGAACTGCTGTTATAGATTTAAATGCTTATAGTAGAAAATACCCCAAAGATTTAAAATAAGTAATCCAAGTATCTATCATAAGAAACTAGAAGAGAGTAAATATAATTTAAAGTAGGGGTGCCATGATCTCATGGCTCCTGAGTTCAAGCCCTGTGTCCGGCTTTGTGCTGACAAGCTGGAGTTGAGAGCCTACTTTGGATTCTGTGCCTCCCTCTCTCTCTGACCCTCCCCCACTCACACTCTGTCTCTCTCTCCTTCAAAAGTAAATAAACATTTAAAAAAAATTTTATGTTTATTGATTTTTGAGAGAGACAGTCACAGCACAAGCTGGGGAGGGGCACAGAGAGGGAGACACAGAATCAGAAGCAGACTCCAGGCTCTGAGCTGTCAGCACAGAGCCTGATACAGGGCTTGAACTCACAAACTGTGAGATCATGACCTAAGCCAAAGTTGGATGCTCAACCGACTGAGCCACTCAGGTGCCCCTAAAAATTTTTTTTAACTTAAGTAATATAAGACAGAATAAAAAAAGATGAAAGTAAAATTAATAAAACAGAAAAAGGACAAAAATAGAACAATTAAATAAAACAAATTGCCTTTTGAAAAGTTAAATATAAAAAAACATTAAATTGATCATGAACAAAATGGAGAAAACACAAATTTCCAAATATCCAATATGAAAGAGAAGTTTCACTATAGGTTTTACAAACTTTAAAAGTAAAATAAAGAAACATGATGAATAACTTCAGGCCAAAAATTGTGACAATTTATGTGAAATGGACAAACTACTTAAGAGAGCTAGAAATTATGAAATTAACACACATACAAAATAGAAACTCTCAATAGCTACATAACTAATAAAAAGATGGATTCAAAATTTTAAATCTTTTCAAAAAGAAAACAATAGGACTCTGTGGTTTCACAGGTATATCCTTTCAAGTACACAAGGTAGAAATCATATTAATCTCAACAAACTCAGCAAATGAAGAAAGACGGAACCTTTCTCATCTCTTGTATGAGTCTAGAATAACACTGGTAATAAACCACACAAGATTTTATGTATATATATATATATATATATATATATATATATATCCATGCCTCTCATAAACAGAGATTCAAAAATACTCAACAAAATACTAGCGAAACAAAGCCATCAATATATAAAAAGGATGATACAGTATGACACAATGTAGTTTGCCTAGAAATCCAAGGTTTGGAACAACATTTGAAATTAATCAACATAATTCATAACTTTATAGAACAGGGGAAATATCACAAAATCTTTACAGATACAAAAATGACTTGATAAAAGTCAGTATTAATTAATAAGAAAAACAGCAACCAGGGGCGCCTGGGTGGCGCAGTCGGTTAAGCGTCCGACTTCAGCCAGGTCACGATCTCGCGGTCCGGGAGTTCGAGCCCCGCGTCAGGCTCTGGGCTGATGGCTCAGAGCCTGGAGCCTGTTTCCCATTCTGTGTCTCCCTCTCTCTCTGCCCCTCCCCCGTTCATGCTCTGTCTCTCTCTGTCCCAAAAAATAAATAAACGTTGAAAAAAAAAAAAAAAAGAAAAAGAAAAACAGCAACCAAAGCCTAAGCAAAAAATTAACTTGACAAGTAGCATTTACAAAAATCCTACAGCTAAGGACGTATTTAAATGGGGAAAAATAAAGATTTTCCCTTAAAACCAGAATAATGCAAGAGTTTTCACTATTACTGCTTCAATTCAATTCCATAGTAGAGCTTCCAGCCAGGGAAAAGGGCAAGAAAATGAATAAAAGGATATGAGGACTTCTGCTTTGAGTCAAGATGGCATAATGGGAACTGGATTTACCTGCCCTCTACCCTGAAACAAGAACAGTAAACAAATGAACAAAAAAATGTTGGAAACGATGCTTTTGATGACACCAGGCAACAAAGGAGAATGATTTCTTTTTTTTTTTTTTTTTTTTTTTTTTTTAGGAGAATGATTTCTAAGAGACAGGAAAGAAAATGTGCTCTACCATTTCCCAGCTTACTGACTTGAGAGTTTCCAAGGCAGGACAGAATTAGTGGTAACACAAGTGGAGCCTGGTCAACTCTGGGTGTGGCAGATGGAGCTGAAAAGTCCAAAGATAATAGGAAAGTTACAGTTGAAAAAATACAGAAGCATAGAGGACATAGCCACACTGAGAGTCCTAGAAATTCATAGAAAGTTGCCCCTCAGTATTTGGAAGAGTGTTTTTGTTTGTTTGTTTTCTTTCCAAGGCTTTATTTAAATTCCAGTTGGTTAACATACAGGGTAAATTTAGTTTCAGTGTAGAATTTAGTGATTCAACACTTACCTATAACCCATGCTCATCACAACAAACACATTCCCTAATACCCATCACGGATTGAACCCATCCCTGTCCCCCATCCCTGCCCTCTCCTCCTCTGGTCAGTTTGTTCTCTATAGTTAAAGCAAACAAACATAAGGGCAAAGAAAAAATAGAGGAAAACCAAGAAACAGACTCTTAACT
Organism: Prionailurus bengalensis; assembly: GCF_016509475.1. Classification (NCBI taxonomy): domain Eukaryota; kingdom Metazoa; phylum Chordata; class Mammalia; order Carnivora; family Felidae; genus Prionailurus; species Prionailurus bengalensis. The sequence continues at coordinate 77,785,715 of NC_057359.1, read as the reverse complement.
ATAGAGGACAAACTGATGAAGAGTGTTGATCGGAGCATGCGTGTGATAAAACTAACTGAAATCAGGAGAAGAATCATCCAAAAGGAACTAGTACTCACATGGGAATAGGCAGGTTTGTAGCAGGTTATACTAGAAAACCTGAAGATCACAGCACTTTGGAAAAAAAATACAAAAGATACTTCAAAGAAGATCTACAGATGACACATAAGCATAAGTTGGTAGTTTTTGTTTGTTTGTTTTTTCCAGGTTTGTAGTTTTTTTTTAATATTAAATATACACCTATCATATGATCCAGCCATTCTACTCTTAGATTTTTATCCAGTGAACACAATGCATCTGTTCAAAAATTTGTATATACACACCCCTTTAGTTGTAACAGGCCTAAGTGAGAAATAACCTAAATGTTCATCAACAGGTGAATGGATAAACAAAATGTGGTTCATTTAAACTAAGTAATACTACTCAGCAATAAAAGAAACTAATCTGCAAGAATAAACTTTTGATATACATAATAACATGAATCTTTTTTTTAATTTTTTTTAATGTTTACTTATTTTGGGGGAGACAGGGAGAGACAGAGCACAAGCAGGGGAGGGGCACAGAGAGGGAGACACAGATTCCAAAGCAGGCTTCAGGCTCTGAGCTGTCAGCACAGAGCCCAACAGGGGCTGGAACTCACAGACCACGAGAAAATGACCTGAGCTGAAGTCCGACACTCAATCCACTGAGCCACCCAGGCACTCCAGTAACATGAATGAATCTTAAGTGATTACACTGAGTAAAAGAAATCAGACAAAAATAATGCTTTATAATTCTATTCATATAAATTCCTAGAAAATGCAAACTTATCTATAGTGATAATGACTATATCATTGGTTGTTTGTGGACAATTAGGTAGGTTTCAGAAGGGGCAGAAGCAGAGAATACAAAAAGGTATCAGGGAAATTTGGAGCAAGGGGTTTTCACAGTCTCGATGTGGTGATAGTTTCATGTGTACCAACATTTGTCAAAACTTAGAACAATGGGGCGCCTGGGTGGCGCAGTCGGTTAAGCGTCCGACTTCAGCCAGGTCACGATCTCGCGGACCGTGAGTTCAAGCCCCGCGTCGGGCTCTGGGCTGATGGCTCGGAGCCTGGAGCCTGTTTCCGATTCTGTGTCTCCCTCCCTCTCTGCCCCTCCCCCGTTCATGCTCTGTCTCTCTCTGTCCCAAAAATAAATAAAAAAGTTGAAAAAAAAATTAAAAAAAAAAAAAACTTAGAACAAGATATAAAAGAAAATCCTTACAACTTTGGGATGGGCAAACATTTCTTAGAACACAAAAAGAACAATAAATATTAAATTGGACTTCATCTAAAGACACTATTTATAATTTTTTAAAAACCTAATACATATATTTGACAAAGGATTTTTACCCAGAGAATAGGACGAACATTTTTACTACTCAATAGTAAGAGTACAAGAATCCCAAAAGGTGGGCAAATGACATAAATTTATACTTTAAAAAAGAAAAATATCATAATGTATGATAAGCACATGAATTTTTTTCAATCCAAATAGTTATTAGGGAAATTAATTTTAAATCACAAGAAAGTACCAACATAATCCTAGCATAAATAAAATTTAAAAGTCTAGCGATACCAAGTATTGATTTAGATATATAGAAATTAGAAGTGCCATAAAACTGATAAGGTAAAAAATGGTATTTTGGAGAACATTTGGTAATTTCTCATAAAGTTAAGCATACTCATACCGTATGACTTAGCAATTGCAATCCTAGGTATTTACCCACAATAAATGAAAGCATATCCACACACAAGAAGTGCACAAATGGTTATAGCCACTGTACTAAAAACTGCCACAAAACTGAAACAACCCAATGCCTATCCAACATGAATGTATAACCAAATTATGGTATTTATGGCAAATGTATACAATGGTATACAACTAAGCTATAAAACAATTACTAAAAACTACAACATGAGTGAATCCCATAATTTTGTCAGACATGTAAGGGAACAGTCTCTCTTTCATTATATGCAGTTCTGGAAATGTCAAAATTAATTAATTATAATAGAAATAATATCACAGTACTTGGAACGAATGGTAGAGCAGATTGGAAAAGAATATGAGGAAACATGCTTGAGTGGTAGAAGTATTGTATTCAATTGTAGCGTAGATTTATGGGTGTATACTTTTACCACATTCTTCAGAGTATACATTTAAATGGATGGTTTTATTTTATGTAAATTATATCTGCATGAATTTTATGTATTAAAAAAACATGCACTGAAGGTACAGATGGTAATTAAAGTATTAGTGTCAAATGACATAATAAAATGACATAATATCATCGTAGTATCTTGCCATTTTGAAAAGCCTGGGAAGGTTTCTTCACAATCCCACGTAAATGTTTATAGAGGTTCCTTCCCACCTATGGAACCCCAACTTCTTACTAACTCTGCTACATTTAATCTTTTCCAGCAAAGTCAAATAGCAGAGATATGGAGAGTAATACAACAAACTATATAACACACTGTGTAATTGAAATGGACCATAATCACTAATATTAAAGACAGTGAATCATTCTAATAGAGCTGTGTTCAGCAAACAATGAAAAATTATGTGCCAGAAAAGCTAATGCTGGTTTTAAAATGAACAGAAATGAAGTGAAATGGAACCTCACTTGTTATTCATGAAGGTCAATTTAACGTGATTATTTTTCCCCCAGCATCGTAGCTTTGTGATTACTGTTGTATACCTGAGTGGTATTTTATAACCTAATAAGAGTATAAAATAACCAGGTGGTGATGATTTTGTTTAGAGCTGAACCTAAATATCACCCTAACCAGCATCAAGTCACACATGCTACTGGTTGCAATGCAACCAAGTTCCAACGTATCAAAAATCAAAGGGAACATAAGGCATTTAACAATTAGATTGTGGTTTAGCAATTTAAAGAGGGACAGACAGACAAGCATTAGTTACTCTTCGGTGAAACATTATTTCTTCAACACCGACTTTCACTAATTTACCTCCACCTGTTCCATAATATTTACTTTAATGCAAATTTACTTTGTACCTTTGAAGGGAGTACCCTGAAATTAGACTCTTACGTGGCATAAGGTGGATGCTGACATTGCAACTTGCTGATAATTTCCAGAAAATCTTTGAAATCCCAAATAGAGAAACCTCTATAAAAGTTAATTAAAATATACCTAACCAATCCCATCACCAACACTAAGGGAAATAATGTTTGGATAACAAACTGGATAAATGAAACTTTCCCTTAAATTTAGCTTTATCGGGGGTCTCTACAGCTACTATCAACAAGTTTACTAGATTTCTTTCTATAAAACCCATCCTATTTTGTGCTTATCTCATTTTTAATTTTACTAAAATCCCAAAGAGACAAATTAGTAAGGTGGCAGAGCCTGGCTGAGTGCCTTCATTAGCTCAGCGCTAATAACTTCTTTCAGCACCACGGATAGCGCCTGACATCACAACTCAAGCTTATCCAAAAGCTAATTATTTTCCCTGTTATAAAACAAAGGTTCTATATCAAAGGCTCATAATGCGACACAGTACACCCTCTAGATGCACTGATTTGCAAAATAAATCAACTGTGTCAGGGAGGAATTTGAGCAGAAATTACAACAAATTGCAATTACACTTGCAATGGTACACTATTTAAATGCATTGTCAGTTATTCATGGCAAGATGGCACCCATGCCATTTTGAGGGTTCAGGGAAAAGGTAGAATTCTCATCTGTCAGAGTAATAAAAATGTACTTTCTCCTATTCTGCAATTTTTTTTATATTCTATTATAACTTAGTTCATAAATATTTAAATGATGTCACTGGAAAAAAGACCTAAAGACCCCTGACAGAATGAATAAGAACCATTTTAATTACACATACACTCCTGCATCTATACCTATTTGTTTTAGGTGGTTATTCTATTGTATATTTTCTTCCTTGAAATGATAGGACTTATCAAGCAACAAGCAAAATATATATTCCAGCTCACTTGCAAAACAAAAACAAAAACAAACAAAACAAAGCACCAATTCATTCTCTCTGGCCACAATGCCATCCTTTAGATTATACCATGACCTCAGAGACTGAGGAGAGTTGGAAAACAGACCAAAATGTACTGAACTAAAAATTATACTCAGATGCTAACTAGCACCCCACAAAATTTCCCATGGGCCTATGTCTACAATATTTCAAAAATAAAGTAGACTTGAGGAAGAAAAGAATGTTTCCCCTTCCTCCCTTCTCAAGGCAGAAGCTGCTAATTTGGAGCAATGCTTGTGTACTTTGGTTTCCTTAGGGTGGGCTTTTTAGAGGTCTGGCTTTGATTCACACTGAAAGGAAGTACGGAAGAAAAACAAGATGCCTACACAGCCTGTCAGATAAATGACATGTAACCTAGGAAGCTCTGAATCATTACAGGTAATTAAAAATATTCTCCACAGCTTACTCAATGTGTTTTAGCAATACAAATATTTAATTTCCCCCTTTTTCTATTTTATCTTGATCATGTAATCACAACTGCCTCTTCTTGCATCATCTCTCACACACCTATTCTTTTTACTCCTTGATTTAAAAAGGGGAAAAAAAATCAATCTGATGAACTGTTATCTGTAATTTTGTCCTGTTTCCCTCTTGGAACTTGGTCTATGGGACCTCTTTTCCATATTAATATCAGCTGTTTGTTTTACTCACCACATACTCTTTCCCTTTCATTTCCCTTGGTTTGTTTCCTAAGTTTTATCTTGAAATCTTTAGTTATATGCCAGGAAGAAGTCTGCCCCTTGAGTTCATTTGTTATTCCAGTCTCATACACCTTATTGAGTTATTTTCCTTGCTGCAATCACTCTTTAAATACAATCCAGTAAAGATACAGCAATGATTTTTGACAACCTGACCTTTCTCTGCTTTCTTACACTTGTTTAATTAGGTACTACGTGCAGCTGTGACTTGATCTTTACAGTTTTCTTCTTGAAAAAAGAGAGAGATGTTGTTTAAAGAAGGTCAGATTTGGCAGGTCTTCTAGTTACTTCAGGAACTGACATTGGAGACCTGAAAGACTGAGGAACGAGGGAACGCTATACTGATTTTCTTAAACATAATAAAAAAAAACTCTTATTTGGAAAGACCACTTGACTCTAAGAATACATTATGAAACTCACAGCTTTTCACTTTGGGGTTGACAGTTTGAAGTGATTGCAAATCATGACTCTGGAAGTGATAATTTTGGTCCATATTCAATGAAGTGGCAGGTTCTAATGGGGAAAAAAAACCCACATCGAGTAGCTGAAAAACAAAAATATTATGAAAATTCTAAGTGAAAATATAGCAGACAAGTCCAAAGTGGTTAAATAGAGTGTGTTCATTTACCTGCTTTATTGAAACTAGTAGAAAAAGGCAATGCAAGGGTACTTTATCAATGCTTAAAAGAAGTAGAGTGAAATACTGAAGACATGATAGAAGTATAACTGGACCCAAAATAAAGACAATGAGTTCAAGTTCCAAAACTGATACTATTTTTGTAATTTTATGGAAGTCATTTCACCATTCTTGGTTTTATTTCTTTATTTATGAAATCATAACTAGCAATGACAGAGTCAAAAATCACATTTTAATGATATTCAATCCTATTATCAGGTATTTGAGCCTCTTATTACTATCTCTTTTGTCTCAACTAGGTTCAGTAATTTGTTCAAAGTAGCATAATTGGAAGGTGACAAAACTGATTTAGAGCCAGCTCTACTGATCAAAAATCCTCTGCTTCTCTTTTGTTATTATATACTGATTCTGTTAAGTGAGGCATTTTGTTTATGGACACTATAGGTTTCCTAGCAACTTTTAAATATGTGTTTATTTCATTACATCACCCATGCCATCTGGTGTCCATACCTTTAAATCAGACTCACAATAATATCCCTCTCTGGTTGTGTTGTACCCATATTCCTGTTTATATGTCCATTGTTTTTCTTTGTTAGATAAGATAGATCTTGAAACCATTTTTTTAAAGCTCCATTCTACCTTGGGCTTCAGAAAGGTATGCTTGCTCACAATAGAATAACTCTGTATCATGCCTCAGAAAATACTGATGATCCAGGAGAATCAATCCAATTTGATTTAATTCAATTCAGTAAGTACTTTTATTGCCTGCTTATATTGTAATCAATTCAATGACAGAGTCTACGAGAGATATAGAAAAATGTGATGGTTTCTGCCTTCCAAGAATGTAATATTTCACTGTAATAATATGATACTGACATATGCCACATCTCAATAAAACTATAGGATGATTACTAATTATGTTCCAAGAGGAGTAATCCTGTTATGCAACTTCAAAGCAGAAAGAATGCAACAGTAGATGAATTGGGCATGGAACAATATATGGAAAAGCTGGAGTTCAATATGTGGCCTGAATAATGAATAAAATATATCTAGATAGAGGTGTGAGAGAAAGTAATTTCGTAGGTATTAAAGATTCTGAAGTGGGGCTTGACATAGAATTCACACAGCATAGCAGGTAAACATTCTTCCCTGGAGAGAAAGGTATATTTGGAAAGGTAGGGGGACAGAAGATTCAGTGAGTTTTGTTACCATTCACAGCAGCTTCATCAAAAGCTAAGCTGTCAAAATATGAAATGACATGTGTACATGTTTTTTACTACACCTCATTTTTTTGTGATTACAATAAAACTTCATTTTTTAATAATTAAAAACATATGCATATCCTTCAATAATGAAGTGTTTGAATAAACCAGGATATATTTCCAAAGTGAATACTATAAAAATGTGTAAAAACAAATAAATTATCTTTGTAGAGATTATAGAATATCTCCAACATACATTGTTAAGTAGAGGGGAAGGAGGGCAGTGCAGATCAGTGTTTTAAGGGTGCTACCTTCTGTAGATGTAAGAGGAAAACACACAAGTATACCTACCCAACCACCCCACATGCACAAACAGAAGAATAAACCAAATTGAATAAAAACATTTACCTATAGGGCCAGGGAGGGAAGAGGGTGGAGGAGGGACAGGGAAGAAAACAATACTTTTCTAAATATACATTGTTTTGTAGTTTTTAATTAGGAACCATGTAAATATTTTACAAATTAAAAACAAAATTGAATTTAAAAAGGAAAGAAAACATATTTGAACAAATGAACCAAATTGCTTATATGTTGGTTGCATTGCAACAGAGAAATAAAAGTTAATTTCAGTAATTTTATAACACAAAATTTTGTTTTATTTTATACCTAATGGTATATATTATAAGGACAAAAACTACAACATAATCTTTAAAACGATGTCTGTAGTCGTATTAGCAGTAATATTGATTTTTTAAAATATGGATATTTTAATTGATTTTACACATACACACATATGCACACTGTATACATGCAAATAAGTAATAATGTAAGTTTTGTTGATTAATAATGAAGAGTGCCAATATAATAGATACACAATTTAAGTATAAAATTAAAAAAATCATGATTTTTTTTTTTTTGGCCTAAAATAGTCTCAGTTCTGTCTACTTAAAAGCGTAGAAGCAATGACAACACAGTGGAGACAGAACCAAGACAGATACAGTAGAACCAACATAAAGGAAGAAGTCTGTCAAATTTGGAATGTGACATTATACCATATACCAATAAATCAAAGACAATTTTTAAATGGAGACTTCAATTATAGAATAAAAGATTTAAAAGACATAAAACATGCAATATATGGACCTTAATTATATGTTGAGTCAAATATATCAACAGATAGAACATTTGAACATGCATTAGGTGTTAGATAATATCTGATATTAAGAAAGTACTCATCGTTGTTATTTAGGAATATATAGCAGAGTATTCATAAAAGAAATAACTTGATGTCCTGGATTTGACTTAAAATAATCTAGAAAAAAGATTAGAATTTAGATGATCAAGACTGGAAAACTAATTATAATCACTGAAGGTAAATTATAGGTATATTGAGGTTTATTATACTACCATCTATATTTTTATGTATACTTGAAAATTTCTACATTGAGAAAAAGAAAAAAAAAAAGGAAAATGTACTTAACTCCTACTCTACCACCAATTTCAGATGATAATATGGGTGAACTTTCTACAAAAAGTAGGATGTCCTTCTAAACAGTTTCTTGCACCTTCACATGTCATCATCAAACATTAAATGATTTAATAAGAGAATTTATTATAAACTAAATGTTGATTTCTACACTTGATAATTTTGTTAACAAATATTTATTAAGAGTTTACAGCATAAAATGCTATTGATAAATTGCTGAACAAGACAAAAATCTTTCTTCGCCTTCATAGAGTTGCATCTGGTGGGGGAAAAAAGAAAAGAAGCAAGCTAATAAAATGACTATGGATTTTGATGATTAATGTGAAGAAAACAGGCAAGAAGCTGAGTTACACAGTACTAAAAAGAGAGTAGAGGGGCGCCTAGGTGGCACAGTCGGTTAAGCGTCCGACTTCAGCCAGGTCACGATCTCGCGGTCCGGGAGTTCGAGCCCCGCGTCAGGCTCTGGGTTGATGGCTCAGAGCCTGGAGCCTGTTTCTGATTCTGTGTCTCCCTCTCTCTCTGCCCCTCCCCCGTTCATGCTCTGTCTCTCTCTGTCCCAAAAGTAAATAAACATTGGAAAAAAAAAAAAGAGAGAGAGTAGAATTTTAGGATTGTGAAGAAAAAGCTTCCATACAAGGGTCATACTTTAGTTCTGACCTAAAGGATGTTAAGGAAGGTGGTAGTGGGAGGGCTTCCCAAGCAAAGAATCAACAGATAGTACGGTGAGCAAAAATCCAAGACAGTCTTTGAAGACTATCGGCCTCTAGTATATGTATATATGTGTATATATAGCCTAGTTATTCAATGCATTACAATTTAGGTACTGCTATGAAAGGATTTACTTTACAGATATAATAAAGCTCCCAGATCAGATGAACTTAAGACAGGAAGATTATATGGATGGGCCTGGCTTAATCACATGAGCCTTTATTTAAAAACAATTTTTTTTAAATATTTAGTTTTGAGAGCAAGAGACAGACAGAATGCAAGCAGGGGAGGGGCAGAAAGAGAGGGAGACACAGAATCCCAAGTAGGCTCCAGGTTCTGAGCTATCAGCACAAAGCCTGACGTGGGGCTGGAACTCATGAACCATGAGATCATGACCCAAGTTGAACTCAGACACTTAACTGACTGAGCCACCTAGGAGCCCCATCACATAAGCTATTTCAAGAAAAACATTTTCTGATGCACTATTGTTGACTTAAAGATAAAGGTGACCATTTGGCAAGGAATACAGGTGGCATCTAAAGGCTGAGAGCAACATTTGATTGACAACCAGCAAGTAAACAGAGATTTCAGTCCTACAACCACAAGGAACTGAATTCTGTCAACAAGAATGAGCTTTAAGAGGATGACACGTTTTGTTTTGTTTATCCCCAGAGGTCCCAGAATAACACTCAGTCTGAGTGACACCTTGATTTTAGCCTTGTGAAACCCTGAACAAAGAATCTAGCCACCATGTGCAAGACTTCTGATCTGCACAACAGTGAATCCTTTATACAACAGGGGAATGGACATTCTCCATGGGAAGTATTTTAGTGTGCTAAATGGAATGTTCTTACTTTTAGAAAAAATTACTTCCTTAGAGATGTGAATGATCCATTTATCAAAGGAGATATCTGAGGCAGGAGAATGCTTTAACTTCTACTTCAGTGACTCAAGTAAACTGGGGCTCACAAACTGAGGAAATTAAAGTTTGGATATAACTGTTAATGTGCATGTGGATTTAACAGGGGTCAACTGTTAATGTGTATGTAGATTTAATAGGGCCCACGTACTGGTTAAGTGTATGCCAAGAATGAATAAAAAGCCAAGAGTGAAGGGTATGGCAACTTGAGCTTAGTTGAAAGAAAGTTTGTGATGTCGAAAATTGCAAATTAGGGGAGGTTGCGGCAAGATGGCGGCTTAGGAGGACGCTGGGCTCACCGCACGTCCTGCTGATCACTTAGATTCCATCTACACCTGCCTAAATAACCCAGAAAACCGCCAGAGGATTAGCAGAACAGAGTCGCCGGAGCCAAACGCAGACGAGAGGCCCACGGAAGAGGGTAGGAAGGGCGGCGAGGCAGTGCGCGCTCCACGGACTGGCGGGAGGGAGCCGGGGCGGAGGGGCGGCTCGCCGGCCAAGCAGAGCCCCCGAGTCTGGCTGGCAAAAGCGGAGGGGCCTGACGGACTGTGTTCTGACAGCAAGCGCGACTTAGCGTCTGGGAGGACATAAATTAACAGCTCTGCTCGGAAAGCGGGAAGGCTGGAGGACAAAGGGAAGGAGAGCTGCTGAGCCCCCTGACAACAGAGCTCAGTTTGGTGGGGAACAAAGGCGCTCGCCAGCGCCATCTCCCCCGCCCATCCCCCAGCCGAAATCCCAAAGGGAACCGGTTCCTGCCAGGGAACTTGCTCGCTCCGCGCAAACACCCAACTCTGCGCTTCGGCGGAGCCAAACCTCCGGCAGCGGATCTGACTCCCTCCCGCTGCCACAGGGCCCCTCCTGAAGTGGATCACCTAAGGAGAAGCGATCTAAGCCTGCCCCTCCTGCCCCCGTGCACCTTGCCTACCCACCCCAGCTAATACGCCAGATCCCCAGCATCACAAGCCTGGCAGGGTGCAAGTAGCCCAGACAAGCCACAACACCCCACAGTGAATCCCACCCCTAGGAGAGGGGAAGAGAAGGCACACACCAGTCTGACTGTGGCCCCAGCGGTGGGCTGGGGGCAGACATCAGGTCTGACTGCGGCCCCGCCCACCAACTCCAGTTATACACCACAGCACAGGGGAAGTGCCCTGCAGGTCCTCACCACGCCAGGGACTATCCAAAATGACCAAGCGGAAGAACTCCCCTCAGAAGAATCTCCAGGAAATAACAACAGCTAATGAGCTGATCAAAAAGGATTTAAATAATATAACAGAAAGTGAATTTAGAATAATAGTCATAAAATTAATCGCTGGGCTTGAAAACAGTATAGAGGACAGCAGAGAATCTCTTGCTACAGAGATCAAGGGACTAAGGAACAGTCACGAGGAGCTGAAAAACGCTTTAAACGAAATGCATAACAAAATGGAAACCACCACGGCTCGGCTTGAAGAGGCAGAGGAGAGAATAGGTGAACTAGAAGATAAAGTTATGGAAAAAGAGGAAGCTGAGAAAAAGAGAGAGAAAAAAATCCAGGAGTATGAGGGGAAAATTAGAGAATTAAGTGATACACTAAAAAGAAATAATATACGCATAATTGGTATCCCAGAGGAGGAAGAGAGAGGGAAAGGTGCTGAAGGGGTACTTGAAGAAATAATAGCTGAGAACTTCCCTGAACTGGGGAAGGAAAAAGGCATTGAAATCCAAGAGGCACAGAGAACTCCCTTCAGACGTAACTTGAATCGATCTTCTGCACGACATATCATAGTGAAACTGGCAAAATACAAGGATAAAGAGAAAATTCTGAAAGCAGCAAGGGGTAAACGTGCCCTCACATATAAAGGGAGACCTATAAGACTCGTGACTGATCTCTCTTTTGAAACTTGGCAGGCCAGAAAGAATTGGCACGAGATTTTCAGGGTGCTAGACAGAAAAAATATGCAGCCAAGAATCCTTTATCCAGCAAGTCTGTCATTTAGAATAGAAGGAGAGATAAAGGTCTTCCCGAACAAACAAAAACTGAAGGAATTTGTCACCACTAAACCAGCCCTACAAGAGATCCTAAGGGGGACCCTGTGAGACAAAGTCCCAGAGACATCACTACAAGCATAAAACATACAGACATCACAATGACTCTAAACCCGTATCTTTCTATAATAACACTGAATGTAAATGGATTAAATGCGCCAACCAAAAGACATAGGGTATCAGAATGGATAAAAAAACAAGACCCATCTATTTGCTGTCTACAAGAGACTCATTTTAGACCTGAGGACACCTTTAGATTGAGAGTGAGGGGATGGAGAACTATTTATCATGCGACTGGAAGCCAAAAGAAAGCTGGAGTAGCCATACTTATATCAGACAAACTAGACTTTAAATTAAAGGCTGTAACAAGAGATGAAGAAGGACATTATATAATAGTTACAGGGTCTATCCATCAGGAAGAGCTAACAATTATAAATGTCTATGCACCGAATACTGGAGCCCCCAAATATATAAAACAATTACTCATAAACATAAGCAACCTCATTGATAAGAATGTGGTAATTGCAGGGGACTTTAATACACCACTTACAGAAATGGATAGATCATCTAGACACACGGTCAATAAAGAAACAAGGGCCCTGAATGAGACATTGGATCAGATGGACTTGACAGATATATTTAGAACTCTGCATCCCAAAGCAACAGAATATACTTTCTTCTCGAGTGCACATGGAACATTCTCCAAGATAGATCATATACTGGGTCACAAAACAGCCCTTCATAAGTTTACAAGAATTGAAATTATACCATGCTTACTTTCAGACCACAATGCTATGAAGCTTGAAATCAACCACAGAAAAAAGTCTGGAAAACCTCCAAAAGCATGGAGGTTAAAGAACACCCTACTAACGAATGAGTGGGTCAACCAGGCAATTAGAGAAGAAATTAAAAAATATATGGAAACAAACGAAAATGAAAATACAACAATCCAAACGCTTTGGGACGCAGCAAAGGCAGTCCTGAGAGGAAAATACATTGCAATCCAGGCCTATCTCAAGAAACAAGAAAAATCCCAAATACAAAATCTAACAGCACACCTAAAGGAACTAGAAGCAGAACAGCAAAGGCAGCCTAAACCCAGCAGAAGAAGAGAAATAATAAAGATCAGAGCAGAAATAAACAATATAGAAACTAAAAAAACTGTAGAGCAGATCAACGAAACCAAGAGTTGGTTTTTTGAAAAAATAAACAAAATTGACAAACCTCTAGCCAGGCTTCTCAAAAAGAAAAGGGAGATGACCCAAATAGATAAAATCATGAATGAAAATGGAATTATTACAACCAATCCCTCAGAGATACAAACAATTATCAGGGAATACTATGAAAACTTATATGCCAACAAATTGGACAACCTGGAAGAAATGGACAAATTCCTGAACACCCACACGCTTCCAAAACTCAATCAGGAGGAAATAGAAAGCTTGAACAGACCCATAACCAGCAAAGAAATTGAATCGGTTATCAAAAATCTCCCAACAAACAAGAGTCCAGGACCAGATGGCTTCCCAGGGGAGTTCTACCAGACGTTTAAAGCAGAGATAATACCTATCCTTCTCAAGCTATTCCAAGAAATAGAAAGGGAAGGAAAACTTCCAGACTCATTCTATGAAGCCAGTATTACTTTGATTCCTAAACCAGACAGAGACTCAGTAAAAAAAGAGAACTACAGGCCAATATCCCTGATGAATATGGATGCAAAAATTCTCAATAAGATACTAGCAAATCGAATTCAACGGCATATAAAAAGAATTATTCACCATGATCAAGTGGGATTCATTCCTGGGATGCAGGGCTGGTTCAACATTCGCAAATCAATCAACGTGATACATCACATTAACAAAAAAAGAGAGAAGAACCATATGATCCTGTCAATCGATGCAGAAAAGGCCTTCGACAAAATCCAGCACCCTTTCTTAATAAAAACCCTTGAGAAAGTCGGGATAGAAGGAACATACTTAAAGATCATAAAAGCCATTTATGAAAAGCCCACAGCTAACATCATCCTCAACGGGGAAAAACTGAGAGCTTTTTCCCTGAGATCAGGAACACGACAAGGATGCCCACTCTCACCGCTGCTGTTTAACATAGTGCTGGAAGTTCTAGCATCAGCAATCAGACAACAAAAGGAAATCAAAGGCATCCAAATTGGCAAAGATGAAGTCAAGCTTTCGCTTTTTGCAGATGACATGATATTATACATGGAAAATCCGATAGACTCCACCAAAAGTCTGCTAGAACTGATACAGGAATTCAGCAAAGTTGCAGGATACAAAATCAATGTACAGAAATCAGTTGCATTCTTATACACTAACAATGAAGCAACAGAAAGACAAATAAAGAAACTGATCCCATTCACAATTGCACCAAGAAGCATAAAATACCTAGGAATAAATCTAACCAAAGATGTAAAGGATCTGTATGCTGAAAACTATAGAAAGCTTATGAAGGAAATTGAAGAAGATTTAAAGAAATGGAAAGACATTCCCTGCTCATGGATTGGAAAAATAAATATTGTCAAAATGTCAATACTACCCAAAGCTATCTACACATTCAATGCAATCCCAATCAAAATTGCACCAGCATTCTTCTCAAAACTAGAACAAGCAATCCTAAAATTCATATGGAACCACAAAAGGCCCCGAATAGCCAAAGGAATTTTGAAGAAGAAGACCAAAGCAGGAGGCATCACAATCCCAGACTTTAGCCTCTACTACAAAGCTGTCATCATCAAGACAGCATGGTATTGGCACCAAAACAGACACATAGACCAATGGAATAGAATAGAAACCCCAGAACTAGACCCACAAACGTATGGCCAACTCATCTTTGACAAAGCAGGAAAGAACATCCAATGGAAAAAAGACAGCCTCTTTAACAAATGGTGCTGGGAGAACTGGACAGCAACATGCAGAAGGTTGAAACTAGACCACTTTCTCACACCATTCACAAAAATAAACTCAAAATGGATAAAGGACCTAAATGTGAGACAGGAAACCATCAAAACCTTAGAGGAGAAAGCAGGAAAAGACCTCTCTGACCTCAGCCGTAGCAATCTCTTACTCGACACATCCCCAAAGGCAAGGGAATTAAAAGCAAAAGTGAATTACTGGGACCTTATGAAGATAAAAAGCTTCTGCACAGCAAAGGAAACAACCAACAAAACTAAAAGGCAACCAACGGAATGGGAAAAGATATTCACAAATGACATATCGGACAAACGGCTAGTATCCAAAATCTATAAAGAGCTCACCAAACTCCACACCCGAAAAACAAATAACCCAGTGAAGAAATGGGCAGAAAACATGAATAGACACTTCTCTCAAGAAGACATCCGGATGGCCAACAGGCACATGAAAAGATGTTCAGCGTCGCTCCTTATCAGGGAAATACAAATCAAAACCACACTCAGGTATCACCTCACGCCAGTCAGAGTGGCCAAAATGAACAAATCAGGAGACTATAGATGCTGGAGAGGATGTGGAGAAATGGGAACCCTCTTGCACTGTTGGTGGGAATGCAAACTGGTGCAGCCACTCTGGAAAGCAGTGTGGAGGTTCCTCAGAAAATTAAAAATAGACCTACCCTATGACCCAGCAATAGCACTGCTAGGAATTTATCCAAGGGATACAGGAGCACTGATGCATAGGGCCACTTGTACCCCAATGTTCATAGCAGCACTCTCAACAATAGCCAAATTATGGAAAGAGCCTAAATGTCCATCAACTGATGAATGGATAAAGAAATTGTGGTTTATATACACAATGGAATATTACGTGGCAATGAGAAAGAATGAAATATGGCCTTTTGTAGCAACGTGGATGGAACTGGAGAGTGTGATGCTAAGTGAAATAAGCCATACAGAGAAAGACAGATACCATATGGTTTCACTCTTATGTGGATCCTGAGAAACTTAACAGGAACCCATGGGGGAGGGGAAGGAAAGAAAAAAAAAAAGAGGTTAGAATGGGAGAGAGCCAAAGCATAAGAGACTGTTAAAAACTGAGAACAAACTGAGGGTTGATGGGGGGTGGGAGGGAGGAGAGGGGTGGGTGATGGGTATTGAGGAGGGCATCTTTTGGGATGAGCACTGGGTGTTGTATGGAAACCAATTTGTCAATAAATTTCAGAAAAAAAAATAATAATAAAATAAAAGTTACCTGGCAAAAAAAAAAAAAAAAAAAAAAAAAAAAAAAAGAAAATTGCAAATTAGAAGGAGACCAGTGATTTCAGTCATATGCAAATATAATATAAGGTGGAGAGCAGATAGTGGGTGGAAACTGAAGAGAAATTCTGGAGTAAATTTGGTGGTAGTCATTTAAATACAATTTTAAAATTCTGCAAACAGTTGTATATACTTGTGAATAGAGGCAAAAATGAGAAATCTAGGGACTGAGCCTAGAGTAGTTGTGTGCGGGACCCAGGCTTGCCTGAATGGATTTTGCATACTCCTTCTTAATTCTGTATTCACAGACTTATCACATTGGTAGCTGAACAAGACCATATTGGGAGTATTTAATTTTTTTTAATGTTTATTTATTTATTTTTTTTGAGAGAGAGAGAGAGAGAGTGTGAGTGGGAGAGAGGCAGAGAGAGAGGGAGACACAGAATCTGAAACAGGCTCCAGGATTTGAGCTGTCAGCACAGTGTCCTATACAGGGCTTAAATTGGCACACTGATGAATACAGAAGACAGGAACTTTAAGAGCCAATGCCAGGTGGTTTTTTTGTTTTTGTTTTTGTTTTTTAGTTAAAAAAAAGAGCTAAGGTAGATGATTATCACAGAAGAAACTCATGAAAAATGTAATGGTCTACCGTGTAACTTGTTCAGGATGTCCAGTAAGAATGAATGACTTTGGTGACTACAAATTTGTCATTAATGCAAGAGAGAATTTTCAATAAAGGAGTGACCAAATGGCAAGAAACTGAGCACAGATGATATGCTGAGAAAATAGAACCTAAGTAGAATGCTATTATTTCACCCAAATGACATAGTTTAGTAAATTGTTTGCTGGGATAACATTCAGAGAATCTGTGTCCCTTATGCTGACACTATCACTTATCTCTCTGGGCCTCAGTTTCTCATTTGTAAAACCAGGGGTTTGAATGAAGTTTTCTGTAAGACCTATTCCAGCTCTATTAGTTGAGCATTGATGTTCCAAGATTTCTAAGGAATCAGTTAAAAGAAAAGATATAAAACTCCAGCAACCTCACACACACCTCAGCCTCCTTCAACCACACTTCTGTAATTGCATCCTTTCTCCCATGAACTCCGTATCTGGAGCCATCTCTTCTAGGAATTAGACACATGCATCATCTCACATTTGGTACAGGTATTATTTAAGAGAGGAATGAGACAGACAGTCAACTGAGGTTGATTAATGTGCTGTCTCAGAATTGGGGGGAAGGGGAGAGAGAATTGTATTCAGCGGAGCTACTTCTCCCGCTTCACCCCTTCAGCTCAAATTATTCAGTCAGTGCTGTCAAGACAACTGAAATGACTCCTTGCAGTTGGGGAAAAAATGATTTTTTTTTGCATGTTAAATTTTTAAATATCTTTAAAATTATTTTTATCAAATATTCATCCAAAAAAAGCTTAGTTCTTTTTTTCCTGGGGGCTTTAAGGATAATGTGAGATTATGGAATCTCCTTATGAACCTATTGATTGGACAGGTTTTCTTTGAATGTTTGACATTCAATAGCTTACTCTGCCCCTACCTTTGAAGCCCAACAGGTACTCAGAGTTCTGATACCTGTGACTGAAACTGCAGAGGGGATTGGGAACCACATAATGCTTTAGCATTCACTGAGGAAGAAAATAAGCTGCAGAAAAATTAGAGTCCTCACAATGGAGCTGACACAGTTAACAGCTGTTTCTAAAGTAGACGGTGAAGGACAATTTGGGGGTCCTGGATAAGTTCCAATCTCTGATTCCAATGTCTGATAATATCAATAGTTGGGCAGGAAATACATAGGAGCATAAGATCAGTAGACCTGAGAGTGAGGATGAGTGAATGGAGGGGGAAAGGGAAGATAATGAAGCTCATTGTAGAAATACTGTGTGCTTACATTAACACAAGCATCCCTATGGGGAGATCTACGAAGAACGTGTTTATATTGATACAGAGCTCAACAAGGTGATCTTGACAAAAAGCATGAATTCAGGAGTAGTCAGATTTGTAGACAATAGGACTTCAAGAGTGGAAGAAATTGCCTAAGGACACGTAGTTTGAGCAAATAAGAGAAATAAGGAAAAATGCAAGGGCGACATCATTACTTAATGGGAAAGAATAAATTGAAGAGTCTACCAAGATTTTGATAAGTTTGGTGATCAGACAGGCCAGAGGAGCACCCGAAGAGTATGGCATTAAGAAAACAAAGGTGAGGGACACCTGGGTGGCTCAGGTGGTTAAGTGTCTGACTCTTGGTTTTGGCTCAGGTCATGATCTCATGGTTCAGGAGTTCGAGCCCCACATCAGGCTCCGTGCTGATAGTGCAGAGCCTGCTTGGGACCTCTCTCTGCCCCTCCCCTCCTTCCACACACACACACACATTCTCAAAATGAATAAATAAACTTAAAAAACTTTTTTAAAAAGACGACAAAGGTGAGGTATTATGACAGTGTCAAGTGTCACTGAAGGGTCAAGGAAATTGTTCAGTGGGTTTGAAATTAGAAGATACTGGTGAACTTGGCAAGATAATTTTTAGTTGAGTCTGGGTTTAGAGGAAGGAGATGGTATTCAAAGTCACTAAAAGAATTTCTTTCCTAAGAATGATATTTAGGCATGAAATGTCTGTTTCAGAAGTGTAACTCTGAAGTCACTAAAAGAATTTCCTTCCTAAAAATGATAATATTCAGGCATGAAATGTCCTGTTTCAGAAGTATAACTCCTCCTTAATGGAGATAGTCAAGCAAGAAATAATCTTCTTTTGGAAAGCCAATTTGGCCCAGATGACATCTAAGAACCTTTAAAACTATAGGTCCATGATTATTTGAAAGTAGTTTCAATTAACATGTGTTTGTCTACATTTTCAACAAAAGTTTACTAACCACCCGCTATATGTGGGCACTATTTACCTTTTAGGGATACAGCAATGGCACAAGAGATACTTCCTTGTTCTTAAAGAACTTATATTCTAGAAGACACAGAAAAACATACAAATGTGGAATATGTTCGATAGAATACCACAGATTGAGTGGCTTAAACAATAGTAATTAATTTTCTCACAACGCTAGAGGGTGAAAGTCCAAGATCAAGGTGCTAGCAGGGTTTGTTCCCAAGGAAGCCTCTCTCCTTAGCTTCCAAATGGTGCCTTCCAGACATGTTCTCACATGTTCTTTTTTCTGGGCATGAGGAGACATCTCTGGGGCACCTGGGTGGCTCGGTCGGTTGAGCATCCGTTCAATCCATTCAGTTCAAGTCATGATCTCACAGTTTGTGAGTTCAAGCCCCACATCGGACTCACTGCTGTCAGTGTAGAGCGCACTTCAGATCTTCTGTCCCCCTCTCTCTCTGCCCCTTCCCCACTTGCACACTCTCTTTCAAAGATAAATAAATCTTTTTTTTAAGATACTAATGCTATTGGATAAGAAATCCATCCTTATTGACCTTAATTGCCTCCTTAAAGGCCCAGTCTCCAAATTTAATCATTTCGGGGTTAAGACTTCAACCTATGAATTTTGGGAGCACACGATTCAGTCCATAACAGATAGTGATAATTACTATACAAATTAGAGTAAAGGAATGGAGAATGATAGGGGCGCCTGGATGGCTTAGTCAGTTAAGCATCCAACTTCAGCTCAGGTCATGATCTCATGGTTTGTGGGTTCAAGCACCACATCAGGCTCTGTGCTGACAGCTCAGAGCCTGAGGCATGCTTCAGATTCTGTGTCTCCCTCTCTCTTTGCCCTTCCCCTCCTTGCACTCTGTCTCTTTCAAAAATAAACAATATTTTTAAAGAAAAAAAGAATGGAGAATGATTGAAGGGGTGCTATTTAGACAGTGTGTGTGTACCTACACACACACACACACACACACACAACTCCAAGGTAGTGATTTTGAATAGAAACCTGAATTGTGCAAGCAAATGATGGGAAGGCTGGAGAAGCCAATCAGAGAAGACAATAAATGGTTCTGAAGAAGTTGCAAGTTTGATTTATTGAAAAGACATCAAGAAAGCCAAGATGGCTAGTGAAATGTTTTATGAGTGAAATATGAATTATAGGACCTTAATACTCACATATTCAATAAATATCTGAGTTCCCAGAAGTATCTACATTCTAGGTCATACACTGGGTCCTGAGGATATAAATTGCAAATAAAATAATTTGTATGCTAAAAAAAATCTCTCAAGAGAGATCTAATATGACAAATGCAATGATATAGACATAGAGTCTTTTGGTCTAAACAGACTCTGGCAGGTATTTTCTTATTTCATATTTTCATACTTTCTGGCAGGATGGCTGATGTGCATAAAGTTAAGTCGAAATGAGATGAAGTTGTATCTCTGATCTACTACTTTGCATCTATGTAAGTTTGAGCAAGTTACTTCATGTTTCTAAATCAATAATCCATTTATAAATGAGTATGGTAGAGTTTTATTTCTGTAGACTAGTTTGAATATTGTGTATGTTAATTAAAACAAACTACCTAGCAAAGCATTGTCACTGAGTATGCATTCATTGCTAAGCAAGAGTTCCTTTTCACAAGATACTCCATATACATATGGAAGTACGTGATTATAAAACAGGCTGGATCAGAAGAGTGGTTATGAGGAAGAACACTTCAGATCAACATGGAGGAGACAATGTCAGCAATACAGATGAGTAAATAAGCTTCTATAGAGAAAGAAGTCTCTGCAGCACATCTCAGATTATCTTTAAGAACCCCTACTTCATCCTTCAAAAAAGTCAGTGCTAAGTCTTAACAACATATTGACACACATGAAGTTAAGCCTGTTAATTTTGCTACTGCTTGTGATCACAGATCTCACCTCTTCAGAGCCAGATCCTTCCTAATAGTTTAAGGCAGAGGAAAATCTGAAACAAGAGAATCTTAGGTCAACAGGAGTTTCATAGAACATTCAAATTGTGTGTATGAAGGGGAGAAACTGCTTTAATTAAGATATAAAAAACATTTGAAATCAGTATTTCAGTTTGGGCTTGATAGCAATAAAAAATGGCCAGTCATTAATACCGCTTAAGGGGTATTGGAAAAATTGCATCCCTGAAGGCGTGATGGAAAACTTTGGAAATAAGTGCAATCTGTAAGACTAAAGAACAGTGCATTGTACATAGCACTGAACTCTAGCTGATAAAGTTGCTTCCTACAGGTAAATAGGTTAAAAATATCAAAAGACATTATATGTATACTGTAATTGGGCAATTATGTTTATGGATGACAAATGGTTAGTGGCAGGTTACCCATTATTAGGGTAGAATATTACCCACATGCAAGGGAAGAAGGCTAGAATGATTTATGTAATAATGGATTAGAATTGGAGATGGCAGTATGAACTCATTTTTAGTTTAAATTTATTAAGATACAAATTATACACAGAAATATTTATGGATATATAGATCTACATAGGTTAGCATATACACATTCCCCTGCTCTGACACCTATGTGTCCAGAAGCAATGATACACCAGTAACACAAGCATACCTATCACCCAGATCTTGGTTCCTGATACCATTCTCTAATAAAAGAAAGCAGGAACCCTTGAAGAAATGGCTAATTCTAGGACAAGGGCAGAAGATACAGGAGATGAGCCAAAACACCACAGTAACAAGGACTACATCCAGTGGATTAGAAAACATACAAGATGAGCTTGTTGCATGCTGTAGTGCTATAAAGTAAGAAAGTGCTAAAAAAAAAAAAAACTTCAAAACACAACACAAAATGACAGAATTCTATCAAAGGGATACAGGACCTAGTTCAAACAGCTCCAATGATCAAAGCTGGAACATGTGATTAAAACTAAGTAAAGTAGTATTAGGAGATAATCAAAAGTATAACATAAATATGCAGAGGCCATACTGATATAAACAACTGAATAAATATTTGAATAACTGAATGAATATATGGAGGATACGGTTTCTCCAAAACAGAAAAATCATAAATAGTGTAGGTAATAAGCTTTAATGTAATGGAACATAACTATTTATGCTTGGAAAAAAAAGTAACTTTTTAAAAATTTTCTTCTTTACTGTTTATTTTTGAGAGAGAGAGAGAGAGAGAGAGCGAGAGCGAGTGGTAGAGGGGGCAGACAGAGAGGGAGACATAGAATCCCAAGCAGGCTCCAGGCTCTGAGCTCTCAGCACAGAGCCTGATGCAGGGCTCGAACTCACAAACTGTGAGACTGTGACCTGAGCTGAAGTCAGACGCTTAACCCACTGAGCCACCCAGGTGCCCCCCAAAAAGTAACTCTGCATTGGTGAAACATAACAAACATTTCCTCAAGCCAAGTGATCTAGGTGATAAGACATATTGATACTATGTACCCTTCATAGGATGTGATGAGAATGACACTTTATTTCTGTGGTCTTTAACCAAAAACACACTGCCCCTTTCTAACCAGGAGGAAAAGCATCAGATAAGTCCCAATTGAGACACATTCTACAAAATACCTGATCAAGTTCATCAAAAACTGTCAAGTTTATCAAAAAGCAAGGAAAATCTGATATACTGTCACAACTAAGAGAAGCCTAAGGAGATATGACTGCTAAGTGTAATATGATATTCTGGATGGAATTCTGGAACAGAAAAAGAGAACATAACAGAAATCCTGAGGAAATCTGAATAAAGTATAGACTTTAATAGTAACATAGTAATAGTGTGTTAATTGTGACAAATGTTCCTTCCATACTAGTGCAAGATATTAATAGGAGAAATTAGGCATGCAGTCTACAAGAGCTCTCTGAACTGTCCTCACAATTATTCTGTATATGTAAACTTAAGAGTTGATTTAAAAAGACAAGAATGATTTAAAAAACAAACAAGGTTTTAGAATATCTAATCAAGAGTTTACACCAATATTGGTTCAGCATCTCTAAATGTGTTTTCTATGGTACAGTAGTCATGTAAGATTCCCTAGGAAAATAACACATTGTTTCTTTGGTCAAATAATTTTGAGACATGTTGCACACTGCAAGAGCCTTTGGAGATTCACAAAGCACATTAGAATATTTTTTAAAACTTCTAAGAAATTTTACACAAACACACAATTTAATGTTGTGTACCAC
This sequence comes from Prionailurus bengalensis, assembly GCF_016509475.1. Taxonomy (NCBI): domain Eukaryota; kingdom Metazoa; phylum Chordata; class Mammalia; order Carnivora; family Felidae; genus Prionailurus; species Prionailurus bengalensis. Next base: position 77,762,698 of record NC_057359.1, on the reverse strand, counting down.
AGCATGTCCCAAGCTTATCATAACTTCTGAATTTTTTGGCTATACCTTCTAACATCTGTGGAGATACAAGTCTCTAGAACATACTTTGGTAAGTGTTTGTTGTACTGGCATGTACACTATTGAAATTAAATAATGAACCACCTATGGAAGAAATTCATGATATTTTTGAGTTTAAAGCTATGTACAATGAGATGTGATGGAGAAATTTTGGGGTGGGTAATCTACCAAAGAGAGGGTTCTGTTGCAACACACTACTGACTATCAGAACTTAGAAGAAATGCCATGTTGAAGATAATCTGTGGGGGTGAAGATAGTAGACCTAATCCAAATGGTGAGAAACCATACACATGCAAAAACATGACTTTCATACTAAGAAAACTCTTCTAGGAATCAGAGCTGTGCAGGAATGCACCTGGAAGGTGTGGAGAGCATGATCACTACAGGTGTTCAAGGTGTGAGACGAGGTATGAAGGGACAATGTAAAGAAGTGAACTAGGCTGGAGGAGGTGAGCTTCATGATCTCTCCCTATTTTATGATTCTGCTTATGTATTCACCTCCTCACCAAGTGGTTAGTGCCTATTAGGTGACCAGCACTGTGCTAAGTTTTCACTTGGCTTCTATGGTTCCTCCCCGAGTACAGTGTAATGGGAAATAAGACAATGAAGGCAGAGAAAGTTGTCCCTACTAAGGACCATCCCAGGGATTGGGAAAGCTTCCAGGGAAAGGATTTTAATACCTATAAACATTAGTCAGCTATAGATGCCAAGCACTGGTCACATTTATATGAGGATTGTTTCATTCTCATAATCTTATGAAGTAGATTCTATTACTACTATTATTTTACACATGAAGACACTGTGCGACCCAGAGGTTCAAAGACTTGCCTTAGATGCCTCAGCCATTTAGGATCAGGTGGTTTGTCGGTAAAGTCTGAATCCTTAAACACTATGCACTCTTGTCCACATTAAAACTGGAGGGATAATAATCAAAAGATGCACACACGTGTGTGTGCACACCCATGTGCACATTGGTAGCAGAGAAAGGGAGGGGAGCAGGAAGAAAAATAAAACAACGATTTGAAAGGCAGAGAGAATAACATGTTCAATCCCTGAGGAATAGGATTAACCAGGGAGAATGTGATAAATTTAAAAACTTTTGAGTTATTCCCGAGGCTAAAATTACTGACAATAGCAAAGGAAAAAAAATGCAGGTTTCTTCTCCTTTTTATTTACCCTATCCTCCCACAAACATCTACCTCCCCTCCATGTACACATCCATACATAAATATAAACACATATACCACAGGAGATTTAGCTTGAAAACTGACGTGTGTTACTAACTTCCTTTAAAACATATCTTCATAGAGTTAAGGTCAGTTCTTTCTTCCTTCTATGAACCTAGGAAAACCAATTTAGCAAAGTAAGATTTTAAAAAGGGTAAAGACTCCATCTACTAGCTTATTCATTCCAGATTTCTGGATCACTTAGGGACTTGAAAGAGGCTGTCTGAAGGCCTGCCTGGTGGTGCTTGGGGGCACACTTGGTAAAGCCCCCACAATTTGTAAGTTCTCTGGCTGGTGTAACCACATATTTAAAAATGATTAACTTACTCCAGCAATTATGAAATTGGATACCTCTCAGACCCTCAAGACCCTTTAATAGACACAGGAAGTGAGTTGATAAGGTTATAAATTCCATCTATAAAGGGACACTCTGAGCTTAGACACATGGTCATTGGTTAGAAATGGAGCAAACATCCAGAGGCCTGGCAGTGATCAAGGTGACAGAATGTATTCCTAGAAGAAAGTATCTTTTGACCCACAGAGCTCAGGTACTTCATACTTTGTAAGGCTTCACTTCACGTCCCTTACTTCATTCTATGCTCATCTGAGGGAGGTAGAGAGGGAGTTTTTATTCCTAATTAAGGAGACTGAGTCTCTGAGATGAAATGACTGTTCTACATCAAACAATATCTAAGCCACAGACCCAGAGCTGTGGAACATGCTTATGCCTTTTGTTTGTTTGCTTTTGCCATAACGCTGAGGGGCATGGTAGAAATTAGCAAATCCTACTCTCTAACATGAGTGAATCCTATGGATATGATAAGGGGGTGCCTGGGTGGCCAGTCAGCTGAGCATCCAACATCAGCTCAGGTCATGATCTCATGGTTTTGAGTTCGAGCGCCGCAGTGGGCTCTGTTCTGACAGCTCAGAGCCTGGAGCCTGCTTCAGAGTCTGTGTTTCCTTTTCTCTGTGTCTGTCAGTCGGTCCGTCTCTCTCTCTCTCTCTTTGCCCCTCTCCCACTTGTGTTCTGTCTCTCTCAAAGATAAATAAATGTAAAAAAAAAAAAAACATAAGAATAGCAGCATACATCAACAGGTCTTTTATTTAGCTACTGAGTCTAAATATTTTCAGTGGGTGTGCTGATACAGACTGAGGATAAGGGTACTCTGTCCCTTATGCCTTTACCCTCCTCCTGGGACCAGAAGGTCAGCCTGGGCATGGTCTTCTCTTGGCGAGTGCTTAAGCACAAGTACAGCAGGAGAATACACAAACCATCTTGAGGCTGAGTCTCAGAACTGCCATTATCACATTCATCATACTGGCCAAAGGAAGTTATGTGGCCAAATCCATAGACAGGAGGGAGAGAACACATCTCACCTACAGTAGAAAGGCATTACAGATTTACATGGAAAAGAACATGGCTATGGAGAAGAATGGAGAATTTTGGCAATAATGCAGTCAACCACAGTGGAGAGAGGATTCTGAACTAGGAGGAAAGAATGTTGGAAATGTAGGTCTCTTATCACAGATGGTAAGTTTGAAGCACATTTAAGGAGACTCAAAAGGGAGGGGTGCTGGGGTGGCTCACTCGGTTAAGCCTCAGACTCTTGACCTCAGCTCAAGTCATGACTTCACGGTTCTTGAGTTCCAGCCTCGCTTCAGGCTCTGAACTGATGGCACACAGTCTGCTTGGGATTCTGTCTCTCTCCCTCTCTCTGCCCCTCATCTATGTGTACACACACACTCTCTCAAAATAAATAAGACAAAAAAAAAGGATACTTAAAAGGGAGTTGGACAGAGACTTCATTATATAGTACCCCATGTATCTTAAAAAGCTTTTAAGGCTTGTTTCAAAATACAGTCATGAGTCACTTGAAGGTTTGATAGGAATGCGATTTGATCAAACTTACATGTTCAAAAGATCACTCTGGCTTTCTAGGAAGCATGGATTGTAAACAAAACAAGAGGAAGAGAAGTTAGGATGCACAGTCAGCAGAAAGAGGTCACAAGACAAGGGACAACTGAGATGGGGGAGAGGAATTTCACAATCCTTAAAACATCAAAGGGCATTTGGAGACGCCATTGAAAGAGCTCACAAATGGACTAAAAATGGTAGAAGTGGTGATGAAAGAGATGGGGATATAGGTCATGAATCTCAAAACTTTAGGCCTGAGCAACTGGGGCAGGGGGGAGGGGGAAGAGTGGAGACGTCCAGAGGAGAGACAGAGAATCACATCTTGCTTCACTTGCCCTCTTGTGCCATTCCAAGATGAAATTTCAGAGTCTTTAGTCGGCTTCCCCAGGGCTAGTAACTGCCCATGGCCCCAGATTCAAGCAGACTTTATTCTCCTTCTAGGCAGCATAATTAATGGTATTTTTGAAAGGATTTTGTTGTGGAAAATGTCAAAATACACAAGTGGAGAGAAACCCACACACATCGATGCTCTAGCCTCTACAATTATTAACCCATGCCCCATCCTATTTCACATATACCACTCCTGTTCTTCACTTAGATTATTTTAAAGTAAATCCCTGGTATTTTTTAGTAAATAGTTTAATAGGTATCTCTAATAAAATAAGGACTTTTAAAAACAAAATGCTACTTTAGACTTAACATAAAATCTCTAATTACATCAGATAAGTCAATTTCCAACGTTTTCTGAAAGCTTCATATTGTTTTATAATTTGTTTAAATTAGGATCCAAATAAGGTTCATACATTGTTTGTTGTTGTTTTAATGTTTATTTACTTTATACAGAGAGAGAGAGAGAGAGAGAGAGAGAGAGCGCGAGTAGGGGAGGTACAGAGAGAGGAGGAGACACAGAATGCAGAGAGAGGAGGAGACACAGGCTCCAAGCTATCAGCACAGAGCCTGATGCAGGGCTTGAACTCACAAATCATGAGATCATGACCTGAGCCGAAGTCAGACACTTAACCGACTGAGCCACACAGGTGCCCCAATAAGGTTCATACACTGTAATTGATGGATGTGTCTCTTAAATCTGTTTCAGTCGTTAAGATGCTCCTCCATATTTTTTCCAAGCAATGTATAACAACCTAAAAAACATACCTTGTTATATAGCAATTCCCATAATCTGAATATTTACTTATGGTATTGTGTGATGTTCCATATTTTTCTGTTTTTTGTATATTGCATAAATTAGTAGTTTGATATAGCCTGATCAGGTTCAAGTTTGACATTTTGGCAGATATAGGAAGCAGTATTTTGATAGAGCAAGTAATGTGAAAAATAGCACTGCAGGTAGAAGAATATATGAATTAAAGCCAGCTGTTTTCATTTTTCCTAGCTTGTAATCCTGAAAACTTCATTAAGCCATCCCACATTTCAGTTATCATAGTAAAAAAAAAATGGAATACTAATGTAACTTGCTGATAAAATATTAATAATCCAGTGTTTCTTATTTTGGGCTGTACATCAAGTCATCTAATTTTTTGAAGTTCAAATGCCTGAGCCCTACATTAAATAACCTGAATCAGAATTCCTGGGATGGGACCCACATGTCTATATTTTTGAAAATCCTCACGTGCTTCTAATATACTACTTTTGTTGAGATCTATTTACTAGACACTAAATCCCCCAGGGCAGGAATTATGTTTTGTTCACCAGGTTCTGGCTCAGAGTTAGCACTCAATAAATATTTTCGAGTGACAGTATGAATAAATGGATGGATGCATTGCTGGTAGGATGGATAAATGGATAAATGAAATAATTATAATGGGTGAAATGGCCCTGAGTTAGTAACAGAGGGATGTTAACTTCAGAATAAAGTTATATAGTTTTTACATAAAAAAACATTAAAGTATTTGTGCTGTGGGCCAACGTGACAAGCATTCTAGATTTAAGTTCATTAAAGGAACACTGGATAGAAGTTCAAAGTATCAAATAGAAAGGTTTTCCATAAAATGGGACTTGAGAGTTGGTGTGAGTAATGCCAGACTGTCTGAGAAGATATCTTGGAATGAATGAAATTGCTGAAGGTAATCAAGACTACTTTTTGATTAGCAAAACTATTTGTATGAATAATAATCAGAATGGAGCCAGACAAATGCCACTTATCTGCATATGATGAACAGTCAGGACTATAGCACAATTGAAAAAATCTCAAAAAAACACAAAAAAACAAAAACAGGTTATAAAACTTAGATTGAGGAAAAATATTTAAAAATTTTCCTTCCCTTGCCTTGTGCACAAATAGTGCCACAACATCTGAAAGTCAGCATGGCAATTGGCTAGTCTTAAAATAATTACCTCTGGTAACCATAAATATTATTAATCTAAAAGAATTAACTCAAAAAGCCAATGACTGGTGAACTGAAATGAGTGGGGGTGTGTTTGGGGTTCTAGCAGCTATTAAATCATTGTACAATTCTACTGTGTCTACCAGTATTTGTCTTACAACCCCCCTCCCTGTGTTCCCACATTGCAAATGTTAGCCTTTGCTATTGCTTTTATTCGATTTGATTTTGACATTTAATTGGTGAAGATTGCAAGCATCGATCTTTCTACCACTCATACTACCTGCTCTGTTTACCGAAGAGGGTTTTTGTGACAATCAAATGGAAAGCAATATGTGAAAGCAAGTTATAGTTCATTAAAAAGGAAAGATTATGAATATAACCATTCATCCTCCTCATCATCATCACAGCAGCATTTAGCTGAGGAATGGTGACGAGGGTAAGAACAACTCTTTTTCATTGGAAGGACCAAGGGTAGTTATGCCCCCATCAGAGGATTCTCACATATATGGGGAGGAACCAGGCTAGTTATTTTAGATATCCCACAAGACAAACACTTGAATGGTCACCACAGTAGACAACACAGGCAATGCAGTTACTCAGGTGGGAAAGAAGGGTTAGAAGGAACAGCGGAAGTGCTGCCTTTTCTGGTCTGAAGGTCTCAGTACTGCTTGTTCTCCTCTCTCCCCTTTCCCTATCCTAGCTGAGAAAGGTCCATAAACCAAAAAGGTTAGGCATGGTCACCCAATTCCAGTGATGTAGGCTTGCTCACCAAGCATAGGCATCTGCTTCCCCAGCTGCACTTGATAATTAAGGGGGATGCGGGTGAGCTACCTGACCCCTCACTGGAAACTTTCGCTGCTTCTTTTTGCTTCCATATGAAGCTTAATTCTTCTTTCTCTCAGGGTTTTTCTGTGATTTTTTAAAAAAGATTTCCAGTTACCTGAGCTACTATTTTTTATACCCCTAATTTCTAAATGTGTTATCTTTGGCAACTCCCTTAACTTCTCGAAACATTTGTTTTCTCCATTTTAATACAGACACAATTTTTGTCCTACTTTGTCAGGATCGTAGTGACTCTAATTAAGAAAATATATTTGAACATGAACAAGATGATCAAATAATGAGGTATAATTATTGTAATTTAGTGTCTGACCCAATTCTTTATTCAATTTTAAAAATCTATCATACATGGTAAAATCTTTGAATACGATGACTAAAGTCTCCTTTGTCTGGGATTTCTTCTTGTGTATCAACTCCAAATAGTTGGTAGTGGCTGCTCGTGATGCCTGTGGGGAAGAATTCTAAGTTCACTTATAGACTCTATAGGGAATAATTCTAGGATCAATGAGTAGGATCTGCCAAGGGCATGGGAGAGAAAAATGGTGTCAAGCAGAGTGTATATCTGCTAGCCCTGTACAGTGCTCTAGAACAGTAGCACGTAACGAGGTGCATAAATGAAATTCAGCCCAGACTGGTTTCATATGGCCTAAACCAACACTTAACAATTGGAAGATTTCACATATATCTGAATTTTTTAAATATTTTTTTATATTGAAAGACTGGAAAATCCACTAAAACTATGATTGCCCTTTCCCCATGACAACAACAAACAAGAACTAAGTATGGTTTCATTTCTTCTTTTACGTAAAACACACGCTCTCCATTTTTACCTAGCCCTTACCACTCCCCATTGCCTTACTCCATTCTGTTTACCTCACTTTATTTTCTAAAGTTTTATAGGCATTATTATTTCTGATTGCTGCCTTAGAGTTTTCCTGTGGAGATTTGTAGTGTGTCAGATTTATCTGCAGAAGTCTGACTATGACAAACACTATTTGAGTACCATATATTAAGATAGACCAAAAATCTTAGATGCCTGAAAGTGCTGTATGGTACAGGCTAGAAAGTACATCTCAAATCCGGCACTCTGGCCCTGAAAATGTCAATGCCATTATGCATCGATCTAGCCTTTTAGCAAAAGCTTCATTAAATGAATCATGGCCAACATAGTGTAGCCAAGTCCAAAGTTGGAAAAGTCGGTGCCTCTCTTCTCCCTGTCATCCCTCAACACTGTCAGGACCCAGCCAAAAGCAAAGAAGGAGCAATATAAAATGAAGTGAGTAATTCACCATTTGTTGAAGGAACATAAATTAGCAACTTGTTATGATGTCGCCCTTTTTTTTTTTTTAAGGTAAAAATCTCCACAAGTAAGTTTAATGTGGAGAACAGCATTTATTTCCCTCTAATAGGACATGCTTGTCCCCCCGTCCTCCTACATACCTTCTCAGATCCCCTCTAATTGAACAAAGTGGACTTAATTTGAATTAGACTGTCAAAAATCATCCACTTAAAGTGATGTATTTACTTCCCCAGCTAAAACGGATTCATTTCTGTGCAATATATATGAAGTGTTGACGGACTGTATTTTGCGAACTAGATGTATTTTGCACGCATCTCCATGTCACATAATTCAGGTACGTAAAGCAAAGGAGATGGTGGGAGTAGAGCAGATCAGTGAAGGGACAGGGAACACACGTGGTGGGGCACCTGGGTGGCTCAGTCAGTTGAGCGTCTGACTCTTGGTTTCAGCTCAGGTCATGATCCCAGGGTCATGGGATCAAGTCCCGTGTCGGGGTCTGTGTTGAGCATGGAGCCTGGCTGGAATTCTCTCTGTCTCTCCCTCTGTCCCTTTCCCCTGCTCGCGCTCTCTCTCTCTCTCTCTCAAATAAAGAAAACAATAATAAAAGAAACACAGGGGTGAGTCAGGGGCAAGAGCGGGAGAAGATGGCTGTGCTTGCATTAAAACAAGTAAATAATCATTATATTTAGGTTTCTGGAGGCAGAGTAACTTTTCAAATTAAATGTGCAAAGTCTATCTTGAATTTGATACAGTTCACCTTCAAAACCCCCACAGCAGACACTTTATTGATGGCTTCCATTTAGGAGTGCATGACTTTATATATGCAAACAGTGTATTTACATAAAAAAAGAAAAGCTGGATTTTAAACACTAGGAACATTGTGAATTTAATATCAAATGACGATTTTTAAAATAATATCAAGAAGTCTTTGTGGACTTTATAATAGCACCACATTCACCTGCTAAAGGACTGGGGAAAAAAAAGTATTCAAACACAAAAACTAGTTCTACCTTCAAGGATATTATAATTCAATTAGGGGGCATAAAACAATTACTATCATATTTGAGGCAGAAAATAATTTAGCACTTAAGCCTATGGTTATGGGCTATAAATGACAAAGAAAACAGAGGAAGGAAATCAATGTGAATTTGTGTAAATCAGGAAGCTTTATCAATAAAGTTCACTTGTAGAAGATGGAAAATAATGTTTCATGCTTGTTGGGGGAAATTGGAGTACTATTCACTGGTCTGCCTTTGGCAGTTTTGACCAATGCCATAGATATTAAAAGAAAATTAACTAAATAGGAAGCATAACACCTGTTTATAAATCACTAAGTGAATGCCTGCATCTCCTTTTGTAAGGCTCTGGCAGATAGGGAAATGTAAGAATTTAGCTTAGGTTTGAAGCTGAACCAGACCTCCAGCTTCCCTCCTATTTTAAACCTCTATATTGGAATCCATATAGAAGTTTAAACACGCTTGCAAAAGGAGAGCAAATTAAGGAAGTTCTGGAGTAGTCACCTAGTTTATTATCCAGCCAGCTGCTCAGATGAGGCACATAAGTCTATCTTGTTGATTCATTCAAAGACAAAAATCAGGAAGAAAAAAAAAAAAATAGGACAGTGCTTAGTCCTGTACCCCCTAGCTGGGTTTCCGACTAGATGAATAAAAGGCAAGAGAAGGTAAGGAAGATTCTATTTCTGAACGCTAATTTCTATTAGTGTCTCCACCTACTTGTGGAATGCAGTTCATTAGATTAGTGTCTCTCCCTCCCTTCCCAAAGGGGGAAGAAAGTAGATGGCCAGAAAGTTAAAGGAGGACAGAAAATTCCAACTCTATGAGCTGAAGCCAAAACATGAGATGAGCAGCCAAAATATTCCCCACAATTGGAACAATGAGTTGTACCACACAACTACATTGGTTCTTAGGAGATCTAGAGACATTTGACTTATGTCTGTGACCTTCAATGTCCAGCTGTCATTCATTGCACAATATTTCCAGGAGTCTTTTTCAATCAAATTTTCATCTGTTGGCCATCACGAATGGTTTTAACAAGCTCATGGCACATCTTAAAATACAAACCTTTTGAGGGCTATGTACAAAAATGGTTAACATTTAGAATTTAGAGAGAAATGAAGGGGCTACTATGAGACTAAAATGATCATGACATGGGACCAAAGGCTGAAAAAAACTGAGGCTATGAATGCTGGTGGGAAAGAACGAGATATAATCATGATCTTTGAATATCTACAGCTTATTGTGGAGAAAATATGTTAATTCTTTATGGTACAAATAATAAAAGTAAATACATCAAACTATATCACAAGGTAGTAAGCTCCCAACCACAGGAAATGTATAACCACGGACTTTCAGAACTTACCAGGCATGCTGTATAACAGAGTTATGTTTCAAAAAGAGAAGTCTAAAAGTTCCTTAAACTACCATCTAATCCTGAAATTCTATGATTCTTTAAGTCTCAAGATATTCCACAAGCTTTTAAGCCATTCGTAAATTTTAGCTCCAAGAATATTGCTGTCAAATCTTACTTCTCCCAGTATTTTTCCCCTTTGAATCCATGAGTTTAGGGTGCATATTATTCTTCGTTATAAGAGGGGTAGGAGTCCACTTTCAGTTGAGACTGGACTATGTTCAAAAGAGAAGAGGGTAAGATTTCCTATGAAGCAGATCCATCCAATATCATACTTTAAACACTACCTTTATGCTGAAGTTCAAAGTCATTGCCAGTCCAGGTCACCTCTGAATTTGAGATTCCTCACACAAACCACAAAAAAAAAAATTTCTCTTTGATGTGATAGGCACCACAAACAGTATTTCCAAACAGAAAAAGTTAAAGAAAAATAATGTGCATATTTCACCAGCTCCCCTACCTCTACCCCTACAAAAAGAAAGGAAAGAAAACAAAAGGAAAGAGAGGTGCCTGGGTGGCTCAGTCGGCTGAGCATCAGACTTTGGCTCAGGTCATGATCTCGCAGTTTGTGGATTCAATCTCCATGTTGGGCTCTGTGCTGACAGCTCAGAGTCTGAAGCCTGCTTAAGATTCTGTCTCCCTGTCTCTCTGCCCCTCCCCCACTCATGGTCTGTCTGTCTCTCTCTCTCTCTCTCCAAAAATAAATAAACATTAAAAAAAAATAAAAAGAGAAAAAAGAAATGAGAAAAGAAAAAAAAAATGGCACCAGTATCTACTTGTTAGTTCCAATACCTAGAAGTCAACTTTAACTCATTCCTTTTTCCCCATTCTCTGCCTCCAAAGTTCTTCAGGTTCTTTCAGGTCTACTTCAAAAATGTATTTCAAATGCATCTTCTTTCAATTTGCTCTGCTCTCCTCCCAGTCAAGGCAGCCATCATAATTCCTCTAGACTATTGCTATCATTTCTGAATGGTCTCCCCGATTCATTCTCTACACCACGGTGAGAAGAGGGAAGAGAAGGCAAGGGAGACAAAATGCTGGAGACTAATGTGTTTACAAAACAAAACACTTTTCAATCATGGAAAATATTGTTATTACAATTATTTATGCATTATGCAGACTAAATTAGTACTTAGCATAGTAAAAATCATTCAAAACAAATTTATCTTCACTCAGAAAAAGAATTCTTATCTACAGAATTCGGGATGAGGAGGGGCAGGTTCAAATGTCCCTCTGATTGACTAAATAAGAATTTGTCTTCACTTCATCACAGCCGGACCAAATATTTTTTACTGTTTTCTTTCCATGTTCTTTCAAAAACCTAAGGTTTGGAAGACTATAAAGGTAGGAAAGAAAATCATTTACTTATTCATTCATTCATGCTACATATGCTTTTTAAATATTCCAAGTTCTGGGCTAGGAAAGACACAGTTTCTGCTCTCATGTGAATTACAGGCTAGTACGGAATAAAAACTGTTTAAAGTTTACTAATTTAACTTCTTGGAACAGTGGAAAGAGCCAGGGGAAAGAAAGATACACTGAGGTCAGCAAGAGAATGAAAAGTACTCACCAAGTTTTTTTTGTTGTTGATACATACAACATCCTTAGTTACTAGTGACATTATCTAAATTAATACCCAAGACTATTGCCATTTAAATGAGCTTCTCCTTCTCCATCAATTTCTCCTCCCTACCAACCCCTCCCCTTAGAAATAGATTTTATTTAAACAAATGAGCAGTATGGTCAAGAAACAGAAATGCAGGAGTGATGCTGAAAGGAAAGAAAAGTTAGGAAAACATTCTTTGAGACTTAGTATGTGTCAAGAGCTTTTATACATAATTTGATTTTTTTTTAATTTGTACCTTCAATATAAACCAGAAATAACAGTCCTGAATTTTTTCACAAGGAAAGAAAACATCTCAGAGATGGCAAGGGACTTGTTTGAGGTCTCACAGATACATAGAATGGCAGGACTGAAATTTATACCCAAGTGCATCTCATGCCCAGACTCATGCATCAATTAATTGTGTTCTACAACATTTGTAACTTCCATGAATCAGGCCAAGTCCCTGGGTTCTATATGAAAAAAAGATATGAGGACCTTGGAAATAAACCAGAGACTGAAAGAGCTCTCTGGGGCTTTCTGACCAAAATCCTTTTCAGGTACGTGCAGTTGATCTCCCTTGCAAACTTCTGTTTTCAGAGTCCTCTGGGACTTTCCATAATTATACCCTGCCTCTCTCTAGCTTCCTCCCTTCAATTCCCTGCCCCTTTGGCCCCTCTCAAATGGGAATTAATCCAGCCACAAACAAGCTGTCACTAAGTGAAGATTTTACTGTGATTACTGCTTGGGAGAAAAATGTTGCCTTTTCTTCCCCCTCCTCCAAATGCCTTATTTGCAGACTAGAAATCATGGGGCATGTGTCCAATTGATACATTTCCCTTCAAACAGCAGATCCAACACTGAAGTGGGATGCAAATTTAATTATTCCACATGTACAGAACAGAAACAGAATCTCATTGTTAAATTTGTTCTCCTATGTCGGAAAGATTAAAAATAAAAGATCTTGAAGCGGTTTGTGTGAATGGAATACGTTTCAGTTCATAAAACCATGAGGCAATGAAAAAAGGGCACCAGAGGGCTTCTTTCTACCACATGGAATTATTATTTCTAAATGTTTCTTCTCAGAAATCTTAGCTCTTCACCTGTGTACCCCAAAAGAGACTTCAATCCCCTTCTCTAGGGCTTCAATTTCTTCAGATAATCTCTATTTTCTTCAAATAATCCCCTTTAAGCACCTTATACTCCAGCCAAGCCAAACTATTTACCTTTTTAAATTAATTTGGGATAAAAATGGAGATATAATTAGTTAATTAACTAGAACATAAACATGAGTCTAGTGACGAAGTTCATCTGTGGCTGGCTACTTAAAATCAAACCTTGGCTTTATGGCTTCCTAGTTATAGAACCTTGGGCAAGCTATCTGACCTTTCTGTGCTGCTGTCTCTCGCTACATAAAATGGGGATAATAATGGTATCCATCTCCTAGGGTTTCTGTGAGAAGTAAATGAGTCAATACATGTATTATGCCTACCACAGTGCCAAGAACTTGGAACACACTCAATAAACTTGTTTTTAATCATAACACATCCTATACTGCCTACTTTTTCCTCTTCCTCTTCAGCATATCCTTCAAGACTCAATTCCAATGTTGTCTTTGCCATAAATCCATTTCTCCAGCCACTAGTTAGCATTCTCATTTCTAAATTCCCACAAAATAGGATTTTTGTTTCACTTATCACTATTTACCATGTTCTTCTTACCCAATGCCTCTGGAGCAAAGAGGAGGGATCATCTTACTCTTTTATAGAGAAAGCAAGTGCTTGCTGATCAATACAATTAATATAACGACAAGGAATGTCTTAATTAGAACCCTAGAGGGCTTAGTATGCACCCAGACCCTGTGCCAAAAGTTTATTATCTCATTTAATCTTTGCAACATTCTTAAGAGGTAGCTGTTACTGCATGCATTATACAGATAAGGAAATGGAAAGTCAAAGAACTTTACTAGCCTTGCACAAAAATGCAAACCCAGTAAGAGGCACCAAAGTCATGTGAACTACGTTATCTCCATCTGGCTAACTCCAAAGATCATATTTGTAACCACTAAGCTATCCTTCCCTATGGACCCTTAGGCTTGGAAAAAGACAACCCAGGGGGTGGTGCTATGGGAAATGTGAACTTCAGATTCACACAACTTGTTACAGATGCCTCCCTTCTGTCAATAAGATAGGCTATAGAGGGGCGCCTGGGTGGCTCAGTCGGTTGAGTGACTGACTTCAGCTCAGGTCATGATCTCACAGTTTGTGGGTTCAAGCCCCGCGTCGGGCTCTATGCTGACAGCTCAGAGCCTGGAGCCTGCTTCTGATTCTGTGTCTCCCTCTCTCTCTGCCCCTCTCCCACTCATGCTCTGTCTCTCTCTGTCTCAGAAATAAACATTAAAAAAAAATTTTTTTAAATAAGGTAGGCTATAGATCAGAAACTTTGTTTTTAAGTTCTCTTGATAAATCCTAGCTTGAGAGGGAAGGAAGAAGAACAGAGTACTAGCATTTTTTTCCACCCATCCCTGCAAATGATGTCCATCTCTGGGAAAGAGAAGGTTTTCTTAACTGCTCAAGTCCCCCCTCTTCCAACTCCTGCTAGGTTCTTAGGCTTCATATCAAGCACCACTACCACTTTCTTCTCTGCTTAAGCTAAAAGACTTTCTTAAAATTCATTGTATGTCCACCCTTCTTTATCTTCAAACTTCTCTGCCATGCCTCAATCCAAAATACTTGCCTAACAAAGGCTCATTCTAGCCAACTCTTTCCCTAAGAAGAGTTTTCCTGATCATTCCATGGATCGCATGGCTTTGCATTTGCCTATTTATTACTATTCTGTATTCTCCCTGAGGGTATGGGCATTGTCTACTTTACTCACAATTAATTCCCCCCCGAACAGGCCAGTAACTTAAATTATGAAAGAGGAGGAGCTGGAGAGAGGAGAGGAAATGGTCCGGGTGCCGAAGGAGATGGAAAGGGGAAACAAAAGTAAGTAACTAGACCCCAGATTCTTGATTCTGGGTCCAGAGCACACATTTGTCTCTACAGAACACTTTCAGAAACTTTTTCTTTTTAAAAAGAAAACCTTTGGGGCGCCTGGGTGGCGCAGTCGGTTAAGTGTCCGACTTCAGCCAGGTCACAATCTCGCGGTCTGTGAGTTCGAGCCCCGCGTCAGGCTCTGGGCTGATGGCTCAGAGCCTGGAGCCTGTTTCCGATTCTGTGTCTCCCTCTCTCTCTGCCCCTCCCCATTTCATGCTCTGTCTCTCTCTGTCCCAAAAAATAAATAAAAACGTTGAAAAATAAAAATTAAAAAATTAAAAAAATTAAAAAAATAAAAAAGAAAAAGAAAACCTTGGGGTGCCTGGGTGGCTCAGTTGGTTAAGCATCCGACTTAAGCTCAGGTCATGATCTCACGGTTTGTGGGTTTGAGCCCTGCGTTGGGCTCTGTGCTGGCAGCTCGGAGCCTGGAGCCTGCTCAGGATTCTGTTTCTCCCTCTCTTTCTGCCCCTCCCCGCCTTGTGCTGTCTCTCAAAAATAAATAAATGTTAAAAAAAAAGTTTAAAAAATTAAAATAAAAACAGAAAATCTTTTTTCAGGTTATCTGAAGTCATATTGGTGTTTGAAAATATGTCTCTAGGTTTTAGGAAGCAGTTAACTATATAATTCCCCGCCTCCTGCCTATAGCACCCTCCCCTCCACTCTCCAGACAACATACAAAAGAGAAAAAATTTGGGGCGCCTGGGTGGCGCAGTCAGTTAAGCCTCCGACTTCAGCCAGGTCACGATCTCGCGGTCCGTGAGTTGGAGCCCCGCGTCAGGCTCTGGGCTGATGGCTCAGAGCCTGGAGCCTGTTTCCGATTCTGTGTCTCCCTCTCTCTCTGCCCCTCCCCTGTTCATGCTCTGTCTCTCTCTGTCCCAAAAATAAATAAACATTGAAAAAAAAAATTCAAAAGAGAAAAAATTTAAGGCTGAAATTACCTGGAGAAAAAGACCAGGTTCTTTCTCTAGAAAGAAGACTCTTTTTTAATAATGTGGATACAGACCTCATCTCCCTCCCTTCCCTTTTTAAAGCTAATGATTTGCCCTAACACCTTACTTCAGGCCCAGTGCTTCTCAAGCTTTAATGTGCATGAGAATCATATGCAGAGTTGGTCAAATCACATCCCTAGCTTCCAACCTTCAAATTCAGTAGGTCTGAGATGGGGTCATCATTTGCATTTCTTAACACTCCAAGGTGACAATGATGCTCCCATCTTGCACAGGAACCTTCTAGAAGCACTGGTCTAGTCTAACCAATGGATCAGTGTTGCCAGTTACTAGCTGGGTAATATTATAATAATGTGAGGGTGTGCTGTGGACCAATCAATGTTTTTGGTCCTTGAGAATTTTATTAACGTTTTGAGCCATTGGAGATTCTGAGTGGATGCTATAAATGGGGGCTAATTTCACGTTTTTTTGTGGTTTTTTTTTTTGAGTTTATTTATTTTTAGAATGAGAGTGAGCTAGTGGGGAAGGGGAAGAAAAAGGAGACAGAATCCCAAGCAGGCTCCACTCTGCCAATGCACAGCCCAAAATGGTGCTTGATCTCAACAACCATGAGATTATGACCCAAACCGAGATTAAACGTCAGACGCTTAACTGACTGAGGCACCCAGGCTAATTTCACCCATGTAATTTCACAGTTTTGAGGCTTGCATTAAGCACATTTACTTTCATGAGATCTCAGCAGAACATGGTCATTGTAACCTACACAGTCCAACACAAAGTGAGGCTCAAAGTCTGCTAGGTTCTGTATCAGAGAGAATTGTGTTTAAATCCCATCTCTGCTCTGTCTGAGCCATATCCTTATATTTTCCATTTTCTCTCATACAAAATGGTTGTAATTGTATCTACCTCATAGATACTATGGCACAATGTAAGCACTCTGTGAACATAAAGGGTATTAACGTCAGCAATAACAACTAAAAACTCCTTTATGAAATAAATAATATTATTCTTCTTTATTTAGGAAGATACTGAGGTTCAGATGCTCCCTTAAGGTGTTAAAACCGGGATTTGTGCATGAGACAGAGGTTGATTCCAAATCCTTGGCTCTGAACCACTAGAGGTTATGGTGAATAGAACCTTTGGTATTTAGCTGATATGGTTTTAGGGTTACCTGAGAAATGTAAATATCTCTGTGTAAGCAACCCTATAATTCCTCAAACTAGAATGGAAATGCCAGCCTCGTGCTTGGGCACAGTCCTTGGCATTGTGAGGCCTCATGACCCCACTTCCTCACTGCTTCTTTACAGCTTCTCTGCACCAGAACAAAGAAGGCAGCTGAAAATCATGTATCAATTATGGATAATCGTGTCTCCATTTAGCACAGGCAAGTGATTCCTCATTGTCTCTGTCAAATGAAACCAGCCCTTAGCTCAAGCCGTTTCTCCCAGAAACTACAGCTCTCCTTCCTCCTACCCTGAGCTCAGTTAGATTAACATTAATGATCTGTCCTCTCAGATGGGTCCCAGAGCATTGGACCCTGCCAAGCCATTTTCCACTCAGAATGATTTTTGCCCTGGCCTCTTGCTTGCAATGTGGCCCTTTCTCAATTTGGAAGTAGCAGCTGCTTAACAGATGCTCACCCACTTAGATTTGGAATGGAGGCCTTGAAAGATGTGGAGAGAGAGCCTGGTAAGCCAAAGAAGAAAATAAAGCACTACAGATGCATTGTGATGAATTCTAGAAGTAGAGAGCATAGATCCAGCAAAGGAAAACCATCACAGAGCTTGATAGTTGACTTTGAGTGAAGACAGAGATATTATTTTACTTTTCCCCAGGAATGTGTACCACTATTGAAAATAATTTTTAAATACCTCTTTTCTTTTGTTTTTTAAATGAAACAAATCAGGAAGTGCAAAATACATAAAACCAGAAGTAAAAGTCTACATGTCCAACTTCCTTTCTCCACTGCAGAAGTAATCATTGTTTACAGTGGCCTGTTTCCTAGAATTTGTATAAGTAACAAAGCAATTAATATAAACGCTGTTTTGAAATTACAAATGATATTTGTAATATGTTGTACATTGTTTTAACATTTTTATTGAAGTATGCCTGCAGAAACATATATGTATTTTAAGTTTGTAACTCCTTTATTTTTTATAAACTCAATGCTCAGATATAACCAGCTGGACCCAGACCAAGAAATAGAACAAAACAGAATCCCAGAAGTTCCCTTCCACACTTTGCTTTTTCATTTAATAAAATAATGTAGTGATCTCCCCATTTCAGCATATAAAGACCTAGCATTTTCTTTTAATAGTTACATAGAGTATTTGGCTACACAGAACAGCCATCATTTAATAAATTAGCTATTGATAGACATTTAGGCTATTTCTACTTTTTCTTTGCTACTATGGATATTCCAATAAGTATATCTTTGCACACTTGTGAGAAATATTCTTTAGAATATATTCTTGAAAGAGAATTACAGTAACAAAGAATATCTATATTTTAATTGTTAAGAATGTTTTTAAATTACCCTACAAGAAAGTTGCACTAGTCTATACTCCTACACTGGTACCAACTTTAGAAAAATATATTCTTTTAAAGAACTACATGCTGGGGCACTTGGGTGGCTCAGTCGGTTGAGCATCCCACTTTGGCTCAGGTCATGATCTCACTGTTCATGAGTTCAAGCCCCACATTGTCCAGCTGCTGTCAGCACAGAGCCCGCTTTGGATCCTCTGTCCCTCCTCTCTGCCCCTCCCCCACTTGCACTCTCTCAAAACTAAATAAACTTAAAAAAAAAAAAGAAAGAACTATTTGCTGAATATATATCATTTAGAATATACTGATAAACAAAAAAGATAAAAATTCTCAACTATCTTATTACCTAAAGATAACTTATTTTTTATAAACATATGAAAAAATATTTTTCTTAAATTCAAATGAGGAGGAAGGGGATTGATTTGAAAGGACAAAACGAAGAGACAGACCAGCCTGAGGATACAAGCTCAGTTGATGTTCCAGAAGAGAAAGTTGATCACTTTCAGGTTAGCACCAAAATTTCCCCACTGCATCCTAAGGCCTCTACTCCTCTCTCTTTAGACTAACATACTTGTGGCCCAGGAGGAAAGAGGAGACGGTCATCCATAGGAAGGAAGGCCCAGGTAGCTGGCTAATCAGGTAGTGAGGCCTATTTTGCTTCCCATGCAGATGATGAATAGGCAGTATGGGATCCATTCATTAGAGCCCAGATTCTCTGATAAAGGAAATAGATCCTATACACTGTCACTGACAGGCAAACTCCTTTCTTTATCTTTCTGTGCATTTCTCACTGCTGACAATCATTGAATAATATCTCTACTCCATATAAATAGGAAGAAAATTTTCACAAAAATATCCTCCATGAGGGATGAGATGTCACCAAACAGAGCTACAGATAAAGTAAAAACATTCCTGCCATATCCACTCCCCCTCCCTCCTTGATTCTGGTTCTACCTGTGGCATGATATTTCTAAGCAAGCAACTTGAACAATTACTCTGGGGTGTTTTGTCTCTACCCTGTACCTTCTGCCTTTGGATTCCTGACAAGTAGAACCCAACATGACAGAGATTTTCAGAACTGAAAGGAGTCTTAGAGGATATGTGGTGTGGAGATTCCCTGAAACCTGAAAATCACTTGAAGACCACATTCAGCAAATGGCTTTTAAAGAGCCAGCTTGTGCATATATGCACTAGAACATTCTTACTCCATCTTAGATGATAATTCAAAGTTTAGATCTCCCTTTTCCTCTAGACTAGAATCTCCACATACATTTATCTTGTGTGCAGCCAAGATCTCAGACCCGAAAGTAGTTTCTGGCACAACGCATTTATCCTCTAAATGTCTTCTGATTAAATAA
This sequence comes from Prionailurus bengalensis, assembly GCF_016509475.1. Classification (NCBI taxonomy): domain Eukaryota; kingdom Metazoa; phylum Chordata; class Mammalia; order Carnivora; family Felidae; genus Prionailurus; species Prionailurus bengalensis. The sequence continues at coordinate 77,743,098 of NC_057359.1, read as the reverse complement.
ATGGAAGCACTAACTCAACTATACCTCTCTGCTAGACCACACCAAAATCCATTCGGTCTCTTAATTCACAAACACTATGAATTACCCAAACCTACTCTACTTTACTTTTCTTTTTCACCTGTTTAGTGTTTGACCAATCTTATTTCAGGAATTATATTTCCTGTCTTTTTGTGGTGTTTCATAGAGGTTATTTAAAAAAGTTATTTAGAAACAACACAGGCAGGCCAGGCTAGACGGCATAAACAGAGACTAGATATGACATTCAGAAGGCCCAAAGAGTTGGGACTCAGCTGCAGGTGCTGGGGGAAAAAGCAGGCAAAGGGTACATGGAGGTAAGGCCTGAGAGTGGGCATGGTCAACACCTGGGCTGTCCAGCAGATGTTATGGGCAGGTGGGATGCAACATCAGGATGTGAGTTGGTGATAGAGATTTGGCTGAGCAGACAGGTAATAATCAGTCAGAGGTGAAAAACTCCAGTAGGGTCCCAAGTTCAGAAACAGGACTCTTGTTTCTGCTAGGTCCAAAGGAGAGAGAGAGGGACAGAGAGAGGGACAGAGAGAGGGGGAGAGAGAGGGGGAGAGAGAGGGGGAGAGAGAGGGGGAGAGAGAGGGGGAGAGAGAGGGGGAGAGAGAGAGGTCCAAAGGAGAGAGAGAGGGAGAGAGAGGGGGAGAGAGAGAGAGAGAGAGGGGGAGAGAGAGAGAGAGAGGGGGAGAGAGAGAGAGAGAGGGGGAGAGAGAGAGAGAGGGGGGGAGAGAGAGAGAGAGAGAGAGAGAGAGAGAGAGAGAGAAAGAAAGAAAGAAAGAAAGAAAGAAAGAAAGAAAAAGAAAGAAAAAGAAAGAAATGTCTCCTGTCAGAACCCTACTCTGACAGGAGAATGAGGATACTTAGAACTTTTTTCTGGCTGGGACCCAAATACTGAGAATCTGGGCCTAGATACTGTAAGCCAATCAGAAGTACATGTTGGCCTTGCTCAGATCAAGGCAGAATCTCAGTTACTGGAGTGGGGGTTTGGAGTATAAGACAGAGTCCTAGACCTCAGGAGGGCTGTTGAGGTAGGAGTGAAGCCTCCCTGGCAAGGGGCATTAGAAAGTGAGGTTTGAGAGCCTGGAAAGGTCCTCCAATTCTGTTCCTGTAAAGGCGTGTTGCAGCAGGACTTAAAAGGAATTTCATGTTGGTCTGTGGTCACTTCTCTAGTCTCACCTCTACGTCTTTCTCAATGTACCTGTCAGCCCAGGCTACTTAATAAAACCCACAGGGTGGGTGGCTTAAAAACTATTAATTTCTCACAATTCTGGAAGCTGGAAATCCAAGATCAGTGTGCCACTGTGGTGTGGTTCTGATGAGAACTCTCATCCTACCTTCTTGCTACATCCTCAAAGGCAGAGACCGAGACCTCAGGTCTCTTCGTGTTTTTATCAAAGGATCCTAAATCCCATCTTGGAGTTTTTATCCTCATGATGTCATCTAAACTTAATTATCTCCTGGAGGGCCAATCTCTAAATACGTCACATTGGGGATCAGGGCTTCCACATAGAAATTTTAGGGGGACAGAAAGCTTCAGTCCAAAATACTACAATCCAAATGAAGTTGCTTTATTTTCTACTTTTCTTAAATGTGCCCTAGTCTCTGGTCATACTATTCCCTTTGCCTGGAATGCTTTTCCACACCCTGTTTGTCTGGCTAACTCACACTCATGCTTTCAGCCTCTGGCTAGAAGACTTTGCCTCCAGGAAGCCTTAATTATCTCTGCATTTGAGTGAGATGCTCTTCTGTGGTCTCAGAACACACTATCCTTGTTCTCTCATAACACATATCCCTGATTTGGCAAATTTCTGCTTACTCTTCTCTTTCCCTCCCCCACTAACCTGAAATGCTCATCAATGGCAGGGAACGTGCGCACATTAGTCATCACTGAATCATGAGCATCTAGCACATTTTTATATGTAGAAAATGTTCATCATTGGTTAAACAGCTGAATAAATAAATTTTTTAAATGTCAGTTTTGGTTTATTCATTTTTGATAAGGTGTGTTAAATGTCTCTCAACTACCCTGACATTTCAATTATAAATTATGATGGACATTTCTCTGTTTATTTTAAACCAGGAATAAGCCAAACTCTCTGGAGATAATGGCTATTTTATATTTTGCACTGATCTTAAACCAGTACCTTAATTTTACATTTTTAAGTAATCACATTTTAGGTAAAAAACAAACACAAAAACAAAACAAACGTTGGGGTGCCTGGATGGTTTAGTCGGTTAAGCATCTGACTTCAGGTCATGATCTCACGGTTTCTGGGTTTGAGCCCCATGTCAGGGTCTGAGCTGACAGCTCAGAGCCTGGAGCCTGCTTCAGGTTCTGTGTCTCCCTTTCTCTCTGCCCCTCCCCGCTTGAACTCTATGTCTCTCTCTCAGGAATGAATAAATGTTAAAAATTTTAAAAAAGAAAAACAACTTCCAGACTAGACGTGTGGTAACTTGAATTTGTGTAACAGATTGCTTGAATTCAGGGATTCAATAACTGGTATAAAATTGTGCTATCCACTGAGCATCAAGCAGACTACAGACACTAGCAATCTCACCTGCAATCCTTGCACTCAGATAATCTTGATCTCAAACAACTGGAAAAGTTCATTGACTTGACCAAGTGGGTAGTGTGCTGCTAAAGCCAAATCTACCACTCGTGTGGCTTGGATGGAATTTTGTGTAATGACTGCTTTTCTCTCTGTTCCCCTCTATGTGTGAAGACTGCATTTTGGATTCTTTCTCTTTTTTCCTCATCTGGTCTTTCTCTCTTCCACCTGCCTACCCCAACTCCTGGCATCTCTACTGCATTATTAATGGGGACTTGTCCAATTAAAGGGCTCACGGACCTTCATATTTCATGGATGCTCAACAGCAATCAGATTGGCAGGCCCAAGAGGAACCGCAGTCCCCGAGACACTGGCTGCATGAACTAACAGGAAAAGATGAACAATAAAAAGGAATTGTGAGAGAAATCGATAGGCTCACATTGGCCCCACGTGTCCATAAGCATCTTTTTGCTGTTGTAGAATCACTTCTGTGATTGTAGACATCATTACTGCAGTATTTATTTCTCTCCCTCTTGTCTGTCAAATAGCTGGCTATAGTCAGAAGTCTATTCGACTCTGGCATTTAAAGCTCTCTTACTTCTCCATGGGTCAAATTTCTAGTCTTTTCTCTTATTTCCACACTACAAGCCAGAGGCTGCTTTTTCTTTGACTGACCAAGGGCCTGAAATATTGAGAGGTTTGTAGCATCCACAAGGTGACTTGGTCTTAAGGACTTTTACAGTTTATTCTAGTTTCGGTTTCAAAAACCCCATGGCTAAATGAATGTTGTGTCTCTCTTCTCTAAGACTGAAAACTTGCTATTATCCTCATAAATATTTATTTATTGAGGATGTTGTGCCAGGTATTAGGTTATGCATTGGGTTTCATTGATCACACCCACCTTTCATGTTAATTTTAGATAGATACTGATTTGTTTCAGGCACCACACTAGCCACGGTCTCTGTTTTTAAATGTGGTGCACAACTGACTCAGGAAAGCCAGCAGAGTATAGTAAGTAGCTAAGAACAAGGCCTCTGGAATTGGATCCTGCCTTGGCCACCAACCAGCTGTGAGACATTAAGCAAAGCACTTAACCATTTAGAACAACACCTAGTAGAGGAAGTCTTGAATAAATGTTATCAGAATCACCCAGAGGTTCTGTGGAAATGCAGATTTGGAGATATATAAGCGGTGGAATGGATGTCTGCAGTTGTCTGCATAAGTCTTACTTATTAAAACTTGTAAATCACTGAATTTCATACACTCATCTCCACCCCTTCAGTTCCCTCACCCTCCTTCCCCTCACCCCATCAATAACTAGGTTCAAATCCCATCCTTGTTAAGAGTTAACCCAATTTCCAATGCGGGCAGGAATCCCTCCACACCATCAAACAATTCCGAAACACCAGCTGGATGTCTACAATTCAACTGATTTCTGACACTGTATACCCAAAGACAGCATCAGAGTCCATCAGTTAAAGGCTCAGTCTTACAAGACTGCTCTCCACTTCAGATGGTGATCCCAAATCCAGGTTGCGACCTGAACTTCTGACAGACGAGCTATAGATGACAGGTTCTCAGGACTCCCTCTTTGGGTTGAATTAATTTGCTAGAGCCACTCATGAAACTCAGGAAACCTGTTTACTCACTAGATTACTGGTTTATTACAAAGACTATTAAAGGATACAAATCAACAGCCAGATGAAGAAGTACATAGGGATAGGTCTGCAACAAAGGAGCTTCTGCCCTCGTGGAGTTTGGAGACCTAGCTCAGTGGCACATGGAAAGCATTCTGGCTCACCAACCTGCAAGACTTGGAAACCCCTTCCTTTTGGGTTTCTATGGATGCTTCATTACATAGACAAGACTAACTTAAGTCATTGACCATACAGGACTGATTTAAACACCAGCCTCTCTCCAATCCCCAGAAGTCAGAAGATGAGACTGAAAGTTCCACCCTTCCATGAAGTTGGTTCCAAAACCAGCCCCCATCCTTAGCTGCTTTCCAAAAGTCACCTCACTAACATAAACCCAGTTGTGGTAGAAAGGGCTTGTTATGAATAACAAGAACTCCCACTTCACTTTTCTGGCTCTGAAGCATTTCAGGAACTGAGGACAAGAGATCAAATATAACAAAAGATGTTCCCAGTGCTGAGGAGATTCCTAGTGTTTTGGGAGCTGTGAGCCAGGAACTTTGTGAGAAAATCAAATATATATGTGAAATCTACTTTGGTCATCTGAGAGACCAAATAAACATACCTTATAAGTCACAATATTGCACTTGTCTTTTTCAAGATGTATCATTCAGGCAAGTTGCTTGAACTTTCTGAACCTCAATTTTTCACTAATTTTTCATTTAGCCACTAGTGTTGACGAATGTTGCAAAGATTAAACAATATAGAATATACAATAAAATCAAAGGTATTATTTGCACTCCGTATCAGGCATTCCCTCCTGTCATTTACCTCTCTTAGTAATGTCAGTGGGATGCACATTTTACAGAAGGTGAGGGTCAGAGTGGTTAAGCCATTTGTACACAATCTCACAGAGCCATGATTTGAAAGCACAACTATTTTTAAAACCTAGGCACCTTATTAGTAGGTTAGTTTCTACTTTTCCTGAAGTATTTGTAGTTAAGTTTCACCTCTAACTGAAAAACATGCAAATAATGTCCCCTTGGGGAGAAGATTTTCTGAAATCAGGATGTAAAGAACTTTTCTCATTATTTATTTCCTTCACAAGTTTCATATTTATGATCCATGTTCCTGTAAGAGTGAAAATTTGGAAAAAAATCCCACTCTAAACCTTAACAAGAAAAGCTGCCAGAGTAGAAAGTACTGTGTCTGTATATCCTACTTTATATCTTTAGTTATAGACTATTTCTGGTGACCTTATGTATATAATGAAGTCCTACAGGATGAGTATTAATTTATCTCCCCTACTCTCCTCAGTCCTCTCTCTGTGATTCTGCTTTGTTTTATTCAACAGGTATCTATACACTAGGAATAAGTAAACAAGACAGTAATGGTCCCTGCCATAGTGACAATTTATGGGGGAATACAGACAAAACGAGAAAGAAAAAACCTACAACCATAATTGACTTTCATAAATGCTGTGAAGGATGGCACAGGATTTAGTTGAAGGAATAGAAGGAATTAAAAAAAAAAACTTCATCTGAAAATAAAAAGATGATAAGGTATTCAGAGATTTGGGGTCCACTTTCAACTGCTAAGCTGTTCATGTGCACTAATAAACACTGAAGTATACAATGCTATAGTGTATTTTGTTTTTTAATTTTTTTAAATGTTTATTTTTGAAGGAGAAACAGAGCATGTGTGGTGGAGGGGCAGAGAGAGGGAGACACAATCCAAAGCTGGCTCCAGGCTCTGAGCTGTCAGCACGGAGCCCAGAGACTGGAGTGGGGCTGGAACTCACGAACTGTGACAGCATGACCTGAGCCAAAGTTGGACGCTTAACCGACTGAGCCACCCAGGCACCCCTGTAATGTGTTTTGATAGATCCCCAACGTGCATCCAAGTCTTTGGACTTAAGATTGCTGGGGCGCCTAAGTGGCCTAGTCGGTTGAGCAGATATCTGACTTCCGCTCAGGTAGTGATCTCACTGTACTTGGATTTGGGCCCCACACAGGGCTCTGTGCAGACAGCTCAGAACCTGGATCCTGCTTCAGATTCTGTGTCTCCCTTTCTCTCTGCCCTTCCTCACTCATGCTTTGTCTCTCTCCCTCTCTCTGTCTCTCTCTCAATAAATCAACATTAAAAAAAAATTAATTAACGGCAAGGGTTTTAAAAACATGATGTCTTCTAAGACCAATGTCTACAATAGGCAAAATAGGTAAATTTCCTCTGATTTAGACATGTTTGCTATGATATTGACATCCTCATCATTTTCTTTGAAGAATATTATAGGGACAGCTATACTTCTCTCCTAGTATGGATGGGTAGCTCAGTTGATTAAGCATCTGATTCTTGATTTTGGCTCAAGTCATGATCTCACGGTTTGTGAGTTCAAACGCTGCATCAGGCTCAGTGCTGACAGTGTGGAGCCTGCATGGGATTTTCTTTCTCTCTTCTCTCTCCCTCTCTCTCTCTGTTCCTCCCCTGCTTGTACTCTCTCTCTCTCTCTCAAAATAAATAAACTTAAAAAAAGTTTAAAAGAATTTTTAAAAACATTATAAAATCTTTCCACTCACAGTATTCCTTACAGAAACTACTTGAGAATAGCCCTTTCAAGGAAATACCAGACTGGTCTCTTATTGCAGAACCCAGCCTCACCAGGGCTACATTTGATTGATCAAAGTGGGGCACCTGTCCCTCAACTGGTAAGTTGGCCCATGAAATGGTCTGGAATAAAGCATAAGCCAGACAAATTCGAGTTCCACTCTGAGAATCTGAACTGGAAAACGCTTAGGGAATGACATTGGTAGCTGTGAGGAAGTTAAGATGGAAGTGTTCATAAAGCCCATGAGATACATACACTGTGGAGGGCCCTGGAGATTCTCAGAAAGTCTTGTGATGAGGATGCAGGTCCTATGAGTAAGCACATACGAGGAGAGAAAAGCTAGAGAGTAAAGGACAATGAAGCCAGTCTTCGTAAACTAAAAAAAGGAAAGAGAAGTAGAGATCCATAGAATACTTCAATTATATTAGTTTTGGAAACCTTGAGTTAATATCTAACAGTGCCCTCTGCCAGAGACTCTAGAACTTTGCACTGGTTTCTGTCTCTGAGAGGTTGAATGAGCACCCAGTTGGCATGTCACAAGGGAATTCAAGAATCGAGTTGATACTAGGCCAGATAAACTTTCAGGTATTTCTTAATTATGAAAGTTTATAATCAAGATTTCAAATCTCCTATACCCACACAGCTGACTGTCTATACCAACATGACTTTATTAACGCATAGCCTTCATCAACATGACTTTAATATTCTAAGAAACTGTTGCCTGGGAAGGTAAAAATCACAAATAATTTTATTCTTAATTCCAGGTTCTTTAAAAAAATATATTTAAATAAGCATCGAATGGTTTAACTCTTCCACTGCATCAGATTCCCTAAGAGTCTTCCAGCTGAAGTGTTCACCAATCCCAGATAATTAGATCAGAATCCTTACCCAATTCTAGTCACATATTTTAACTAAAAGACTGCAAAACCTCAAAAAATTCCTAAATTTATCTTCCGTACTCCACGACTTTATGAAAAGTCTGCCAAGATAGTATATTCCCTTACTATGCTAAGAAAAAAAAAATCAGCTTTTTTTATCAACTGGTTGTTTTCTCGTTTAGTTTCATATGGCAATATGTGTGATACCAGCTTGGGGAAAGAAAATTCCCCATGTATCTTCCAGAATCTGAAAGCCTTTACTCCTTTCATCTGCACTGTACATTGTAAGACTCTGTCAAGTGACCTGAATTAATCAGGATTTTTATCCCTCCTCCCTCCCACCCCCATTTATTCTCTTTCCATAATTCTTATGCCATGTCATTTCCTTCACTCCTCCTTTTTTAAGATGGAGGCACTTCTGCTCCCATTTCATTTTTGACTATTCTCTGAACTGTTCTAGGAGAAGTCGGTTCTTCATCTGTGTAAACCTACATTTTGTTTTTGTTCCAAATTGTAAATATTTGAACTCTGTAATAGATCAAACCTTTGTCAAAATCCCTTTCAAATCACATTAACATGAGGCTGTGATGCCTGGAAAAGATGATGTGATTTTTCTGTGTCTACGTGTCTGCGTGTGTGTGTGCACGCGCACCATGTCAAAAGAGAAAAACGCACAAACATGGAAAATGTCTACCAACATCAGCCCTTTTGCCAAATAGCAACCAAATTAAAAAGAAAACCAAAGATAAATTCAGGTCCATATTTCAGAAGAAGTGAATGAGGACCTCTTTATTTCCAATGCAATAGAAATGCAAAGAGGAAGAAATCAATGCAAACCAGTATGTCGTGGATCAGCACATTTTAAAACAAAATGTACCTTTGTATCTAAAAATCTGAGAGCCATGAATATTTAACAGAGAGAGAAAAGAATGATTTTGTCAGCGTGTAAAGCAAGTCCCAGGGAAGCTTAAATTCTGCTGCCTTCTATTAGCTTCTCTGCTCAGTAAACAAAATGAGTCATTCAGGGGGAAGGAGAGGAAGGAGATGAGGGCTGGGGGAGGCTGAGAGAGAAGGGACGTCTGAGTCTTGGGAAGAGGCAGGCTCAGGAATAGGAGCGGAGGGCAGAGAATGATGAAGTTTAATGCCAGCCGGTGGTCATGAGCTCTCTGGCTGGGGATAGAGCAGCTGGAGACAGTCCGTGAAGAGAATTTTCAAAACCTTTCTGGTTCTCAAAGCCAAAGGAACAGGGAGTGGCTAGTGCAGCAAAGGGATCTAAGGGATTGATTTGGCTACTCCAGGATGCAAGTCTTGTCCACTTAATCTCTTCAAGGCTCTCTTTCCTCACCTCTTAAGGGGTATTAATACCAGCTACCTGTTTTAGGAGAGTATCTTGGGGATAAGTGAGGCACATTAGCCAAAATCCATGCTAAATATTTGATGGCTGTGTCTGAAGCCACACAAGGGAATATTTGAGCAGCTTACCAGCTTCATGGGGGAGGAAGATCCTTAATGTGGCATAATTCAGGACTTACATTACGGCCCAACCCCTGTCATTATGACTCAAAGAATGCTCCCAGGAGCTCGTCTGATACCCAGAAAACAACATGCTACAGGCTAATGATGTATTGATTCTTTGGCTACGAAGTCTGCACAAAAGGAAAATGCTGATCAGTGGGCTGGGGTAGTGTAATTGGGGGTGTAGATGCATGGAGTAATACCAATCAACAAGTTCAGCTGCTCCTTCAGCCTACTTTCCCCCCTATCATCCTGTTGAGCTTCAAACTGGCATTTTACCTACTTTAACGCTTAACAGGTGAATTTTGCAAGAGGCAGCATAGTGTTTTGTGAAATGAACTTTACACTGGGAGTCAAAAACGAGGGTTGTCATCCTAACTCAGCAATGAATATCACTCATGAATTTGAGTAAGGCACTCCTAAATCTTTTACTTTTAGAATGTCAGTTTTTCAGGCTGGGGGTGGGGGGAGGGACCTTCTTCAGTTCTTTGAATGATAGAGGGAGGAGGGAAGAGCCCTTCATTATGGATAACACATATTACTTCCCTGTTTATGTTTTTTCCTAACCACTCTAAGCTTAGAGCCTGTATTTCAAGGCCATAAGCTTTGACTATAAGCTGTAAGCCCTGCTGGGGGCTGTCACAGCCTGAACCAACCATTAACTAATTAGAAGAAAGCAAATCAAGTTGTCAAAAACCTCTAAAACTAATAAGTCCTATTAAATTGTAAGATTTTTTTTTTTTTTTAATTTAAGTAGGTGCATAGCAATCCCATCACTTCAAGGCCAGGCGTGATTAGCACAAGGTATCAGAAGATGACCCCTGAAAATAAGATTTCTCATTAAATGTACTAGCCCCGAGGCCATCGCTTCAAAGCTGTCCTTGGTGCCTTAATTTTGGATGAAAATGCAGATATTCAGAGGAAGTAAAAAGAAGGCATCTGGGTTGTCAACTAGGAGCCTCTTGAGCCCTCAGGCAATCGGTCTAGAAGCAAGTCTTTTATACAAAGGGACACTTGACATCCATCAATTATCCACCTAAGCTGACTAATTCCTCTTTATGGCTTCTTGGTGATCACACCAGAGCAGAGGTGCCATCTATATGAAGGTTGACTTTGTATCAGCTGAAATATGGGGGCCGCCCAGGAATTATGGAATAATGGATGCTCAGAACTTGCCATATTAATGATGGGGACAATTGGCACAGATGCATCTTACTGGGGCCATATCTGCAAGTAAGATATTTGCCATAAGGATGTGAATAGAATCATTCTGCAAATAGTTAACAGTTTCTACTTTGGACTCACACTTACATCTGAGCACAGAGAACTAAGAGTTGAAAACCCCCTGCCCTTCAAGTGCCTTCGCATCTGGTGGGGTTAAAGAGACGTGAACAAGCCTCAGACCATAGATGGTTAATAAAATAGAAAGCCTGTCTACCCCTCTCATTTTATAAGGTGATAAGGGAAGACATTACAAAGAAGGCAATATCTGAGCAGAGAAGGATGAGTAGGATTTATGAGTGTAAACAAACAGAGGGAAGGCCATTTCAGGCAGGGAGAATATTATTTGCAATGGCAAGAAGGTCTGCAAAATAATGATTTTTTTTTAAAGCAGTCTGGTATGAAGAGTCACCGGTGAGATACTTGTCTGCCCAACAAAAATATCCACGAGTTTCTGGCACGGTTTAGGGGAGCCACTATCAAATACTGAGCAGGTGTGTGGCCCGACTGGGTGCAAATAGGAGAAACCTGACTCTGGGGGGTGGGGAGAAACTATATAAAGAATTGTCCAGTTCCGGTTCAAGATGGTGGCCTCAGAGGGTCTGGGCTCGGCTCCTCCTGTTAGAGTCTACAGATAAATGTGGAAGAAGTTTCCCTGGAAAAAACCTAAAAAAACTCTGAGTGACTCCTGTGCATCCTGTCCGAAGGAGAGAGGCCCACACGAAAGCAGGTAGGAGGCTGGGGCACAGTCGCCCACCCCGAGCGCGGCCAGGTGGCGACCCACCGAAACCCAGGGCTTCTCCCCGAGAGGTAAAGGGTTTGAACCCCCCAGCTTCTACGAGTGGCACCTGAGAACCGGGCCTGTAAATGTCCAGCTATGAAGGCACCCACCCCCCTGAGGAGGGGGTGGGGTGGCTCGCTTCCACGACACTCCCGTGGCAAACCGCGCTGGGAGGAATGGGTCTCGGGGGCACCCTAGGACTCACCCACCTTCTGGGCCCAGCGGCAGGCCGTCGCGGAGGGCCTCGGCTCTCTAGTTGTGAGAGAGGCTCAATTTGCTCCTCGTGGAGCTCCGCCCTGAGGACTTAGGCGCCTGCTTGGGGCGCATTTGGAGGCCGCAGTCCTTGCACAGGAAGATTGGCAGGCGCCATCTTCCCGCTCCCTCGCCAAGCTCCAGCCGCTGGGAGCCGCCTTTTTTGTTTTCTTCTTAAAACTGTAGGCTCCCTTTCCGCTCCCCCCTCCCTCTTCTTTCCTTTTATATTTTTTATTCCGCTTTCACGGCGGACACCCTCTTCACGCCGTCCCGGCAGTGTGCCAGAGCGCACGTGCCCCCGGGCTGCTGAGAGCTTCAGGAGGCGGGTGCAGGCCACGTATTTGGCAGCTGTTGCCAGGGGCGCGGGCGGGGCTTCCTGTACTTCCCGCAGGCCTGTAACCAATGGAGAGAGAGAGCTCCTAAAGGGCCGCCACCCCCAGGGCACCGCAGGCACGAGGCCCAGGGAGCTCCAAGAAGGCGCCCGCTTAGCTTATTGTGGCTGTAGCCTGAGGGGCAGGCTTCTAATCACACAAACCTGGAAGGGCTGACCACAGTCTTTTCTGGAGGGCCCGAAGCACAGGCGTCTGCATGCTTCTGGTGTGTTTTTGCGGCCCCTGTGGACTTGGGTTTCTCGGTTCCACCAGATGGTAACGACGGGGAACCATTGTTGGCACGCTGCTTCCCAGAGAGCACCGCACAGACCGTGGAGTGAAATACACCCCCAGTCTTTGTGTGAAACTGGACTATTTGCTTGTCCTGTAGCTTCAGCCCTAAGGGTAGGCTTCAGGTTTGGCTCACTCTAGAGGTCTACTGGACATAAGCCAGTGTGGCCATCTTGGTACTCTCTTTCTGTCTCCATACCACTGGACTGTGTCTCCCAGACAGGAGCATATATTATACACTCATTTGGAGCCCCAATTTTTTGCAACTGCTGCCAGGGGACACCCCTAGATCACCTGGAACTGGTAGCCAAGGGGGTTAGGCTTGTGGTCCCATGGGACAGGGTATATTTGCATGCTTGAAAGCTATACCAGAGACCATTCCCTCTTTAGAACAAGATCAGGTCTTGGCACACCCTCAACTACTGGGAGCCATTAAAAATAGAATGGACTGTTTGGACACTCAAAAATGTTTGAGAGACCACCAAGAGCTAGGGTAGAGTTGACTGATAAGGTTCATCTCCTACAGGAGGCCACTCCTCTAAGACTGGGAGAGGTGGTGGTTTTATCTAATGCACAGAAAGGAACAGGGAAGAGATCAAACAAAATGGACAAACAGATGAGTATGCTCTAACGGAAAGAACAAGATAAAACCTCAGAAGAATTCTCAAGTCCTGGGTAGCAGGGGTAGGAGACACTAGATAGATGAATAAGGATGTCATCTCAACAGTGGAGGGTGAAAGGTGACACCAAATAGAATGGCAATATCTGGGGTAACATCGTGTAAGAGAATATAGGTGGTGGTAGAATTAACTCAGAAGTGTAAGATGGATACAGGATCTGGATGAGGAAGACCAAAACTACTTCTTACCTGGCTTTAGGCTATTATTCAGAATTCCTCACTCCAAGTAGCTTTCCCAGTTTCATAAGTAAATCCGGTGCCAAATACCTGTGTTGATTCAGTTGATACCACAAAAACTATGTGACTACACTGTCTTCAAGTTGGCAGGAGTTGAGTATCAGGGAGTTTTCTCTTTAGCTTTTCTAATCAGTGTCCACTGAATTTCCCTGGACCTTCTAAGCACAGCATATGTGTTTGGGGGGGAAAATGGTGAAATTCCAGAAGACTTTCATCTAACTTCTGGTGGAACCTGACACCCTGTGTGGCCTGATTCTCTGGTCGAATGAATTTGTTAAGATGGCAATGCCAGTTTTGGAAGCTGTGTTCTCAGAGTTCACAATATACCTCTGGAAGAGGTCAAAATGGATGTTTTAATTTCCGTCTTGACTACATAGAGCCCTCTCTGGGTTTCTTTGTATTTTTTTGAGTATGCTCTAAAGAGCCAAAGTTGCCGGACAGGCATGCAAAGATACATATGTGCACGCGCATAGAGCACAAAGGGAAGAGCTGGGAGGCAAAATGCATAACACATGAGACAAAATAATTAATGACTTGTTTATTTATTCACTAATTAGATAAGCATTTATGGAGTTTCAAACATTGTAAGAGGTGCAGTGGGTATCATCATACAATTAACAGAATCTAGAAATAAATTTTAATACTCAATGATGAGTATTATGATTGGGATTGTGAAGTGTTATGGGAGTGGATACCAAATGCATTTAGCCATTAATTAAGTTTACTGTGAAGCCTAAGACTATTTATGTCATTAGAAGGACTGGGTAAGAATTGCAGAATAGTTCATTTTTCAAGCAGTATTTAATATTTACCTATACTTCAGACATAGAGTTAGGTTTGTAATGGATTTAAGAGTAATCAGACACTGATCCTTTTCTCCAGACATTTATAGACCAGTCATGGTAAGGTATGGATACACATTAACTTGGGAATTAAGGAATCCATGCTAAGCACCTTGCCAGAGGAAGTACTACAAGAGTTGAATGACAAGAATGAGAAGTTGAATCTAGTTGAGAGAGCTATCAAGAGAGGCTTTGATATTCAGGAAACCATCAATAAAAATAAAATAGGTTTGGGAACATAATAATGGAGGAATTAGGTTTACCGAGCCTTGTGGACGGAAGGCTAGCAAATTGGTACCCAAGTCTGTTCATCCAGACTTTCCAAACACCTAGTGTCAACTCTGTGCCCACTCTACTGCCTTAAGTCAGGCCCTCCTTGTCTGGGTCCTGCACAGCTTCACAGCAAACCACTCACCTTGTCCTCTCTCTCAGGCACTGTCTTATCAGTTTGGACTGCTGTAACAAAGTATCATAGGTTGGGTGGTTTATAAAAAACAAATTTCTCACAGTTCTGGAGGCTGGAAGTCCAAGATCAGGGTACCAACAAGGTCAGGCTCTGGTGATAGTCCTATTCCAGGTCACATACTACCTACTTCTTGTATCTCCATATGGTAGAAAGCAGAGGACACAAGCTATTTAGTGCTACTCATAGGCGGTAATCCCATTTATGAGAGTTGTACCGTCATGACCCTGTCTAATCCCAATTACTCCCAAAGGGTCCACTTCCTTAAACTGTCACACTGGAGAGTAGGGTTTCAACATAGGCATTTGGGGAGGGGACACAAAGATTCAGTCCGTAACGGGCCCCTCTTAAGTTTCCCACACATCAAACAATCATCTGACTCTCTAGGAAACCCACCTCCACATTCATTTACTGGCTTAGTATCTCTAATGCTTCCTTTGACTAAAACAGGTATAATAATCTGGTTCCAATAACATCATCTTCTATCATTTCACCCTTAAAACCACGGTGCAGTTATCTAAAACTTTTTCTTTATTCTCTAAATTACTGTTTTATATGTACATGCATTGTTTTCTTTATATGCTGACCTGTCTGCCTAGAATTGGCCCCCTCACTTTTTGTGGCCCAAGAAATTCCTATCTGCCCCATAAGATCCTTTTTCTGTGATGTAATCTGTGAGTCTGTTTCCTCTCCATTCCATTTTTTGTTACAGTGCCCACACTGTTCTGGAATTATCTCTTTATAGACTTCCAAGCTATAAGTTCTTTTTTTTTTTTTTTTTTTAATGTTTATTTTTGAGAGACAGAGCACGAGCCAGGGAGAGGCAGAGAGAGAGGGAGACACAGAATCCAAAGCAGGTTCCAGGCTCTGCACTGCCAGCACAGAGCCAGATGCAGGGCTTGAACTTACTAGGAGATCATGATTGGAGCCCAAGTCAGACGCTTAACAGACTGAGCCACCCAGGCACCCCCAAACTATTAAGTTCTTACAGGAACCATGTTTGGGGCACCTGGGTGGCTCAGTCAGTTGAGTGACTGACTTCGGCTCAGGTCATGATTTCACAGTTTGTGAGTTCGAGCCCCGCATCGGGCTCTGTGCTGACAGCTCGGAGCCTGGAGCCTGTTTCGGATTCCGTGTCTCCCTCTCTCTCTGATTCCGTGCCCCTCCCCCACCCATGCTCTGTCTCTCTCTGTCTCAGAAATAAACATAAGAAAAAATTGTTTAAAAAAAAAAGGAACCATGTTTATATTTTGGGTAATTTTTAAAGAATCTGTTCATTTTAATTATTTTTAATATTTTAATATTCTGTATATATTTTTATAAAACAATAATTTATAGATTTTTAGTGTCTCCAACTATACCCTCATTGTAATGGATATTCAACAGGATTACTGAATGACTCCTAAGAGCAAAGTGTTATGGTGAGTTAGAACTCACTTCATCTCCCAGTTCCATTACATATTCTGTTTAATTTTGTACAACTTTCTTGTTCAAGGTTTAGGTTCATTATCTGTAATATGAGGATAATAATACACAGTTCATTGTAAGGATTAAGTGAAATAATGATTATAAAGCACTTGGCTCAATTCCTGGCATATCTTATGCTCTTAATATATTATTTATATTAAAACTATTGCTATTAACTACTATTTTAACCCAAGCAAATCTCATCCTCCATAAACTTTATTTTCTCCCATCTTTTTAAATAAAACACAAGAGTAAAAATTTCCATCTTGCTCTCTTTGTAACACTTTAGTAATTATCCAATTAAATATTCTATGTTAGAGTACTTTAAAAATACAACAAACCATATAATGGTTAATGGTAATTATTATACTTCTTAGAACCTTAGGTCACTTGTGAAAGATAAAGATGTAGCTGTAATTCTGTGACTAACATGGAGAATGTTTATAAGAATTCAGAATGTTGTTATAGTTGATTCTGTGTCACCTAAGATTAGGAATTGTAGGTAAGATTAATATAGTCAAAAGTTTCCTCTTAATCATGTCTCACATTATAAATCAGTTATTGCATCTTTCTCCTGTCCAAATAACTGCCTAATGTAGGTAGAATTATTAGCTGCTGTTCTGCCTCAAAGTACACATTTGTACCATCATAATTAGTCTGGCCTGAAGTGATAGGATGATTAAGAGGTATTTCTGTCAAGATTTTGTCATTCAAGATTTAATAGCAATCAGTTCTTAATATGTTGCCCAGGTCATTGTAAAATCTTCAATAATCCTGGAATAGACAAAGGAGCATTTATTTTTCTTTTACCAATAGTTGTTCAGGACTCTCAAACACTTAGCAAATATACTAATTGTTAAAATATTAAACTGTAAATATCAAGGCTAAAGATCTATTGCTCATAAGTAACACTTGGTGAAATAATGGGTACTTCTTCCATGAAGGCTTTGTTAACCACTGTGGTCCACGTTAATTCTGTTGGGTTTCTCTCTTGATTGCATGCCCTACAATGCTATTGGAACAGCTCCAGGTGGGTGCTCAGCTAGATGAACTTCAAATTTGCAAGCCCCAGTTTCTTTATCTGTGAAGACCGTAATCTTTCCCTGCCTGCCTTCCCCAAAAAAGTTAGTTTAGTTCAAATGGTACGTTAGATGTGAAGACAATTTCAAAAATGAAAATAATTGTTCAGATATTACTTAAATGTTGGTATCCCACATTTTTAAAAAAATAGCTCTTATTTTATATACTTTAAAAACTCCTATTCCCACAGCTCTCATTGTCATTTTTAGAGATGATAGTTCTGAAATCCATCTCTGTACCTCCTATCTCTCTTCATAATCTGGACACCCATATATCATGTTGTATAAACTAAAATTTATCAAATTTAACATCTCCAGGTGTTTACTCATCATTTTCTCTCCACATGTCGCTCTTTTGTCAGTGTGTGGTACTCCCAACCACCTGGTTGCTGCAGCCTGAGCCAGGTGTTCTGGATTTCTCCTTCATCCTTACTCCACACTTCCAGCCACCCACTAAATCTGATCAAACACCCCTCAAACCTGACTACTCCTCCAGTCCTGAGTCACTATAATAATACTTAAAGAATTACAGTAGAATCTTTAACTTTAACGGATTAAATCCTAAAGATTCTTTAAGACTCGCTCTAACAGCCTCCTAACTAGCTTCTCTAGTTCCTGACATGGTCGACTTTAGCATTTTCCCCCACATTTCCAGGGACCTTTATATGTCAAGGAATCTACTCTTGTCGAATACCTATAAATCACAACCATTGCTTCCAAGACCATCTCCAAACACAAGCATGGTTTACAAACCCTTTAGAACAGCTCTTCTCAAATGCAATGTGCATGCACATCCCCAGGGCATCTTGTTAAACTAGTTTTGATCTATTGTGTCTAGGACTAGGGTAAGTTGAGACATCGCAGGTGAACAATTTAAGGAGGCACTCATTGTTAGGGCAGTACTGGTACCAATCCTATACTCTGCATGAGCCTGAGAGTGAATGCCTCCTTAAATCATGTGCCTACAATACTGCACTTCCCAGGCGGGGCTGGTGCTGTTTGTTCTAGAACCAAATGTTGAAAAGCAAGTCTTGAGTGATCACTAATCTACCTATCTTCGTCTCTCAGGATTCCTCACTTCATACCCTACCCTCTAGCCATGCTAAATAATTTATAGTATTTCTTTAACTTCTGGTTACATGTTGTTTCTTCTGGAAATGATTTGTACCCTTACACTTCTTTGCCTCTGACTTCTACGTGTTCTTAGACACCTCTTTCTCCAAGATCTCTTCTTCCGATTTTGAAACAACAGATTAGGCACCTATGCTTTTTCCTTCCACATTCCCATTTACATCTTTTTTAGCATTTATTTGCCCAGAGTTTAATATTCTCTTCTGTTGTCTCTCTCTACAAACAAGATTTGTGGATTAAAAACATGGGCTTGTTTATTATTTCAGGCCAAGCAAAAAATACATATTTTCCAGCACAGAATAGATAACATACATTTTATAAATAAAAGAATAATTGAATGTTAAATTTTGTATTTGTGCTATCTTCTTAAGTCGATTTTAAAATCCTTTAGCGATGTCTTCTATGGTTCTTACTTTACCTTACAGTGTACCGTATGTATTCAGTAAACATGTGATGTTATATCAGTAAAAACAGGCAAAAGTTGGCCTTTACTAAAGTCATCCAATGAATAATGGTTAATGATATACTAGGTGCTAGGTGCTATGAATTCAGTGGCAAACCACAATGAAGTCCCTGCTTTCACAGCATTTATAGTTTAGGTTTTTGTTTTGTTTTGTTTTTGCATTGAACATATTTAATGACAAAGTTTGAAGATGTGACACAGTAAAAAAAAGCTAGGCCTGTAAGACCTAAACATGGGGCATTTAATAATGGAAGTTGGTGGAAAAATGAAAGCAATGGAAGAAGGCAAAAGGAATGGACTCCACTGGCATGAAACAAAGGAGAATTTGAAGCAGACAAAAAGCAACATGTAATGGAAAATGTAGTGAACTTGGGTTTAAATCCTGGCTCTTGTTTGTTGTGTGACCATTGGTAAATCACTCCATCTCCCTCAATCTTTTACTCTCAGTCTGCAAAGTGGTTATAGCATTGTCTATCTCCAGGTCATTGTGTGGATAAATGACTATAATTCACTCAGGCTGCTGACTTTAATGCTGGTTGGATCTGAGAGTCCTGAAGGCAGTTTGGCATGACCCTTTCTACTCTAAGACATGACATGCCTCCCCCGCTCTCTATGACTAAGGTGTTTTGTCACGTTAACATGGATGAGTGCCTTTGGATGCAGTGCTGTGGAGGTAACTCAAAGAGGGGAGCCATGCAAGAGGTTGAGAGGAGCAGGCATGAGCAGTATTGGGTCACAGGAGGGAGGGCACCCTCTCACAGTGTAATGCATATGGACAGGGGAGTGATGTAAGGCAATTGGGATCTGTCTTCAGTGTTAATTAACCTTTCTCACCTTTACATTGCAACAGCCAGTGGTAGTTCTCTTACTCCCAAGGAGGGGATGTAATTAGAACAGATGGAGAAAATACAAATGGAAAGAAGTAGAGCACTTATTCAACTCCAGGGGGCTCATGGCCTGGGATTGTGTTTAGTGAAGGCAGGAATGATTTTCACCTTACAATCCAGGTGTTTTTCTCAAGCCCCTGAGGTAAGCCAGCTGTTAAAGAGAGAAAGAGAAGGAAAATCGAGAGCCTGTTTGGAATCAAGCCTTCTCTTATTTATCTCTGTATTTCTAAAGCCTCAAAGTTTTTGGAATATAGGAGAAGCTCAGTAGATGTTTTAAATAAGTATATGCATAACCTCTCCCTGGAGACTATAAAGTCTAGAAACCAAAGAGGCCATAGCAGGACGAGCCTTTACAATCATCTTCTCAATTAGACTTAGAATTTTCGAGAGATTAAAAATAGCCTAAAGCCACAGAGGTGATCAATGTCAAAGCTAGAACTGGAAACCAAATTCAGACTTATTTATTACACTACAGTGATTCAGTCACCCCCATCAGATGTACATTTTGATTATACAATTAAGAAGCACTGGCTGGGACCTCTAGGAACTGTGAATAAGGATGATGCAGACAACCACAAGTCCACAGACTACATATTGGAGACGCAGCTGCATCAGATTTGGTCTATGCATAAGCCAGCCTCACAGGTGATGTTGAGCAACCAAGGCACCCTGAGGAATGGCTCATGAAGAGGCAAGGTGCAGGCAAAGGACTTCTAAAGGCAATTGTGCACTTAAATGTGCTCTTATTTCCCCAAAATTTGAGGTATAATTCACAATTGTATATATTTTAGGTTTACAATTTGATTTCACATACATATTCTTTGTGAAATAATCACAACGAAGCTAATGAATTTAACTTGAATATAGTTACACACAATATTACAATAGTTTCATGTATACCATGTAGTGATTCAGCTTCTTTGTACATTATGCTATGCTCAACACAAGTGTAGCTACCATGTCACCGTACAATGCTATTACAATGTCATTGACTCTATTCCCTGTGCCATGACCTTTAGTCCTGTGACTTATTCATTCTATAACTGGAAGCCTGTATGTCCCACTCCCCTTCACCCATTTCGCCCATCCTCCCTGCTGCCCATTGTTATCTTTATTATGGTGAGAGCACTGAAGATTTACCTTAGAACATTTCAAGCATACACTACATATTATTAGTTGTAGTCACATTTATTCTATTAAATCTCCCATAACTTATTCACCTTGTATAACTGAAACTTTGTACCTATTTTAAACATCTTTGTAATGGAGAGCTTTCTTTGATGAGTCTGAACACCTTCTCTGCAATTATATTCAGGAGTATAAAAAGTTCAGAGGGCTTCTATCACTTATGGAGATTTCCTGTCTAAAAAACCAACCAAAACCAACCAAACAAAAATATCTTGCCTGCTTTGCCATGGTTACTACTAGTATTTATACATTTGTGTATGAGACTCTATGAGCCTATGGATATTTTATGGTATTATTTGCTCAGATACTCCCATTGGAAAGTGCCCCCATTCCATAGGACAAGAGAAGCGGGTGCCATGTTTTCACTCTATGTTTTCACTCCGCTGGCAGAAGGTTATTGGTGGTCAGCAGTGAGCATTTGATGCGAGTTAAGCCAACAGAGCTCTGGTGGAATTTGCATCTCTTCCCCATTGTTGCTGAGGCTCATTTGCCTCATTTCTCTTTCAAAAGCTGTGTTACTTATAACTATCTTGGATTTTTGAATGATATTAGCTTTCCTGAAGCTAGTTGATCTGTTTCACCTCTCTTTCAACAAAACAGACTTGATTAAGATAGGAATAAGAATTTTTAAATAATTGTGATAGTTCCATGTATATTCAAATGTAATTAAAATCATAGATTCATACACATACTTTACATTCACCTTTGAGAGTCTGATATTGTTATCCCATTTTATAAAGGAAATAGAAGGAAGCTCAGAGAAATTAAGTGACCTTTTCCAAAGTCACACACCCAGGGAATGGAGAATCTTTGATGCAAGTCTAAGCCTCTTTCTTTTTCTAGTACAGTCCCTACTCAGGGAGATTAAAGTTCATTGGAAGTCCATAAATAAATAAATATAGGAAAGACCAAAATAAAAGCAAATGGACAGAATAGAACAACTGCAAATTGCCATGAATCAAAAAAATGATTTCATGTTGAAGCATCCTAGCTAAGTCCTCATGGTTCTGAGACCAATTCCAACATGGGGGGCCAGGGGAGTTCCACATAGCACCAAGTAATTCTCCAGGGACCATTCAGGTGCCCTACAATTCAATTCAACTCTGACACTATCTACCCAGATATAGAAACAGATTCCACAGATTGGGCACTAAGTCCTCCAAGACCATCCCTCTACCCCTACCTTCAGATGCCAATCACAAGCACACTTTGTTCTCTGTACTTCTCACCAGCCAGCTTTAAACCACTACTCCTTCCTTGGGTTTGATTAGTCTGCTAGATTGGCTCACAGAACTCAGGAAAACTTTTACTAAATAACTGGTTGATTATAAAAGGATGTAACTCTGAAACAGCCTCATGGAAGAGATGCATAGGGCAAGGTGCGGGGAAAAGACATGGAGATTCTGAGCTCTGTCTTCCAGCACACTACTCTCCCCACATCTCCACGTGTTCACCAACCTAGAAGCTCCCTGAATACTGTCCTTTTAGGGTTTTACGGAGGCTTCATTATGTAGTCATGATTGATTAAATCTTTGGACACAGGCAATGGCTCCAACCTCCAGTACCTTTCTTCTCCCCAGAGGGAGGTGGAACTGAAAGTTCCAGCCCTCCAATCACATGGTTGGGTCCCCTGGCAACCAGCCCCCAACCCTAGGGGCTTTCAAAAAGCCACCTCATTAAATAACAAAATATACCCTAATTACTCTCTTCCATTAGGAAATTCCAAGGGTTTTAGGAGCACGGTGCCAGAAATGGGGTTGAAGATCAAATATATATTTCTTGTAAATCTCAATACCACAGTCCTTAAATATGATAAAAAGGTATTTCCATTCATGAGAATGGAACATGAGAAAAATCAGAGTGGAAGTGGAAAATATGGCAGGAATTTAGTATTCATGGAGCAGTGCAGTGGGAGCAAGACCAGAAAGATAGTTAAGAGCCATGTTCTTGGATCTCTCAAAGTTGTCTAAGGAATTTGGATTGTTCCATTAGCATGAAAAACACAGTGGAAGGCTTTGAGAAGGGAGGCGGATTCTTCTCCAAGAGTAGTCTGGACTACAGATGGGAGAAAATGGAGGTGTGTTGGTGAGTAAAATATTGCAATGATCTTATTCCTCCAGAACTTTAATCCAGTATCAGAATGGAAAGACATGCCTTATGTACCAAATGGGAGATCCACTTGTATACCCTTTATCTCAAAAATCTTAGCTCTTTGATCGCATGATCAGTATGTCTTCTATTCTTAAACCATTTACCTTATTTAATTCCAGAGTCTGAGGTCACATCCCCAATACCAGCTAATCTCTATTCCTCCCAGTTCACCAAGGGTGATTTCAGAGTATGTTTCAAGACTGCTGTGGGTCTACTGCCTACCATACTCATGCTGCAACTCCTTTTTTCTGCTAAATAGAAGAAGTTCTTCTAATTTCTTTTATAATCTTATTCACGTGCCAGCTTTTGTCTTTATTTTTCTCTTGGATTGCTCTAAAGGGATAGATAAGAAGTTTTCTATTCAAAATAGTTTTGTAAATGTGGCTGTTGCAAATTGGGATTGTTCCATTATGCCAACGTTCTCAAATGTTACTTATGTAAAATAATTTTCCATGTTCTATTTTAAAGGAAAATTGGAGAACAGTTGAAAAGATCTAAATTCTAGGTGTTCACAGTAATGGGGAAATTTGAGAGGACATCTGTGAATGAAAAATTCTGTTTCCTTTTTCAAAAATGGTCTCCTCACTTTGAGCTAATATACTCCTTTTTTGATGCTTCTATCATGTCATAAATTTTTGACTTTTGTTCTAGTTTTTTTACATGCTCATCACCCTGAGAAGACAGTAAACTCATTAAAGACAGGTGCTCTCTTTTATTGAATTACATCCTTTTTTAGGGGAGTGTCCTAGCTCATAATGATTCTTTAATCTCTGGGAATTCCTAGGTGTGAGACCCAACTGCTATGTCTAGATCATCTGTCTGCACACCTTTGGCCATAGCAGTTTTCTTCTGAAGTGAAGAGCTGACTCTGTTGAACCCATCAGATTCCCTCTTCTGGAAAATTGTAATCTCGAAAGCAGAGAGAGATGAGCTATATTGATGATAGTATCACAGAGAGAAAATTGTATTCTCTTTCCCTAAATCCTCTGAACTTCTCCACTCCCCACTTCTCCTGAGTCTTAGTCATTAAATACTTTGGATTTGAGGAGATCCCCAACATTCTGTCAGAATCCCCACTTTTTAAAGTTATCCTGTGTTGGCTTCTGATAGTTGAATCACAAGAATCCTATCTAATTTTGTTTATCATTGTCTTTTCTGTAACACAGATCTCAGAAATTTACACATGGTAAGCATTCAAGATCTAAATTAATGATCTCACAAGCACACAGACCTTAGCTTTCATTCGGGGTTTAAGCACTTGAGTGGAAAGACAAACAGGGACTGAATGTTAGTTATGATCCTTTTACTAAAACACAACCTTACCTAGGGCTCTTCACCTCCTTGGACGATTCCTGTCTGGACCTTTAAAAGAGATTCTATCACATGACCTTTTTAGGTTGTTCCCAGGCTGGATACTAGATTGTAGTCTATTACTCTCTGAAAAGAGATACAAGGCTTGACGTCAGTTCAAAAACTTTTCAGCAACAAAATGTGTTGGGTGATCATTTATCTTCATGTTCACCTCCATATGTGATGGTCTCTATATACAACATGAGAGCTAATTATTTATGTTTTTTCTTTTTTTCTTTTGATTTTCTTTTTAATATGGTAAAGGCAGAGCTGGGAATGAACCCAGGTCCTGCACCTTTCAGTTCACTGTACTTTCCTTCATCCCCTGCTGCTGCTCCTACTCTGCCACCACATACGGAAACATTTGCTGATAGTTACCCAGGCAGTTTTTTCAGTTGGCCCACATTAGTCATTTAAAATGGTCAACATTCTTCCCAGAGAAGCAATCCTTACCAGTGAGGCTTAAGTTATCATCAATCACTGTTTTAGGTAACTCATGGTATTGACCAAAATCTTGGTGAGGAGAGTATGGTCCTTGGAATAAATTGGCTTTAAGTGGTCAGAAATGTTTTGCTGGAGAGTAAAGGTACCCTGCTCTTCTGAAAGCACACACCTAAGACAGAAAATTGTGCTTTTCCAGAATTCAGTATGTGAATGTTCGATTCTGGGTGACAGAATGTTCGATTCGGGGTGACACTGAGTCAAAATGCTGGATCTCCTCTGGAGATTCCTCAGATGCTCCAGATTCACTCAGGTAACCAGAACTGACTTTATTTCCCTGGATTTTGAGTACTTCTTCTATAACATTGGACTTAGCTCAGTGGTTTCCCACCTGTGCTCTGGAGGGATCTGGGTTCCAAAGTAGGGTGTCTGAAGGCACCTTGCAGTATCCAGGAGAGATGGAGTGTGTAGAGAGTATACAAATAATGCTACACAGAAAGGGCTTCAAGGAGCTCCCTCCCCCACCTCAACCAGAACAGCCCTGCTTGGGTGTTTCTCCAATAGGATTCATTTAGCGGTAAAAATGAAAGCTTTAAAACAACTCGTTTCTTACAGTTGTCTAAGTGGGATTCCCTCCCTTCCCAATCTTAACCCTAAATGAGGAAGGTGAGAAATTGCACACATACTTGTCAGTGCATCTCCAGCAAGGGTTTGGAACACATTAAATTTTTTTCCTTTCTGAAAAACAAATGGCTTCCTGCATCTCCAACTACTGATCGAACTCTGCCACTGTGATGCCGTGCTATCAGCTTATCAACTCAAAATTCACATCTGCGGGCCACCTGGGTGGCTCAGTTGGTGGAGCGTCTGACTTCGGCTCAGGTCATGATCTCACGGTTCGTGAGTTCGAGCCCCACATCAGGCTCTGTGCTGACAGCTCAGAGCCTGGAGTCTGCTTCAAATTCTATGTCTCCCTCTCTCTCTGCTCCTCCCCCACTCATGCTCTGTCTCTCTCTCCTTCAAAAATAAATAAAAACATTGAAAAATTAAAAAAATAAATAAGAAATTCATATCTGCAAAGCTGAACTCAGCTTCTCTCTCTGACAAACCAGCTTCTCAACAAATCAGCTCTAGGCTCAGTGAACAGCAGTTTTTGTCTCCCTGGTTAGTCAGTACTGAAACCTTAATTTATACTTGACCTATCTCTCTCCTTTCAAGGCTACATACACTTATTCACCTAGCCTTCCCAACACTTTTTAAATTCCATGTATATCTGCTTGATTTCAGTTTCTATTCTCATAATCCTAATTGAGAGAAGCAACTTGCTGAAGGCTGAGGCTATTGTAACAATCTCCTGTGTGCCTGTCACCATGCACAACCATTCTAAATCTCTCTGTCCTCCTCACATTCATATCCTCCTCAATGCCAGGTTAATCTTTCTGGAAGGCTGCTCCCATTATGTAGTCGATAGGGCTTTGTGAATCCAACACCTCTGGATTGGGTTTTAAGTCTCTGTACTGCATCCCCATCTTGCATATCTACGTATGTTATCCAAAGTCTATTTTTAATTCAAAGCGTTCATTCTGGAATATTGATCCCTTTGCTGTGTGAGAAGCACCTATATGATTTGGATTCAGGTAGAGATGATCTGATTTGGAGTTCCCGATGTTGGATCTGATGGACACTTGAATTTTTCAAGAATAAAATGGAGAATGTGACACTCACAAAACTTTCCCGGCAGGATGCAGGGAGAACTATTTTTTTTTAATTTTTTAAATATTTATTTATTTTTGACAGAGAAAGAGAGACAGAGCATGAGCAGGGGAGGGGCAGAGAGAGAGGGAGACACAGAATCCGAAGCAGACTCCAGGCTCTGAGGTGTCAGCACAGAGCTCAACAAGGGGCTCAAACCCATGAACTGTGAGATCATCACCTAAGCTGAAGTCAGATGCTTAACCGACTGAGCCACCTAGGCGCCCCCAGGGAGAACTTTTTAATAAGGGTAAATTATTATATAAGAGATTAACTAACTTCCTATAAAACTAGAAGCCTTCAAGACAGAACCTTTATTTTTTCTTAAATGTGTGTTTATTTTTGAGAGAGAGCGTGAACAGGAGCAAGAGAGAGAGGCAGGAACAGAGGATCTGAAGCGGGCTCTGTGCTGACATCAGAGAGCTGGACGCGGGGCCCCAACTCATAAACCAGGAGATCATAACCTGAACCTAAGTCAGACATTTAATTAACTGAGCCACCCAGGCACCCCAAGACATACCCTTTAATAGATTAGGCCAGGGGCGCCTGGGTGGCGCAGTCGGTTAAGTGTCCGACTTCAGCCAGGTCACGATCTCGCGGTCCGTGAGTTCGAGCCTCGCGTCGGGCTCTGGGCTGATGGCTCAGAGCCTGGAGCCTGTTTCCGATTCTGTGTCTCCCTCTCTCTCTGCCCCCTCCCCCATTCATGCTCTGTCTCTCTCTGTCCCAAAAATAAATAAACGTTGAAAAAAAAATTAAAAAAAAATAGATTAGGCCAAATTTCACGTTTCTATACAGTAGTATCACAGCACCTGTCTGAATCACAGGTAGAAGATTCAATACCCTACATTAATTGAGGCAGTTTCAATAGCTATTCCACATTTCTATGATACTGTCAAAATAACCTATCTCAGGGCATCCTCCTCTATTTTAAAGTTTTAATTATTTTTAAAAAAATTTTTTTGTTTATTTATTTTTGAGAGAGAGACAGAGCACAAGTGGGGAAGGGACAGACAGAGAGAGGGAGACACAGAATATGAAGCAGACTCCAGGCTCTGAGCTGTCAGCACAGAGCCTGATGCGGGGCTTGAACTCACAAACTGTGAAATCATGACCTGAGCCGATGTCGGACGCTCAACCGACCCATCCACCCAGGTGCCCCATAAAGTTTTAATTATTTTATATACTCATCACTTCTGTTATCATCCTCTGCAACTATAATATCTTTCTTCCCTTTCAAACCTCCATTTCTCCATGCCCATCACAAGGACCATGCTCAAATCAAATTCACTGCTTTGCCTCAACAAAACTGCTCTCCTGTGTCATCTTTGTAAGTCTTCACATTTCATAAAACCTTTGAACCAGGCTCCTTGGAATCATCAATGACTCCTGTATCAGTCAGGGTTTAGGCTGTAAAACCTACCACACTAGGTGTTTTTTTAAAAGAGATTTAATATAGGGGATTCATTACACAGGTGCTGGGGGTCTGGAGAGAGAAGGGATGGATGGAGGCAAAAAAGAGTGTGTGAGCACACATGTGCCTACAGAATTAAGAGTTGGAGGAATCAGCTATTCTCCCTTTGGTTAGCAAAACAACAGAAAAGGTTGGGATGACTATAACCCAGACCCTCATTTAGAAAATGGCCAGGGCCCCAATTCTGTGGAGCACGATGAAGCAGGGTGCTGTCAAGCTCCCTCTGAGAGGGTGTAGTGGGATTGCTCAAAAAAGCTAGAGTTTGAAACTAGTTGTGCTGCCAGGATAAAGTATAGTTTCTGGGTCATTGATTGCAAGAACAAAAAGCAAAATAAGAAGCAAGTCCTTTCTGCCTTTTAATAGTCCTTAAATGGCAGAAGCTTCCAGGAAACTAGGTATCAGAAAAAAATGTGTAATTTCAGAAATCTAGTCCCAGCATCAAAAGATGAGAATAAAAGGTGGACTTAGAACTCAGAGACTGTAACTTTCACATCCCTCTGATCACCAACTTCTGAATATTCTTCCTTTGACCCACCCAGTGCAAGAACATTTCTCCTCACTTCCTGTCGCCAGGCCCCTGGTGCAGGTTCTCAGCCCCTCTTGTCCAGACTGCCCAAATAGAGGCTGCTAACTTGTCTGTCTATTGCCATCCCACCCCCAACCCCCCTGCCCCCCGCAAAATTCATCCTTCATATCTATACTCAAATTACTGTCCTAACAAACCACCGTGATCATGTTACAACCTGTCTGAAAACCTTTCAAAATCTCTCCTGGCTCTTTTACTTATATTGATACATTTCACTCTAGAGAATCTGAAATATACCTTGTTCCTTCTTTACTTTGATAACTCTTCTAAAAACGTTTATTCCATCTTCAAGAATATGGTTTTTTTTCCTACAAAACTTGATAACCACTCTGTTCTATCTTTCAACATTCACTGAGCATCTATTATATGCCAGACATCAAAAATATTTATATTTTGTGAGTCTGTTGCCCTTACTAAAGTATAAATGTCTCAAAGGCAAGTTTTATGTTTTTTGTTTCTGTAGTGCTCTGTAGAGAATCTGGGATGTGGTAGATGCTGTAAGCTATCGGATGGATGGATGGATGGATGGATGGATGGATGGATGGATGAAGGGATGATAAATTCACATTTCTAATAAAAAATCAAGCTGTCTTCTGGTGCTGCTGGGTGTGTACATTGTCCACATAGACAATTCCAAGAAATCTGGATCAATGCTGGGTAAAGAAGAGCTTCTGATACCTACAGTGCACATAAGGTCAGGGTCATGAACAAATGATAAGGCAGATGCAGCACTGGTTCAAAAGTTCTAGCTTGAGTTACACCAAAGCCAATGAATTTGGGGAGAAAACTGAAGTTAAAGCAAGAGGGTGGTCTGCTGGAGGAGCTCACCCCTGTTACCCTTCTTTCCTCTTCTCAGAAACCTGAAATTGGTCCTTCCCTCCCTGTAACCCCTGCCGCCTCTCCACTTCCACCTCCTCATTTTTAAACGCCACTGTTTTTGGAGAAACGGAGTGCAGTTCCAGCTGCAGGCACTAAATCATCACTGTGCTTTGGACATGTGCTGCAGAAGGGAGCCCCGTGATGAATGGGGCTGTCCGTATTTACATTGGGTGCGCAACAGCTGTGGGGATCGTCCTGTGCACTGAGTATTCTGGGCAGACTTGGCGTGTCCTCCCCCCCCCCCCCCCCACCTCCTCCTCACGCGGTGACAGTGACTGATTGGCCACTTCTAAGGAGAACTGCCCTTTAGAACAAAGGAATCACAATGCCCCCTCTTGTAGAAGCACATGCACACATATGCTCACAGGACTCCCACAAAACACCTCACTCTCAGTGCCACGTTCTTTTTGGCAATTTCATATTTCGCTGGATAACCTTGCAGACAACAAAACTCAACTATAGGCAGGTGGTGCAGAAGCGGCATTCTTTGTCTCTAAAAAAAAAAAAATCTCCTTAGGGGCTTTTAGACACCTACTACTTTGGTCATCCCCAAACTTTTTGCCCCAGGCAAGTTGTGTCAAATACAGGTCCTGCTAAAGCCCTATGTAACCAGGACTTTGCCTGTAGGCAGTCCACCTTCCTGACAGTGTTGACTTGAGTTCCAGTGCCAAAGAGAGGGAAGACAGAGAGCTAAGATCTATCACATTTATCTAGTTCTTTACAGTTTATAATGCATGCCATCACCTTTCACTCTCCAACAATAAACTTTTCAAGCCTGAAGGATGTGAGAGCGAGTGAGAGACCTGTGTGTGCCCATGTGTATGAGACAGAGAGAGAGGGAGAGAGAGAGAGGTGGTTTATTTGCTTAATATCATAAAGGCTTAGCAAGTTGCACTAATTCAGGTAGCTAGGTATATAAATACCTAGAATCTATCTATTTTTCACATTTATTTTATTTTTGAGAGAGAGAGAGAAAGAGACCACACATGAGTGGGGGAAGGGCAGAGAGAGAGGGATACAGAGGATCCAAAACAGGCTCCACACCATTAGCACGGAGCCCGATGCAGGGCTTAAACCCACAAACCATGAGATCATGGCCTGATCTGAAATCAAGAGTCAGGCACTTAACCAACTGAACCACCCAGAGGCCGCAGGCCTAGGCGTACTTATAAGTTCTGGCAAGTAGACATCAACAGAGAAATCATGGTCATGATCCCATAAGTAAATTGTATGCTTTATTCTACCCCATATTCTGTCTCTGATTGGGTAACCAAGGAATCATTGGTTTGTCAAGAATGATTCCAAGTTTTCAGAGTACTCATCAAAAACTTTATCTTTTTTGGAACACATAATTGAGTTGCTATTCTTAGGTTTCTCCTTCATATGTTTCAACCTGTTTGGGGACACTTCCTGGGGTAGGTAGCAAAAAGGCTACAGAATCTATTACAATTGTTTACAAACTCTACTGCATAAAATCCTAGTGGGTCATTGAGGCCTAGCAGGGTTCCAAGACAACTGGGAACAAGAAGGGGGGAGAAGACCAAGCTGATGGGAGTAGCTCTCCCATCCCTTTATGTTCCTATAAAATTTTATTTGAGCAAAATGTTACAAATCTAACCTAAAATGCTGAAAACCACTTGGTAAATTTAAGTTTCAGTTCTCTACTCGAATTCTGTTCTGGAGCAAATAATTATGGATCCCTGAGCCTCACTTTCCAGAAGTCAAAAGGAAGAATAGCAGTGATCCTTGCATCTGAGTATTGGCGTTAGGGAGCTAATGCTGAAAATACTTTGAGAAAGGGTTGCCTGGGTAGCTCAGTCAGTTAAGCATCTCACTCTTGGTTTCAGCTCAGGTCCTGATCTTGTTTCACACAGGTCATGATCTTGCATTTTGTGAGTTCAAGTTCCAGGCCGCACTCTGCACCCTCAGTGCAGAGCCTGCTTGAGATTCATTCTCTCTCTCTCTCTCTCTCTCTCTCTCTCTCTCTCTCTTTCTCTTTCTATGTGTGTGTCTCTCACTCTGTCCCTCCTCCACATGTGCATGCCTCTCACTCTCTTTCTCTTTCAAATAAGTAAAACTTAAAAAAGAAAAACTTGGAGAAACCATACTTTATGAATCATAAAACATTACAGAAAACTTAAGAAGATGTTAGTATTATTAAATTTCTTCTACAATGACCTCCCCATTTCCCCCTATTTACTCTACCACCACTACTGCCAGAACCCAAACCATCAGGATCTGTTCTGGGACTCTGCGAATCAGCCACGCCCACCTACTGGATTCACTGTGTGCCCTGCAACTCTGCCTATCCTGACACTTAGTCAAACACAAAATAAGACTGCAGGAGGAAGGGTTGAGGACCCAGGGGACAGGTTCTAGTTCTGTCATTTATTTGTTATGTCATGGTAAGTAAGTTTCTTAACCCAGCAAACACTGTTTCCTCATGTGTGAAAATTATGAGTGTATCTGCATAAAAATTATGATGAGGACTATGAGATATAAGGAATTCAAAGGATTTGTGATCACGTAATGATTTAGGAAATTGTCTTTTTGTTTATCTTTATGTTATTTGATTTGGTAGAAATTGTGAGACGAGAAATATGATTAAGATGCAAAAAACAAACAAACAAAAAACCACACCAAAAAGTCCCCCAAAAGGGTAGTGCGGAGGGGTTCCATCATTCAACAGCTTTGGGAAAAACTGGGTTAGATGGGGTTTTTTTCGTGGCAGGAGTTTCATTTAATATTACTGGTATCAAAGGAAGATGTTTTATACAGCATCTTCCAAACCTGCTTGACAGTGGCTCCTATCTGCTGGATGTCTGGAGTGGCAGAGTCCTATGGAACTTTCTGTGATGCCTTGTGCAACCATCGCCACAGTTTTAGAACCTTTTTCTAAATTGGGAGGGGGTGCTCCCATTAGCAGCCACTCCCCATTTTCCTTTGACCACCCTGTTTGCCCTAACCCCCAACCCCTACCCTAGGGCACCAGTAACCTACTTTCTATCTCTCTGGATTTGCCTGTTCTGAACATTTCATACAAATGGAAACGTGGTCTTTTGTGAATGTCTTCTTTCACTTAATGTTTTCAAGGTTCATGATGTTGTAGCATGAATCAGTACTTGATTCCTTTTTATGGAATAAACATAACATTAAAATTAAAAAAAAAAAGAACTTTGTGATGATAGGCATGTCTTTATTTGCTGTGGTCAATGTGGTAACTACTAGCCACAGGTGGCTACTGAGCCTTGAAAAATGTTTCCTATGACTAAGAACCTGAATTTAAATTGTGTTCAAATCAATTAATTTCTAATTTAAATTTAAATAGCCACATGTGGCTAGTAGCTACCCCATTAGATAGCACAGATCTAGACACTAGTGTTTCAGGAACATGCTGCAGCTGTACCAACAGCTGGGCACACCGTAAGAAACTGGCAGGACCTGCGGAAGCAGGTTGAATCAGGCAGGAGAAGATCTGCTTGCTTTCCTCGCAGAAGGAAAAGTCATGAATAATAGCTCCTAACCCAGGTGGGTTTCCTGAGAAGCTAATGAAGCTTAAGCTTCAGTATTTCTCCCTTGCCTGGGCCCATATAAAGTCTTGGGAGTTTTTCACATGGTCGGATATTTTATTGTAAAATTCTCAACCGTAGATGTTAACCATATAATTGATTAAAACAGCTTTTTCACGATAACTTCCATCATTTAATGTTTTCTCTCACATTAGTTGGCAATGGTATAGCTATGAATCTCTTTGGAGTCTGGGTAATGGGAAGTTGAGTTGATATGCAGTGTTTGGGTCTGAGTGAAATATATTCACATGGTTCAAAGTCACTGTTGTGTTACACTGAAGTTATTTCTAGTAATTCCAATGTAGGAATGGCTTTCAGTAATATTCCTAATACCATAAGCTCAAAAAGCATGTAAGAAAATCTAAAATGCTTTTAAATTTGACGACTTATCTGTGAAACAAATTTGCTAAAGGTTTTCATAAATTTGACCAAAATCTTTAAAATTTCCTGATATTTTAAAAATTTGTGAAGCCCAAAGAAACTTCTCTAAATTATCTTTAATGGAAAACATATTTTAAGCAACATTATCAGAGAAAAGATCAAATTATCTTTCATTCTCTCTAGAGAGAATATTACAAAAGCATCGTCATAAAGGACATAAAATAAAGCCAAAAGAAAAAAAATATTTCAGTTAAAAATTATTACAGAAATATTTCAGAAAGTTACTTATCTTGTAAAAAAAATACATCATTTTCTGGATTGAGGAACCCTTTAAAAACTTTGAGTTTATTATGAGCCTTTTTCTAACTATTATTTTGAATTCTTTATTTTGTTTGTAATTTTGTATGCTTGTTTTAAAGCAGGTCCCCTAAATTCTATAATTTTTAGTATCTGTAAAATCTAAATAAGTCTATAGATGCATTAAAAAAATTCTTATCATATGCCAGCCATCATGTAGAACATATTGCATGTCTTATCACATTGGATTTGACCAGTAGTCCTATGGAGGAGGTCTTCTTTTATCTCTCTTTTTCAAGATGAAGGCCTGAGTCAAAGATTCTATGTAAGTTTTCAGAGCTAGTAAATAGAAAAACTCAAACCTGAGAAGACTTTTCCTTCTGACTCAGAAGTGGAAGGTAGCAGCAAACTCTTGCTTCTTACAATGATGCGGCGGGGAATCTACAAACTACAGAAAATAATGTATTTTTAAAAAGTGACCAAAAATCTGTGGAAGGTAAAGAGTGTAGAGGAAATTAAGTCCAGAGAGAAAAGAAACACTGCTTTCTTTCTTGGGAGCATTTCTTGAGTCTAGGCACAGGCTGGAGATAAGGTTTGCAATAGGCAGAGAGACTGCTGAGCAAAAGAAAAACCAGTGGAACTTCTAGCAGCTATGTGGGCTAGCATGAGGGATTTACGTTGGGAAGTGAGCCCGTGCTAGCATCTGTTGAGTGCTGCAGGGGAGGCTAGAAAACAGAGTGAAGCCCCCACACAGTCTTGCAGGGCTTAAATCAAAGTCATGTATTCTGTTGTTTGTTGGTCATTTGAACTGGTATGTCATAATGCATTGTGCAACCATGAACAATCTACTTTTCACCTCACTTTTTAAAAGTATTGGAACGGGTTCTGATGTTTGGCCATCACAGATAGTGTCACTATGAACTTTCAGTGGCTTGTCGTTATGTTGAGGATATAACCAGGTGAGGAATTAATTGCTGGGTCATAGGGAGATGCATATAGTCATTCTGCCAAATAGCAGGTGGGGCCAATTTTAAATGTTTTTAACTCTGCTACAGATTATTCAGTCTCATTGAGGCACAGCGAAGTTACAACTACAAAATTGACTTCCTTACCATGCATCTATATATTCATTTAATCTTTCTCTTCATCTACCTGAGGAGACAGAGAGTCAGAGTTCATATGGAGAAAAGAATATGAAGTACAAAAAAATAAGATACAGAAACCAGAGAAAAGATAAATGCAACTTAAAAAAAAACAAAGATATGTGAAGATAGATATTATATTAACTTTACAGAAATAAAGTGCAGAGACCGAGGTTTTGGAATGTATCCATGCATCCTTATGTGTGCATTTTTTTTTATCAGAGCAGGAAAACATATTTCTGGAAAATACCTTTGTCTAATTTGTGTATTTTTTTCTTAAATTAGTTGGTGCCTTTGATGTATTGAATGTGTTCTTTTAAGTGTGTTGACAGTCAAAGAGAATGTGCATCTGAAATAATTCTTTATTTCAAGTATTAGAAGTAAACAAGATGTCAGAGTCTCTGAAAGATTAGAGGAGAAGAGAACAAGAAAAGCGGATCTGTATGTTTGGGAAAAGAGTTTTACAGAATTACAGATCAGGTTGGGGGCAGAGTGTGCGTGCACACCTGTGTTGGATGGTAGATGTCTACAACTTGGAGTCTCCTTGGCAATGTGGTACTTTGTAATGCATGTATCGGGATAATTGACTCTTAATTCTTCTCCAGTTTGGACCCTTGCTATCTAGTCTCAAACTGCTTTTTGTCCAATCCTAGAATGTCAGAGCCCAGAGAAAATTGCAAAGATCACCTATTGTAAGTCTTCATTTTACGTTTAAGAAAGACTGAGCCCCAACAAAAGGAATATGACTTAGAGAGGCCACAGACATGGTCTTTAATTTCCTCTCCTTCCACACACGCCTCCTGAGTTCCAACTGCTCTGCTTTTTGGTGCAGTACTTCTTCCCAATAGAGCATATGCGTAAGGGATCACTGTTGCTTTATTGTCTCTGTATTGTATTTAACCTTGTTTTCTCTTCTACCCTGGCCCTAAGTAGGATTCACTCTTGGATAATGGAGCAGAGCCACATGTTCTTGTTGCTTTTATTTATTGGGAGGAATTCTCTAAAATTCAGACAAGAAAAATATTCAAATAGAATTGTAAAACCAAAATAAAATTCAAAAAAAAAGCTGCAAAGAGACTTGAAAGATTATGAAGTCTTCACGTTGGTGAGGGGAAAGGTTTGTCTCAGAGACGTCAAGTTGTTTCCACATCCACGTAGATGACGAGAGTCACAGGCATGCATAAGAATTCAGGTCCTTTTACTCCCAAGAAATTTAGTATAAAACCAAATCTCTACTATGAATGAAGGACTGTTTGGTGCAGCAGAGGAAACACAGGTATTGGCCTCTACCCTTAAAGAGCCCAGTAGAGGTGAGCCAGGTACTGTAGATGGGGCATTTTCAGTGGAAGTCCTATTTGATCCTGGGAAGGTATAAACACCACCCAAAAGAGTAAGACGAGAAAAACTTCAGTGTACCTACTGTGGTGTGTGTGTGTGTGTGAGATGGGTAGATATTTCAGGCAGACCAATTAGTACCCACCTCATGCCAAACATGCAGTAAACAAAGGATATAATGCTGAGTGAGACAGATACTGTTTATGATCAGGTAGGGTAAAAAACAACAATACGTTTTGAGAAAGAAACAGAATTTAGAAAATGAAGAAAGAAATGACTAAGGCAATCTACCTAAGTAGAGGGTGATAAACTGGGGGTTTCGTAGAGGTATAAAGTAAGGATGATGGAGCGGCAAAAATATGATCTTAGAAGAAGGGAAAACTCAAGCATCTTAAGAGGTGTTGTAGATTGATGAGGAAAGAGTGTGCACGAACAGTTCTTTTCTCCCTTGCTCACAGATTCCATGTTACTATGCTGTGCGTACACATAGATAAAGTGGTCTCTTTTTCACTCCCTTCTCTGTGGGTTTCATTTCTAGTCACACTCTCAGCTGGTTAATTCTCTTCTCTCTAAGATCAGAGATTAGATACAGCCTGGATTTATTGCTGGAAGACATAAAAAGAACTATCCCTATCAGGGATTCAAATGATTAAATATCCCACCACAGAAATACTTTTAACTTCCCATATAGTAGAATTTCACTTGCCTTCAGATACCAGGGCTGGTGCTACCCCAGGGCTCTGAGTCATGGGGAGCAAGAACAGAAGCAGGGGGATGGAGGCAGCAAAGAGATAAAGCCCAGGAATGAAAAACAGGATGGATTTTAAAGTGGAGTAGGGAGAGGCTGTGAGAAAGGAAGGACAGAGACCAGGATAGTAGAGAAAATAAAGAGGAGACGTGAGTAGCCTGGACTGGAATGGGAGGATTAAACCAATTAATCACGGAAACAAAAGCAAAGACTAGAAGGGAAAATGGTGTTAGACATCTTTCCTTGTCCACTCCCTCTATCACTTACCCTTGATTTTCATGTTCCTGTCTAAGAAAACTCTATTCCTCGTGTTACAGAATCACAGAATTGGAGCATATGGAGCAGCCCCTTTATAAGAGCGTTTTCTCCATCCATTTATTGTTAGGCTGAAATCCTCACTCAGGTTTTGTTTGACCATTACATTTTGCATACACTAGAAACTCAAACTTCTCTTGAAAACGTTAGAAGATCTGCTAATGCTTATGATTGATTGTCTCACACACACACACACACACACACACACACACACACACAATTAAAGTCAAGTACCAGCCATCCCCCTTAAAGCAAGATATGACACTCCTGCTTCTCTGTGGTGCCCACCAGCCTTCTCTCCCTCCTGGCTGCTTTGTCCCTCATGCGTTTGAGTAGGCTACACGGGATTTGGTCCAATCCGTGTACCTCCCAGCTCCCCACACTAAACACACAAACCCACATGCTCAATGCACATAGAAAACAGCCCAAGGGAAGTCAAGAGGCTCCCCAAAGTGACACAGTAGGTTTCTGGCAGAGACCGAAGTGGAGACTACCATTCTTTCCACTGCCTCACTGTCAGCTTGTACTCGGTGATGAGGGCTTTCCAAACACTAGGGCTCTTGTCACAGCTCAGCTATTCATGCTCTCTCCCAGGCCATCCCAAGTCTCTATCCATCTTGGATCACTGGCCTCAGCTTTCAAAACCATCTCAGAGTAAGAAGGGTCCTTAGTCTACCTAGACCATCTATCACATTTCACAGATAAAAACAAAAAGAGAGGTCCCTAGTGTTGACTGACTTGCTCAGCTCAAACTGGTTATGAATGAAAGGACTGGCATCAGAGTCCAAATCTCCTTCCTCCTAACCCCATGCTGTCAGTTGCTAAACTCATTGGTTCAAGCCCCAGGACCCTCCAGGGCTTGCATTTGACTTTTTTTCTTTTCTTTTCTTTCTTTCTTTTTTTTTTTTATTTTTTTTTTTTATTATTTTTTTTTTTATCCTTCATCGCCCTCTGGCTCAGTCCCCAGCTGTCTGGTGCCTCCCCATCTTGTCCCCCTCTTTCTATTCTATTAGACTTAATTTTACCATGATTTCCTCCCAAATTTTCTAACTTAATCTGATGTTGACTTTGACACTATTATTTTCCTTGATCCTTCACTGTAGCACTTACCATCTGTCCCAAGAATTTAATGGATTCTTTTTGCTTTGTGTTGTTTTATTGTATCTACCTTTCATGATTTCTGTCTCCCTCTCTTCTATTTCTTTCTGCATCTCCCTCTCCCACTTCCTGTCCCATTTGCTTTTCTCTCTGGCTCCTTCTCTCTCTTTTTCCTTTCTCTGCCTGCTTTTTTCTTATTTCTTCTCTCTTCTTGTCTCCTCCTTCTAATAGATACACTCTAGCCCCCACTCCCCCTCTTTCTTTATGAGGCCCCTTTATTTTTTCCAAGGGGAAGAGGGAGTAGGTACCAGATATGGGAAGAGCAGCAGGAAAACATGTACTCTCAGTTCCACTCCTCATTGCCATGTAGAGTATGTAGGAGCACCTGCCTTACAAAACAGTGCCTACTCCTCACAGGTTCTCCCTGCCTTAGGTTTAGATGTTGCCTTTTCTTCTTTCTCAGATTTCTGGTCCTTACTTAGATGCCCTCCCTCTTTAGACTTGATGCTTCATGCTGAACTAATCATGAGTGAGCTTCAAGGAACCTGGAATGGAGTTTATTGCCTGTTTGCTCTCCAGAGCTTGGGAGAGATCCATAATAATGTAGCTTTTGATAGACCAGGGACCCTTTTCATCCTCACAAAACAAGTGGCCTGAGTAAAATATGGCGAAACATTGGGCTAGAGAGGTAAGAAGGAGTCAGATCATGAACAAAAATAAGTATGAAATGTTTCATAAACCAAAATGACCAAACTATTTTTTCTATTCCATCTCCTTTTAGATTTTAACAAAATTATTTCAACTCTATGAAAAATAACCAGGAGCACCAAGAGGATGGGAGGAGGAAAAGGAAATGACAAGAGAGAGGAAAGAATCATATGCGTGAACTGGGTTTTTGCTAGTGGGTCTTGAACAGCTTAATTAGGGAATAAAATGAAACCAATATATTAAGCCAGGCATTAGATTATGAATGCCTGGCTTTATGTTCTGATGTATGGAACTCATCAATTAGTAATAATCAGATCTTTTCCAAGTATAGGATCCAAGGATGCCACTGTTATATCTGAAGAACAATTCAAGCTTAGATTTTCCTTGAAAATTTTTCCCATATCCTATTTTATTCTATTCATGGGCATGGTCCTAAGATAAAGGCAAAGGGGGAGGCCTCCATTCTATCGCCAAAGCTTGAATCTATAGGCCGTTCATTGAAGAGGCCTTTTGCTACTAGGGGGAGGTCGGTAAGATGACTGAGCAGTTTCTGGATTCAGCACTCCCGACCTCCCAGATGAAATCAGATGTAAATGGGCCTGTAGACACTTTGTAAACTGTTATATGCCCTCAGGCCCCAGTTAGCTGGAGATTAGCCTTCTAAGACACTTCAAAGAACAGTTTGCTGCATAATGATCATATCCACCGTCATTTATAAAAACTGACAATTTTCCAGGCACACACATTATATTTTCATTCTTCATTCAAGGTTTTAATACCCTCATATTTACATATGAGGAAATAGAGGCTCAGAGAGGTTAATTGATTTGTTAGGGTCATACAGCCAATAACTGGTAGCATTTCAGTTTGAACCCAGGTCTGCCTGTTCAAAATTAATTTTTTCCCATAATCCTACACTGCTTGCCTTATACAAAATGGGTGCAGGAGGAAAGGTAAAAATAGGACCTTCCATCACATGATTTTATATTGTTTAATCCTTTTTCTTATCTCTTCTATAAACAGTTCATTAGCTTAGGCTAAGAATCATTCAATAAATGAATGATATCTTTACTGAGATTACTCATTCTGGAGACAATGGACTGGTTCTTCCCCATGGCCTCTTCAAGTTGGAAAATTTCAGGTGGATTTTGGGAGAGACATATAGAATGAATGTGTTTTACAGCAAAAAAAAAAAAAAAAATCCACTTATCAGGTCATCCCCATCCTATCAGGACACCTGCTGGATTGCAGTCAAATTGCCAATGAATGATTAAAACCTTATTTCCATAAAGTGATTTGCCATCTTTATTGGTTACTGAATCACTGTCTGATGAACTACTCCTTAGAGGGGTATTGGCTGCCTTTACAAGATTTGGAGCCACCCACAGTGGCCAAGCAGGAGTCTCCGGTGTCCAGAAAAGGGGATGTGGGTGAAAGGCTCAAAGTGTATTGTTTCCTATGGGAGGGGGTCTGGGAAAGCAGGCCCTCTGGTGCTTCTTGAACTGAGCAGAGCAGAGGAGGAGACAGCAAAGCTCGAAGAGATGAGGCTCATGGAATAAGCAGTAGATGCTAAAAAGCACCCTATTCTTCAATGACATCCACTCTGTCAAGGTTGGAAGAGACCTTAAATTCAATTGACTTAGTACCTTTTCAAGCTACTTGGGGCCCCAGAATACATATTTTTGTATATAGGACCGGTAGGGTCAGGGCTTCTTTAGGCCCAGTGTCTTTTTCTCTTTTCTTTTTCTTTTTTCTTTTCTTTTCTTTTCTTTTCTTTTCTTTTCTTTGAAGCCAATTT
This sequence comes from Prionailurus bengalensis, assembly GCF_016509475.1. NCBI lineage: Eukaryota > Metazoa > Chordata > Mammalia > Carnivora > Felidae > Prionailurus > Prionailurus bengalensis. The sequence goes on along the minus strand of NC_057359.1, from coordinate 77,702,520 downwards.
GTAAATGTTTATCAAAACTTTAAGTGTGTATAATTTTTGACAGCCCAATTCTACTTCAGTATTCTAGCCTCTAGCAAAGCATGCACCTGCACAAAATATGCACAGGTATGGTCTTTGCAGTATTACTTGTAATACCAGGAAGTGGAAATGACTATTGGCAGACGAAAATTCAAATAAATTGTGTAAGTTTTTAGACAAGTGACCAAAATTTATGTGCAAATATCAGAAGATATATCAACTGCTATTAAAAGTTGAAAAGTCTAGATAATACCTTAATTATAAAATTAATTCTAAAGTTGTTTCACATACATATGTGTATACATATATATGTATGTGTGTACACATGCATACACATATGTGTGTGGAAGGAACATTGTTACCTATGGAGAGGAAAATAGACTTAAAGCAGTTCACATGCTAAAACTTATTCTCTATATTTCCAGGTGGAAATAATTTTTAAATTTATATATATATATATATATAGGCTTCTATGTCCCAGTTTACTTTCTGCCACTTTTTGGAACTTCACAAAGCTATCCCTTTGTGTAGGTAAAGCATCTGCATACTCAACACCACCCTAGGGAAACTGGCCTTTCTTGTTTACTGCATTGGTTTTAAGTTATTTGTATCTGTCACCTAAGTATTTGTTTCCTCCCCTCACACAACCCCACCCCCCACTGAAATTCTGCTTAACCTTTAAAAACATTATTTGTTATGCTGTTTTTTTTCTAGTATTTATGTATTTTTGTAGTGGAAAGGAGGATATATACTAGTTCAGGCTATTCCAATGTCAAAATTTTTCTATTATCTCTGCAATTGTGGAATAATTTAAATATTGAGAGTGTGAATTAACTAATCTTCCCCCAGCTCTCCGAGGTTCTTTCCTGGAATCCTCAGGTTCCAAGGAATAATTACAATAATAGCTAATAATATTGATGATTTACCAAGTACCAGGAACTTTTCTAAGTAGTTTATGTGTATTAACCCACTTAATCTTCATAACCCAATGTGGTAAATTCTGTTAATTTTATCCCCATTTACTCCTGAGGAAACTGTGGCAAAAGAGTTCAAGAAACTTGTTCAAGATCATACATTGTGTATGAAGCAAAACTGGAGTTTGAAAGGGCAGAAATCCAAGCTCTTAATTACTATGCTAGCCTGCCCCTCAAGTAAATTGAAAATCATTGCTACAGTTCACCCCACTTCCCTCCTGTACTAATATTGGCAGTGAGGCATAGAAATTCACCAGCAAAATATGAAATTCTTGAAATCTGAGCAGTTAATAGGCACAAAGGATAACATCATCCAGAACTTCACATTGTGTCTGGAGCCCATATCATAGCTGATACCAGACAAAATTCAGGACTAATTTTGAATTTGGGCCACTTTTAGCCATTTTGGGGGACTTCTGTGGGATCTTATAAACACATATCCCTACAGTAGGGAGGTTGTCCACCCCCACATCAGGTAGGTAGGTAGGTAGGTAGGTAGATGGGTAGGTGGGTGAGAACTATATAGAGAAAACTGGGAGGCTAATATGCCAGTGAAACATTTTATGGGTATTAGTACTGCAATTTTTGTTCTGTAATGTACATGGAGGAAAGGAAAATAAATATTAAATGAAGAATCTTTGATTCTGTTGATCAAGTATGGTGTCCAGAATGTTTGCCAAAACCAATTCCCAGTTTCATTATTCACAACATTTCCTGAAAAATGGGAGACTGTTCTGAATAAGCTCAATGTAGTGAGAAATGGCCCATGGTGAAAATATAAATGGGTGGGGGGAGTTGTCTTTCTGGATCAAAATATTCCTAGAGAAATGAAATAAATGTATAACTAGGTTAGTGGGAAATGGGACCTTTTGGCTCCCTAAAGACTTTGGGTAGTGAGTTCATTTAGAATGTTTTGTAAGCTTAAGGGCACTTATTGATAATTGATAGAAATAATAGTATTTGAAGCAAAACTCTAATCAACAGTATAGTTCCTTCAGGACTATATAATCAGAACAAGGGCATCATTTTTTTTTTAATTTAGTTTTGAGAGAGAGAGAGAGTGTATGAGCAGGGGAGGGGCAGAAAGAGAGGGAGACACAGAGTCCGAAGCAGGCTCCAGGCTCCGAGCTGTCAGTACAGAGCCCGATGCGGGGCTCGAACCCACAAACCATGAGATCATGACCTGAGTTGAAGTCAGACGCTCAACCGACTGAGCCACCCATGCGCCCCACAAGGGCATCATTTTTAAGGTTAATCTATAGGTGAAATATTTAGGACTTCTTACATCTCACTGTATAATGTATGTTGAGAATGAGCAAGGATGAAGTGGAACAAAAATATCTTGCCTCCATACTACACAGCCCATACAATGCTTAGCTAGCACTGAAAAGCAGGAGCTTGGAGGGGAAGAAAACCTCTTGTATTGCCAACACAAAGAGCATTGTCAGAATTTTCATGTTCCAGAGTATCATAAATATGTCTTTATGTAGAATAGCACTGTCCAACAGAACTTTCTGTTCTGATGGGATTTTTCTCTCTCTGTGCCATCCAATAAGATGGACACTAGCCACTAGCTATTGAGCATTTGCAATATAGCTAAAGTGATTGAGGAACTAAGTTTTTAAGTTTTAATTAGTTTAAATAGCCACATGTGTCCACTGGCTGCTGTATTGGACATGTAGGTCTGGAAGTACCTAAATATCTCCCAAGGGACAAGAAGCAATTGAGGACTCTAAAGAGGGCAGATAAATGCTGATCCTGGGGCTTGGACTTACAAGTGGGCAAGGCCCTGCTGATACTCTTTATCTCTGTTTAGAGATCTCCTTAAATGAGATCTGCCTTTATCTATGTATGAAAAGTCACCTTACTCTTGGATTAAGAAGTGATCATTAGAGCCAAAATTCTATCCATTAAGGAAGGTCAACAGAATCCATTTCATTCTTGCTTACATGATGAAACATGATAAGGAACTGGCATTCCCCTGTCCCCAGTCCTGAAGCCTCCCTCCCTTCTTCTCAGTAGTTTATGTTTGAAAGAAGAGTGAAAGAACCATGCACCCTGGCTACAGAGCATCACTCTCCACAAATGGTGAAATTCTAACTTCAGAGTTCATCTTTTGGGTACAAGCATTATATCTGTGAAAACTTTTTTGAAATACAAGAATGTTACCTAATGGGATTAACACATAGAATAAAAGAACTTGTTAAACCTTTGGCAGTAATTAATTTATCAGGTTAGCTAGACTTCTGGTATAGTGTAGGACTGGTAAATTTCTGAAACTACCTCCGTCACTTCCACAGTATTAGTGGGAAAAAGAACTTAGAGTTGAGTTAGTCTCAAGCTTTCCTTTTAAAAATGGGAAAATAGGGGCGCCTGGGTGGCGCAGTCGGTTAAGCGTCCTACTTCAGCTCAGGTCAGGATCTCGCGGTCCGTGAGTTCGAGCCCCGCGTCAGGCTCTGGGCTGATGGCTCAGAGCCTGGAGCTTGTTTCTGATTCTGTGTCTCCCTCTCTCTCTGCCCCTCCCCCATTCGTGCTCTGTCTCTCTCTGTCTCAAAAATAAAAATAAAACGTTAAAAAAAGAATTTAAAAATGGGAAAATTGGAGTTCAGAGAACAACTGAATGGCTTGACCAGTCAGTCAGAAGTGGCAGTGTGTGGTGAAGTGTAGGCTTTCTAAGTTCCAATCTGCTCCCTTTCCTAATGCACTCACAGTCTCCTGAGGAATATCTACACAAGGACACCAAATACATTTTATATAGGTGTGCAAATTCTTAATTGCTATTGAACTTGGAGCTCGATATGCTATGAAGGATTCTGGGGCTGCATCTGAATGCAAAGGGAAAGACTCTAACTTCTTAATCGGTGGTATCTGTCATGCAGGTAGGAGAAATGGCACATGTATATGATACTTGCTGTCCTTGTTTCCAAGTGTCCTTGGATAGGTCTTGGGAAACAGGAAAATCAGGGCCAGTACAAGGCATAAAATACTTACATAAGTAGTGGTGAAAGGAAGATTATATTCCACTTTTGGTAATGTATTTTAGGGATAATGTTGAGATGGAAAATACTTACCTGGAATAAGAAAACCTGCATTCTAGTCTCAGGTCTAACCTGGATATGTTGTTTTACGGAAAAGCTATTTTACTTCTCTGAATTTCAAATTTCTCTTTTGAAAAATAGCAAAAAACAAAACAAAACAAAAAAAAACACCTACTTCCTCAATTTCCTGTGAGAATTGCCTGAGATTGAGGGATGTAGCCCATTCCTCAGGGCGTGGCATATAATAGCAACTAAATAGAGCAGTTGCTCTTTCCCTTTTCTCATGTGTGGGTCTGTATTTATCCACAAATTCCCTATACATGGGATTTGCCACGAAATAATGTTTTAATCCTTATGTCCAAAGCCCACTCACCTCTACACACTGTTCTGTAGCATCTGTGGGTATAAATATAGACAACCATGAGGTCTTTATAAAATCCTAACCAAACAGCCAAAAACCAAAACATCCATAAAGGGCATTTCCAACTAGTGCAATATTAAACCTAAGAATCTCTGTGTCCCTGTGTCTCACCTCTGGAAGGCCTTTATGCATGCTCAGTGCTGGGAAAGGTGGGCATCTCCTAGCTGCTTTCTCCCCAGTAGCCCTCCAAGTTGTGTTCCTTGATGTAGTAGTATTGATCTCTCTTCAACTCTGAATCCTCACTAGAGCATCACCCCCATTGTTCATCTGCTTATTATTTCAAAAACCTTTGTTAAGCCCTACACTCTCTGCTTAATGATTGGGATATAATGGTGGTGAATGTAGACATGGTCCCAAAGCTCCTCTCACAAGTCGGTGAGGAGGAAAGGGAATGAAACAAACTTGGAGAATACTAACACATCCTCACCTGTGTTCTTGGTTCCTTGAGGACACTGCAAATTATTCAGATACTCTGAATCTCCACAACTTGAGTGGCTGGGAGAGAGAACAACCATCCTCCCTTTATTTTCATACATCATAAAATTGTTCACTGCCATCTTCTTTGTGTGTGTGTGTGTGTGTGTGTGTGTGTGTGTGTGTATACGCGCACGCAAAATCCTATTGCTTTCTTGGTAGGCTTTCTTCCTAAACAATCAACTGTCTTCTGTCTTCGAGATGTTTCCTATACTGTAAGGCATCAGCTATGGTTATGCCATCAACTCACTAATCAGAGCACAGCCTAATTATAGTCATGTTGTGATTCTCTATCTTGATCAGATAATCGAAGGCGACTCATTACTCAGATATTGAGGGAGAGGGGTGCATTATGGGAGTGATGCTCTGTGATGATAACCCTGATAAGGGTATACAGGATATCTTGGTGGGGGTGGAAGAGGGAAGATATTCTGGGGGCTAGCTAGTATTAGACTAAACTAGAAAGACTGGCAGCCCATTGATGAGATGTCCTAAAAGAAGATAAACTGTTTAAAATGAAAATCAGTGGCACTGTACGTATTGATTTTCACAGAACGCCCAAGAAACACCTTCTCTTTTGTAAAGGAAGGTTTGCCTGTGCTGTGTTTGCAGGCCAACACCATTACAGCTTTATTTAGATGTGTGCGAAGGAACCATCTGTTCCAGCTCACAGGAGGGCCAGGTCCGCATCACAGGCCCCTCAAGGTCCAATCACAGCACCTGATGCAAAAGTTCCCTGATGTGATGCTTGACTGAAAGCTAATGACAAGGAACACTTCATTTTTCAAAGAGTGCTTTTTCTCAGGAGCATGTGTGCCCTTTGGTGATTGCTTTTCTCCTCCCTGCAGCCCATAGAAACAGCGTGAAAAAGCAGAAGACCTGGAAAATGAGGACAGTTCTCTATTTATTCTTCCTCATATTTGTTCTTTATCCATTCAGTAAATACATGTTGATGACTGGTATTTGAGATGCTGCAGGTATACCTGTGAACCAGGCAGATGAGATTTTCAAGGTAATTATGTTTGGAGGGAGTGGACAATAATCAAATACACACAGAAAATTTTGTTTTAAAAAGATATGCTGCCAGGTAGTAATATGTGCTATGGTCAAATACACTGGGCTGACAAAATGAAAGAAACTGGTCGGCCACTCCATTGTATGGTCATAGACAGGCTGTATTTAAGCTGAGGTCCTAATGTTAAGGAGTCTACTCTGCAAAGTTCTGGGAGAATGTGCATCCTAGGTAGAGGCAACACCCATAGCCAGCTTTCTAGAGTCAGAAGGACTATGGTGTGTTTGAGCTACTGGGAGGTTCAGTGTGGCTGGAACACAGAATTACATGAGATGAGGTAAAGTGATAGCCAAGGGGCAGGTCACATATGGCTATAAATGTCAGGTTTAGGAGCTCAAATGTCTTTCTATACATGATGAGTTTACACCTGGAATGGCATGATCTGATTTAAATGTTGCCAAATGCTTTTGGGTTCCCTTGAAAGATATTTGGCCTCTGCGTCTGTTTCTTTCCCCCTCTCTATAAATGAAGACTTGATATCAGCCTTCAAATTCTCCAAAAGGGACATCAATAACAACGTAAAATTTGAGGGGTGAAGGTCAGTACCCTCCACAAGAGTATCATTGCCTCCTCTATTTTTAGGATATTATGTTGCTGTTATCTATTAATGGAGCTGCCTGCATGTGTCTCTCTTTAGAGTGTAAATTCCTTGAGGCCTCAGGTCAATGTGATCTGTGTCCCCAGCCCTAATTCAGGGTGTGGCTCACACTAGGTCCTTTGTAATCTGGGCCTTGTCTATGAGTCCCCTTTCTGTGCCTGTGATTATCACATCATGGTTTAACTTCCAGGGAGCTCAGACTAGTTGAGGTTCCACTTACTCCTCTCCCAGGACAGTCTTTGTTCTCATCTACCTTCTACAGAATTCCAGAGTCTTGAAGGACAAATGCCATATCCTCTTTGGTTCTCCCCATCTGCCTCAAACCTGGCATAGGTAACCTCTCCCCTGTGCTCCAATAGAACTCTATTATCTCCATCTTACACTTACAGGTACGTTGTAGCTATCTGTGCATGTGTCTGTGTCCTGCTAGAATGTAAACTTTTTAAGGACAAGTACTTTTCCCTTCACTTCCATATGTCTATGATGTTAGTCTTGGTACATAAGACCGAAGTAGCAAATATTGATGAATGAAAGAATCATCAGGGGGAGGGTGGCTAAGTGGATAACAACCTCTGTTTAGTATTTTGGCCACCGAGCTCTGTGGCCCACAGAGCTCCACCTGCAGGGAGGGTGACTGACAGAGGCCCCAGCTGCTGTGCTCTGAGATCTGTCCCTGCATTCGTGTCCTGGCCAGGCTTCCAGGGCTGCCCCCAGCTAGTGACTGAGCACAGAAGACATGCTAAGGCAGGCCTATTCCTGGAAGACACAGGTCTTTGTTTCTGAACCTCCCTTAAGCTGCCCCACAATCTAGGATGCTTCTTCTTCCCTCGCCTTCACTCAGAGTTGAATTTGTATCTTGGTCTGAGGGCTCTCAGAGCATACCTGTACTACCACGCCCTTCTTCTCTCACAGGCATTTCTCCTAACAAAATTCTTGCACATTTAATCCTGTCGTGGCAAGCAAAGTAATTATATTCAAAGCATTTGTTGAGAAATATGTATCAAGCACCCACTATGTCAGGCGTTTTGATACTGGCCTGAATCCAAGAAGCAATCACTGGGCTCAAGAAACTAGTTGAGGATAAGGACTGGTAACCAGACATAATACAAAGGGAGAATTGTTAGAACTAAGGAACTTTGTGGGATATAAGAGCATAGAGAGGCACCACACCTAACTCTTCCTCTGCCTCTATGTTGGCTGTAGTGAGGATGCAGGGAGAAATCACAGAAGGCTTCCTAGAGGAAGTATTATGGTAAGATAGGAAGTGTGGGTATAGGTCAGAGTTTGCTAGAGAGGCAGAGGAATTGGTGGCACCATCAGGGAAGGGGAGTGTTCCAGAAAGAAAAATAGCAAGGAAGCTGCCAGCAGGAGATAAAACAGTGTGTGTGGTTTATCAGTAGAAGAAACAAGAAAGGAAACTGGGGGTGGCAATATAGAGGGATGAGGTGAGACTTACAAAGGGGCTAGTGGTGAACAAGAAGAACAAGAGGAAAGGACATGGGACTAAAGCTTGAAGGGGTTAGCTTTGCAAAAGCCACGTTCAGGAATGAACTACACTGACAGAGCATTTGTTTGATTGGTTAGTTTTACCAACCCAGAATCTTCGTGCAAGAAAACAGGAAGCATGGCATTAAAGATCAGATCATCTTGACCACATCCCCTCAAAGGCAGTGGGCATAAATCATAGTCTTGGGGGTTGTTGGGCATAACCCAAAGTGTCTACCACCCAAGCACAGTGTTTATTTGGATTTGATCTAGGTCGTGGATTGGGGAATTAGACTAGCCAGGTTCCAGATGATGTTCAAGTCTCGGGTCTGTAACTTGTCAGTTCTGATTTAGGGCAAATAATTCTCTCTGAATCTCAGTTTACTCATCTGTAACTTGAAGATTAAGTGCTTATTAAGCAAGTCTCTGTGCCAGGCAACATGATCAGTGTTTCACACATTTATTTTATTTACTTCTAAGAGATATTTTGCAGAATAAGATATTCAATTGCATGGGTAAGAAATATCTCAAGGTCACAAAACTGTTAAATGGTAGACCTGGCATTTTGTTTGAATTTATTGCATTAAAAAAAAAGATATGTACATGTTTTAAGTTAAATACTATTCAATTAAAATTATGTGGCATGCTGGTAAAGTGTCCTGGGAGTTTGATCCCCACTCTGACACCACCCCCCTGAATCTCCCAGGAGGTACTCATATCTTGATTTAAGAGGCAAGGACTTAAGAGGTCAAGGCCTGAGAACAAATTCAGAGCCAGACTCCACATTCAGCAGGATAAGAATCAAGGAGTGCAGAGAGTAGACGCAAAGAAGGTGCTGGCTGGTCAGAGAGAGGCAATGATAGACAGGTATGAGGCTTCAGTAAGATGAGACAGATATTAACAGGAGAAGGGAAGGGGATGTTGGGGGGGGGTGGGAAAGAAGATTCATGGGCAGTCACAGCTAAGTATTTTACCTGTCAAAAAATTACTTTGACCTGCACATTTAGGCTGTAAAAATACATCTTCAATCAAGAAGAGCAGGGCTCTTTCCAAGGACAAATCAAGGCAGCAACTTCTGCTTTTCTCACAAAATTAATCTGAAACACACACACACACACACACACACACACACACACAGAACTGGACGATGCAATTCCTTTCACAACCTCTTATCTGTGTTAGGTGGGAAGCGGTGACTGAAGACTCAGATTGGCTGGGTTCTGGCTTTAGTAAAATGAGGGAAAGCATAGGGCAGACACAAAAGGACAGTAGGAACCTGACAGTTCTAATTTTCCCCCTGTTGCTTTCTCTTTTTAACGTATGTTAGTTATCGTTGTAAGATACAGAAGCATAGAAAAAACTTGCATGCAAACATTTCTGGAACTTTCATCATGTGTGGAGCAAAGTGCTCAACATCTGTGTGTGTTATCTAATTGGCTGTATGAGTTATGTGGCATTATTAGCTTCATTTTACATATAAAACACCTGGAAATCAAAGCCTCTGGTCAGTGTTCCTCCACTTAAAGGGCATGCCTTTGAATGGCAAGAGAGAAGAAACTGTCCTCGAAATGGTTTCGAAGGGCTAAAGTTACATCCCTAAGTTCTGTCCTATCCTAGCTTTGAGACTTATGCAAAACCATGAACTCTTTGTAAATATCTTCCAGTTATGCTTCTATTCATCTCCATCACCAATATCCTAAAGCCAAGCCACCATCACACTTTGTTGAGACTTTTACAGTATCTTTCTATTTTATCTGCACACCAACGCCATTTGCTTTCTCCTCCCTCTTAATGCATTTCACAAACTGTACCCAGAGTGATTATAGGTGGAAAGGCAGGTATCAGAGAAGACTGTAAATGCATTGCTTGCCCAAGTGTATAGATGAGAATTCCATTAACTGAGGTAGGGGTCATCGGATTTTTGAGGGAGAGGAGTGGCTAAATCATAGTCATGACGAGTTTGAGGTATAATCTATATTATCTTAATTTTCTTCTCACTCTACCTACCCCCACTTTGTTGGGTTGTTGTGATTGAGCAAGAAAAGATACATAGTGTGGTGGAATACCACACACAAATAATGTACTATTATATTACTAGGACTATTTTCTTGCACCACACAGTCATTAAGAGGTTTTGCAACAAATACATGCGGAGGGCCTGAAGCTCTTTAAAGGAAAATGGACTTGAAAATATCAATTAAGATACGCAAATAAGTGGGCAGACAGGAGCTGGCTGTCTTGTGAGTCTGTTTCTCTTTCTTGGCTTACATAAAAAGGGTGGTTCTTTTTGATTCAGTTTATCTCCACATGTATAAACCTTGTTATTTGATGATGTGCAAGGTGCTAATTACAAGGAGAATATCAGAAGTATAGACACTAACATGTTCTAAATTCTAATCTCACTTCTAAAGCAGAATGCAAGTCCAGATTATACTGAAAGGGATGATAGTTTGGGTCAGAATAGCAGTCCACAAGGCTATTCACAGAATAGCAGATTCACAGAAATCTGCATCATTACAAGAGAATGTCTAGAGAACCACACCTGTTGTTCAAAGTGGACCACAGAATGCTATCAGTATTTAGGACTCCTTCCTGATCCTTAGCAATCTTAGATGAATTGCCTCTAGTTCACTTCAGCATGAGACTTATTCTGTGTCACAGTAGATTAATATTTTGTTTTTAGATCTCTGTCTTCTCCACTGAATTAAAATAATAAAATGGATGTCCATTTATTGAGTGCCTACTTTATACCAACAGCTGGTCTAGGATATTGCACGTATATTTTCATTCAATTCTCATAACACCTCAGCTAGGTGGACACAGTTATTCCATTTACAGAGAGAGTGATTTGAAGTCACTTGTTCAGAGCTAGTTAGCTACTAAGTAGGATCCCTTGACTGAGATTCACATCTGTTTGTTGATATACTTGATTCTGGAATCTTTTTGTTTGCTTGTTTGTTTTTTGTCTTAATATGTTTCATGGGCCCAATCATGTAGCCAACAGGAGTCTGTCACATCCGTGGTCAAACTTCCTTTTCAAAATTTCCCTCTCTGCTGGATGAAGAACATGAACTCAGAAAGGATTAATTTGTGAAAACACAGGACGATGGTACAATTGGATTTAAAACTCAATCCTTTTAGCTGATTCAGATTATTACCCTAGACCATGTTCTCCTTCCCAGTACAACTGAAAGCTCAGAGATTTGGGGAGTTACCATCCCACAAATATCCTTTCCTTGGCTTCCAATTCCCATTTCTTCCCTAATAATGGGAGGAATTCCATAGGAAGTAGTAATTTCTCCATGATCTGAGATCGCAGCATGCAGCTAATTATAGAAATAAATAACTGGTGACTGGAACCATCTGTCCTTCCTTTGGCAAACACCTTGCTTTCCTGTGAAATTAGTGCCACCTGCACCCTGTGGGCCCCTCAGAGACACAGGGGATGCCCCCTCCACATTCAGAGGTCGACTGCTTTGTTACTCCCAACCCCACAGTCACAACCCTATGGGCTGTCACACATCCCCAGAGAGACACAGCTAATCAAGCCACTTGTGTTCCTGAGCTCTTTCCATGGCTGAGGAAAAAGAGAGCAAGGGCAGGGCTCAGGCCTTAGGCTTCATCCTCCACTGTTCATTCCCCATAGGAGGAACACTTAGGCTCACTCTGAATAGAAGCAACATGGATTTCTAAAGTCATCTCAGGCATACCTCAGCTCTGCCTTGTTCACTTTGGAAACAGCTAGTTCTGGTTCAGTTCCCAGCTTTTTAATTGTGTGATCTTGCATAAATCATTGTATTGCTTTGAGCCTCAATCTCCTATGCAATTTGAAGGAATTATAGGCCCTACCAATTAGTGCTGTTGTGAGAATTGTATGAGATATAGTGCATGGTATAGGGTAGTATATTAGTATATAGGAATCACTCAATATAGTGTGGCTTTCATTCATCAGAAGTGAAAACTAGTTATAATAGAATTTAGGGACTACTAACCTGGATTTCAGAGACCCTAAGGAATCTAGAAAAGCCTGAAAATATATGAAAAATGTATGCATATGATGATTCCTTTTGAGCTGTGATATTTTGGTTTATAATCAGAAATACATATTTGGTCTTTGTCCCCATTTCTGGCACAGAGCTCCTAAAACCCTTGGGATTTCCTAACTGATGGTAGTGATCAAGGTGTTTCTTGCCATGTTATTGAGATGACTTTTGGGAAGCACCTAAGGATGGGAGTTGGTTGTCAGGGGAGCCAACCAGATGATTAGAGGGTTGGAACTTTTAGTCCCAACCCCCAACCTCTGGGGAGGAGAGAGGGGTTGTAGGTCAAATTAATCACCAAAGGTGATGATTTAATCAACTGTGCCTATATAATGAAGCCACCATAAAAATCCAAAAGAATGAGGTCCTGAGAGCTTCTAGGCTGGTGAACATGTAGAGATTTGGGAAGAGTAGTTCATTCAAAGAGGACATTGAAGCTTCATGTCCCTTCCCCATACCTTCCCCTATGCATCTCTTCCATCTGGCTGTTTCTGGGTTACATCTTTTTTTTTTTTTAATTTTTTAAATGTTCTTTATTTTTGAGAGGCAGACAGAGACAGAGCATGTGTGGGGGAGGGGCAGAGAGAGAGGGAGACACAGAATCTGAAGCAGGCTCCAGGCTCTGAGCTGTCAGCACAGAGCCCGACGCGGGGCCCGAACTCACGAACCGTGAGATCATGACCTGAGCCAAAGTCAGAGGTTCAACTGAGTGAGCCACTCAGGCGCTGCTAAGTGTTTATTTATTTTTGAGAGAGAGAGAGATAACATGAGTGGGGGAGGGTCAGAGAGAGAGGGAGACACAGAAGTGAAGCAGGCACCAGGCTCCAAGCTGTCAGCACAGAGCCCAATGCAGGGCTCCAACCCACGAGCCAAGAGACCAACACCTGAGCCGAAGTCGGACACTTAACTGACTGTACCACCCAGGCACCCCATGAGTTATACCTTTTTGTAATAATACAAAATTTAGTAAGTAAAATGTTTTTTTTGAGTTCTGTGAGCTGCTCTAGCAAATTAATCAAACGCAAGAAAGGGGTCATTGAAACTTGTGAGCCATAGCCAGTTGGTCAGAAACTTAGGTACAATATGGACTTGCGATCGGCCTCTGAAGTGAGAGGAGAGGGGCGTGCATGGTCTTATACAACTGAGCCCTTAACCTGGGGGTCCTGATGGTGTCTGCAAATAGGTAGTGCCAGAATTGAGTTGAACTATAGGACACCCAGCTGGTGTGAGAGCATTGCTAGTTGGTGTGGAAACCCTCCCTATGGTAGAAGTGGGTGCAGAACCCTTAGAGGGGGTGGATATCATTCATAACTGTAATCAGAATCTCAGTGGTGTCCTCTGATCTCCACCTACTTTCCCAATTTAGAGAGTGGAAACTTGGGAGGATTTTCTCCAGGTTTGTTTTTTTTTTTTTTTTTTTTTAAGATTTCTTCCTGCTGTAGAAACTGCATGCTCAAAGCTACTCAGTGTCTTTAGGGCCCAAGAAGGAGTTGGAAGCAGGCTTAATTCCTCTGCTCTCTATCTACATCACCTAAGTAATGAAAAGCAGGTCCTTTACCACATCTCTATCAGCACCTCTGTAAGCACTTCATTCCATGTTGGTGATTTCATTAATTTTATCAGACAGGCCCTGCATCCCATGTCCGGCATTGGGAACAATATTGTTTGTGAGCCCCCTGGCATCTACTATTACATGAACACAGCAGACATCTATTATTACATGAATACGATTTCAGTTATTGTTTTCTTGGCAGAGAACAGGAACTTAATTCAGTAAATTCTACCAGCCTTGGTAGCATCTAGCAGTTTACAATATGATTTCCCTTTCATTATTGGATCTCACCATAAGTCTGTTAGGTATTCAAGGCAAAGGAGTTTGTTCCCATTTTATAGAGAAGACAACTGAGGCTCATTGAAGACAAGTATTAGATTTAAATTGGTTTATTTAAGAACACTTTCCTGTCAGGGCTCCTGGGTGGCTCAGTTCATTAAGCATCCGGCTTCAGCTCAGGTCATGATCTCATGGTTTGTGAGTTGGAGCCCCGCGTCGGGCTCTGTGCTGACAGCTCAGAGCCTGGAGCCTGCTTCACATTCTGTGTCTCCCTCTCTCTGTCTGCCCCTTCCCACACTCATGCTCTGTCTCTTCCTCTTTCTCTCAAAAATAAATAATAAACATTAAAAAAAATTTTAAAGAACACTTTCCCACCAGTATCCAATATTTATAAAAATAGATTTATACAAACATCAGCTATAATTTTTTGCCTTTCTTTTACCCAGGATTAATTCAATTATGTGATCAGCCTGGTTTTGACATTTGAGTTATCCCTAAGGTTGACTCCATCATCTTCCACTACTAGGTCATTGTTGCTATAATTTTATTTCAGCAAATAGGTACTGATCTTCTCTGTTCATGAAATAATGGGAGATATATGTGTGTGTGTGTATTTATATATATATATATATATATATATATATATATATATATAATGTAAATACATAGTTTTTAAAAATCTCAGTGGAAAAAATCTAATAATTTAAAAAATATTACAGTGTTCTTTATTTAATACCTAGAACTCTGGGAATCTGCAAATTGGCTTCAGGAGGTCAAGAAACTCCTGCTACCTAAACTTTTAAAAACTAACTTCACAACATTATGATATTCACTCACACAAATAAAACTCTCCTGGAAGCCAGGGGGAGAAGTAGACATTGACAAAGTAAAGAAGGCCTGCATTGTAAGAAATTTTATGGAGGGACTAAAGAGATAGGAAAGGTGCAGAAGCGATGTATATAAGCTCTTCTAGCACTGTTCAGTTTGTCCAAAACACAACTTCAGATGTATGGTTATCAATTCCCCTGGGAACACATACAATCTAGATTTTCCCTGGTACATGCATGGACTCTTTAGTGAAATGTTTTCATATTACCAGGATTCAGACTACTACCTGAGGGAGTAAAAGACTGTCTTCATCTATCCAATGCTTCATTAGTCCATTAATTCATTAATTCATCTAACATTCATTACGCATTGACTATATAGCACATTTAGTTAAAATCATTGAACCAGGCTGGGGAAAGAAATAGATGAGGAAATCAACATGCATGATACAGTGATAAGCACTAGGACAGAGGTATGGACTGGTTACTAGCAAAAAGTAGAAAGGAGAGGTGGACACATAAATCAAACTGGAGGCTGCAGGAAATGCCTTGCAAGAGTAGTATTGCTTGAGAGACGTCTTAAAGGATGTGCTTATGTTGAACATTACAGGTTGGGTCAATGCAGAGGAAACAGTTTCCACGTAGAAGAAACAGCCTGTGTAAAGACACAGAGATTTGAGAAAGCCTCCTTGCTCCCAATTGCCTCTGATGTAACTACTGCCCACACCCACAACTCCATGCCTGGCTCTATCCCCGTAATAACATTAGCTACTTTGCCCTCAGTGGTAAGTGCCTAGCTACTTCTCAGGTTAAGCAACCTCTTCTTCACAGAAAGTTATTCTTACAAATGACAGAAACCGCAGAGCTGATGCTTTAAATTTTAAAATACTCATTGCTTTACAGAAAGTATCACCACAAGGTTCAGCATGGGAGGTCTTGATACAGTGATCATGTGATATGACATCAAATGGTGGTTACTCTCATTTCTGCAGAAGCACGTTTTGGGTTAAGGGAGGCCCACCTGCATTTATATAATTATATATAAAACCTGTGTGTGTATATCTGTGTATATATCTCTGTGTGTGTGTGTGTGTGTGCATGTGTATATACATATATGTATATATGTGTGTGTATATATATATATAATTTTTTAATGTTTATTTTTGAGAGAGAGAGAGAGAGAGACAGACAGACAGACAGACAGACAGACACAGAATCCAAAGCAGGCTTCAGGCTCTGAGAGCTGTCAGCACAGAGCCTGATGTGGGGCTTGAGCCCACAAACTGCGAGATCATGACCTGAGCTGAAGTTGAACACTTAACCAACTGAGCTACCCAGCCACCTCGAACATATATTTTTTTAATGTTTATTTTTGAGAGAGCGTGCACATGCATGAATAAGGGAGGGGCAGAGAGAGAGGGAGAGAGAGAATCCCAAGCAGCCTTCACACTCAGCGTGGAGCCTGACACCAGGTTTGGTCCCATGAACTGTGAGATCACAACCTGAGCTGAAATCATAAGTGCTGGCTTAACCAACTGGGCCACCCAGGTGCCCTTGCCTTGAACATATTTTAAAGTTACATTTACAAAGTATAAAGATTCTAGAAATATACATTTTTAGGTTTTATCTATATTTTTCTTGCTTGACAAAATCATCCTGACCCATTTTGTGCGTACATGTCTCTGTTTACTGAATGTCCTCTATCTTTTGTATTGCCTTCTCTGTTCTCTCAAACTCTTGTCCAACTCCCAAGAAGCTCAGAAGGTACTCGAAAAGAGAAAGTCTTTTTTATCCCTTTTTTGCTTAGTATTTGATCCTCCTCTCTCAGGCTCAGTATAGAGGAATGGGACCTCAAATCAATTTTGAAATCATTATGAATTATTTGCATTTGACTTTTTAGTGGGAGCTCAAAAATATTTCAGAATTTTAGAGCCATAATTAGACCTATCATTTTAGACAAATGCCATATAATTTGTCCACTCCTGAAGCAAATCTTGCTTCTGGGAAGGAGGGCAAATATTTAAGAATGAAATGAGACCGATGCTCACATGAATTAAAAAACAAGTGGTTTAAATCTTTAAAATGATTTCCCCAGTTCTTGCTCATTAGTCAATATTGCAAAGAGCCCCATGCCAAAATTTTGAGCAGTCCCTGAATCTCAAAGACCATTGCTTTTCTCCCTCTTCATTATTAATGCTAATTTATATGATCCTTAAGGTAAGCGGTTGCTAATATTCCTATTGCACCAGTTCCAGCCCAGGGAATTACAGGAGTGAAACGCTGGCACCTAATTCATGGTTATTTCCCCTTTCACCTGAGCAAAGTGGGGAATGGAGCATTCTTTAGGGAGGAAACTATGAGTGCAAGAGGGCAACCTGGGAGATGACAAAGACAGAAGAGAAGACCTCTCAACCAAAGTGGTAATCAGAGGATTTAAAAATTATTTTTTGACAATACAGACAGCACTTTCAGAATGCAATTCCCTTTTAGACAAAGTTACCCAGTGAACCAATACAATAGAACAAGAAATAAAATGTCAGACAATGCGTACAACAGCAATGATTTCTCTTTACACATCTTATTTCCAAACTACAGCTGGGTTAGTCTGTCAAAATATGACGCAGAGTTCCATGTGAGTGGAATGGTACCAGTCTTCTACAATGACAAAGAATTCAACAGTTGAAATGAGCTGAATTGGCTCATTGGCTAAATTCCTCAATCTTCTCTGCCATGTTGTGTGAAAACCTACCCCTGCTTCAGTGATAATTATGATAATGATGATGACAGCAACAACACCAGTGCAATAATAATAGAAGTACTTATTATATGGTATCCATTAGTTGCCTA
This sequence comes from Prionailurus bengalensis, assembly GCF_016509475.1. Taxonomy (NCBI): domain Eukaryota; kingdom Metazoa; phylum Chordata; class Mammalia; order Carnivora; family Felidae; genus Prionailurus; species Prionailurus bengalensis. The sequence goes on along the minus strand of NC_057359.1, from coordinate 77,684,895 downwards.
CATTAACAATGGTATATATCAGGGATCAGCCAACTATGGCGGTGGGCCAGCCTGCCCATGACCTGTTTCATATGGTCCTTGAGCTAAGAATGAGTGTTACATTTTATAGAGCTATAAAAAAAGAAAAAGTCAAGAATGTCACAGACACTCTGTGGCTATAAAGCCTAAAGTATTTACTGTTTGGGCCTTTACAGAAAATGTTTGCCAACCCTTGGTATATATTAATATTCATATAGCATTTACTGTATACCAGATTGTTGTATTATAAAGACTTTTTTGGCCTTTGTTTCTGGTTCTTGGGAGGGAGCCTCTAAACCACTGGAATTTATTCCTGGTGGACTTCTCAGACCACAACTGACCTTATGCTACTTAGAATGAAATTTTATAAGGGGTTCCAAGGCAGACTTAGGATAGGGGCTGGCCATTCCAGGTCAGCAACACGTGCACTTCCAGGTTGCAGGTACACAATGATTTGCCAGGATGGAGATGCATCCTGAGGACATAGGAGCTTTGCATTTGGGACCCTCTCAGACCTCATCCTATGTTCTCTTTATTTGATTGCCCTCACTTGTACCCTTTATAACAAAACTGTAATCATAGTATAGTGCCTTCCTGAGTTCTGTGAGTTGTTCTAGAGAATTATTGAACTTCCACAAGAGTGGAAACTCTTGAATTTGTGGCCAATTGGTCAGAAGGGTAAGTGGCTTAGGAACACCTGGGCTTGAGGGTGGTGTCTGCAGTGAGCGCAGTCTTTGAAGACTGCTCTCAGCCTGTGAGTCTGCAGTAACCCCAGCTAGTTAATGTCTGAATTGCACTGCAGAGGCATTAGGCATTGTAAAAATAAACTTTAATGAGTGTTCATTCTGATCAACTCTATGAAGTCGGGTGCTCTTTTTTCCATATTTGCAGATGAGGAAACTGAAGCACAAAGAGATTGAGTAATTGACCTCAAGCCACACAGCCTGCAGGTCAGGACTCAAACTCAGAGTCCAGCTTTGAAGGCCAGCTGAGATTGTAACCATCATGCTACTAAATCATGATCCTTCTAAATATCATGGGATGGTAGAAGGATGGTTGTAGAATTCTTACTGTAGACTCTACCATGCAGAATTCAGTCCCTTCTTCAGTTTGTCTTTCCCTTGACCTTGAAGCTCAGTTTTAATCCTAAGCCTTGGACTTTATAACTGTGGTGTGCCCCACTCTGCTGGCTGGATCCTTGATTTATTCCATACGAATAGCAAGGCAGAGTTGTCCAAGAGGAAAATAATGGACTATGGAGTGAGCAGACTTCAGTGTGAATCCTGGCTGTGTCACATTCCTATGTCAGACATGTTACTTGACGGTCCCATACCTTGGTTTCCCATCCATAAAATGAAAAGGTGGATGGAGGAGTACCTGGGTGGCTCAGTTGGTTAAGCATCGACTTTGGCAGGTGGTGATCTCGTGGGTCGTGGGTTCGAGCCTCGCATCAGGGCCTCTGCCACAGCTAGCTCAGAGCCTGGAGCCTGCTTCAGATTTTGTGTCTCCCTCTCTCTCTCTGTCCCTCCCCTGTTTTCTCTCTCTCTCTCTCTCTCTCTCTTTCTCAAAAATAAATAAAACTTTTTTAAAAAGGTGGAAGGAAAAGAATAAAAATGCATTCAGGCATTCTGATTGGAGCGGAACTGAGGTTAAAACTTTTCTGGCATGTGGAACTTAGGGTCCTACTTAAGTTTCTACCCACTCAGCATCTGTTTAGATCCAGGGATTAGCATGGAAGCTGGGGGTTCTCTGTGGGCATTGGGAAAAGAGCACACCTAAAACAGGTAAATCACTGAAAGGGGCCTGTGTGTCTCCTGAGAGAGAGTTTTCCTTTCTCTCCATCAGAGAAGAATCCAGAAAGTTTAACCAGCTTGGGCAATAGGATCTGAAGGTGAGTTGGAGAGGTGTGGGGCTGTCAACTAAACCTGTCTCTACCGAGGCCCCTTGTTAGCATGTGTGTACCTGGGAAGGAAGGGCTGTGCTCACCAACTAGGAGCTGTTGCATTAGGCTCCAACTCCTCCAGCTGCATGATCTTGCTGTGTGTTCCCCTCTAACTCAAACTAACACAGAGGGAGGGTAGTATTTGCTTTCTCCTTTCACAGAAAGGATGGGTTTGAAAACATCAGGGGGCTGTGAAGTAAGAATTTGCACTTCAGCAATGTGAGGGCAGTCAGCCTGGTGGATTTCAGATTTGATTATCCCTGACTACAGCTGGAATACAGTGGGGACCCATAACTGTAATATGATGATGGGGGGATTACAGTGGTTTTACATATATCTCTGCATAGGACTTTGTGATCTGTCTGGTTATATTTGGTTGCATTATTTGGCACATGATAAGTATTCAGACTTTATATTTTTTAATTCTTCTCCTCACCTTGCCTTCCCTTTCCTTTCCTTTCTATATACTTCCCTGGTGTCGTCTTGCCATACTTTCCCTTCCAGAGTGTAAAGATCTGTCCTGAGCCCCAGTCCTGTGCCTGGCTCTCACTGTACCTGGCTACTGCCTGCCTGCCTGCCTCCATGACTAACTCCTGCTCCTTTACCCCCTTTCCTTGCTGTGACAGCATTCCAAGAAGATGAAATTTACTCAGGATCAAACACAATGATATGGGGCCTTCTGGAGGCAGATTTCAGTGGATATTACAAAAGTATCTTGTTGGTTTCAGTTCCTGTCCAATGCTTAGTTCTACCGAACTGCTTGCTTCCTCCCAGCTGGGTCTGTGGCCCAGGATCAACTCCATGTACACACACTCGTGCCCTGAGTCTTTCCCACAATAAGCATTATGTTCCCCAGTTCCTTCAGGTCTTGTCCCTACCCCACCTTTAGCCCTTCTCCACCCCAAACTCATTTCAATCCATCACCCTATAGGCCTGCACTCCTATAGTAGCCTGTAGCCTCATGTGTCCATTCATTGAGTGCTTGAGAGTGGTTAGTTGAATTTGAGATGGGCAGTAAGCACACTGAATACTGAAGCCCCAGTGCAAACAAAAGCATGTGAATTACCTCCTTAATAATGTTTGTGTTGATTTCATGTTGAAACATTAAATTTTAGATATATTATATTATGTGAAATACATTAAAATTATTTTAATCTACCTCCTTTTTTAAAAAAATGCTACTAGAACATTTAAAATTACAAATGTCACTCACATTTTCATTCACATTATATTTTTATTGGAGAGTGTTGTTAGGCAGCCCCTTTAAAAACATAATCTGACCATGCTCTTCTCTTGTTTAAAACCCTTCGAGGGTTTCCTCGGGATAAGGTTTCCTAAGGGTATCCTTAGGATAGTGGTCAGATTTCCTAGCATAACCTGAACATTTTCTGATCTGGGCCCTGTTTACTTTTTCATCTCTCCCTATGCTCCTCCCATACGGAGTCACTTGCAGCCATGTGAATGGGCTCTGTTCTCCTCACCTCTGGACCTTTGCTCATGCCAATTTCTTTACCTGGAAAGTGCTTTCTTCCCATAGTCCATCTCTGGCTCCTCTTAACATTTTGGTTTAGATGTCACTATAGTTTAGGTGCCCTTCCTCAACCTTCCACAGTGTCCAGTGCTTGAACCTTTCATGCCCCCCTTCACATTGTTTGATACCCCCCCTCCCATCATCCCTGACCAGTGGCCCTACTTTGCTCACTGATGTGTACCTAATGCCTGTATTAGTGTTTGTCATATAGTGGTTACGATGCTTTTAAACTGAAGTACAACATACACATTTTTGAGTAAAGAAATGCATCCATCAATATTCTTTTAAATCAATAGAGCGTGCCTGATATGCTCAATTCATCAACACATTCACGAGAGATATGTAGGATTGCTTTGGGGGCTATGACTAAAGACTCAGATTGCTTGGAAATAGATGCCTGATTCCAGTTTTCCAAGAGAACAGAAAACACCTTTTGCCCAGTGACTGAAATCTAAGTTTATCAAGGTCATAGGTACTGGGGGCTGCCATTCTCAAGTACCCGTGCAGCTGGCATTGGCCCCAGAATGCCTGCAAGAAAGCTCTCCTTTAGAGTTGTCCCCGCTCTCACACTGTATAGTAGCAAGAGAACAAGGTCTTTGCCCCAAGACTCAAACCAATTATATTTCTAACAGATCATTCATGGCCCAGAATCTTCTCTCATGATATTTACAGAATAGAGGACCTTTTTGACCTTTGGCTTACAGGTGTCCTTAATAAAACCTGCCCCTATCCCTTAGTGCTTGATATTGAGGTATTGTCTTCACCTAACTTACCATAAAGAAGTAGTTCAAAAGTAAACCTTATAGGTCATCCCAAGTCAGGATTTAATATTGAGGTGGTTTTGGAAACCTCATTTTATGAATTCCAGTTCCCACAGTTGGGGCATAGTATCCCAGAAACCTGTATTCCCCCATTCTCTAATCCAGATAATTGTCCCTCCAATTTATTTAGGCTCATCTGTATATTTCTGCTCCTACTTAGATATCCTAATGTCTTCTCTGTTAAGAAAATCTTACCTATCTTTAATATCTTGGTCAAAGTCCATTTGTTTTATGAAACAAAAATAGATCAACTCAATCCTCAATAATGTCTTCTTATCTCCCATAATATTTATTATCCTTATTGTTCTCTTTGGCACTTCAATTTGGTCTTAATGCAGTCTTGTGATATTGATTATATTACTGTGTTAGTGTTACTTAACCTTTCAAAAGATTATGTCATGTGTCTTCAAATATATCATATGCTCCCTGAGGGCACAGCCTGTCGTGTATGTCTTCATAGTCACCCTGGAGCCTCGCATATGGGTCAATAAATTATTTTTGACTGACTGGTGCGTAATAAAAAGAAAGCAGGATAATATCAAATATGAATTGAGTTAGTGAAACTAGATCAATAACATTAAAAACTGATATACTTGAATTTAATAGAAGACCTTGGTTTGTAGCAGGAAAACGGGCTTGGAAGCGTCCATTTTTCAGACTCATTTGCTCTGAGTAACTTTGAGTATAGGCTCGACCTAGGTGCTGATGATCTAGTGGTAAACAAAACTGGGAAAATTTGGCCGTTAGAGGGCTTAAAATTTTAGCGGTAGAGGTAAATGAAAGCAAGTAAGCACTATATGTTATGTTACATAGTATAAGTATTCTGAAGAAAACTGAGGCATGCTGGGGGACAGATGATACAGTTATGAATTCAGAATGTTTAATTCCAGCAGGATTAGGTTCAAAACAGGCTCAATCATTTATTATCGGTCATGCACTACTGAACATTTTCCTTAAACTTTAGAATTTTCTGTAAATGAGTTAAAACGAATAGCTACTTGTACACTGAGTGTTGCATTAAAATGTATACAAGGGGCGCCTGGGTGGCTCAGTCGGTTAAGCGTCCGACTTCGGCGCAGGTCATGATCTCACGGTCCGTGAGTTCGAGCCCTGCATCGGGCTCTGTGCTGACTGCTCAGAGCCTGGAGCCTGTTTCAGATTCTGTGTCTCCCTCTCTCTCTGCCCCTCCCCTGTTCATGCTCTGTCTCTCTCTGTCTCAAAAATAAAATAAACATTAAATTTTTTTTAAAAATGTATACAATTCCTTACATACTGTAGGCATTCGGTATATCATACCAGATACATGACCACACAAAATTCTACAGTGGTGAAAGTACTCCCGGACCTGTACAGTTGTAACTGTGCTTACTCTGGCATCTTTGTATCCTAATATGGCCATACATTAAGACATGCTTCAGATACCACCAACTTTGTGAAGCCTTGAGATCCTCTGGTACAAACTAGGCTTCTGCATTCCTCAGGCCTCTTCACATTTATCTCTTACTTGTGAGCATTATCCTGACCCAGCTAAGGCTATAACTTCTTTGAGGGGGAAAAAAAACTGTGATTATTGGCGTTTTCTGATTTTTGACATTTTGCTCACCATTTACATATAATCAAAAACCAAGTGCCATAGAACCTACCTGCAAAGTAGCTCTCAGTATTGCCAATTTTTCAACGATACTACTCAAATGTAAGCAGTCACTAGCTCTCCTTTGATCTCTGACCCTGCAACATCCTTTAAATGATCTCCTTATTTTCTTAAATTTTTTTTTCCAACGTTTATTTATTTTTGGGACAGAGAGAGACAGAGCATGAACGGGGGAGGGGCAGAGAGAGAGGCAGACACAGAATTGGAAACAGGCTCCAGGCTCTGAGCCATCAGCCCAGAGCCTGACGCGGGGCTCGAACTCACGGACCGCGAGATCGTGACCTGGCTGAAGTCGGACGCTTAACCGACTGCGCCACCCAGGCGCCCCAATGATCTCCTTATTTTCATTCCTAACTTCTTTCCACCTCCCAGCCAAAACTATCTTCTTTAAATATGAATCTAATTAAGTTGTATCTTTTATTCTTAAACCCTTCTGTAGAGTCTCATTAGACTTATAATAATATGCAAGCTCCTTACGCAAAGCCCTGTGTGACCTGGCCCTATCTGCATTTCACACCTTACAACTCACCAGCCTCCTCATACGCTGCCCTTCAGCTATTTTGGTCTTTTTTTAGTTCCTTAAAATTTCCATTTTTTTTCCTCAAAGCATTCTACCAGAAGCAATCTGTTTTTTCCCCCATTCTTTGCCCAGATAAAACTATATATCCTCCAAGTCTCACTTGAAAAGTTATCCCTTTAGAGAAGCATTATGTAATTATCTAGTTATTTCACCTGTCCTCTTGTCTCTAAAAACCCAAGTATGTTACTTAGTAGTACTTATCACTAACAGTTTGAGGATTTACTTTTATCCTGTCATTAGACTGTGAGCTGTATGAGGGCAGGGCAACAGCTATGACAGTGAATGTGGAATTAATTGATTTAAAAAAAAACACCTCTTGACACCTACCTGATAGGTGCTATTAATTGTTTGCTAGCTGAATTAATGTTTATTCAATTTTTAAAGTAATTAAAAATATACTTAGCATTAAATAAACAGGGCCAGTATCCATAGACACTCTGATCTTTGCAGTTCTTGATCAGAGCCCAGAATGTCTTCCTCTGCCCTTCTTACACCAGCAACCACATCACTGGAAACTGATGGTGTTCTTAGCCAATCTTCTCCCCAAAGCACATCTCCTTTCAGTGCCCTGTTCCCTTTTATTAGCTAATCTGGAAGAAGAAATGTATGACTCATGTTAGTTTCAGATTCTGGTACATGAGACTATATTCTTGTCTACGTTCTTTATAATCATCATTATATAGATGGTCATATCAAACATGTTACATGAAAATACTAGTATCTCAAGAGGTTTCCATAACCTGGATTGATAAAACTAACCAATGAGTTGGAATTTCACATGAAGACGTGGAAGCACCTGCCACTATTCACTTAAAAAGGTATAAAGGATGGGAAGAATAGAAGTTAAACTCAGCATGAGTGAAATAGGCTCAGGGCTTTCAGCTGACTCAATATGTTTCAGGACTATAATACATTTGGAGTTCAGAAAAAATGTATTTGCTTTGGAATGAATTAATAGAAGTAGAATAGGGAGAATATGTGTGATCAGACAATGTAAACTAAACAATTCAGGACATGATAATTTAAGGAACATATTTGCAAAGGGTGAGACACAGAAGGTCACCGGGAAGGTGAGGGGAATAAAAACTCTCTTGGAGTAAGAGATATAGATCTTAGAAGAGAGAGAGAGAGAATCATGGAGTAGGCAGAATACAGTTGTCTAAAGCACAAAGCTTTGGAATCCTTCAAATATTAATTTAAATTCAAATCCCTCTAGTTTCTGGATATATGACCCTGTATTTTAGTTTTCTCCTCTGAGAAACAGGTATATCAACTTCATTAATTGCTTGTGAGGATAAAATGAAAGTGATTAGTCTAGACTCTAAGAGGTAGCAATTATCCAATAACTCTTAGATGTCATTATTAATGCAAATAACATTAGAGTGGAATGGCTATATTTAAGAGGGAGTAAGCTTCTTGTCAGTCTAGGAATTCAAACAGAGATTGAATGGACACTTTTTAGGGTTAGGGGTTAGGGAGATGTGCAAGGAATTCAATATCAGATAGAAAACTATAGTAACTTGCAACTCTGATTTGCTGCTGTTGTTTTTTTGTTGTTGTTTGCTTTTGTTTTTGTTTTTTTAAATAATAGGGGCAGAGGACAGAAAGAGAAACAGAGAGCTATCCAGTGGTCAATGAACTGCTTTCCATCTTCCAACAGGTTTTTAGACAATTCATAACCAGAGCACCTCTGCAGCATCTCACAGACCACTCCCTTATGCTGTGTTCCCCCAACTCTCTTGCCCCAGACAAGTTCACATTCCATGCCACACCTGAATGAGACCCACACTGGAGGGGGGAGGGAGGCACAGGTGTGCAGGATTAGGTCTGGCCTGCCTCCCTCTGCTTCTCTTCCTCAGCCCCTCCCTCCTGCAGTGGTTTCAGTCAGCAAATCACCCTGGGGACTGATAAGGCTCTTGTAACCCGTGGCAACCAGCTGCCTTTGGCTAGAAAATGGCTTTTCCATAATTTCATAATGTACTTCAGTGGAGGGGGCAGGGGAAGAAAATGGGAAAATAAATAAATAAGTCTGGCTCTGAAGACTGTTGTACTCATGGCAGGGAATGAAGGGTTGTAATATTCTCCAAGTTGATTCTACTGCCCTTTCATAGGTAAATCGCTCTCTTCCAATAAATTTAGAAAGGCCCTCCTTACCGTGCCATTTAAAAGAGGTCTAGAACTACCCACATTCTAATTATTTTTAACACAAGTGTGGTGGCCCAATTTGGAGAGACAGGCTGATGCCAACTCTGAGTTGTCCCCAGATTTTGAGACAGGTCCTTAGAATACCACTGGAAAGTTATTTTTCCAAAAGAAAAATACGTTACCTTCCTCAAAACACCATAATTAGTTTCCACCACCCATATACTAAGAATCACAGAACTGAGAACTGTAAGAGGCAAGGATGATTATCTTGTTAAACCCTTAATTGTGTTATATTACTGGGGTCAATGGATAGGAATAGCCATCCAAGATACCTAAGGTCAAGAATGGCCAAAGAAGGTCTGGAAACTCAGGTCTCCCGATTTACAATAAAATATTCTTCTACTTTTTCTTTTGGACAATCTCATTTGCTGCTTCTCTCTGTTTTCTGAATACAGCCTCTCTTTGTTTTCAGATTTCAGTAAATTTAATGGATAACAGTGTACATCCATTAATCTAGCTTTAATAATGAGTAATGAAATAATAATGGGATGTCTTAGATTTATTTATTTCATTATTCTAAGACTTTTTCCTCATTTCTTTTTTTTTTTTTTAATTTTTTTTTCAATGTTTTTTATTTATTTTCGGGACAGAGAGAGACAGAGCATGAACGGGGGAGGGGCAGAGAGAGAGGGAGACACAGAATCCGAAACAGGCTCCAGGCTCTGAGCCATCAGCCCAGAGCCCGACGCGGGGCTCGAACTCACCGACTGCGAGATCGTGACCTGGCTGAAGTCGGACGCCTAACCGACTGCGCCACCCAGGCGCCCCGAACTTTTTCCTCATTTCTGATTCCAGTGGTTTTAAAAACTCATTGTCAAGAGTTTTTAACAGCAGTCTCTGTTTCACACATATTTAATTAAAATATTTTTATTCATTTTTTTCATTTAATAAATACTTACTGAAGGTATACTCTGTGCAGAGTCCTGTATGAGGCCTTTAAGAAACACCAAGTAACCTACTGGAAACTATAATCACAACAAAAATAGTCACATGCACCCCAAATGTTATGAGCCATGTTTTAACAAGATGTGAAAACTTTGATTCTTAACCTTAACTGCTCAATTAACTTGTTTTAGTGTGAAAGTCATTTGCTTAATCTTGCTTACTTGAAAGATATTCTTGACATTCATTGTCAGCTGCATTGCTGAAAGAAAATTACTATTCGAAATTACTTTTCTATGCTATCAGAATTTTCCATTCTAACATTAAAAAAATAAAAGCAAATAGGATTCTGAGGTCGACTCAACAGTAATGACCTCAAATCTCTCATTCCTGTATTATTTTTATTCATCAAAATAACCCTATTTTTATTTAGGAATTCATGTTAATTTTTTAATTACATGTTTATTTTTGAGAGATAGAGACAGAGCACAATCAAGGGAGTGGCAGAGAGGGAGGGAGACACAGAACTGAAAGCAGACTTCAGGCTCTGAGCTGTCAGCACAGAGCCTGATGCGAGGCTTGAACCCACAAACCATGAGATCATGACCTGAGCCGAAGTCAGACACTTAACTGACTGAGCCACCCAGGTGCCCCTCATGTAAATTTTTAATTTTACATCACCACTTTTTTAAGTCGTCCTCATATTTACAATGTGCATGTGAAATGTTTGAATGACATGATATAGTGAAGGGGGATCTGCTAGAAAAAGGGGTGTCAGGAAGGAGAAATAACGTGGCATCTGCCACGAGTCGACAATGACTGAACCTGGATTGTGAGCTCCTCAGGGGTTACTGCTCTATAGCTTCTGTCTTTGTATATGTTTAAACGTTTCTGTTATAAAAAGGTTACATTAAAAACAGCCTAATTTTTTTCTCATTGAGATTCCAAATAGGGAAAAAGCACACATTTGGGTTTATAAGATATGTTTGACCTACTGAAATACTGGGCTTGGTTTGTTTTGTTTCAGCGTACCACATAAGATTTGTTTGGAATCTGTGGATGGTGAAAACCAGCATGCATCTCATTTGTGTCTAACCCTCTCAGAGATGGTTGTCACCAGCAGGACAGAAGGAAAGGACAACAAAAGGACCCAGAGAACTCTGTGATTTGTCTAAGACCACACATTGAGCTAGGTTCAGTCTGGGACCTAGACCACTTTTCCTAACCTTGAGCTGTCCCTCACCTGGGAGAAAAGCAAGTTGCCCTTTAAAAGTTCAGTAAATGAAGGCACAAAAAATTATGGTCATACGATAGATTGTAAATGAACTCTACACATAATAGGCCCTTCCTAGGTGGAAATGGCATTATCGTAGTTTTGCCGTCCAAAGGTCCATGCTGACTCCATGCCCCTACACTGTATTAAACCCATTTATAGGCAAAAAGCTATTTCCCATGCAAACACAAGTTGATAGAACAATCAACAGGCATTTGATGTAGTTGGTGGCAAACAGGAACTATCTGTTGACATTTTTGTGTTATTTTATGTACTCTATGTGTGTGTGTGTGTGTGTGTGTGTATGTTTATGCAATTTTTTTTTTTTACATTAACTTCTCTCTTAAATATGTCTTCCAGCCAGCTTCATGATTGGATTTTCTTTTGTTATAAGAAGCGAACATAAATTACTCCTGTCGGGTGCAGGTTAGGTTACAGGATTTCTTTTCCTCTGTCACCATCAAAACCTGGGTGTCAGAAAGCTTTAATATTTAATGCAGGCCTAATTAGTCTCAGTTGGGCCCAGGGCACTTAGCAAAACCTGACACCAGCCATAGAGTCAAGTTCATTTAGAGAGCATAATTACCAGTTATTTCTATACTGCAATAAATGCCCCTATTAGAGTAGCCTTCCTCTCACCCCCTGATTTTACAAGTAAATTGAAAAATAAAGGAATAGAAAAGACTTTGATTCCTGGTGACAGTGGGCAAAGATTATGTAATTTGATTCTGGGTCTGACATTTCTGAGGTAACTTGAAGTAATTTGCAAGCATATAAAAATAGAATCAGAGATGGCTGGAAAAACCGACAAGAGATGGGTCTGTAACAGGTTGTTAAAGTTCAAGATTCATGAGGGTAAATTTCTGCCCATGACCAACATCCTGAAAATAGCTTTTACATATGTCTGATCAGTCATTCAGAAAATGCATATCAAAGGCTTATTGTGGGCAGGTGTCATACTAAGTCCTAGGGTCACAGTGGTAAAAACGAAAGGATTTCTGCTCTGGAGGTATACATTCTAGCAGGGGGCCACAGAATTGAAAGAAATCACATATTAATTTGTAGTTACACTTTTGCATACTGCTACACTGGAGAGTCATAAGATGCTATGATGATAGCAGGGTGATCTGACCTCAACTGGGTTATCAGGAAAAGTGTCCCCGAGGTGTGGACATTTTCCCTAAAATCTGAAGGAGCAGGAGGAAGAGTGAAGAGCAGGAACAGAGAGAAGTGCATAAAGTCTCCGGGCAGGGAGGAGGCACTGTGTTTATGGAATGAGAGAAGGTCTGTGTGATGATTCCCCAAGAGCCCTGGGACATGAGAGGATGAAGGCATCGGAAATCAGATAATGCAAACCCTGGTGGGCCGTGTCAAGGGACTACACAGTTGTGTAATTGTACAGTGTCTGTCGTGGTACAATATCTGTCTTACTCCCTTCGAAAACCTGAGCACCTAACCTGCATGCATTGAATGAATCAGCTGAATGAACAAGGAATGACCATCACAAAGTCCTACACCCAAGTTCCAGCACTGCTTGCTTTTTTGTGTCAATTTACAATTCAGAAAGACCCCCTTTCCCTATACAATGTGGTCCTCAGTGCCATCACCTAAGGCAGGAATAATTATTGCCCTTAAACCTAGGGGAAATTGGCTTTGTCCAAACTCCTGCCACTGCAATGCCAGAGCTGAGACTGAAAGAGAGGTTCACATTCATCCAGAAAGGAGTTTGTTATCTGAATATTGTGCTGTTTCTAGACAAACATTTCCAACCTTATCTCCTATAGCAGTTCTCCCCCTGCCTTCATCCCCTTCCCCTCTTGTCACTCCATGGTACCCACAAGTCTCAGTTCAAGAGTAGACTTCCTTTATGAGCTTCCCAGCTGTGTTAGCCCCCATGAGCCTTTATAGCAGCTCAGGTCAGCATTACACATTTTATCACTTGATTCTTTGTGACCTTCATGTTCTTTTGTTTCGTCTGATGGTATGCCTTTCTGCTCTAAATAGAGCATATGTCCCATGAGGGCAAAAACCCTGTGTTTGTTTCTTTCTTTCTTTTTTTTTTTTTCTTTTCCTGCAGCCAGTACACAAAGCACAGGAGACAGTACATAAACACTTGTTGATGGATTGATCCCTGGGAGAAAGCGCAATTCCCTCACCTGAATGGGAAGAATTTTTATCTCCCTTTTGTTTACCTACCAGATCTGAAAATTCTGAGAGACTGACTATTGCTGAATTGATTGGGTGAATGGTGGTGTGAGGGCAAAAGGGTGGAGCTTGGCAGGGGTTGCTCTAGTGAATTATTGGAAAACCTGTCCCAGCCAGAATCTTAACCAGCCCAGGTGACCCTCTCCATGGCTATCCCTGACCTTTAGTATTTAGTAGCCAAGCTCAATGCTGTTTGCTCACCTACTTGAATCTCTAAAACATTTCTCAGTTGATCTTACCTCCTCACATACTTTTGAAATTCCATTCTCTCCCATGTTATAAGAATGTTTGATTATGATCTTGTGTTTATCTTCTGGTAACTCCCTCACCTTTCTGGATGTTTCTTCAAGGAAATAATTTGGTTCTCTTGTATGAGCCACCAATTAAAATTCTTTTCTCCATCCTCCCAATATAGTTTCATCGATTTTAATTTTTTTTTTTTAACATTTATTTATTTTTGAGACAGAGAGAGACAGAGCATGAACAGGGGAGGGTCAGAGAGAGGGAGACACAGAATCCGAAACAGGGTCCAGGCTCTGAGCTGTCAGCACAGAGCCCGACATGGGGCTCGAACTCACAGCCCTCAGAGACCGTGAGATCATGACCTGAGCCGAAGTCGGCCGCTTAACCGACTGAGCCACCCAGGCACCCCTAGTTTCATCGATTTTATACTAAATCTATATTTACAACTTATAACAATATATAGTTCACAGCTGAAACATGCAGCATACACAATTGTGGGTGTGTTTGTGAGTGTATACACGCATGTACACATGTATACTACTCCTACAGTTGACAATTGACTCCTGTTTTTCTGTTGGGTTACGGTTCCATGTTCTTATGACTGATTCCGTCTCAGAGGTCTTTTACTCAACGTACTGAAATGCAACAGGTAATGCTAATGCATTGTGTCCCTTCCCTTCCCTGTGTCTTGGAGCAAACCTCCGGGAGCCCTTCATCTCCCGTAGTGAACACTGTTGGTGCAGGCTGCTCGCAGTTTCTGACCTAGGACTCTCCTCAGCCGTTGTACTGGGGCTTGCTTTCACCTTTTGCATGTTAGATCGACTATTTCCTGATTCTTGTATCTTCTTTCATGGATTACTCTCTCATTTAGGTGACATGCAAACTCCATCCTCCTGAAAAAATGTACATAGGCGTTAAGTATTTGAGTCCCTTCCTTTGTGTCTGAAATATTGTTATTAATATTCAATAATGGCTTACATATAGAATTCTATGTTTGAAATGAGTTTCTTTTCAGAATTTCTGCAGTATCGCTCTACTGTCTGACAGGTTCCAATATTGTTTATAGAAAGCCTAATGCCATTCTGATTCCCAGTCCTTTGTATATGATCTGTTTCATATCTCTTTGAAGCTTTAAGAATATTTGACTTATTTGTCATGTTCTGAAATCTTATAATGATATGCTTTGATATGCTGGGTACTCCATAAGCCTTTGTTAAATTATTTCTTTGGTAAATACCTTTCTTCCATTTTGTCTTTATTTGTAACTTACTTTGGTCAGATATTAGATTTGCTGTATTAGTATTCCCTGTTAGCTTTTATTTTCTATTTTCTATCTATTTTTCTATTTACTTTCAGGGTTGTTTTTGTGACCTTAACATTGTATCTTTGTTTTGAATTATAAATATGTTTGGGGCACCTGGTTGGCTCAGCCAGTTAAGCGTCCCAACTTCAGCTTGGGTCATGATCTTGAGGTTCGTGAGTGCAAGCCCCGTGTTGGGCTCTGTGCTGACAGCTCAGAGCCTGGAGCCTGCTTCAGATTCTGTGTCTCCCTCTCTCTCTCTGCCCCTCCCCTGCTCACACTCTGTCTCTCTCTCTCAAAAATGAATAAACTTAAAAGAATAAATAAGTAAATGTTTAATTTTTGCTACCAGTTTTCAAATTTCAAGATCTCTTTTTTTCCTGTGACATTTTTACAACATTGTTTTTCATTTCAATAATCAAATATCTTTTTTTTTTTCTAAAGACCAATTATATATTTTTAGACCTTTCTCTTTGTTCTCTACATTATTTCTATTTCCTTGGTGTTCCTTTTCTAAAATTTGTTTCGGTCTTTTGTTTTTTTTCATATAAGCTTTAATTTTATATCTCTTTTTTATCTAGTTATCTCACTAAGAAGCTTCTTTGGAGCAATGTGTATGGTGAAGCTTAACAACTGGTGAGTTTCACCGAAAGGTAGTTGAGCTAGTTCCTGGCCTTTGTGTTGGCAGATGTCTACTCATATAGGTCCTCTGTTAGACCAGCCACTTCCCCAAGAGGGATGCCTGGGAGACCTAAGCTTGGATTCCAGCAATCTGGAAGCCAAGGAGGGCAAACTTGCAGTTAGTACTTCGGTTTCCCATGCATTGCCCTTTGTCTAGCCTCACTTGCATCTAGTGTCCCTGAGAGTAGAATCCTTCTGATTCAACCTTTTAAGAGACTAAGTCTCCTGTCTTATTTTGGAAAGGAGTATCCCAACTTTTGAAGGAGTTCTTCTGAGGGTCTCACTGCTCTTTACACACTTTCAACCAACCCTCTTTTTTTTCTTTATAAGTTTATTTATTGTGAGAGAGAGAGAGAGTGTGTGAGTGAGGGAGGGGCAGAGAGAGAAAGAGGGAGAGGGAAGCCCAAGCAGACTCCATGCTATTAGTGCAGAGCCTGACGTGGGGCTCAAAATCGTGAAACTGCGAGATCATGACCTGAGCCGAAACCAAGAGTGGGACGCTTAACCAACTGAGTCATCTGGGCATCCCCTTCAACCAACCCTCTTAATTACCGGTCCCACCAATCATCCCTGGCTTCACTGCTACATGGCATCTCCAAGTCCTGACTCTCTCCAGGTTTCCATGATGCCAGTCACGCTGGCAGGCCAAGTCAGTCACTACTTATCCATACACTTTTACCTTTTGTTATTCAATGAATGTAATGTTATTGGCAGTCCTCATTACTTACTAACTCTTCTCTTATTCTCCTTTACTCCATAGATTTAGTTATTTCTTGGTCAGTCACTATCATTTTAGTTAGAATGGGGAAGGTGGTTTCAATTTACTGCTATGTTTAACTTCATGTCCACGATTTTCTCTTCCATTTTCTTTCTCCTTTTCATGAGCATTTAGTCATTTTAAGCCCAGAGAAGCCTTGCATGTACAGTCACAGCCTAAACCAGTTTCTATATACAAAAGGTGTCTTCTAGTTAGAACTCAATGTTTTTGCAACACTCAGTGTACTGTGTCTAAATTAGAATGAATGCATCATCATTTCTGACCATAGAATAAACCCTTGGTTAATGTTCAACAGCATAATCCAAATGAGAATTAGTCATTTTGCCTTTAAATGGGATCCATAGCACTTGCAAAGCCTGTATTGAAACGTGATTTGTACTTTTATTCAACGAGAGATTGCTGAGTATCTTCTTTGTGTCTAACACTGTGTTAAAACTGGCTGATAGACATATAAAAAATTTATCTCACAGAGCTCATGCTGCCATGAAGGAAACAAAAATGTAAGCAAGACATTACCATGTAATATGATAAATGCCATAATAGAAGTGAGCACAAGGGTTATATGGGCGGGAAGACTTCCCAGAGGACAGCACTTGATTGAAATATTGAAGAATAATTAGAAGTTCTCCAGCTATAGAATGACATGAAGAACACTCTTGGCAGAAGGGGTGCTATGTACAAATTCTGGGAAGCATAAAGCAAGCATGGTTCACTGAGAGGCATAATAATTCAGTCGTCATAGAGCCCAGAGTGGCAGAGTTGGGGTGATAGGAGATAGAACCAGAGGTGCGTCCCAGGGTAGACCATGAAGAGCTTCGAGTGCTATCCTAAGGAATTTTGGTGCATGTTCAGACTATTTAAGGGGCACTTGGGTGGCTCAGTTGGTTAAATGTCAGACTCTTGATTTTGGCTCAGGTCATGATCTCACAGTTGGTGAATTTGAGCCCTGTATTAGGCTGTGCTGACAGTGTGGAGCCTGTTTGGGATTCTCTCTCTCTCCCCTTTCTCTCCCCTCTCTCTGGCCCTCCCCCACTCACACTAGCATGCACACTCTCCCTCTCTCAAAATAAATAAATAAACTTAAAAAAAAAAAAAGATTGATTGAGGCTCCTGGGTGGCTCAGTCAGTTAAGTGTTCAACCTCAGCTCAGGTCATGATCTCATGGTTCATGAGTTCAAGCCCCATGTCGGGCTGACAACTCAGAGCCAGGAACCTGCTTCAGATTCTCTGTCTCCCTCTCTCTCTTTGTCCCTCCCCCACTTGCTCTCTCTCTCTCTCTCTCTCAAAAATAAGTGTTACAAAAAAAAATTAGAAGATTTCATTTTTCATTTGCTAAATTATATTAATGGATCTTCCAGTCTAACATAGGACATTTGAATGTTTATACTAACCCACACACATGTTCACACACTTACGCAATTACAGGTATGCTATGAGTTCCAGATTCCTAGATTTTTATATTTCCCATGCTGTTGGGTTAATTTGCTGCATCCTGAGACCAATGGAGGAAAGGCAAGACTGTTGGGTCTTGTGCTTCCTAGGGCACGTGATCTAACATCAGCAAACAGTCACAGCCAGGAAAACTGACAAGAGAGTCTATTCCAAGTCCTTGGTAAAAACTGCCAAAACACACATATCTGGGGACTATGAGGCCCCAAAGGACCCACAACGATCTCACTAACAATTGGGTTTTCTAATTATAATGTATATAAGCTCCTTGCTCCTAGGACTGCCATCAGAAACCACACAGGTGTTGTGAGGGGATAATGCAGAAAGAGTTTGTACCTTGGGTAAAATCATCTTTCCAGCCGTAGGAAAGATTAGAATTCTAAAGTATATGAACATAATGAGTTTTTTCCCTGATTTCTGGGTTCTAGAAGGAAATAGCAAGCTCAGATTTTGGGGAAGCCCATACCAGGAGACCATGAGGGCAGTGATCACTAATAATTGGAAGACAATAAGGAGACCATATGTGTGGACCACTTATTATGGTTTGTCAAATATTTTCATACTTAGCTTTTAATTTGATGCTTATGACCTCTTGAGAGAGGCAGAGAGATATGCACCATCCCTACATTTTTCAGATCTACAAGTACATTCCAGGAAGCTAAAATGTGCTCAAGATCACAAAAGTAGAATGCCACTGAACCAGAGCTGAAATCCTAAGTCTCAGGTCTAGAGTTCCAGAATCTACCCCCCATTCTTTGCCTGGATTTTCTCTCTTGCTGGGTATAGGTATGTGGAGGTGGGTTTGGGCTGTGAGCATTCAGAACAAGTAGTGCTTACCTCATGGTTTTGTGGTAGGCAGGATAGCTGACAGGTATTCCAGGACAGGACTAAGAAATGCAATGTTCCCAAGACCAAATCTATAGTTTATTTAAGCCCTTAGAGCTTACATGCATTGTTCTTCGTGACAGCAGACCACAAGGGGTTAAAGATGGGGCAAGAGGGAGGATAATTGACATGTGGGCCTATTGGTCTTTCCCCAGGCCATCTGGGAGCTTAAATAGCCAACAGTTAATTAAAAATAAACTGACACTTTACTTTAAGGATAGTTTTAATAACCATTTATAAATGTTACATTAAAAATTCATGCACTGTTATCAACTCCTGCTAAGGATTTACAGCACAATGAAGGTGTTATGAATGTTTTATAGGTACTGGGGAGAAAGCTCTTCCTGTAGAGATATTTTCAGAAGACTATTTGTCTTTTCCAGGCCACATCATAAGTGCTAAAGACAACAACAGCTTGTGAAATAAAAACAGCTCCCAAAGTTCAGGTTGTGATCTTGTCCATACTTCTGACTGGCTGCAGCTCTTTCCTTTGGCACGGTGTGTTCTTAGCAGACTGTTTGTTCCAAGTTGAGGATGATATAGAGAGGGAAAACAAGCTGGCAGTGACAACTCATAAAATGGCAGGTGTGAAACCCCCACCCCAAAAGATCTTGCATATCTCTGATGGAGAAAATGAGTAGAAACTGAAGGCATGGTATCTGGTGACCGTGAATTCCACTAACCAACAATATTTACCTCTGCTTTTGGAGATTCTGTTACACCACGAAGCAGTAGCTCCTTATCTGCTCTACTTGGTCATATCCTGCAAATTTGAGTATAATTCCCACATGTTGTAGATGCATCTTTTTGACCATGAGTTTGGGAAACGTGTCCTCCGGCTGCTGCCTTTTCTTTTCTCCAGATAGGAGCTGTCACAAAAGGCACACTGTAGGCATTAAAGAGAACTCCAAGATGTCTGCTTCACAGGTAACAAGTGGAGAGTGCATTTCCTTGTTCTTGAGCCGAGAATTACAAACTTTATCTCTTAGTGGTTTAAAGTCGGTGACTTTGTACAAATCATGACTGGATTTTAAAGCCTTAGATGGTTGCATGCAAGGGTGGCCCAGCTTCACAGGTAAAGCAAAAAAGAAGAAGAAATAGAAATCAGTGGTACATTAAAAAAAAATTGATGTTGTTGTTGAGAACATTTAGGTTCTACTCTCTTAGCAAATTTCAATTGTTACAACATTGTCTTATCCACTGTAGTCACCATGTTATACAGTAGAGCTTCAGAACTTACTCATCTTATAGCTGAAAGCTTGCTCCCTTTGACCACCCTCTCTTTCTCCTGCTTCCAGGCTCCTGATAACCACCTTTCTACCCTGTTTCTAAGAGTTGACTTTTCTTTACATATCCCATATAAGTGATACCGTGTAGTACATTTGTTTTTATTTCTCTGTTGTCCTTTTAGTTCTATATGTACAGGTCAGTGTCATGTGAACTTCTCACCTTGTGAGGACCTTAAGGCTGTGCACTATATCTAGCTCCTGATGCCATTTTGACTGATCAAAATATCAATTGGGACCTATGGTAGCAGAAACACAATACATGCTTTATTAGCAATAACCTAAAAGGGCTCAAAATGAGAAATGTTTTTGGTGAGTGTCAGTTTACATTTTAGGCACCATTGCTTTCTCAGAGTCTTTCACTTTATTTATTTGGGACTCATTATGTCCCTCTCCTTACAACCCTTCCAGTCTGAGTGGTTTGTGTGAGTGGCTTTTGAATATATCATACCAATTTGTCTGTATTAAAAATGACATAAAAATAAAGCATCGCAATCATCACATATTACGGGGCATAAATAAATCTAGATCCTTATTTTTCTTTATTCCTTTTTTGTTTGCTTCTGGACTGCTCGAAGAAACATCATTAACTTTTTAAAATTACAAAATCATACCCTTTAAAGTTGGATTAAACAAAAAGTTCTTACTTTAACTCCTCCTAGTAGAAATAGAAGGATTGAAAAGAGAGAATAAAACAGATGGGGAGGAAGCCATGATACTCATGTGCGGGGGAATGTGAGGGAAGAGAAAAGGAGTAGGGAGGTCAGGAAATGAGGGGTAGAAGGGACGGAGGCAAAAGGCAAGTTTACATTTTTGGAACCAGTTGTAATAATGCCTATTTGCCACAAGATCAGATCTGGAAACCACTAGGCTGGTCTCATGTCGTAACACAGTTGTAAGACTTGAACTTGTGTTGATGTCCTTGCCCGGTCACTCTGCTGCCTCAGTGTCCTTCATTATCACATCAGGATAAGTATAAGACCTCCCCCCGCCCCACCACCAAAAGGGTAATAGCTTCCTCATGATATCGTTTGGAGAATCAAATGAGATCATGAATGTAACTTATAAATTAGCCTGAACATTTTCACAACTGTGAGATGTTGCCATCTTTAAAGTAGCACTTTGTAACCTACCGTTTTCGTATGCATTATAGTATCATCCTTCTAAAACTCTATTGTCAGGACAGTAGAATTGTGTGTGAGGAAACAGATGCCCCAATCCATCCTCCACACTGCATCCCTGCTCTTCCTTTTCCCCACCTTCCTCCTGAGATTGTGCCTGTAAAGCCGGTTGTCCCATTGTCATCCATGGGCTGTTAGTTTGTTCTTTACAAACCTATATCCGGGAGGCCAAATTCAGCAAAGCATACCCAAGAGGGATTACTGCTGCTCTGGCTTCACAAAAAGTTTGTTTCATTTGTTTTATCTTTTCATTCAAGTGTGCTGGATCAGACCCCTGCTGCTCCTCAGCCTTATCTGCTACCATGTCTGTCACGGATTTTCAGGCAGTGCAGGAAAAAATAAGGGCGGGGGTGGGGTGGGGGGGGCTTACAGTTGGCGGCCTTCTTACCATCCTCATCACATATACAGACAGATTGTCTTTCCAGTGAGCTATCTAAGCTCCTTCCCACTTACACTTTCTCACATGGTGACCTATGGAAATATACCATATGGATGTATCTTTATATGCATTTAAACATAATAATTAGCCTTTAGCACTCCAAAGTGTTGAAGCTTTATAATTCATTACTCTTTAGATAAGTGGAAAAGAGTAGTGAACTTGGGTTGAGGATAGAAGTCTGAATTTCTTTCTGTTCCTGCCAGGAACTGGCTGCCATCTATGTGATTTGGGGGCAGTATCTTCATGCTGCCTCCAAGTTTTCCATATATAAAGTTAAAGAGAGGAACTCAATGGTTTGAGAGATGTGGCAAGAGTGTTACTTCCTACCTCCAAGCCCATAGAAGCCAATCTAATATCAGGAACTTTATATATTTACTAACTGCTTTGGTTTGGAAGTTTGCATCCCCCAAAATATATATGTCAAAACCGTAACTCCCAATATGATGGTATTAGAAGGTGGACCCTTTGGGAGGTGATTAGGGTTCTGCCTTCATGAATGGGGTCATTGCCCTTATAAAAGATACCCCAGAGAGCTCTCACCTCATCTGTGCTGTGAGGACACAGTGAGAAGATAGCCATCTGTGAGCCTGAAGAACTGTGAGAAATCAATGCTGTTTAAGCCACTCACATTATGGTATTTTTGTTATGGCAGCCCAATGGACTAAAACACCCTATAGTGTTTTAGGCTAAGTCTTGAAGAATTGAAGAAGTGGTCTCTTAACTAGACCTTGAATATTAAGTCAGAATCATATAGGTACAGGTGAATGTAAGGCATTCCAGTTGATGTCCAGAGATAGGATAGAACAGCATAGTCATTTATTCACTCGTCCAGAGTGTCCACTCTCACAGTCACTATTCTGGGGTCTGGGGATTCAGCAGTGAACAAGACAAACAAAAATCATTAAGTTATCATGGAGTTTGCATTCTAGTTGGGAGAAAACTTGCAGTTCCTTTCATCTGAAGGAGAGAATGAATTCAAGAGAACAGTGGTAGTTGTGTCTGAAATTATACTGCGTTGGACAATTGGAAGGTGTTCCATTCCAGCCTAAGTTTGAGTTTCATGGTAATGCATTGGTGCTATTCCTTTTTAAATTTTTTTTAATGTTTATTTATTTTTGACAGAGACAGAGTGCAAGTGGGAGGGGCAGAGAGAGAGAGAGACAAAATCTGAAGCAGGCTCCAGGCTCTGAGCCATCAGCACAGAGCCTGATATGGGCCTCGAACCCACAAACTGTGAGATCATGATCACAGCCAAAGTCGGATGCTTAACCAACTGAGCCACCCAGGTGTGCCCCACATTGGTGCTATTCTTAAAACCTGCTGCTGGGCCATGGGGATCAATAGAACCTTTCCTAACCAGAGTAACAATGCAGGAAAAAACAAGCCTTATGACCTCTTGAAGGTGATCACAGACAATAGAGCTGTAGATGTGGGTTGGCTAAAGGAGAAGAGAAAGCCATCCATCCATGGTGGAAATATCTCAGGCTTTGGAGTCAGATTGATACTTCCTAGTTGTGGGACTCCAGAGGAGTTATTCAATTTGCGTGAGTGTTGGTTTCTTCTTTCATCAAATAAAACCCAATTTATATGCTTACTGTGAGGATTAACTTACAGGATTGCTCTACTCAAATCTAGCAAAGTGCCCAGTGCTTAACTGCTTAATAAATGGTAATAGGGTATTTTAGGGCCAGCTTCTCTTAGGTGGGTTAAGAGCTTAGATGAGAACTTGGCAGAAGGGAGAACCTTGGCAGATGTTGCTGAAGAAGGATATCAACAAAGAATTATACTAAGCAACAAAAGAGGAGTCCTCCTCCCTAAGCTGAGAAGCCTTGGGGGCTGCACCTTGCTTTGCTGAAGAGAAGAAATGAGAGAAAAGAAGTGGTCTGCTAAAGTATGACAGACACAGAATTTAGATCACAAGTATATCTTGTTAAATATTTCCATTGTGAGCTATGAAAACTTTAACTGAAACATCTGCCAGCAGATCACATTCTCTTTATGAAAAGTCTATTCATTCATGAAATGTGATCCTCTCCTCACTGGAAACCTGTGAGAAAAGCAGAGATAGATGATAGAATCTCTCCTACAAATTAAGAAACAGAGAACCAAAGAATAGTTTCACATTTCAGGCCATCCAGTAAAACATGGTAGGACCAACAATATAAATCTTCTGATTTGGATTCCAAAATTCCTTCTTCTAGATCCATGCACATTTTTGCTGAGAAGCACTGTCCAATGAGGAATAAGAATCCTTTATGCCATTTTATTAAAACAAACAATTAAGTAGAGAATATGAAAAGCAGAAGCTATAAAGAATGGGCTCATAGATGCCATGACATGGAAGATTTCGAATAGAGCCAGCTTCAAATTCTGGCTATATTACTAGTTGCATGAAGTAGATAGGAATCTTATAAATTTGCAGTGAGCTATGATAATTATGTGTGTGCAGTCATTGAGCTCTGTGCATGGCCTGTAAGTATTAATATATGAAAGGTACAAATAACTCTGCTAAAGTTTCATCCAATGAGTTGTATTGTACACTACTCCCCTCTACCTCCCAAAGCCATACAGTCAGCATTGGTTTGGCCAAGCCAGTGATAGATGGCTCAGAACTTTTAGGGCAACTTGCTCAAATGCTAGACAGCAGTAATTAGGAATGGCCTTCTTACATTGAGTTTAAATGTGCTAGTGGTCAAATGTGCTCACTGTTCTATGGAAAATAGGCTCTATATACTATTTCAACATATGATATTTCCTTTGAATTTCAGTTCTTAATATATTCAAAATATATATCGTATTGTACCTAATCTTCTTTAAACTTAACATTTCAAGGTTCTTCAACTGGTTTATTAAGTAACATAATCTTCAGATGGTTTTCTACGTCTGTGACTCATTGTTAGCACAACTCTTTTGAAAAATAAAAACTGAGGCACCTGGGTGGCTCCGCCAGTTAAATGTCCAGTTCTTGGTTTCAGCTCAGATCGTGATCTCACAGCTTGAGGGATTGAGCCCTGTGTCGGGCTCTGTTGTGACGGTATGGAGCCTGTTTGGGATTCTCTCTCTCCTCTCTCTGCCTTCCCTTCACATGTGCATGTGCTTGCTCTCTCCCAAAGTAAGTATTTTGGAAAAATAAAAACCGGTTTGCTTGTTTAATCAATCCCACCAGTTCTATTGCCAATAGCAACATACATGTTTCTCTTCTAGCCATACTTCTTAAATACAATTATCTTTGTTTTCTCTCTCCCACATTGTTTTCTTTCTCTCCCTTCTTCTCTCTCTGTCTCTATCTCAACTTAATCATGTGTGCTCTTGCACCTCTGTGAGTCACACTCTTCCTTGAGCCATTTTGTTCATGCAGTTGAATGAATTTGCTATGTATAACATCTGTACTTGGTCCTAAACCTTACAAATATTTCATCCTTTCAGAGGTTATATCAATGGGTACAAAGGTCATATCTTTCATTTTTATCCTTGCTACATGTCTGAGTTTTAATCATCCTTTACTACTTAAAAGCCTTCTCAATTTTATTCTTTGCCGTTTGGTATTGAGAAGTAATTTCCTTTCCCAATTCTAAAGATCTCGGAATTAATGAATTCTCTCTGCTCCCTTCCATTTTCACTTACAAGCTGGGCAACAGTTTTCTGAAACCATCTTTTTATTAATACGTTGCCAGATGGATCCAGAAGTACTAAATTCTCTTTCATGGCTGTTTTCTCTTAGACTCACAAGTTCATAAGATACATGATTTTTTTTCCTCCAAGTTACCACAGATATTTTTTTTTACCAAGTGCTTTGCCTCTGCAAAATAGAAAATAAGATCTTTCCAACTTCTGATCCGTTTTCTTAGCACCTGTCAGACAATTACCCCTACTTCAGAGTTTTGCTGCAAGAGTATCTGGTTTCTAGATGCCTTTACTACATTAGTCAGGAGAGGGAAGGTTGTGCTTCAGCAGTCAGCAAAGTCAAACTCTCAGCAATTAAGCCAAATAAAATATTTTCACTCATGCCA
Source organism: Prionailurus bengalensis (assembly GCF_016509475.1). NCBI lineage: Eukaryota > Metazoa > Chordata > Mammalia > Carnivora > Felidae > Prionailurus > Prionailurus bengalensis. The sequence goes on along the minus strand of NC_057359.1, from coordinate 77,659,535 downwards.
CGTCCATGTCTCCTGAGGGATCAGCTCCATGTCACCCTCAATCCAGGGTCTAGCATGATGGAGGAACTGCCACCTGGATTTTGCCCAGCTAAAAGCTGCTGGCTAGAAGATGCACAAATCACTTGCATTCAAATTCTGTTGGCCAAACAGGCATATGAAAAGATGCTTAACGTTGCTCTTCATCAGGGAAATAGAAATCAAAACCACACTCAGATATCACCTCACGCCAGTCAGAGTGGCCAAAATGAACAAATCAGGAGACTATAGATGCTGGATAGGATGTGGAGAAACGGGAACCCTCTTGCACTGTTGGTGGGAATGCAAACTGGTGCAGCCACTCTGGAAAACAGTGTGGAGGTTCCTCAAAAAATTAAAAATAGACCTACCCTATGACCCAGCAGTAGCACTGCTAGGAATTTACCCAAGGGATACAGGAGTACTGATGCATAGGGGCACTTATACCCCAACGTTTATAGCAGCACTCTCAACAATAGCCAAATTATTGAAAGAGCCTAAATGTCCATCAACTGATGAATGGATAAAGAAATTGTGGTTTATATACACAATGGAGTACTACGTGGCAATGAGAAAGAATGAAATATGGCCCTTTGTAGCAGCGTGGATGGAACTGGAGAGTGTTATGCTAAGTGAAATAAGCCATACAGAGAAAGACAGATACCATATGTTTTCACTCTTATGTGGATTCTGAAAAACTTAACAGGAACCCATGGGGGAGGGGAAGGAAAGAAAAAAAAAAAGAGGTTAGAGTGGGAGAGAGCCAAAGCATAAGAGACTCTTAAAAACTGAGAACAAACTGAAGGCTGATGGGGGGTGGAGGGAAGGGAGGGTGGGTGATGGGTATTGAAGAGGGCATCTTTTGGGATGAGCACTGGATGTTGTATGGAAACCAATTTGACAATAAATTTCATATATTAAAAAAAAATTCTGTTGGCCAAACCAAGTCAGATGACCATGGACAACTTCAAAGTTGGGTAGAAGCAGGGGCGCCTGGGTGGCACAGTCGGTTAAGCATCCGACTTCAGCCAGGTCACGATCTCGCGGTCCGTGAGTTCGAGCCCCGCGTCGGGCTCTGGGCTGATGGCTCAGAGCCTGGAGCCTGTTTCCGATTCTGTGTCTCCCTCTCTCTCTGCCCCTCGCCCATTCATGCTCTGTCTCTCTCTGTCCCAAAAATAAATAAAAAACGTTGAAAAAAAATTTTTTTTTAAAAAAAGTTGGGTAGAAGCAAAAGAACCCTAATGCAAAATGAGGAGAGGCAAGAAAGGGAAGATAGCAATCAAGAGACTTTGGTATCCTGCAAGGGATGGGGTGGAAATACTTCATAAAGGAGGAGAATGCCATCGGCAACAACCAACATGAGTGAGAAGTAAAGATGAGGACTTGTAGATAAGATGGTGACATGATTGGTAATATTTGAGGAATAAGATTCTATGCCAGGAACACTGAGGGACAGCGATCAACTCACCCTCATTAATACAAGTTTAAATTTACCTGAATTGCCTGAAAGTTTGCCTACACCCACAATGAACATTTCTATAGACTCGGGATTGCAATGAGTGGAAATCAGTCTTTTAATTTTCAAATAGACTCAGATCCCTACTGAAAATCAGTAAGTTCCATATTTTTCATTCAGAGCTTTTTCAGTCCACCTGGATTGTGGAGGAAATTTGGAGGCCCACACAGCTCAAAAAAAAGGTTCAGCTTTCTTAGCAGAAGTCAACAACTGCCGGTTACTATCACTACCACACAGAGTCTTGTAAGAATAAAGAGACTCGGCCCCACAAATGATGTCGGTCAACTGCTGATCCAGTTTCCTGACCAGGTTCTTAGACTTTCAAGGACGGCCCATTCTATTGCTTTAGTGCTAAAACCAACTGTGGGTACTCCTCACTAGAGTTCTTAGATTGTACATCTTGGTATCTGCTTCTTTCACTCCCATATGCAGCCATGCCTTGGAAGACTGTCCTTCTCAATAATCATGTCATATTTAGGGGTGCCTGGGTGGCTCAGTTGGTGAAGCATCAGACTTCAGCTCAGGTCATGATGTCACAGTTCATGAGTTCAAGGCCCAAGTCAGGTTCTGTGCTGACAGCTTAGAGCCTAGAGCCTGCTTTGGATTCTGTGTCTCCTTCTCTCTCTGCCCCTCCCCACTCGTGCTCTGTCTCTCCCTCAAAAATAAACATTAAAACCATTTTAAAAAATGATGTCATATTTGGCTTATGTTTTCGTCCCATGCAGACTAAGAACTATTTTCCCTTTTTCCTGGGGGGTCCACACCACCAAGACTTGTGATGTATGACCTTCCCAATGCTTAAAATCCTAACAGTCCTATTTTATCCCCTTTCTCAGATAATGGGCATCCACACATAGCTTTCTAGAGGCTGTTGACACCTTTCTAAGATCTTGTATGTGGGGAGATTGGGAGAATGCTGCTTTCATGAACTCAAAATGAATCTATTTCCATAGATATGACCATGTTGACTTTCTGTCACAGCCCTCTCATAGGTAAAGGCAAGCAAAACAAAACAGAAACCGATCAATAAACAAGCAAAACCTACATAATCGTTGTCTCCCGCAGAGCCTCCCATTAATTGTTCAGAGTAATTGTTCAGAGGATTCTTTATCAGTAACCATTTTATATTTTATAATTAATGTTTTAAAATGTAATGTTTTAGTAATAGAGAAGTAAGCTTAAATATCCAGATGCACCTGGCAATAAATGTTTGTTGAATGAATCCATGAATGCTATGCATCCAGTATTACAGACTGTTTATAGCTCTAAACAGCATCATCAATGCACCAGAAACACGTAGAAATACCTGAATTACCTGGGAGCATAACAGCAGCTGCTATATCAGCAGTTATTTTGCCAGTTGTTTAGAGGCTGCGAAAATTAGCACAAATTGGCAGAAACACTAGCAATATATCTAGGAGCCATTTTTGCCTAGAATAAAGGTGATTTCTTTAGATAAAACACTGTCTGCAGGATCACAGAGGATGAGAGGCACACTGAGCAGAGATCAGCATCAAATAAGTACCAAGAACAAAAAGCTCTGTAGGAGAACTCCGCACAACGTACTGCTAAGTGGACTGTGACTAAGCTCTAATATCACACAGGCAAATATGTAATTTGCTTACCTATGATGACGGGGTGTGTAAGTATTGAGGCGATTTAAGAAAAAATTGAAAGGCTACCCAGACTGATGGGTAAGTGTACATGCATATATTCAACAGGATCAAACACATGGAATTTATTGTGGATTAGACACTGAACTAGATTCTCATCGCACGGGAGTGGACCTGTCAGAACCCAGCCCTCTCGAAACACACAACTCTGAATTTAGTACACGCTTCATAAGAAATTCCCTTGAGGAAAGCTAGAAGGGAAAGAAAAATCAGGATGACTTTGGTGATGAAAGACTATACTTTCAGCCCCAAAGCATGGGTCAAAAGTCACCCCAAATTTGTCAACACCAATTCACCTCCTTTATTCACAGCCTTCTCACCCCTGTTGCACAGGTGCACACATAGCTTCATGCATTCATTTTTGGTGACAGATGGACACCCTTGTGCCCATTCCCTGCTGGATCTTGTCTCCTTTTTCCTCCTCCCTTCCCAAGTTAGTTATCTTAGCTCACCAAGTCTCCCTGTGGCACTTTTAATCTAATCTTCTTTGTAACGCTGAGGTGAGGGTCATTTATAGATATTTTTCATAAAAACAATATTTCAGAGAAAATGAAAACCAGAACCTTGGTGGTCGGTCAAAAAGCGCATCAGGGCAATCTCCGAGGTTTGTCTCCCTCCACTGTTCAACCAAGGAATCAGCAAGACATTTATTTCTCTGCTTGCTTAGTCCCAGATGCATTGACCGGTGCCTGATCACCTCTTTAAATAGGGCAAAACCGGAGAGAAGGGGTGAGAAGGAGAAGGGCACTACTGTTTGGATCTGTCACTTTCGGATAACCCTAATGCTGCTGTCGCTGATGCAAAATTCAACTCTAAAGAGCTGACAACATGCATTTTGCTTTCACAAACTCTCTCAGCCTTTAATGGAACCTTTCCCCTTGGTAACAATCTCAGAATCTATCCGGGGGGGATGACTGGCTAAGGATGAGGAAGGCAGAGTTAGCTGAAGCCAGGTCTCCCCATTCAGACTCTGTCACCCTCTGGGCGTGTGGCTTGCCTGCCTTTGGGAGGTCACAGTCACTACCTAAATGTCAGTGTCTTCACCTTTCAAAGGAGAGAGGAATCTGCAAATGACAAGTCGAACAGAGTAATAAAATTTAGGAATTGGAAGTGAATTTAAACATCATGTAGCCTGACTTCCTCGCCGTCTTACAGGCAAACTAATGCAAAGAGTGTCACAAACCTGCTGCTCCTTAGAATCTCTTGGGAAGCTTTTTATGAAAGTACCATGCCCAAGCCCAGTTTACGGCAATTCCCATTTAAATGGTCTGGGACAAGGCTCATATGGGTCTTTTTAAAGGCTCCCTAAGTGATGCTGAAGTGCAACCCAAGAGCAAAACAACACAGAGAATGACAACACAAAAGCACGGGCCTATAGAGAAGGGACACGCTGCTCAATTCTGCTAAAGGAGCTCCTGAAGAACAGAACTGGGATAGGAATGCACATTTAACATTCTAATACAATGCTGTTTCTTTATCTTCAATGGGCAGACGACCCACTCTGTCCACCTGGGTGCAGTTTCTCCCTCCATTCAGCTACCAGAGCAGTTGTCACTTCAAGTGATTTATTTGCATCCTTTATATAGACTCTGAAGAATGTTACCTTCTCAAGAGTGGAGACCACATGTACATCAGTCTATACTTTCCCTCTTGCTAGGGACTGTGCTACTGGGTAGTGCACAAAGAAGTACATGCTGAACACTAGATTTCACCAATCCCTTTCTTCCAACCCACTTCCATACATCTCGTACCTTCTTCCTGACCTTCTTTACCCCAAGCTGTCTTGTCTTCTGCATACTTCCCCCACATTCCTTTTTCCCCCTCATTGCTTTAATGTTTCAGGCCTTAACATCTCTGTCAAACATTATTTCCTTTTTCTCGGGCGAAGGAACCTAACCCATTGAGCATACCCCCAAAGTACCAGCCACAATTACTAAAACAATTAGTACCTCTTGGGTATCTTGGGATTAGTTTCACTCTTCACTTATTCTTGGGATTGTGTTTAAAGGGCCATGAATGGATAAGCTCTTTTCTCCAAGGAAGCAAATGAAATTCCCCTGAGTCAGCCCCAAATCTGTTGTACATTCTGATATTTGCTTCTGTTCCATTATCCAATTACATTTTGCTCTTTGCTGTGAATATTACCTGTCTTCCACCTGCCATGCCATCTAACACGCACACCTGTCTTATAGTACACTGATTTGAAATACCTTTGCTCTTGTTATTTATCCAATACTTACTTTCCTTTTTTTTTTTTTTTTTTGTTAATGTCCTTCTTTCCCATATTTCAGGGGCAAGTAAAATTCTAGGTTGTTGTTTTTTTTTTTTAAGCCTTCCCTGGAGGCACCTGGGTGGCTCAGTGGGTTGAGTGTCCAACTTTGGCTCAGGTCATGATCTCCTGGTTTGTTCGTTAGAGCCCCATGTCAGGCTCTCTGCTGTCAGTGCAGAGCCTGCTTAAGATCTTCCATCTCCCCCTCTCTCTCTGCCCCTTCCCACCATGTGCGTGCTCTCTCTCTCAAAAATAAATAAGCATTAAAAAATTACAAAAAGACTTCTCTGACCTCCACCTCCCAAGCCTCTATTGATATCTGTCATCTCAACACAACTGATTCAAAATCATCTGTCTCATCAGGTGAGCACTTAACATAGTGTTAGTAAGAAACTATTTTTATTCTTTTCCCAACCAGAATGTAAGCTCGAGATATGAGATCTTTCTTCTGCTTCTTCTCTATCCCCAGTGTCTTCCCAATACAGTCCTGGGAAAATAATAACATGATTATCAGAAGCCAGAAGTACTGCACACTGACTCTGTTAGATTTTACTCTAAGCATCTTCTAAGATTGACAGGTTTAATCCTAACAACCGTAGGAGGTTATCCTCATATTACAGAGAAAATGATACACAGAGAAATCAACTAACTCAAGTTTACATGGCTAGTAAGTGGCAGAGACAATCTAACTTCAGAGCCCATGCTTTATATCACTGTGTAGTACAGTACTTACGTGCTCATTGTGTGGTTATGAAAAACAAAGAAGATGGTAATGTAAGTCGCTTAGTACAGGGCCTGGCACACAATTCCTCAGTCAAGGGTAGATACTGTTATTACATAGAACAGTCTGGGCTCTACTTCTTATTGTGTGGTCTTGCATAGATCACCGATAATCTCTGTTACCACAGGCTCCACACGTGGTGGAGTTGGACAGTCAGCAGGGGCATTCAAATGCATGGGAGTGTTATTTTCATATGAGGAGCATTTCTGGTTGCCATAATGACTGGGGTGCTACTCGCCTTGAGTGGGGGTGTGGTAGGGGAGGAAGCAAGGACGTTAAATACTGAGCTCTTTTCAGACCTGTACAACAGAGGTCATTCTTGCCCAAAACTCAAACAGCACTCCCAGTGAGTAACACTGGACCAAGTATTTTTAAGGTCCCTACAAAACTTTAAACACCACAGCTTTAATATTGGGCTTTTTGCTAAGAGCTGATTGCCTGTCAAAAGTTCCAACCTTTATCGCTTACTAAAAAATCAGCTCAGCACTACTCATCAACTAGCCAGTATTTAAAACACAGGGTTATGTATTTATAATTAATATGGATTAGATACTATTTTCCATGCAGCCTGGAAGACAAGTCAATTTGGAGAGCCACACAGCTGCTCAATAATGTAAATGATGCCTATTTAAAATAGTGTATTGCATTTCCTTTTTAAAGTGTGGGAAGTAGTTTGGCATAGTTGGAAAAGTACAGTCTGGAAGCAGGGAAACCATTTCCCAATTCTGACTCTATTAATTATGAACTGTGTCAACTTGGGCATATCATTTACCTTTGTGGGACACTGTTTTCCCAAATGGGAAATTAGAGCAACAGAGTTTGTGTTAAGGATGCTGTAAGAATTAAAGTGACTGTATTTGGAAAGGCTGGTACTTGTTGGTGGCTCCATAAATGGTATCTATAATCATTTCTACTATTTTCATCATGCAAAGGATATGTATTGGTTGTTCCTACTGTAATAAAATGGGAAATGCAATTTGGAATCTGGGCCTTGGAAGATAATTAAGTTTTGGTCTGGTGGATAAGTAGGCAACTTTGTGACCACAGAATGCAATGGCCCTAATGTGTGTTTTCATTCATTCCACAAGTATTTCTTGAGTTGCTGTTGCATACTACACACTGTAATAGGCATCTACAGATGAATGAAGATGAACTCCTAGAGTTGGCACTCTGGAGGATTTTGCCTTGTATCTCTATAAGAAGTTGTGACCACAGGCTGCATTTGCCAAACTTGCTTTTACAGCGTTCAGGAACATCATCCTAGACCTATTGAAATGTTTCTATTCATCAGCCTTATTGCTTTTGCAAAGAAAGTATGAATCCCCAAGTTCATTTAATCCAGGAATTTCACTTTCTGTAATATAGCACACAAGTGCACACGCACATGTGTGTAAGTTACCTATATGCCTCAATAGCATGAATATCAATAGGCACAGTACTAACTCGTGGTTGCCTTGATTTTTCTCATTATTAAATTTGTTTGTAAAGATCCTTGGTCTATTACCTGAAAAAAATGATTTAGTAGTAAAAAATGCTTAGGAAATGCAGGGCTTTGCTGGGTCTTTAATGTGCATCCAGATTCTCTAAGAGGCTGATACACTGTATTGAGCATTTCACAAATAAATTTGACCCGGGGAACCTCTTAATATTTTTCCTATTACATCTGATTTGATAACAAATGCCTGTAAAATCTTACATACCTATTACTCTTATCTCATGGCTTTCACTGACATATTTAGTGAACATTGTTTTGAACACATGGCTTATAAGATTATGTTTCTCTTCCTGGAAAAGTGAGAAATAATTTTAATTTTTATATCTGTGGATAGAGCAAACTAATTTTATTTTCAATTTAAGGATATCAGGAGACATTGCAGCCAGTATTAAATGTTTGAATTATTTCATTTAGGTCTCTTTTTTTCTCTGCCACAAAATACCAGTGATCTTTGAGTGACAGCTAACAAATGAACCTCATAAATTTGCACTCATCAAATAAGATTTGGGTGTCTATTATAATATATGTGCTATATAGTCTGCATTGAAGAAAGATAATTAAATTATGGCTCATGCCTCAAGGAGCTTATAGTCTAATAGAGATGACAGTTATGTTAATAGGCAATTATAATATAAGTAAATATTAGAAATAAGTCACAGAGAAGGAAGTGATTATCTGGTTGGGCAAATATCTGGAAAAAAAAGTGCTTATGACTAAGGCTGATGATTTATTGCAACCAAGTGGATACTGTTTAAACAAAATCCCTCTCTACTTAGAGTTTAGAAACAAAGAAACAAGAGAACATCATGAGGACAGTAGGTCAGGATACTTGAACTTCTCTTATCCACCTCAAAACTTTTCCAGGAGTGACTGGATGAAGACTTATTGCTTTATAGAACCTATGAGAGCCATTGTACTTTGAGGAAAGACCGTGACCACCTAAAATAAGAAATACCTACAGTTTTTAAAAAAAATTTTAATGTTTATTTTTGAGAAAGAGAAAGAGAGAGAGCATGAGCAGGGGAGGGGTGGAGAGAGAGGGAGACCAGAATCCGGAGCAGGTTCCAGGCTCCAAGCTGTCAGCACAGAGCCCAACATGGGGCTCGAACCCACAAACAGTGAGATCATGACCTGAGCCGAAGCCAGATGCTCAATTGACTGAGCCACCCAGGTGCCCCACCTACAAACACACTTTGAATTCCACCTCAAGAGAGGTGGATAACGTATCTTCACTCTAAATTACCACCCCACCTGATAACTGTCAAAACCATTTTCCCCACCGTACCCCCTAACAATGCTTCCCTTAGTTAAACCCAATTTGTGGAAAACATATCCCTGGAAAACATTGATGCTATCGGTAATAATAGTAGTTCTTCATTACATTTTGCAATGTCCTGTATTCCAGTATTTAATTTGAACCTAAATCCTGCTTGTTGGTTTCTATAATCTACATTGTATAATTAAGAGTACTAAGGCTCAGTGATATCAAATAAGTAACTTCATGTCACACAATAGCACGAATGCTACAAATCAGTGGCACAAATGCACAGTTGCCAGTCATTTGACGTAAGTTAGATATTTGGGGTTTTTTTAAACCAAATTTTTTGAAGCCTATCTGTCTAAATACTGAGCTACCAAGAAAGCCTCCTAAGTATAAATTTTGACTTAGGGACATTATTATTTGTGAATTAGAGTTACCTTCTCAAGTTATGCAGAAGGTGACATCAAAACTATTCTTAAACAAAACATCAGCCTAATAGACCCATTAGAATTTATATACTGTTATAATTGAAAATAATAATAATCTTCAAAGTTATATAACTCAACTGACTGGATCATGAGTTCTGAATGTTAACATGAAACAGATTCTTGAGATCTTACTCAAGGTTGTGTGAAATTGTCACCCAATTAACTATAATTCCACTTTCTCACTCAGAAAAGCACACTGGAGTTTGAGTGACAATATAATGCATAAACTTAAATCTGCACGATCATAAAAAGTAAGCTATTGCAACCTTTTATACCTTAACCATTATTTTTAAGACTAATTTTAATATTCTTCAAGACAGACAAAGTCTCACCAGAGTGCCACAATACTATGATTTAGACTGTTGATTTATCCATTTATCACATAACATTTGTGGAGTTTTTTGCCTTTATAAAGTCATTGTTTTAAATTTTTTTAATGTTTATGTGTTTATTTTGAGAGAGAACAAGCATGTGCATGGGCAAACAGTGAGCCAGGTAGGGGCAGGGAGACAGAGAATTCCAAGCAGGCTCCATGCTGAGCCCAACGTGGGGCTCAACCTCATGAACTGCAAGACCACGACCTGAGCCACAATCAAGAGTCAGACGCTTAACCAACTGAGCCACCAGGCCCCTATAAAGTCTTATTTTAAAAGTACATTCAGATATCAACATAGTTATTTAATCCTTGGCTCTCAATCTTATTTAAAACTCACCAGCGTCTCCCCTGCTCACCCTCTGTCTCTCTCAAAAATAAAATAAACATTAAAAAAAATTTGCACCAAAATATCTGATAATTATAATAATAAAATGACTAGATAACTAGTATTGCTTTAGTGTTTTATAATTTACCAAGTACTTTCACACCTGTTGTACTTGATCCTCAATAATTCTGTAATGTGCTCAGCAATTCCCATTTTACAGATGAAGCTGAGATTCATAAAGGATATGTTGGAGATATGAAAAATTATGCTTATTGACACTCTTATCATTCTAAGGTTCGTATGCCTGTAAAAGAGAAAAACTTAGGAACATACAAATCCAGGGAGAATTACCTCAGCCACCAAACCTGGGATTCTTAATTCCAATTGGTTTGTTCTGCATCAATACAGTTAATTAATATACAACTCCAAATTAGCTTTCGCAGGCAGGGAAATGTCAGCGGGTTTCTTCTTGTCCTCCTGCTAAGTGGAGGACATTAAATCATTATTACACATAATAGTTCCTAATTTGCAGGTGGAAATATTAGCTCCCAAATGCATAAAAATCATTCTGAGCCTGAAGGTCAACAGTTGCATATCAGATTGTTTTGGTTTCCTGCTGGTCACTTTACAACATGGTTTAATGGTTACCATAGTATCTTTCTTCCATAGTGAATTGTGACCTGAACTTTAACTTTTCATTTTTGCTTAACTATGAGGTAGCTAGGAAACCAGATTATCAACTGCATTTTTCTAACATAGGAAAAGAATCCCAAAAAGGTTAAATGACTCACCAAAGGTCACGCAGAAAATTTGACTGCTCTGTGGACCTTCCAGATTGGTGCAGGCTTTGGAAGGAACTGATCCACGTATATCTTCTTGCTTATCTAAGTGTCTCTTCTCTGCCCTTATAATTCTACATCCCATGACATTCAAGAAGACAGTGGAAAATGCATGGCTTTACCAGCAGCAAACATACCCTGTAAATAAGACTGCCATTAGTGGGGGACTCACTATTGCAGTATTTTATCTGCTGGATGGCCAATTCATTAAAACAGATATCTAGTGTTTTAATCACTCTGCCAAACCACCATCTGTTTTCATCCCTGCCTCTCCCAATCCTAAACATCCCCCATACCTTCTGCCATGGTCCCAATCAGATTTTGGTATAGGAATGGACAGCTTGCAAGTGGAATGTCAGGGGCCCATACAATAATTCATCTTTTGGGCATGACAGAACAAGCTGTTGGATGCTGTGAATATGCATAGCAGGTCTTGCTGGGCAAAATCCTAGATCTGAAAGGAGAATGGCTCCCACTTGGTGGAAACAAATGCTTTCTTCCTCTCCTCACTCGACTCAAAATGCTTACCAATCCCTAGAGAAAGCCTAAGAAATATTTCAGAGCCCAGGAATAAGCCTCTTCGATGAAGGGGTTGTGAATTCCAATACTTAGGAGATGAATCGAGATCAAATGTGTCATTTATTATTAGAAATAGGACTATCATTTAATAGATTCTTACTATGAGTTAAGACAATGTTAATAAGCACTTTAAATAATCTCATTTTAATTCTTAAACTTTCTGGGTAGTAGGTTATATTCCCATTTCATAGATGGATCAACTAAATGAGACTCTGGCTATTAAATGACAGAATGGTCACAGCTATTAAATGACAGAATCTGCATTTGAACTTGTGTTTCTTTGACATTAAATCCTCTACCCTCAATGACTATATTACCTGTCCCCCTGTCAAGTTTCATAATGCCATGGAGATATTAACAATGGGCTGCTTTCAGTGATAATTTTATGTTATATGCTATGGCTTACAATATGATTGCCTTTTTTATTTTCACTGTAACTGTTAACAAAAACAAACTCTAGTTCAGAAGGTTAAGTTATTTTGTATAAAATTATTCAGCAGAATCTCAGTAGGATAGGTCTTTTGGTGTCCCAGCCCAAAGCTTTTTCTAAGCAAAGTTTAGCCATGAATACACGTCCAGGCCCTTGATAAACTGGACAATTTTTTTTTTCCAAATTAGGAATGAGCCTCAGCCTTGCCACCTCCCCACTTTTCTAATCTGCAGAGGCCAGGTGCACATATTCATGTCCAGCAGTGTCCTGGAGCTATCTCATAATGGTCCAGCATTCTGGGTTCTATAAAGTCAAATTGGTAGACCAGGCAGGTCCAGCCACATAATTTGCAGGCTCCAAAGCAAAATAAAAATGCATGGTACCTTGTTTCAAAATTATTGAGAATGCCAATTCAGCAACTATGGAGCATTAAAGCATGGGAGCCTTCTGAGTGTGGGATACTGGGCACCTGCACAGGTCACATGCCCATGAAGCTGGCTCTGTCTAAATCTACAAGAGAGGTCCTGTTTTCCTCCACCTTATTCCTCTCATATTACCCAGAGTAGAAAGAATGTTAGAGTAAGAGCCTCTAGTCCTTGGTCTTGGTTTAGGGTGTATGGTTAACTAGCTTTTTAATTTCAAGTTTGTCATTTAACCTCTGGTGCTAGGAGTCCTCACAATCTGTAAAGTCCACCCAAACCGTCCCAGCCTATAATGCGTAGGCCTTCCAATTGCCTCCCTTGCTCTACCTCATTTATCTTTTCAATTTCCCTTAGTGCTGAAGCAAATCTGAAACTTAGTTGGCCTCCGTAATACTGTACCACAATCAACCATGGTTTTCACTTTTCCCAGCCTCATCACATGCTGGGGAGTCACTTCTCCCACTGCAGTTACCAGGTCACCATAGCTCACGCCACATCTTCTCATCAGCTCAGATGCCTACCCTGGACCATTTGAAGAAAGTTATTTTAAGATTGTTAAAGAGACAAAAAAAAAAAAAGTTCCTGTTTGTCTATTCTAACAACTCCATGATAGTGAGGGGAAATAGCAGGAGATTTTCCCCTAAGGGACAGATTTGTTAAAATCATGTATTTCTTAGTTTTTTTTTTTTTTAAACAAAGGTTTCTGTATCATGAAGATAAGCAAAGCCATACTAAAATTGCTTATTTAGGTACACTTCAGAATAAAAGTGTTTCTTCAAACCGTAACCTCTATCTTGTGAAAAATTACAGTGATACCAACCTAACCTATCTTTCCTCTATCTCCAGTTTTCCTCCACTTGTCCTCTCTACCAAAAATAAATAAATGTATTCTGCTTTTATCTCACTCCCATTCCTGAGTCCAGACTGAATTTCTTTCCTTTTTACTTTAAAACTCTCTCTGAGTCATCTTCAGATCCCTCAGTCCCCCAACCTCTATCACCACCACTGCCGTCATCTCCTACCAATGACTTTCAAAAACGTTTCTCCCTACCTTAAGGAGTATATTTCTATAGCTCTGCATTCAAAAGTCCTTGCTTTTTGTTTGAGCTAGATTTGGGAATTTTATAAAATGTACTCCTTCAAAGAAGAGCTCAGATTCCTGCTTTCTGACTAAACTTCCCTGACTTCTATCCATCCAAACTGATGTGATGTTTTGCTTTGCACGGCCCTTTCAGAATATTTATCACTTCTTAAGGTTGGTTAAAAGTATGTATGCACATGCCTCATCATCCCATCTGGCTTGTAGGCAACATGAGGACAAGAAAGCATGTCTTGATTAGATTGGAGTCGTGGTGAGTGTTTGTTGAGTGAATGACTGTGAACTGTTATCAGAGAGACAAGTTAAAACAGGAACAAGTGGAATAGACTCTTATCTCAGCTGACCTCTCCCCCTTGATGTTCCTTGTTCATGTATCTCAACTTCTGAGTCTATCAAAAGCCAAGTGAAGAGGCTGTTTCTCTGAGATCATTCGTCTGTCCTGTTAATTTGTGTTAAGTGGTACTATATCAGAGCCAAGCTTTTAAGTCCATTAAAAGTCTTACAGCTTCTCTCAAAGTTGAGAACACTATTAAAGACAACATCAATCCTGTAGCTCTGCTCTACACTCAGGACAAGCTGATGCTTTCAGTCCAGGTCTCAAGATTAGCTTCAGGACCTCCAGAATAACCCTATGGAATGACAGCAGGCTGTGGAGTGTCACTTCTTCTGAGATAAGAAACAGGCTGTCCTAAACTCAAGAATCCCTCATAAAGATATCAGCTGGAGAAGAAATAAACATGCTGGTGATGAGGCATGTGCATGCTATTATCCTCAAATGCCCTCATCTCTCAAGCTTTATAATGCACTTTTTTAAAACTCTTTTTAAAAACAACAAATTTGACAGGCCAGACACAGCTCACTAACCTGGGAGATTTGTTTTAAAAATACTGATTTCCACATACCATCTGTAGAGAATTTCCGGGGTGAGGCTCAAAATTGTGTATTTTTAAAAGTTCCCTATGTGATTTTTATTTGTAGCTAGGGCTTAGAACTTCTGGAAGCCTATTGCAGACTGCAAAGCAATTTAACGTCAGCTATTATTTCATTTGGTGTTTACAGAAATAGCTAGGAATAGTATTCCCATTTTAGGAATGAGAAACCAAAGCTTGGAGAGATCTGATGACTTAACCTAGCATGAGTCCTAACTTTGGTCTTCAGTTAGAACATAAGCTCAGGTCATCTGAATCCCAGTCCAAGGCCTGCCCACTGTTCGCTTTGAGATCTTACAACTGTAGTTACCAGCAAATTATCATGAACTAATTTATCACACTGAGATAAAAAGGATGAGAAACTAGGGTAGTACATTTTCAACAGAAGAAGAACCACACGAGCAAGAAAAGTTTATATGATGGGGAAGCCCTTATTTATTTTTTTAATTTTTTTTTACTGTTTATTTTTGAGAGAGAAAGAGACAGACAGACAGTGAGCAGGAGAAGGGCAGAAAGAGAGAAAGACACACACGCAGAATCTGAAGCAGGCTTCAGGCTCTGAGTTGCCAGCACAGAGCCCAATGTGGGGCTCGAACTCGTGAGCCATGTAATCATGACCTGAGCTGAGGCTGGACGCTTAACCAACTAAACCACCCAGTTCCCCTGGTGGGGAAGCCTTCTTCTATTTCCATTTTTTCTATTTTTTTTCTTTCTTGTCTCCATCACAGCTTTTCTTCTTTCTTCCCAGGCAATGACTTAGAACCATTACCAATACGAAAAAATGTTAGATCGCACAGTTTCAATTAAAAAAAAAAAGGAGAGGATGGGAATGAATTGTGCACACATGTGCCAAGGTTCTGAACTATTACTGCTATGTGGAGGGTTGCCCCTCTTCTCATGTTTTTTGCCCCTGTCTTTCTAAAAATAAGATCCTTCTCCAAAGATAGAAATAAGTGCTGATTTGATCAGTTGGAGTGCAGGCCTTCTACGGGGCCATATTTTATAATTGTGTGGGTTTACTCTGCCCCAAAGATTAACACCTGTGTGCATCTTTTGTCTCTTCTTAATAAGACTTACATGTGCAAATGTATTTGGAACTTCAGTGTATGGGAGGCATGTCAGATAAGTGAAGAAAGGAGAGACTATTTTCAGGGCACCTGGAAGGCTTAGTTAAGTGTCCAATTTCAGCTCAGGTCATGATCTCACAGTTTGTGGATTCAATACCCGCATTGGGCTCTGTGCTGACAGCTCAGAGCCTGGAGCCTGCTTCAGATTCTATGTCTCCCTCTCTCTCTGTCCTTCCTCTGCTCATGCACGTGCGCTCTCTCTCTCTCTCTCTCTCTCTCTCTCTCTCAAAAATGAGAGAAATTAATAAACATTATTTTTTTTGAAAAAAAAGAGACTTTTCAGTTAAGCTAATAAAATGTTTATTCATATAGAAAATGATAAAATTGGACAACTCTGTCACTTTGTATACATTATAATGAGAAAGGAAAAGATTTATTTAAAAAGTCCAGAATCTAGGGGCACCTGGGGGGCTCAGTTAGTTAAGTGTCTGACTTC
Organism: Prionailurus bengalensis; assembly: GCF_016509475.1. Taxonomy (NCBI): domain Eukaryota; kingdom Metazoa; phylum Chordata; class Mammalia; order Carnivora; family Felidae; genus Prionailurus; species Prionailurus bengalensis. The sequence continues at coordinate 77,643,475 of NC_057359.1, read as the reverse complement.
AGCTCAAGTCATGATCTCATGGCTCATGGGTTCAAGCCACAAGTCAGGCTCTGTGCTGACAGCTCAGAGCCTGGAACCTGCTTCGGATTCTGTGTCCTCCTCTCTCTGCCCCTTCCCCACCTGCACTTTGTCTCTCTTTCTCACAAGAATAAACAAATATTTTAAAAAATGTAAAAAGTCCAGAATCTAGCTATTTATCTGCAATTTGGCCAATAGCATCCTCACTAGTCCCCGTAACGTTACCTTGACCCCAGTGTCTCATTTCAACACTGCAATCTTAGCGATACTTCTAAAAAATAATTCAGAACCCAATAGCTTAAAATCGTTAATGCTTACCAAGCTCATTAGCAGTGTAATCCAAAATCCTTAATATGGCTCATTAAGATGTTTCATGATTCTACCACAGACTACTTGCCTGACCTCAACTGGTAAGTTTCCATTTTCCATCAGTCAAACTACTGCAGATGCACTGGCATCCTTGCTCTTTCTCAAATAGGCTAAGTTTGTTCTTGCCTCAGAGCCTTTGCACCTATCCTTCCTTATCCTAGAATATTCTGCTTATAGACATCTATATGATTTTTTCTTCATTTTCTGAAGGTATTTGATCAAATTTATTATTACATAGATCTTCTATGATCACAAATGTATACTTTTTAAAAATATATTTATTTTGAGATAGAGAGGGAACATGAGCAGGGGAGGAGCACAGAGAGAGGGAGACAGAATCCCAAGTAGACTCTCTGCTGATAATGCAGAGCCTCATGCAGGACTCGAACTCCTGAGTCATGAGATCATGACCTGAGCCAAAACCAAGAGTTGGACGCTTAACAGACTGAGCCACCCAGACACCCCACAAATACATACTTTTCATGTCCCTTCTGCCTATCATTGTGTCAACCACAGTGTCTGCACTTAGAATTCGTTAAATTCATTATCCTCCTTTCATTATTCTACCTTTTTATTTTATTATTTTCTATTATCATTGGACATATGCTGAATCATCCTATATTAATAACCACAAATTTTTGGTGTCATAGGTAAAAAGAGATTGATTATAATAAGGTTTTGTTTATTCTAAAGGTCTGTCTTGGGCTGGTGGAGGGGGTGGCTCTGTTCATCTTACTCAAGAACTCAGGAAAACAAGCAACCACCATTGAAATATTTCCAGTTACTCTGTCAATAGAAAGAGGTCTGATCAGACTCAACCTAGACATCAGCTTGAATATCCCTTCATGGCCATATTTATTTCATCTTCTGTGAAATTTCTGCTTATAAATCTTGCCCTTTTTTATTGCATTTGTCTTCTTAATAATTTGTAGAAGTTATTTATTTACTCTTGGTACTAATCCTTTCTTAGCTATGTGCATTGTAAATATCTTCTCCCCATTTCTCTAGTCCTTTCATTTACTATAAGGTCTTTTGATAATAAAAAAAAGTTATTGGTTCTGTTAGAGAAAATGTATTACCAAAATCCATCTCCTATTTCCAGATGAAAGCATCCGAGTTATCAGTCTTTCCTTGTCAAGATGGAATCCTGGAGACCAATTAGGAGACTATTAGGTAGTGGTTATCAAATTAGAAAGAAATAGTTGGGATCTGGATAATTTGAGAGTAGAATGGAAAGAATTTCATGATTAATTAGGGATAGGGAAGGTACATAATGAAGGAAAGAGGAGTCAAATATAACTTTAAGATTTTGGGCTTGGCCAATTAGAAGAATGAGTAATATGTTGGATTACAAATGTAAAGGAGCAGATTTGGGGAAGACAATCAAGAGTTTGGTTTTGGTCATGCTTATTTTGAGATATTATCAGACATCTAAAAGCAAATAGATGAGGCACATGGATAGATGTCACAGAATTCATGGGTGATAATGAATTTAGACATGAACATTTGGAAGTCGACAGCATACAGAAGGCATTTCAAACTGTGGGATAAAATACACATACTTACAGAATTTGATAAATGGTGCAGAGAAAAAAGTTCAAAGACTGAGCTCCCAGGAATTCCAATATGTCCTAATCAGGATAAAGAGGAAACTAAAAAAAAAAAAAAAAAAAAAAAAGGAGGAGGGGGAGGAGAAAAGAAAAAAAAGAAGAAGAAAGAAATGGCCAGTGAGATAGGTGGGAAACCAAGAGAAAGCAGTGCTCCAGAATCCAAAGAGAGAAAAATTATAAAAATAAGAGAGTGAGCAACTCTGTCCAGGTAAAAGAGCGAGACAAAGAAATTACAATTACGTTTGGCAATGTGGAGGTTTTTGGAAAACTTGACAGAAGTAATTACAGTGCACTTTGGTGAGTGGAGTTTAGTAGAGTGGTTTGAGAAAGATTGTAAAGCTAGGTGATGGGGAAAATATAAACAATTTTTGTGGAGAAGGTTTTTATTTGTAATTTTGGTTTTGTTTGTTATTTTTTTAGGGGAATAGGAAAATATAGCAGTAATTGCATGGAATTTGATAACAAGGAAGTTTGGGGGTTTTTTTGTTTTATTTTTCTGTTGTAAAGAAAAGCACAGCACTTGTACTACTAGGTATTTACCCAAAGGATATAAAAAATACTGATTAAAACGAATACATGTACCCTGATGTTTATAGCAGCATTATCAACAATAGCCAGATTATGGAAAGAGCACAAATGTCCATCGACTGATGAATGGAAAAGAAGATGCAGTGTGTGTATATTGTATGTATGTGTGTGTATATATATATATATGTACATGTATATATATATATGTATGTATATATGTGTACATATATATATGTACACACACAATAGAATATTACTCAGCCATCTAAAAGAATGAAATCTTGCCATTTGCAATGATGTGGATAGAGTTAGAGTGCATTCTAAGCAAAATAAGTCAGAGAAAGACAAATGCTATATGATTTCATATGTGAAGTTTAAGAAATAAAACAGATGAACATAGGAGAAGAGGAAAAAGAAGAGAGGGAAACAAACCATAAGAGACTCTTAATGGTAGAGAACAAACTGAGAGTTGACCGAGGGAGGTTAGTGGCACATGTGCTAAATGGGTGATGGGTGTTTTGGAGAGTACTGGTTATGATGAGCATGGGGTGTTCTGTGTAAGTGAGGAATCACTAAATTCTCCTAAAACCAATGTTACACTATGTTAACTAGAATTTAAATAAAAATTTGAAAAACAAAAGGCAAAATCCCAAACCATACAGCATGACTATGCCAGTAGGAATGGCCTAGTAAAAAGGAAAAATTTGACAGTGAGGAAGCAATGTCCTTCAGTGAGTAAGACGCAAAGGGCTGGCTTAAGATAGGACCATGGACAGCTAGTCCACTAGAGCTGAAAATGAAAGAGCATATGAGGATATAGAAGCAGACATGTTAGTACATTTAGGGAGGGAGATGTTTATATTATCCCCTGCCTTTCCAGATCTCAAATTCCATGATTATACCCCAGTACCCTCATGTAATTGACCCCATTAAATAATGGTGGGGGTGATTTCCCAATGTCATTTAGAAAATTATAGACACATTCAGGGCCAGAAATTTAGTCTTCCGATGACTATATCTGCAATATTTAGTTCACTCATATATTTATTAGGTAGATTGTTATTGAAATCCATTTGCCAAGAACTCTTCTAGACACTAGGAATAAGTAGTGAATGATATGATTTCTTTCAGTATATTTTAATCTAAAATGTGAGACAGGCATATTTGCATAGTTAATTTGAAATGCCATAAGTTCTACAAAAACAAGACGACTATGCAGTAATAACAAAATATTGGAACTGACCTAAGGTAGCTAGGGAAAGAGAAATAATTGATAATCTGAAATTTGAAGAATAAGTAGGACTCGTGTGTGAATTAAAGTCTAGGAAGCATGGGTAAGAACATTGAAGGAAGCACAAATACCCTACAAGAGCACCTCAAAATATTCAAGTGTGGCAAGGGAAATGAGAATAAAGAAAAAAGGAGTATAAGTTCCAGGAATAGGCAGGAATCATATTACATAGGGATGTAGTTAAAAGTTCATATTTTGCCTAGAGAATATCGAGAAGAGATTAGTTTAAGCTATGGATCAGCTAGAACAGATCTGTGTTGGAAAAGGATAACTACATTGTATAAAGAAGAAAGTGAAGAAAACAAATACATATGCAAAGAAAATGGTTGGACTATTATTAAAGTAATAGATGTGTGAAATGATGTTAGCATACAGTAAGTTGGTTTATGGAGAGATAGGGAGAATTGGATGGATTTGAGAGATATCCAGGAGTGTGGATTGATAGGATACGATGGTAGGTGGTTTGTAAGAGAGAGAGAGATACTTTGCAGGATGACTTTAAGGATTTGCATTAGCATATATAGGTTGATTGTGGTGCCCTTACAAAGAGAAGGTTTTAGAGTCAAAAATGAGTTAGTACTGGACAAATACAATGCCAATTAGATGTCAGTGGTATTTTCAGGCGAAGGTAACAAACATAACGTACCAAATACCAGCCAAGTGCTATATTGTGTTCTGTCAATAGAGAAATAAAAGTCACATTCTACCCTCAAAAAGCTCATAGTTTAGCAGCTCATACTCTACATTGCTATAGCATCTTTCTCATTCTGAATCTGCTACCAGATCTGAAAGTTCAACTTTGTTCGAGGATGGCTGGAAGGAAGAAAAAAAATCCAAGTTGATATACTTCAACTAGGCAACAGTTACTCCTAAAAAAAGATCAGAATGTGGTGTGAAATATGCTAATAACATTTATGCAAATGAAGGTTCACTGTATTAACTACAAGATCAAGGGATAACTGCAAGTAATTTGGTAATGGGCTGTAATTACCCTTCCATCTATAGCATAGGGGATGAGGGTGATTCATGAATCAAACACTGTTACTAAATACTTTTGCATTTCATCAGTGCCTTCTCTTTATCATTGTATTTGAACATACCTGGAAAGCTATTACAAAATAAACAAGTCATTTTTACTATCAGGCTAAAGTAGAGAGAACAGTTTATTCTACTTTTTTCCTTTCCCTTTTTTTTTTCTCTTATTCTTGACTTGATAATGCCTGATAGAGAAGTCTTTCTTAAAGTATTAGCAACTAGGGCTACAATTCCACATCTTCTAAGAACTAGCTTTGTGACTCTGGTAAAGTTATCAATCTTCTTTTCAACTGAATTTCCCCATTATTCGTACAAGGATATTAACATTTGTAATCGCCTCTTCAAAAGCATCAGAAATGACTGCTTTTTATTTACTTAGAAACATTTAAGACCATTTTTCTTTTTTACTTTTTATTTTGAAGTATTGTCAAAAGTTGCACAACAAAGAACTTCCCTCCGCCCCCAACTGAATCACGTGAAAAGAAGTTTTCAAAGTAATGTCCCACTCCCTCTGAATACTTAAAGATGTTTTCCTACTAACATGGTGTTATTCTATATAGTCATGGCATGGCTATAAATGTTAAGAAATTAACACTGATATAGTCTACTTCCTACTGTTTAACACATAGCACACATTAGGTGTTTGTCAGTTTTTCCAGTGACATGTTTTGTTGTTTTTTTTTTTATGAAATTTATTGACAAATTGGTTTCCATACAACACCCAGTGCTCATCCCAAAAGGTGCCCTCCTCAATACCCATCACCCACCCTCTCCTCCCTCCCACCCCCCATCAACCCTCAGTTTGTTCTCAGTTTTTAAGTCTCTTATGCTTTGGCTCTCTCCCACTCTAACCTTTTTTTTTTTTTCCTTCCCCTCTCCCATGGGTTCCCGTTAAGTTTCTCAGGATCCACATAAGAGTGAAACCATATGGTATCTGTCTTTCTCTGTGTGGCTTATTTCACTTAGCATCACACTCTCCAGTTCCATCCACGTTGCTACAAAAGGCCATATTTCATTTTTTCTCATTGCCACGTAATATTCCATTGTGTATATAAACCACAATTTCTTTATCCATTCATCAGTTGATGGACATTTAGGCTCTTTCCATAATTTGGCTATTGTTGAGAGTGCTGCTATGAACATTGGGGTACAAGTGGCCCTATGCATCAGTGCTCCTGTATCCCTTGGATAAATTCCTAGCAGTGCTATTGCTGGGTCATAGGGTAGGTCTATTTTTAATTTTCTGAGGAACCTCCACACTGCTTTCCAGAGCGGCTGCACCAATTTGCATTCCCACCAACAGTGCAAGAGGGTTCCCGTTTCTCCACATCCTCTCCAGCATCTATAGTCTCCTGATTTGTTCATTTTGGCCACTCTGACTGGCGTGAGGTGATACCTGAGTGTGGTTTTGATTTGTATTTCCCTGATAAGGAGCGACGCTGAACATCTTTTCATGTGCCTGTTGGCCATCCGGATGTCTTCTTTAGAGAAGTGTCTATTCATGTTTTCTGCCCATTTCTTCACTGGGTTATTTGTTTTTCGGGTGTGGAGTTTGGTGAGCTCTTTATAGATTTTGGATACTAGCCCTTTGTCCGATATGTCATTTGCGAATATCTTTTCCCATTCCGTTGGTTGCCTTTTAGTTTTGTTGGTTGTTTCCTTTGCTGTGCAGAAGCTTTTTATCTTCATAAGGTCCCAGTAATTCACTTTTGCTTTTAATTCCCTTGCCTTTGGGGATGTGTCGAGTAAGAGATTGCTACGGCTGAGGTCAGAGAGGTCTTTTCCTGCTTTCTCCTCTAAGGTTTTGATGGTTTCCTGTCTCACATTTAGGTCCTTTATCCATTTTGAGTTTATTTTTGTGAATGGTGTGAGAAAGTGGTCTAGTTTCAACCTTCTGCATGTTGCTGTCCAGTTCTCCCAGCACCATTTGTTAAAGAGGCTGTCTTTTTTCCATTGGATGTTCTTTCCTGCTTTGTCAAAGATGAGTTGGCCATACGTTTGTGGGTCTAGTTCTGGGGTTTCTATTCTATTCCATTGGTCTATGTGTCTGTTTTGGTGCCAATACCATGCTGTCTTGATGATGACAGCTTTGTAGTAGAGGCTAAAGTCTGGGATTGTGATGCCTCCTGCTTTGGTCTTCTTCTTCAAAATTCCTTTGGCTATTCGGGGCCTTTTGTGGTTCCATATGAATTTTAGGATTGCTTGTTCTAGTTTCGAGAAGAATGCTGGTGCAATTTTGATTGGGATTGCATTGAATGTGTAGATAGCTTTGGGTAGTATTGACATTTTGACAATATTTATTTTTCCAATCCATGAGCAGGGAATGTCTTTCCATTTCTTTAAATCTTCTTCAATTTCCTTCAGAAGCTTTCTATAGTTTTCAGCATACAGATCCTTTACATCTTTGGTTAGATTTATTCCTAGGTATTTTATGCTTCTTGGTGCAATTGTGAATGGGATCAGTTTCTTTATTTGTCTTTCTGTTGCTTCATTGTTAGTGTATAAGAATGCAACTGATTTCTGTACATTGATTTTGTATCCTGCAACTTTGCTGAATTCCTGTATCAGTTCTAGCAGACTTTTGGTGGAGTCTATCGGATTTTCCATGTATAATATCATGTCATCTGCAAAAAGCGAAAGCTTGACTTCATCTTTGCCAATTTGGATGCCTTTGATTTCCTTTTGTTGTCTGATTGCTGATGCTAGAACTTCCAGCACTATGTTAAACAGCAGCGGTGAGAGTGGGCATCCTTGTCGTGTTCCTGATCTCAGGGAAAAAGCTTTCAGTTTTTCCCCGTTGAGGATGATGTTAGCTGTGGGCTTTTCATAAATGGCTTTTATGATCTTTAAGTATGTTCCTTCTATCCCGACTTTCTCAAGGGTTTTTATTAAGAAAGGGTGCTGGATTTTGTCGAAGGCCTTTTCTGCATCGATTGACAGGATCATATGGTTCTTCTCTCTTTTTTTGTTAATGTGATGTATCACGTTGATTGATTTGCGAATGTTGAACCAGCCCTGCATCCCAGGAATGAATCCCACTTGATCATGGTGAATAATTCTTTTTATATGCCGTTGAATTCGATTTGCTAGTATCTTATTGAGAATTTTTGCATCCATATTCATCAGGGATATTGGCCTGTAGTTCTCTTTTTTTACTGGGTCTCTGTCTGGTTTAGGAATCAAAGTAATACTGGCTTCATAGAATGAGTCTGGAAGTTTTCCTTCCCTTTCTATTTCTTGGAATAGCTTGAGAAGGATAGGTATTATCTCTGCTTTAAACGTCTGGTAGAACTCCCCTGGGAAGCCATCTGGTCCTGGACTCTTATTTGTTGGGAGATTTTTGATAACCGATTCAATTTCTTCGCTGGTTATGGGTCTGTTCAAGCTTTCTATTTCCTCCTGATTGAGTTTTGGAAGCGTGTGGGTGTTCAGGAATTCGTCCATTTCTTCCAGGTTGTCCAATTTGTTGGCATATAAGTTTTCATAGTATTCCCTGATAATTGTTTGTATCTCTGAGGGATTGGTTGTAATAATTCCATTTTCATTCATGATTTTATCTATTTGGGTCATCTCCCTTTTCTTTTTGAGAAGCCTGGCTAGAGGTTTGTCAATTTTGTTTATTTTTTCAAAAAACCAACTCTTGGTTTCGTTGATCTGCTCTACAGTTTTTTTAGTTTCTATATTGTTTATTTCTGCTCTGATCTTTATTATTTCTCTTCTTCTGCTGGGCTTAGGCTGCCTTTGCTGTTCTGCTTCTAGTTCCTTTAGGTGTGCTGTTAGATTTTGTATTTGGGATTTTTCTTGTTTCTTGAGATAGGCCTGGATTGCAATGTATTTTCCTCTCAGGACTGCCTTTGCTGCGTCCCAAAGCGTTTGGATTGTTGTATTTTCATTTTCGTTTGTTTCCATATATTTTTTAATTTCTTCTCTAATTGCCTGGTTGACCCACTCATTCGTTAGTAGGGTGTTCTTTAACCTCCATGCTTTTGGAGGTTTTCCAGACTTTTTCCTGTGGTTGATTTCAAGCTTCATGGCATTGTGGTCTGAAAGTAAGCATGGTATAATTTCAATTCTTGTAAACTTATGAAGGGCTGTTTTGTGACCCAGTATATGATCTATCTTGGAGAATGTTCCATGTGCACTCGAGAAGAAAGTATATTCTGTTGCTTTGGGATGCAGAGTTCTAAATATATCTGTCAAGTCCATCTGATCCAATGTCTCATTCAGGGCCCTTGTTTCTTTATTGACCGTGTGTCTAGATGATCTATCCATTTCTGTAAGTGGTGTATTAAAGTCCCCTGCAATTACCACATTCTTATCAATAAGGTTGCTTATGTTTATGAGTAATTGTTTTATATATTTGGGGGCTCCGGTATTCGGTGCATAGACATTGATAATTGTTAGCTCTTCCTGATGGATAGACCCTGTAACTATTATATAATGTCCTTCTTCATCTCTTGTTACAGCCTTTAATTTAAAGTCTAGTTTGTCTGATATAAGTATGGCTACTCCAGCTTTCTTTTGGCTTCCAGTCGCATGATAAATAGTTCTCCATCCCCTCACTCTCAATCTAAAGGTGTCCTCAGGTCTAAAATGAGTCTCTTGTAGACAGCAAATAGATGGGTCTTGTTTTTTTATCCATTCTGATACCCTATGTCTTTTGGTTGGCGCATTTAATCCATTTACATTCAGTGTTATTATAGAAAGATACGGGTTTAGAGTCATTGTGATGTCTGTATGTTTTATGCTTATAGTGATGTCTCTGGGACTTTGTCTCACAGGGTCCCCCTTAGGATCTCTTGTAGGGCTGGTTTAGTGGTGACAAATTCCTTCAGTTTTTGTTTGTTTGGGAAGACCTTTATCTCTCCTTCTATTCTAAATGACAGACTTGCTGGATAAAGGATTCTTGGCTGCATATTTTTTCTGTCTAGCACCCTGAAAATCTCGTGCCAATTCTTTCTGGCCTGCCAAGTTTCAAAAGAGAGATCAGTCACGAGTCTTATAGGTCTCCCTTTATATGTGAGGGCACGTTTACCCCTTGCTGCTTTCAGAATTTTCTCTTTATCCTTGTATTTTGCCAGTTTCACTATGATATGTCGTGCAGAAGATCGATTCAAGTTACGTCTGAAGGGAGTTCTCTGTGCCTCTTGGATTTCAATGCCTTTTTCCTTCCCCAGTTCAGGGAAGTTCTCAGCTATGATTTCTTCAAGTACCCCTTCAGCACCTTTCCCTCTCTCTTCCTCCTCTGGGATACCAATTATGCGTATATTATTTCTTTTTAGTGTATCACTTAATTCTCTAATTTTCCCCTCATACTCCTGGATTTTTTTATCTCTCTTTTTCTCAGCTTCCTCTTTTTCCATAACTTTATCTTCTAGTTCACCTATTCTCTCCTCTGCCTCTTCAAGCCGAGCTGTGGTGGTTTCCATTTTGTTATGCATTTCGTTTAAAGCGTTTTTCAGCTCCTCGTGACTGTTCCTTAGTCCCTTGATCTCTGTAGCAAGAGATTCTCTGCTGTCCTGTATACTGTTTTCAAGCCCAGCGATTAATTTTATGACTATTATTCTAAATTCACTTTCTGTTATGTTATTTAAGTCCTTTTTGATCAGCTCATTAGCTGTTGTTATTTCCTGGAGATTCTTCTGAGGGGAATTCTTCCGCTTGGTCATTTTGGATAGTCCCTGGCGTGGTGAGGACCTGCAGGGCACTTCCCCTGTGCTGTGGTGTATACCTGGAGTTGGTGGGCGGGGCCGCAGTCAGACCTGATGTCTGCCCCCAGCCCACCGCTGGGGCCACAGTCAGACTGGTGTGTGCCTTCTCTTCCCCTCTCCTAGGGGCGGGATTCACTGTGGGGTGGTGTGGCTCGTCTGGGCTACTTGCACCCTGCCAGGCTTGTGATGCTGGGGATCTGGCGTATTAGCTGGGGTGGGTAGGCAAGGTGCTCGGGGGCAGGAGGGGCAGGCTTAGATCGCTTCTCCTTAGGTGATCCACTTCAGGAGGGGCCCTGTGGCCGCGGGAGGGAGTCAGATCCGCTGCCGGAGGTTTGGCTCCGCCGAAGCGCAGAGTTGGGTGTTTGCGCGGAGCGAGCAAGTTCCCTGGCAGGAACCGGTTCCCTTTGGGATTTCGGCTGGGGGATGGGCGGGGGAGATGGCGCTGGCGAGCGCCTTTGTTCCCCACCAAACTGAGCTCTGTTGTCAGGGGGCTCAGCAGCTCTCCCTCCCTTTGTCCTCCCGCCTTCCCGCTTTCCGAGCAGAGCTGTTAACTTATGACCTCCCAGACGCTAAGTCGCGCTTGTTGTGGGAACACAGTCCGTCAGGCCCCTCCGCTTTTGCAAGCCAGACCCAGGGGCTCTGCTTGGCCAGCGAGCCGCCCCTCTGCCCCGGCTCCCTCCCGCCAGTCCGTGGAGCACGCACCGCCTCGCCGCCCTTCTTACCCTCTTCCGTGGGCCTCTCGTCTGCGTTTGGCTCTGCCGACTCCGTTCTGCTAATCCTCTGGCGGTTTTCTGGGTATTTAGGCAGGTGTAGATGGAATCTAAGTGATCAGCAGGACGTGCGGTGAGCCCAGCGTCCTCCTAAGCCGCCATCTTCTCCAGTGACATGTTTTGTAGCAAAAAGAATCCATGTAGTATCATGTGTTCTATTTGGTCCACACATCCTTCAGTCTCATTCAATTTGAAAAGGCTGGTAAGTCTTTCCTTGACTTTCATCACCTTGAACTTTTTGAATATTAAAGCCAATTATTTTATAGAATACCCCTCAATTTGGATTTGTCTGATCTTTTCTCATAATTAGATTTAACTTACGCCCTTTCATTTTTTAGGGGAGGAGGCAGAAATATAACAATGTGCTTTTATTGCATTCTGTTGGGTGGTACATGGTTTAAATTTGAACCAGTGATTAATGTGGTTTCTGTCAAGTCTCTCTTTTGCAAAGTTATTCTTTTTCTCTTTGAAAAAAAAATCAGTATTTGTGGGAGATATTTAAAATATGTAAACAGCCCATTTATCTTCAGACTTTTTTATCCACTTGTTTTCATGTTTGTTTACTTTTCTTCATTTATTTATTTCATGTTTATTGATTTCAAAGTTTATTTTGAGAGACAGAAAGAGTGCAAGTGAGGGAAGGACAAAGAGAGAGAATTCTAAGCAGGCTGCACGTTATCTGTATGGAGCCTGACACAAGGCTTGATCCCATGAACCATGAGATCATGACCTGAGTCAAAACCAAGAGTCAGACACTTAACTGACTGAACCACCCAGGCATCCCATTCATTTACTTTTTTATTTGCCTGATTTTGTTATCACTCATATGCTTGAAATAGTATTTTCTGAAATTCTGTCATTTATTTTAAATTTATTACTTGGCATTTTACTGAAATGAGATGTTTTCTCATCTTCTAATTTGTTCATTTCAGATATACCTTTATGAACATATCAATTCCTATTTTATTCAAGGTGTAATTTGCTATTATTTTATTTATTTGAATTATCTTAGATTTGGCCAGTAGGATCTCCTTGAAATGGATTTTTTTTCCCCCAGACATGTATCCATGGTTCTCTGAGCCCTCCTTAACTATTGGCACAATAAGATCTTCCAGGCACTTCTTGTACTTCTCTGGCCCCAGCTTTGGAGTCAGCCAATTATTCAAAGATCTTTTTTTTTTTTTCTTTTTAGTGGAGGATAGTAGTTGGAAACCAAGATCCGGATACAACATGTGCTCATTGAGCTGGATAATGTGATACCATGCATGGATTCCAGTTACTTTGGAAATGCTGCCCCCAAATACATGTTGACTGTCAAACCCTTTCAGGGACTAACCTCACCTGAAGAAAGCTATCTTGCCCAAGGTCATCTCACTATTAGAAGTACCACCACAGTGATTTACTGTTTATTAAAAGCTCTGGCTGCTTGCTTCAAATCAGTAATATCCTGAATTACAATCTCAGTTCCAGAGCTTCCCATGAGGCCAGCTGGAGTCTTGATTGGGTCTGCATACTAGCTTAACTTCTTTCTTTGCCCAGTTCTGCTTCTTTCCCCTTCCTTCCACTAGTGTGATTTCCCAAAGGCCTGTCTCAAAGTCTGCTTTCTAGGGAATGCAACCCTAGGAGGTATGGCATGTCACTGTGCTCATGTCCTCTCAATGGACACAGCTAGGAAATACATGTATGCATTTCTTCTACTTAAATCTTTGTCTCTAGCTATTTCTCTATATATTTATCTATATAGTGAGCATCACAAAAGTGGTAGGAAGAAAATGGCCCTCTGAAGAAGTCCACATCTCTGGAGACTGTAAATATGTTAGGTTGTATGTTAAGGGAAAATTAAATTTGCAGATAAGATTAAAATTACTATTTGACTGACCTTAAAATAGGGATTTTAACCTGGAGTATCTGTGTGGATCCAACATAGTAACAAAGTCTTTTTTTTATTAAGCTTTTTATTTAAATTCCTGTATAATAAATGTACAGTATTATATTGATTTCAGGCATACAGTATAGTGATTCAATAATTCACAGTGTTCATCACAAGTGTATTCTTTAGTCCCCATCACCTATTTCCTCATCACCCATCACCCTGCATACCTCCCCTCTGATGACCATCTGTTTTCTGTAGTTACGAGTCTGGTTTTTTGGTTTTTTTTTTTTTTTTTTTTTTTTTTTGGTTTGTCTCTCTTTTTCCTTTGTTGGTTTGTTCTGTTTCTTATATTCCATATATGAGAGAAATTGTATAATATTTATCTTCCTCTGACCTATTTCACTTAGCATCATGTTCTCTAGCTCTATCTGTGTTGTTGCAAGTGGCAAGATTTCATTCTTTTTAATGGCTGAATAATATGCCATTGTGTATATATACCACATCTTTATCCATCCCTCTATCAATGGACAGTTGGGTTGCTTCCATAATATGACTGCAATACTACAGTAAACATAGGGACATGATATCCCTTTGAATTAGTGCTTTTGTATTTTTTGGGTAAATACCCAATTTTGCAATTACTTGACCATAGGGTAGTTCTATTTTTAACTTTTTGAGGAACTTCCATTCTGTCTTTCATAGTGGCTGCACAAGTTTCCATTCCACCAACAGTGCATGAGGTTTCCTTTTTCTCCACATCCTCACCAACACTGTTTCTTGTGCTCATGATTCTAGCCATTCTGAAAGGTGTTAAGTGATATCTCATTGCAGTTTTGATTTGCATTCCCCTGATGATGACTGATGTTGAGCATCTTTTTATGTGTTCATTGGCCACCTGGATGTCTTCTTTGGAGAAATGTCTGTTCATGTCTTCTGCCCATCTTTTAATTGCGTTATTTGGTTTTTGGGTATTGAGTTGTATCATTTAAATTATGGATACTAACCCTTTAGGAGATATGTCATTTGCAAATATCTTCTCCCATTTAGTAGGTTGCCTTTTAGTTTTGTTGATTATTTCCTTTGCTGTGCAGAAGCTTTTGATTTTAATGTAGTCCCAATAGCTTATGTTTGCTTTTGTTTCCTTTGTCTGAAGAGACATCTAGAGAAGTGTTACTATGGCCAATGACAAAGAAAACTACTGTGTTCTCTTTTAGCATTTTTATGGTTTCAGGTCTCACATTTATGTGTTTTGTCTATTTTGAGGGGTTTTTTTTTTTGAATGGTGAAAGAAGTTGTCTAGTTTCATTCTTTTGCATGTGGCTACCCAATTTTCCAAACACCATTTGTTGAAGAGACTGTCATTTTCCCATTGTATATTCTTTTCTCCATTGTCAAAGATTTATTGACCATGGAATTGTGGATTTATGTCTGGGCTTTTTTATTCTGTTCCATTGAGCTCTGTGTCTGTTTTTGTGCCAGTACCATGCTCTTTTAATTACTACTGTTTTGTAATATAACTGAAGTCTGGAATTGTGATACTTCCAGTTTTGTTTTTTTCTTTTTTGAGATTGCTTTGGCTCTTCAAGGTCTTTTGTGATTCCACACATATTTTAAGGTTGTTTATTTTAGTTCTGTGAGAAATGCTGTTGGTAATTTGATAGGGATTGCATTAAATCTGTAGACAGCTTTATGTAGTATAGCCATTTAATCAATATTTGTTCTTCCAAGCCATGAGCTTAGAATATCTTTCCCTTTCTCTGTGTCATCTTCAGTTTCTTTTATTAATGTCTTAGTTTTCAGAGTACAGTTCCTTCACCTGTTAGGTTTATTCCTATGTATTTTATTATTGTTGGTGCAATTGTAAATGGAATTGTTTTCTTAATTTCTCTTTCTGTTGTTTCATTATTAGTGTATAAAAATGTAACATATGTCTCTGCATTGATTTTGTATCCTGCAACTTTACTGAATTCATTTCAGGAGTAGTTTTTTGGTGAAGTCTTTAGGGTTTTCTTGATATAGTATAATGTCATCTGCAAATACTGAGAATTTTACTTCTTCTTTACCAGCTTGGAAGTCTTCTATGTTTTTTTGTTGTCTAGTTGCTGTGGCTAGGACTTCTAGTATGTTGGATAAAAGTGAGAAGAATGGACATCCTTGTCTTGTTCCTGATCTCAGAGGAAGAACTCTCAGTTTATCCCCATTAAGGATGATGTTAGCTATGGATTTTTCATAGGTGGCTTTTATCATGTTCCCTCTAAACCTACTTTGTTTGTAGTATGTTGGAATTATGTTGTACTTTGTTAAATGATTTTTCCACATCTATTGAAATGATCATATGGTCTTTATCCTTTCTTTTATTGATGCAATGTATCACGTTGATTGCTTTGTGAATATTGAACCACTCTTACATCTGGGATTAGTACTTTTTGCCATTTTAATTTTGCCATTTTAATTACTATGTGTCTTGGTGTGGATATCCTTGGGAGGATTATTGGCTCCTGGATCTGTGGATGTCTGTTTCCTTTCCCAGATTAGGGAAGCTTTCAACTATTATTTATCCAAATAAATTTTCTGCCTCCTTTTCTTTGTTTTCTTCTTCTGGGATCCCTATAATATGAATGTTATTACACTTGATGGAGTCACTGACTTCCTTAAGTCTTTTTCATTTTGTGTATTTTTTTCTCTCATTTGTTCAGCTTGGTTACTTTCCATTAATCTGTTTTCCAGGTCATTAATTTGTTCCTGTGCTTCCGCTAGCCTGTTATTTATTCCACCAAGTTTATTTTTAATTTTATCTATTGTGTTCTTTATCTCTGATTGGTTCTCTTGTAATCTCTCTGTTAAGGCTCCCACTGATGTCCTCCATTCTTTTCTGAAGTACAGTGAGTATCTCTATGAACATTACTTTAAATTCTCTATCAGGCATATTACTTATATCCATTTTGCTTAGGTCTCTTGCTGTGGTTTTGTCCTGCTCTTTCATTTGGGACATATTCCTCTGTCTCCTCATTTCATCTAACTCTCTGTGTCTGTTTCTCTATTAGGAAAGTCAACTACATCCCCTGCTCTTGAAGGTGATGTCTTGATGAATAAGAGGTCTTATAGTACCCTGCAGTGCAATGCCCACTGAGACCCAGCACTTGGTGTCTCAGGGAATATCTTTATGTGTGTTGTATGTGCCCTGCTATTGTGTCCTGGCTACTTTTTCCTTCAGTTCAGTCATCTCCAGAAATTCTCTTTGCCTGCTATAGGCAATATTTTGGTTGGACAGGGTGAGGCATGTTTTAACATGGTGTAGGCTGGTCTGCTTGTGAAATGAGACCTGCCCCCACAGCTGCAACAGAAGCCCCATAGAACATTGCAAGTCAGAAGATGTGTTGGCATGGTTTGCACTGGTCTTCTGGGGGAGGAGACCCCAGTGCCAGCACTGAGGCAAGAATGACTGGAAAGGGTGTATCCACCAAAGTGTGGAAAGAGTCAGGGCTTAGTATAAGCAAGATAGGTAGTGAGGACTGGCCTCTTGCTCGTTCCTGCATGTGTCTCTGTGTTTATACTTGGGAGCAGGGGATGGAAATGGCACCTGCCAGTTACTTTGTTCCTAAAGGGGTCTCCCTCCAATCCCCACCTCTCTGGGACATGTTCTGAGATGAGTAAATAACTGTCCCTCCTATGTGCCCCAGGTGTTTTTCAAACTGCTGCTTCTAGGCTATATCTCTGCTGCTCCTTTCAGATGGAGACTCAGCTTTCTAAAGCCCTTGGAACTCCCCCAGAGCTGAACCTTACAATTTTTAAAATCCCAGGTTTTAAGTCCTGCTGGCTGTAAGAACTCACAAGATTCAGCCCCTCTCACTTTCAAAGCTAAGTATTATGGGGATTTGTCTTCCCCATGCAGGTTCCCCAGTATGCTAGTCTGTATCTCACCTCTCACTGCACCCCAACTCACTCCTGATTACCCACAGCCATGGTCTTCTTCACTCCCAAACTATGTCTCCACCCTTCCTACCTTCTTTGGTGTGGCCTCTTCTCTACCTTTAGTCGTGGAATTTGTTCTGCCAGTCTTTGGGCCATTTTCTGGGTTATTTGCACTGCTGTGAGTGTTATCTAGTTGTATCCAGATGGGAGGAAGTGAGCTTAGGGTCCTCCTACTCTGTCATCTTTCTAGCCTCTCCTTCAGTAACAAGGGTTCTTAAAAAATTGGAAGTGGTAGGCAGAAGAAGGAGGCTAGAAGGAGACGTAACTGAAGAAGGTGAGCGTGATGCAGTGTAAAAACTTCACCCACAGATGCTGGATTAAAGGTGAAGGAAGGAGGCCATAACCAAAAGAATGTTGGTGGTTTCTAGCAATTAGAAACAGGGGAAGTAATTCCCCCTAGAAGTTCCAAAAAGGAACCTAGGTTTTTGCTTTTGTTATTTATGAGACCCATGTTGTACTTCCTACTTACAGACGTATAAGGTAATAAATTTGCATTGTTTTAAGCTGGTGAAATTGTAAAATTTGTTACAGCAACAATAGACAAGTAATATAAGGAGTTTATACTGATTCCAACTAATTCCAGTCCAATACCATAGCAGTTATTACAATTTTCTTCTTTCCATATTTGAAACTCCCTTTTCCAGCATTGAGAAACATGACCCCCAATATGTTCAATACATTTACTTATTTGATTAACCCTGATCCCAAGTCCACTGGACCACTGCCCTGTGTGGCCACCTTGCTCACTTGGGCTCTACCCTTGTGTCCAATCACCACTGCTAATGATACTTAACTAAGTGATTATGGAAGGAAGGAAGGAAGGAAGGAAGGAAGGAAGGAAGGAAGGAAGGAGGGAGGGAAGGAAGGAAAGGAAGGAAGGGAGGAAGGAAGGAAAGGAGGGAAGAAGTTAGAGGAAAGAATAGCAGCCAAGTCATGGATTTTTTTTCTAAGTGTCTATGGATAGACCTTGAAGAGTTGTATTACATAGCCCACCCCCAGAATTTTCTGAAAAATCAGTACTTACGTTTGCTTCCCCAGGGTATAGATCCATAGTTTTTATCACTTTCTCAAAAGAGATGCCTGAACTCTAAATAAGTTAAAAAGCACTAAGTTTATAACTATTTAGTCAAAAAGTAGAGTGATGACCTAAATGTTCTCCTTAAAATCCATTTACAAGCCTCATAATAGACCATAATAGATCTTCAAAACACTCAAAACACATCTATTCTTATTAGGAGTTGTTAAAAGTTTTCTTTCTTTATTTCAGTTTTGTCAGACTTTCCAAGGTTAGAGAAATATCTATAGGTGCCCAGAATCCTCACATTTCAGAAAGATAGTAGACCGATTATAGGAAATGCTATAGGATCATGAACCCAGTTTGTTCAAGTTAGTGTTACCAACGTCACCTTCTACAAGGACCTAGATCAAAGAGGCCCTAAAGGGTGAATTTATTGATGAGAGTTTTTGATGTATGCATTTACCTATCCTTTCCAATCCCTGCAACTCCCAACTATGGGTCAGTTGTAGAAGGAGTTTCCAGCTACAGGTCCTAAAACTCCCCATGAAAGAAAAAAAAAAACAGCTTTCAGTATCAGCCAAGTGCAGATTACAATACACCTGGCCACCAAACACCATGCTTCCACTGTTCTCCTGAGGTTCACTATACAGGGATAAAAAACTAAAGCCTTCAAAGGAGAGATCAGAAGCAGCAAGGGGAAGGAGGATCAGTTGACCACAGGCCCATTGCCCAATATATAGTTGCCCTGTAGTTGTATAGGCTGAAAGCCATATAAACTTTCAGGGGAAGAATTTCTAAATTAGGTAAGATTTGGCAGCTTTGGGATAATTGCACTAGGTTGTAGATTTTAATAACATAAATAAATTAATTCTGCAACTGAAAGTTACCAAAGGACTACTTTATTTATTTATGTAAAAAAAAAATAGAGGAAAAATAGGGTACTTTCCCCAAATTCCATACAAGAAATGGGGGAAATATGTCCATGGATTGTGTTTCAATAGGTTGTGGAAGAAAAATAAAGCTGTCTTCTGCTTATATTCTTGGGTTAGCTTCTGTCAAAAATGGCTTATTTTTATCAAATATGATATTGAAATAGTGGTAGATGTAGAAAAACTTGTATTTTTTATGATCTGGTGGAAAGAGCTCTTAGAAGCTTACTTGTTCTTTCCTGTTTTTCATCTGACACATTGGTGGGCATGTTACCTTAACTCTAAATCCAATATCCAGCTGTGACATTCTACAGTCCTAAAAGCTATTGCTCAGTGGTCTTTAAGCACCCTAAAGGAGACAGTTTAAGTAAGGCGATGTTTTCAGAACTTTGAGGGCAGATTATATGTACATCAACCTTGGGATATTTTAGTAAACTTATTTTTTTCCTCATCTGAAAACCACTTAAACACTTTTAAAGTTTCCGAGATTGACTTTTTTTTTTTCTTATTCAAATTTACTTTCTCTCTAATGGCCAAAGCCATTCCATGGATGTACTGATGCCCTCTACCTGACTTCTCAGTCACCAAGTTACTTTTTATTCTATGGAAATACAATGATTATTAGTAGGAAGAATAAATGAGATAAGAAGTCATAAGAAATCACTAGAAGTCATAAGAAATCACAAGTCATTTGGGAGGATTATTTCATTAGTTTTTCTACCTTTCAGCTTGATAGCCATAAAATGTGCCCCCAGAAAAAAAACATTTAGTCATTAAATAAGTAAGTATTTGTGGAAAATCTATTTTGAGCAACGCCTTAAGCTAGGGACTCAGTAGAGAACCTTTTTAATTGAAACTATCATCATTATCATCTAAAGAAATTCTACAAACTTTGTCATATTTCTTTCATAGTCTGACAACTCTTATTGCGAATAACCCGTTTATAGGTTCCATGTATTATGCTCCGATCCTGTATTCACAGGACATCTCTATCCATTGCCTTAAATCACCTGTGTGTAGGTTTGTCAAATATGTGTGTATATGTTTATACATACAGACATACACACATATGGAGTGTACTATTTATAGCCTAGGGCAGGAACACAGGACATTCTGAAATAGGCTTTACTTTACAAGTGGATGGTGGAAGAGGGGCTTGCATGTACAGTATTATTCAGAAGTACAGTGGCTAAGATCCCTTCCCTTTTAAGTCTGAGTGACCTGAGATGAGTCTTATCTGTGTCGACTCACCAGCTTTTTAAACTGACACAAGTCTATTTATCTCCTATCGGCCTCACTTTTCTCATCTGAAAAGTGGGGAGAATAACAATCAGCCTCACTGAGTATTATGAGGTGTTAAATGGGAGGGATACATGAGTGCTAGTGCCCAGCACATAATTTCTGCTCAATGAATAGTAGTTTTTTAGTGCCTGTTGTATGTGGTTGTGATCATGACAATCTTACACAGTAGTGTGAATTCATTTCCCATCATCATTTTTTTTCCACATGAAGAAATTTAGACTGAGAAAATTTAGATGATTATCTGTGTTTATGCAACTAGTAAATTACAAGATTCCAGACTCAGTCCCGCCGTTGGCTGTGACATTCTGCTAACTCCCTTCCTCTCTTTGGTATACATGTTTTGCACTCACAAACACACAAGCACAGATAAACCTAGACCTGCCATGTTCTTGTGACATTTTAGAACTAAGGAATCTTGGAATTGTAGACCTGTAAGGAACTATTACTAGTAACATTGGAAATGTAATTCTAAGTCCTTAGTACTCCCATTGAAATTTGTAGTTCTAACACATTTTTGCAAATTTTATCTATTTCAGTTCTGGAACTCACCAGTATATCTTGAGCTGGACAGAACATGCACTATGAACGCACTATGAATACAGAAGAGGAAAAAATAAGGATTCAGCATGTTCTTTGACTTTGCTTGGTTCTCAACAGCCTGACTTCTTCATGGCCACACATCTGGTAAGTGGTAAAATTTTGACTTGAGCCTTTCTAACTTCAAGTTCAGTGTTCTTGTAGACACATTACTTAACACATGAGTTATAATCCCTCTCATTTACTGACAGATTCAGTATTTGCTCAGCACTGTTCTAGAGTTTTATGTCTCACAACTAACTGAAGCTTTGATGCAAAATTTTAAGGTGTATGTGTATGTATGTGTAACTATATATTTGATAAAGAAAAAAAGGCCTGGAGAATTTAAGTAAATTACTCAAGATCTGACAGAAAAGAAGTTTAGAAACAGGCACATGAATTCAGTCATTGTACTGTGGGAGTTAATTCTCTCCCACTCTACTACCTTGCCTGAAGACTTGAGACCAGAGAGCTTCACCATGGAAGATTTTCATACTAACTCCCCACTGAAAGCCATTGCTGCTTTCATGCATGAATTGTTTTCCAGCTTGAGTATGTTGTTCAAGGTCAAACAGCTATTTGATAGATTCCACCTCTTTTCTACTTAGATTCAAACCATCATCTAATATGCATAATAATTGAATTTAACTTTCATGAAAAAATTCGGTGTACCTGTTTCCCTGTCCTTACACCTTTTTCTTCATCTCTACACTCAATTAAAAATGATTCAGAGCAGCAGAAATAATTTTTTTAAAAAGCATGGTGTCCCAAATGCCTAGAGCGTCAGTTTTCTTACTCTGTAGATTCTAAGTGCCCACTAGCTGAACCTGAAAGATGTAATAACTTCCTGTGGGACCTTTCTGGGTTGTTGTTTTAAAGGGACAAACTGAGAGACATTGCCTTTAATATCCACTTATCCTCTAACCCATTGGGTCTTTTTGCTGTGATACATGATGGAGCAGAAAGTGTTTAAAATGGCAGTGCATGTTGGTGGGAGGGTAAAGAAAGAACCGTTTCTGGAGGGCAGTTTGGCAACATAGATCAAACTGAAGGTGTGCAAATCCTTCAACCCAATAATTCTACTATAGAAACAAATTATAAGGAACAGTTTGAATAAGAGTAGGAGGGAGAGGAGGGGCAGAGAGAGATTGAAATATTGACAAACAGGAAGCAAGCTAAATATGAGTTAGGAAACTAGTTGAATACACCACAACAAATCAATTCAATGGATTTATGAGGTTTTTAAAAAGTAATGATGTAAACCTGTATGTAAATGCAAGGAAAGATGTTTAAGAATTTTTGATAAGTAGAAAAACCAGTTATGAGTAAGTATGCATGTGTCTATACGAATGCAACAAATGTTTATTGAGCAAAGATTAAATTCCAAACATTGCTCTGATGCAATCAAATTTGTATCTTGAGTATTTTGTGTGCACTTCTGTTTTATACACACACAGCAAGAGAGAGATCTAAAGAGTTGTTCATATAATGATAAATGTATGGGATTTGGGGAACAAATTTTGCTTTTATTCTATTTTCTTATCAGAATTCTTTACATTTCAAAAATAATTAGCATGTATTGTTTTTATAATTAGAAAAGTCAAATTCATTTAGAGGAAAAATGAAATACCTGTCCATTGGCACATGGAATTTCTGCTCCAGTAAGCCCAGATGAAAGTCAAGGGACAAAAATGCCAGTGATGCTCTAGTTTCCCAAGAAGTGAAAAGATGAAGCCCCCTCCGAGTTCTACTCTTGAGGGATCATGTTTTAGGCAGAGAGAAGGGATCCAGGAAAGATGGTACTCACTAGGCTGTGGGGCTCTGAGCACCTGAAGTTCTCTGAGTTAGGGAAACAGTTGCATTAATTATAGCTAATGAAGTTTGCAAAAGGAGGCCAGAGGAAGGCTGTGTCAACAACTGTCCCTAGAGCTCAAAGTCACTTTATTATGCTGGACCTTAGCCAGAGCTGAGATCTGTTCATCTGGCCTCTGCCAGAGACCATGCATTTGGGTTCATGGAGAAGATCCCTGCAGTCAAATATTAGGCGCATGGATGGGGTCATCACCTAAACTCTGGTAACTCTCCCCTCTGGTTTTAAAATCATTTGGAGGAGGTGGGGTACCTGGGTGACTCAGTTGGTTAAGTGTAAGACTTTGGGCTCAGGTCATGATCTCACAGTTTGTGAGTTTGAGCCCCACGTTGGGCTCTGCACTGACAGCCCAGAACCTGGAGCTTCCTTCAGATTCTGTGTCTCCCTCTCTGTCTCTGTGCCCCTCCCTTGCTTGTGCTCTCTCTCTCTCTCTTAAAAATAAATAAATAAACAGGAAGGAAGGAAAGAAGGGAAGAAGAGAAGAGAAATCATTTGGAGGAAGATTTTTAGAAAACACCAAAGCATGAATAAAATATGTCTGTGATTCACTAGCCTGGTGTAAACCTAAGCATGAGCATATTTCAAAAGCTCATTAGGTGATCCTGAGCAGACTGCCAACATTGACAACTAGCCTTACAGAAAGAACTCTTGCATTCTTGTCTTATCTTCAATACTTACTGGTTGTGTGGCCTTGGGCATAATATTTCATATGAGTTATCATTTGAAAAATAAAATGAAGATACGAATATTCATTTTACCAAACTCATGGTCGATGTATTATGTTAGAGAATATATATATAAGTCTTTTGTAAAGTACTAAGTGACTAATATTATTTCATAAGTTTAACCAACTTCTCCCCCTGTCCAAATATGTGACATAAGTCAATATATAATGCATCGTTTCTCAATATGTAGAATGTGAAGTATCTACATCAAAATCTCCTCGACTTCTTGTTAGAAATGCAGAGTAAAATTTTTTTAAGTGTCAGAAAATAGGGTCCAGTATCTGCATTTTAAACAGGCAATCCAATGCGCTTCTGTGAAGTAAGGTTGAGAACCAGTGCTAAATTCTTGGAGGTATTGCAGTAGACTGGTAGCTCTCAGATACAGGACACAGACGGGCAGCAGTTCAAAAGTAGCAGCCCTACCAGCATTAGGTTAATGTTAATGACAAAAGCAGATCAGAAGATACAAACTGACTCTCAGTATTGATTATATCAGAGTGGATTTCCTTAGTGTTCTCCTGACTTTCTGTGCTGGGGCTTGCAAAAAGGATTTCTCTCATCCCTGTTTGGCTTGCCATGTGTGAAACTTCACAAGAGTTAAATGCATGATGTTGATTGCTGTTTCATCACTCCCCCATTACACTAAAGGTACAGGCTCTTGTGAGGAAGTAGGTGACTTTCAGAGGTCTATAACTCCATAGACTGATTCCACCTTTCCAGAACAATGCTTTCCTCATGTCTAGTCTTCTTGCCTCTTATGCCTAGAGAGATGACTATACTTGAGTTAAAAATGCTCTGAGAACTTCTTTACGAAATATTAAACTTCTAAGTATTATATCCTGCCTCCAGCAGCACAAACAACCTCCCAGGATGGAGAAGGAGCTTAGGATACTTGATGATAGCATGACCAATTCCTATTTTTCTAGTACTTGGAACAATTGCCTAGCACAGAGTCAGCTCGGGGGACACAAGGTAACACACGCTCTGTCAAAGTCTGTGAAATATGCCATACTGTAGACATGCAGAACACCAGGCTGAGTAGCTAAAGACTTGGGATCATGTCCTTTTCCCAATTACTCATGAGCTAATATGAGCCTCAATTTATAAATTTATAAAGTAGAGAATGCAAAACTTTTTAAGAATTTCTCAAGAAACCAAAGATGGTGTGAGATTACATTGAGAAAATGATAGGATAATGCTTGGAACGCCACTAAATGTACAGAGTTCTGGAGGATCTTACAGGGCTGTGGACAATGATGTGATAGCTAATTATCCCTCAATCAATGCTCTCCTCCCAAAATAGTACCCTTTGCAAGTGCTCAATGATTCCTGAAATTTCTCTATAAGAGACAAAAGCCCATCTTGCCATAAATTGAAGTCCTATTTTGGAGTGCAAATGACTCGCAGAGCATCTGCTGTCAAGGGGAAGTAATGGTAGAAAGCACTAAGAGCAGAGCACGTGTGCCTCAGCAGTTCTAAGGAGAGTAGACAGACTCATAGGGCCCCAAAATAAAGCTGATGAAGGAGGCAGGAAGAATAAGGGCAAGGAAAGTGGGGAAGATTCAAGATTTCTGAGTACAAGCAATGTTAGGGATGTTCTTTGGTACAAAATTCATGGAAGTTTTGAAATTGAGAATAACCTTCGTTTTTAAAACCTCCTCTGACTTGGGAGAAGTCTGGATATGACACAGGAACTGGAGAGACCTCTGTTTGGAGCAGAGAGGTCATCTTCTCCATAGGGAACATGAGGGAGGGGTGCTGGGCCTAGCAGAGCAGAGCATATTAGTGGCGGGTCAGCCCTTTCACAAGGATAAGCTATTTCTCCATAAAAGTAGGCTGCCTAACAGACAAGGGCAGGAAACACTAATTCACAGGCTTTTAGTGGCTGACAGACACTTCACATTCATAACTCGCTCTCTGCTTGCCACAGCCATTAAAGCAGTGGCAGGGGGCTTGTGCCTCCAAAGAGAACAAGATGACCTTGGTCAGGGTTGGTGGGGAAGAGGATAAAGGGGCAGCACAGAGAGATATTGAGATCTACTCTTATAACAGTAAAAGTAGAATTAAAATAGTCTAAGGCCATTGCCACTTAAACCTAAAACCTCTCACCACCATCCCCCAAACATACCTCTCACCCAGATAACTTGATCTTCAGTACAGACTCATAGATGCTCAGAATAGGACAAAAATAGAACCTAGTTTCCGCCCCCCCCCCCACCTCCTTTATAAAGGTCTAGACAGGATAAGCTATCTTTCCTTAGATACCAATATGTGAGATAACAATCTATTAAGTGGCATATTCAGACTGGAGATGGTAATATAGGAATATTTCTTGCAATATATCATTTAGCAGATCTCAAATTTCTGCAGAGTAATTTATCATTCTACATTTAGAATGTACTTTGTGTTTTTAAATGCTAAAAAAGTAAATATTTTACTTAGCTCTTTCAGTTATAGGCAAAATAAACACACATAAGGTTTTAATAATGCTACTATTAAAAGTGTGTATTGAATGCTTATATACAGGGCACTATGATAAGTGGTTCATGTGGGATTGTCTCATTTAGCTCTCACAAGAACTTTATGAATCTGGGTGATTTGTTTTCGTATTAGAAAAGTTAAGACACTTGTTTATGATCACACAGTTAGTGGGAGGCAGAGCTCGTATTAAACTCAACTTACAGGCCCTCAACAATCGTGTAGATATATTTAGACCCTAAAGAGAAGCAGCCACATCCAATGGTTTGAGCATAAACCTTGGAGGCCACAGTGTCTGGGTTCAATGTGGGCTTTAGCTATGAAACACTACCTAGTAAGTTATATAATCTCTTTGTCTTAGTTTCCTCATCTGTAAAATGGAATTATTATTGGAACCTATGTCAGAAAATTGCTATGAGAACAAATTAAGTACACAAAGGTTATTGAACAACATCTGTCATAGTGTAAGCTTTCATACACATTAGCTAAAATTATTATTAAATGGAAAATAAGGAAGAGTTTAAGAGGTGAAATATAGTCTAGAATCTGAGCATATTCCTTATGATTCAGCAAACAAATACTGAAGACCTACTATGTGCCAGGCATTGTGATACCTGTTGGGGAAATAATGATGAAAAATTCTAGTGTGAACCCTGGTAACAAGGTACAAGTTCAATTTGTTTCTTAAATTTGACATATGAGTGAAATCATATGGTATTTGTCTTTCTCTGACTTATTTTGCTTAGGATAATACTCTCTAGCTCTATGTCATTGCAAATGGCAAACTTTCATTCTTTTTGTGGCTGAGTAATATTCCATTGTATGTGTGTGTGTATATACACCACATCTTTATATATTCATCAGTTGATAGAGACTTGGACTGTCTTTATAATTTGGCTATTGTAGATAATGCTGCTATAAACATTGGGGTGCATGTATCCCTTTGACTTAATATTTTTGTATTATTTGGATACCCAGTATTACAATTTCTTGATTATAGGGTAGTTCTATTTTTAACTTTTTGAGGAAATTTCGTACTGTTTTCCACAGTGGCTGAACTAATTTTGCATTCTCAACAGTGCAAGAGAGTTCCCCTTTCTCCACATCCTTGCCAATACCTGTTGTTTCTTATACTGCTGATTTTAGCCACTCTGACAAGTGTGAGGTGATATCTCATTATAGCTTTGATTAAGTGGAATTTGAATAAAAACTTTAAAGAAAGAAGACCTGGTGTATATAAATATACAGTGGAATATACTCAGCCATAAAAAAGAATAAAATCTTGTCATTTTCGATGACATGGATGGAGCTAGAGAATATTATGCTAAGTAAGATAAGTCAGAGAAAGACAAATATGATTTAACTCATATGTGGAATTTAAGAAACAAAACAAATGAGCAAAGGGGGAAAAAGAAGCAAAACAAGAAACAGACTTTTTTTTTCAACGTTTATTTATTTTTGGGACAGAGAGAGACAGAGAATGAACGGGGGAGGGGCAGAGAGAGAGGGAGAGACAGAATCGGAAACAGGCTCCAGGCTCTGAGCCATCAGCCCAGAGCCTGACGCGGGGCTCGAACTCACGGACCACGAGATGGTGACCTGGCTGAAGTCGGACGCTTAACCGACTGCACCACCCAGGCGCCCCAAGAAACAGACTTTTAACCACAGAGAACAAACTGGTGGTTACCAGAGGGGAGGTGGGGGGGAATGGGTTAAATAGGTGATGGGTCTTAAGGAGTGCACCTTTTGTAATAAGCACTGGGTGTTTTATGGAAGTGTTGAATCAGTATACATATACCTGAAACTAGCATTACACTGTATGTGAACTAACGGAATTAAAATAAAAACTTTTTTAGAAGTACAAGTTCAATAATGAATAAATAAATAAAGCCTGTTCAAATTTCACGAATCACTGTAAATGTTTCATAGCTAGTTTACAGATGAGGAAATTGAGGTTTAAGGGGCATACTTGGCAGAGGTTACAGGAATAATGAGGGACTGAATCAGTATTAAAATGAGTCTTTATTCGAATTTTAAAAATCTGTGTTCTCATAGGCTCCATTATTCTGCATCATAAGTGTGTGTGTGTGTGTGTGTGTGTGTGTGTGTGTGTGTGCGCGCGCGCGCGCATGTGGCCTCAGTTAAAAAAAAAAAAAAAGACGAGTGGCCAAGATAATGCAGAAAGCTAGATTTAAAACTTTCATTTAAAAATTCCTTTTATCCACATTTTGTATGTGTAATCATACAGGTATACAGTAGTAAAAATTATAAAGAAAATCCTGAGATTGTCAGAACTTTTTGGATACCATAACAGAATTATAGTTAGACTAGATTAAGTTACAGAAATAAAATAAAAAAAAATTTTTTTTTAATTTATTTTTGGGACAGAGAAAGACAGAGCATGAACGGGGGAGGGGCAGAGAGAGAGGGAGACACAGAATCGGAAACAGGCTCCAGGCTCCGAGCCATCAGCCCAGAGCCTGACACGGGGCTCGAACTCACGGACCGCGAGATCGTGACCTGGCTGAAGTCGGACGCTTAACCGACTGCGCCACCCAGGCGCCCCGAGAAATAAAATAAATTTTATCCATACCTGATGGATATCCTATCTGCCTGCCATATACCTCCTTCCATAACCATAGGCACAAAACCAATGACTTGAATCATGTAGAAAGGAAGCTTGACTTTACAACACGCTCTATACATGGATGAACTCCAGATTGATTAAATTCCTAAATGAGAAGGATATGTAATACAAGTTTAAAGGGTGTATCTTTATGACCTTAAGATTATGAAGCATTTCTAAATCAAGACCTAAAAATTGTAAACCAGAAAGGAAAACATCGGTTGATTTTTATATACCAAAATTAAATAGTACTTTTTAACAAAAGATAGCATCAACAAAGTTAACAGACAGGTACCAGTGTCAGAGAAGATAATTGCCAAATTAATAACTAACAAAGGATTAATTAAAATTCCTTCAAAACAAGAAGAAAAGCCTATAAAACCCAAAATTAAAATGGACTAATTATATGAATAGCACATGAGGAAAAACTTGACAGACTGCTTACCTGGAAGAGATGGTCAACCTCAGTACCAGTCAGAGTAATGCAAAGCACAACAGTAACAAGATATGATTTTACACAATTAGGATGGCGGCAATTCAAAAAACTGATCCAGCATGCTTGTGATGATAGGTCGAAATGGGAATCCTCATGAACTGCTGATGTGACATAAGCTAATAAGCCACTTGGGAAAATAAAAAATCATGTTCCATTCATCACATGAGTTCTGTCCATACTCTGAAATACAGCAATGGTGCTCCTGTGTGTATGTCCCAGAGAAGCTTTTACAGGTGCACAGACAGCCATGTATTTTATTGTACATGGCCCTTTTTCCACATGTGGTAAATAGTTGGGTGCAATCTATGGTCTCTCAACAAAAGAATAGATTAATAAAATGAAATACATACTTAAGATTTACACTATGTGATGATCAGAAGATCTGAACTCTGTATGTGATGATGTGGTTTGTTCCTCAAAGTATGATATTAAGGAAAAAATTATGAAAGCAATATTTATAATGTAATATGACCTGTCATGATTTAAATGTCATACACCCACTACACAAACCATGTAAGACTTTCATATATGTAAATAAATACATGGAAGCATAATGGAAAAGATTACTTGAATACAAAATTTATAGGTCCCCATCAGGAGGAGATAAGATTATAAATGTAAAATGCAGGGGAAATAATTAAGTATGTGATGATTATGTACTATGAATATTAGAGTGGCAGTGACTGTCTGAAGTAAGGGGAAAATGGTAAAGCAGTCATATATCATAATAATTTTACTATTTGTTGAGCACTTACTATATGCTTTAGTCTGCACTTTCCATTAATTATCACATTTAACTGTCACAAAACATTACAAAGTGATTATCACATGACTGTTTTACAAAGAAGGAAACTGAGGCATCAGGAGACAAAATTGCCAAAGCTTACAAGGATAATGAGGGGTTGATGCAAAGTTGATAAAGTAGCACACTGTGAGTCTGAGTCCAAATCCTATGTTCTCATCTCCAATATCCTGCCTCACGATTATTTCAAAAGATAATCCTATGTTAAG
Source organism: Prionailurus bengalensis (assembly GCF_016509475.1). Taxonomy (NCBI): domain Eukaryota; kingdom Metazoa; phylum Chordata; class Mammalia; order Carnivora; family Felidae; genus Prionailurus; species Prionailurus bengalensis. The sequence goes on along the minus strand of NC_057359.1, from coordinate 77,613,267 downwards.
TTGTACAGAAGAAGGTAATAAAGTAAAAGTTTACTTCAGCCTAGAGTATCATGAATCATTTTAGTTTTGAATTTCCAAATCCTAATCACCTCGGCAAAACAGGCAGCAGAACAAAAGCTAATCTTGAATATGCTGTGCTCTGTTTTGCATAAGGAGGCAGTGGATGGGTATGAAACCCCTAACTCCTAGCATTGTTTGAAACATGGTAGGCATCAAGTGGTTGTCCTCAAAATTATAAGATGGCTCAATTGAGACTCATGCTTAGTTACGCCTGGGTGCTTCAGTCAGTTAAGCATCCGACTTCATGATCTCATGGTTGAGGAGTTTGAGCCCCGCATTGGACTCGTGCTGTCAACGCAGAGCCCACTTTGGATCCTCTGACACACTCTCTCTCTCCCCTCCCCTGCTCATGCTCTTTCTCTCAAAACTAAATAAACATTAAAAAAAGAGAGAGAAGCATGCTTTAAAAAGAGAGATGCTTAAGTTTGGGCTAAGTGGAATATGGAGTAGCTCAAGTTTGATTTTTGAGAGAGACGGAGAGAGTGTGCATGTGTGGGGGAGGGGCAGAGAGAGAGGGAGAGAGAATTCCAAGCAGGCTCCCCACTGTCAATGTAGAGTCCCACACGGGGCTCAAACTCACAAGCCTTGAGATCATGACCTGAGCCAAAATCAAGAATGAGACACTTAACTGCCTGAGGCACGCAGGTGACACTACAGTAGCTCAAATTTTAAATAATAGGCGCATAGAAACTAAGGATATTTGAATCAGAGACTAAATTAAAACCTTTTTCACAGAGGGTGGAATCACAGAGTTTAATTTATTTGGACATTTAAAAAGTCATTGAAAGCAATGTCAAGAGAGAATCAGTAAAAAAGTTAGTTGTGTTTCCATTGATAAAAAGAATTCAAGACCCCAGGTCAAATGACAAGGTAGATGTTCAGTCAGAGCCCTGAAGAGCACACACGCCTGACTGAGACCATTATCCTTTGTCCACCGCGTTACATATTTTCTGCTAGCCTAATCCATGATGCCATCCCCTGGGCAGTAAATACTCCATGTTTCTGAAGTCAAATCCTATTCCTTAGTGTAAGAGTTTACATGCTCTGCTTCTGAGGATCCACAGCCTGTGTTATGGCTACACTCTACAGGCAGGTATATATTTCAGCTTGAGAAGCTTTAGGAAGTAGGCAGAAGGTGATTATAGGGAGTGTCTGAGTATTATCTTCATCAATGCACTCTTACTCCAGGACCTACCCATTTTATCCCTCTCCAGTAGGTCTGAGGCAGCTATCCTAATGCTTAGGATGAAAATTTCATCCACCATTTAGTGAGGATAGAAAAACTATTTCCATTAAAGCCAGACCTTGTAACCGAAATACCCAGATTCTCAATCAGGGTGTCATGCTTGTCTCTGTGTTTCCATTTAACTGCTAATATGCAATGTTTCCCAGTTTAAAGGACAATAGGAGAAGGAAAGAAAAGAAAGAAGAATCTTTATGAGAGAGTTAGCAGAGGCAAGTCATGCCATCAGGAAGCATGGAGATAAAAGGAAAGTAACCCTACAAGACAGCATGTAGGTGAAGAAAGCACAGGGGCAAAAGTAATAAGACGTGTCTGTTATTTCTGAAATTTTCTGAAACAGGCTGGCTCACTTTGGGTTAGTCATTTAATTTGACTCTGCTTCAGTTTTCTTATCTGTCAAATGGGATTAATTAGACATATCTTGAGTGACTCACAGGACTATTGAGGATAAAGAAGATAATACTTATAGAGGCTATTTGGAAAATGTTATGTAACTGCTTTTGGAACCTAAAAGGTTATTAATGACAATATGTGACCAGGGAAGGTGCATTGTAATTGATGATAGCTTAGATATATCAAGAGAAAAAATGTATTCTCACTTATATGGGGATGCAGTAGTAGGGGAAGTAAAAGTGTAAACATGAGTAATTTAGAAATATTTATTTAAAAAGGAATGGAAAGGTATTTTGTGACACAGAGAATCATTACAGTGTGAGAAGACCTCATAGGAGATGTCTTTTAGGCCAAGAAAATATATAGAAGAACACTGGGGATATTGAAGAAATAATTAGATACCTTCCTTGGGGAAAGGGGGCTGTATGAGGTGAGAAGATAAAATGGAGCACAAAGATAGAACATAAAAAGCTAATAATAAGACAATCTAGGAAGATCCCATGGAAGATTTCTTTCCTCTAGAGAAGTTTGTTGGATGTTGTTAATAAACACCTCAGTTGTAGATGCATGAAGGAGAATCACATTCCACATGGTCATCCATGTGTCTTTCATGAAATGACACTGTGTCAAAATGTTGAGAGAATTTTAAAGTCAAAAGAGTCTCAGAGATTATCAGTTCCCCACTTCATGCAGGGATTATGGATATGCATTTACGTTCAGAGAAGAGAGGCTCACCACCTCATAAACTACCCTATGCCATTATCATAGAGCACTTTTTATTCAACGTCTCTTCTTTATAAGGAGAAGACATTTGTTTTTTCTGATGGTTTCCTACTATACATGAAAAGTATACTCAGCCTACTTCTTAACGTTTTCTGAGTCCCTGCTCTGTTAGGCACTGTACTAATCACTAGAGACTTCAAGATGAAAACAGACTTTTTTTTTTTTAATTTTTTTTCAACGTTTATTTATTTTTGGGACAGAGAGAGACAGAGCATGAACGGGGGAGGGGCAGAGAGAGAGGGAGACACAGAATTGGAAACAGGCTCCAGGCTCTGAGCCATCAGCCCAGAGCCCGACGCGGGGCTCGAACTGACGGACCGCGAGATCGTGACCTGGCTGAAGTCGGACGCCCAACCGACTGCGCCACCCAGGTGCCCCAAACAGACTTTTAAATAATTCAGAGATCCAGAGTATAGAAATTATAACTATGGGGAACACAGAACTGCACCCTCCTCTGGGGTCCTTCAAATACTTAAGTGCAATATCTAAGTCTTTGTTGATCTTTTATTCTGCTACATAAATGTATACAGTTTACCACAAATTACTTATTTAATTTTGTTTCTAGATCATCTCATGTTCTTTCTTTTTCTTTGCTGGACATGATCTAGTTTTTCAAATCCCTTAATATATGCTATCCAAAATTTTTAATTTTTTTGGAAGTGTGCATTCTTCTGAAATAAGAAGTGCACTATTAGGAACTTATGAAGGATATTCCATGGTGATAAGAAAGAACAAACTTGGGAGTTCAAATAGCCAAGATTTCACTGGCATCATAGTTAAACCTTCAGCAATAGATGGCACAAGAACAGACACTCAGATCAATGGAACAGAATAGAGAACCCAGAAATGGACCCACAAATGTATGGGCAACTAATCTTTGACAAAGCATTAAAGAATATCCAATGGAGTAAAGGCAGTCTCTTCAGCAAGTGGTGCTGGGAAAACTGGATGGCGACATGCAGAAGAATGAACCTGGACCACTTTCTTACACCATACACGAAAATAAACTCAGAATGGATGAAAGACCTAAACATAAGACAGGAAGCCATCAAAATCCTTGAGGAGAAAGCAGGAAAACACCTCTTTGATCTTGCCCACGGCAGCTTCTTACTCAACATGTCTCTGGAGGCAAGGGAAACAAAAGCAAAAATGAACTACTGGGACCTCATCAAAATAAAAGGCTGCTGCACAGCGAAGGAAACAATCAGCAAAACTAAAAGGCAACCAACAGAATGGGAGAAGATATTTGCAAATGACATATCAGATAAAGGGTTAGTATCCAAAATCTACAAAGAACTTATCAAACTCAACACCCAAAAAACAAATAATTCAGTGAAGAAATGGGCAAAAGACATGAATAGACACTTCTCCAAGGAAGACATCCAGAGGGCCAACCAACACATGAAAAAATGCTCAACATCACTCATCATCAGGGAAATACAAATCAAAACCACAATGAGATACCACCTTACACCTGTCAGAATGGCTAACATTAACAACTCAAACAACAACAGATGTGGGTGAGGATGCGGAGAAAGAGGATCTCTTTTGCACTGTTGGTGGCAATGCAAGCTGGTGCAGCCACTCTGGAAAACAGTATGGAGCTTCCTCAAAAAACTAAAAATAGAACTATCCTACAACCCAGCAATTGCACTACTAGGCATTTATCCACGGGATACAGGTGTGCTGTTTCGAAGGGACACATGCACCCCATGTTTATAGCAGCACTATCAACAATAGCCGAAGTATGGAAAGGGCCCAAATGTCCATCGATGGATGAATGGATAAAGAAGATGTGATGTGTATATATATACATACATACATACACACACACACACACACACACACACACATATATATATACATACATACATACATATATATATATACATACATACACACACACACATATGTGTGAGTGTGTGTGTGTGTGTATGTATATATATACACACACAACGGAGCATTACTCAGCAATCAAAAAGAATGGAATCTTGCCATTTGCAACTACATGGATGGAACTGAAGAGTATTATGCTAAGTGAAATTAGTCAGAGAAAGACAAAAATCATATGACTTCACTCATATGAGGACTTTAAGAGACAAAGCAGATGAACATAAGGGAAGGGAAACAAAAATAATATAAAAACAGGGAGGGAGACAAAACAGAAGAGACTCATAAATATGGAGAACAAACTGAGGGTTTCTGGAGGGATTGTGGGAGGAGGGATGGGCTAAATGGGTAAGGGGCATTAAGGAATTTACTCCTGAAATCACTGTTTCACTGTATGCTAACTAATTTGGATGTAAATTTTAAAAAATAAAAAATAAAATTAAAAAAAACCTTCAGCAGTAAAGAACAATTGTAGATTTTAGTGATTTGGGGCAGCATGGTGTAATAAGATAAACTTTGATGTTAGAGTTTAAAAACCAAAACAAAAATGGACTTGAATCCTGTTTCTATCATTTATTAGTTATAATATCTTAGCCATAGTATACTACTCTCTGAGAACATTTGATCATATTTAAAATAGGAATATTATCTACCTATTTCATATAGTACTGGGAAGAAAAAACGAAAACAAAATGAGATCATGTCTATATAACTGCTTTATAAACAATAAAATGGAACGAAAATGTAATATGGTATTGCTATTCTTATAATCAAATGGGTTGACACAGAGCAAACTGTTCCATTCTGTAATTACCTAAATTCAGTAAAAGCACATTATATTCTAACAAATTAAAATCCCAGTAGTACTAATAGCTACCATTTATTGAAGTTTTATTATGTGCCAGGCAGCACCAGGTGCTTTACAAACATTATCCCATTTGGTTCATGATACAGACAATGCTATGAGTTTACCCAACCTGTTTCATTTTCCTTTTGGGCACAAGAAAAGCTACATTTTCCATCCCAGCCTGTAGTTAATTGGGGCCGTGTGATTGAATACTGTCCTACCTGTCCTACCCAGGAATGCCCATAAAATGTCCTGCATGATCTCCCACTCTGTCTTATTCCCTATCTGCTGGAAGGATATAAATGCTCAGCTCACTCTCCAGTGCCATGAACTGAAGGTCACTGAAGATTAGAGTTTCTGTGTCAGCCCTTGGTTTCCAAATGATGTTATGGACCAGAGGCTTCTCTCCAGAGCCCCCATGCTAACCTGACATGTTGGAATGTGTTGCGAGCAAGAAATAACTTTTGTTGTGTTAAGCTACTAAAGTTTTGGACCTGTTCATTATAGAACCTAGCATTAAATATCCTGTCTATTAGAGTTCCTCAAAACATTTACTTTTTGCCACAGTCAGGAAAAAATGTCCATAAAATCGCACTACTACATCTATCAACCTACAAGCAGCTGGGCTTATGAATTCCATTTTCCTCCTTTCCTGATTATAGGGATTTTTGTCTGCTTTTTTCATTGTTTTATCTTAATTTCCTGGAAGAGGACTCAATCAGTATTTGTTGAATAGGCGTATAAACTTACAAAAATCTTTTGATGCTGATGGTTGCTTTTGATCCCAGTTTTCCAGATAAGGAAGTGGTAATGCTATGTGTATCCATCTTATTCCAGAGTTCACACTCTTACACACGATGCTGAACTGCCCCATCTGACCACTCTAAATCTACAGTTAAAGATGATGATTATGTTTTATCAACTGCAATTTTCTATTACCAAGATGTTCTCTTTACTTAAGAACAAATTCTGTAGTTCAAAATGAGGGGCTCAAAGACCAATGAGTTGCTTCCAGATCATCCGTGAAGTTTTGGGATCAATATAGGCTTAACATTAATAAATTTTATTCCTTTCTCTTTAGCCAGCCAGATAGAATTTGATGTCTCATGGACCATCACTTATAGGAAATTAAGCAAAAAATGTCAGAGAGAAAAGTAAGGAAATAAAATGTTTAAAGGGAGGACAGAAAAGCTTACTGATTTTCAGTTTCTCTAAGCTACAGTAAGGAATAAAAGGAAAACACACTACTAACTAAATGTAACAAATCACATTTCATCCTAATAAGACCATAAAGAGTGTTATTATTTCCCTTATCTTTTCCAGATTCAACAAGTTGAGATTCAACAAGTTGAAGCCTATTGTATAATTTCACAGAGCTGTTGCATGGTACAGCCTGATTCTCACCTAGTTCTTTGGTCTTAAAATCTTCACTTACTTCAACTAATATTCTTTCAAAGCCTTATTATAATGCATTTGCTACTGTCAACTGGTAGCAGAAACACTGTTGTACACAGCAATGGTGAAGGGCAGAGTTTGTAAGAAAATGAGAATTGAGATTGAAATCTGGTTCTGCTATTAATCGGCTGTAAAATCTTGGTCAATTCAATTAACTTCACTGGACTTCAGTTTCAAGTGTATGATGGGGGTTTTGTTAGTACTAATTGAGTTAATGTAGTACAACTCTTTCTTGGTGGTTTTCACATATTAAATGCTCAAATAGTAAAACTATTTGCATCGTTGTTATTAGAATTTGAGTCAGTATCCCATTGAAAGCTTTTTGATGACAAAGATTTGTTCTTGTCTCTCTAGGACTTTGAGTTCAATAATAGATACTTTTCTTCTGGGTTTAGTTCATTCATTTAATATAGATTGACCAAGCACATACTAAGTTTGTTGAACAATATTAGATATCAGGGATAGATAGATATACAATTTGCTTCCACCATTAAATCTTATTTAAAGTACATACTATCAGTAGCATTTAGCAACAAAGAGACAGGGAAGAATAACAACAACAACAAAAAAAAATCTGTAAAAATAACTGATTGAATAAATAAATAAGTAAATTGGAGATAATAGACATATCTTCAATGCAGAAGAATTCAAAATAATTTGTGTACGAGACGACTGGGTGACTCAGTTGGTTAAGCATTCGACTTCAGCTCCGTCAAGATCTCATAGTGCAGGAGTTTGAGCCCAGCATCAGGTTTCCTGCTGTCATCACAGAGCCTGCCTTGGATCCCCTCTCTCTCCCTCTGTCCCTCTCTCCGCCCCCCCCAGCTGCTCTTGTGCATGTGCACACGTGCACACTTTCTCTCTCAAAACAGAAAAATTTGTATACATACTCCAGGGTGATAAACCATAACTCCTAACTCCTCAAGTGTGTAGTTGCAGAAAGTACAATGTTAAAAGGGGAGGAAAGAACCTCACCATGAAGAAACTTAGCACAGCCAGGTGATGAAAATTAACATCAGTAGTGATAAATCATGTGGCTGGCATGCACTCTTCACATGATGTGATGAGAATGATGCTTTACCCTTGTGGCCTTCCACCTCAGAACCCACAATTCCACTTGAGTCATGAATTGCCATTTCACTTAATCTTGAAAACATCAGACAAATGCCAAATGAAGAACACTCTACAAAATTCCTGACCAGTACCAAAAACTGCCAAGGCCAGAAACAAAGTCTGAGCAACTGTTCCTGACAAGATGAGCCTAAGTAGATATGGTGACCAAATATAATAGGGTATCCTTAAATGGATTCCGGAACACTTACAACAAGACAAAACAAAAAGATGTTAGGTGAAAACTAAAAGAATCTGAATAAAATATGGTCTTCAGTTATTTTTAAATGAGATACTATTAACTATGAATATGGCTAAAACTAAAAAGAATGATAGTGCGAAGTATTGGTGAGTATGTGGAGCAACTGTAGCCCTTATAAATTATTGGTAGGGTGTAAAATGGTACAGCCACCTTGCAAATAGGTTTTTGGTTCTTACAAAGCTGAATGCATATTGGCTGTGAGACCCAGATACTCATATTCTCTATATCTCAAATAAATGAAATACTGTGTCCACACAAATCTTTGTACATGAGTGTGTATAGCAGCCTTTTTTTGTAATGGTCAAAAACCTGAAAATCCAAATGTCCCTTTGCAGGTGAATGAATAGACAGATTCTTGTATTTCCTACAATAGAATACTCTTACACAAAGGAACAAACTAATGATGTGTGCAAAAACGTGGATGAATCTCAAAAACATTATGCTGAGTGAAAGCAGAAAAAATGTACATTGTATATGATTCCATTTATATAATTGCATTCTAGAAAATGCAAACTAAGATAGAATAGATGAAAGTAACAATGGATTACAGAGGGCACAGGAAACCTTTTGAATGTGATGGAAATATTTGTTACATGTGATTGTGGTGATGGTTTTACAGCTACATATACAGCCTATTGTATATGTAACTTATTGTATGTCATATATTCCTGATTATGTTGTGGCTACATATACAGCTTATTATATACACAACTTATCCTATGTCATCTATTCCTCACAGTTTGTCAAAAAAAATGAGAAACGCTTTAAAAAACATGTTCCCTACTCTATCGTCGATCATGTCTAATGCTGCAAGCAACATATAGCCCAATCAATATGATAGTTTGAAAAGTATTTTAATCCATTTTATTTTTAATGAAATATTAAGAGGAAGCCATATACATACACCAGATTTAGATGAAGTTGTTCTTCTTTAGTGAGGTTGGATGTTCCTGAAGCCCTGTACTCTTACTGGTCCCTACTTTCCACCACAGTCCTAGCTGTCCTTCATTGCCCCCCACAGAACCTGGACTACTATTAAATGAACATCTGGCTCCATGTTTTATTCTAAGCTGTGCCTTTGCAGGTCTGATTATGCCAATAAGTGACCATAGCAACCTCAGCTGTGACAGTAAATCACAATTGACTTGGATAAGTCATTTCATTTCTCTGGATCTCAATCTACCCTTTAAAAAAATTTTTTTAATGTTTATTTATTTTTGAGAGAGAGAGAGAGAGAGAGAGAGAGAGAGAGAGAGAGAGAGATTGTGAGTGAGGGAGGGGCAGAGAGAGAGAGGGAGACACAGAATCTGAAGCAGGCTCCCAGCTGTCAGCACCGAGCCCGATGCTGTGCTTGAACCCACAAACCATGAGATTACGACCTGAGCCAAAGTTGGATGCTCAACTTACTGAGCCACCAGGCGCCCCTCAATCTACCCTTTTAAAAAGAAAATCAGAGTGATGAACCATGTTACTTACAGTTACTTACTTGACCTATATTAGCTCTAAATAATTAAATTATATATTTTAAAAAGTATATGTTGTGGGGACGCCTGGGTGGCTCAGTCAGTAGGGCGTCCAAATTTGTCTCAGGTCATGATCTCACAGTTTGTGAGTTTGAGCCCCGCATTGGACTCTGTGCTGACAGCTCAGAGCCTGGAGTCTGCTTTGAATTCTGTGTCTCCCTCTCTCTCTGCCCCTCCCCCACTTGTGCTCTGTCTCTATCAAAAATAAAACCGTAAAAAAAAATTTTTTTTAAAGTATATGTTGAAAAACCTCTCCAGGCTCAGTGTGGGAAGTAGGAACCAATCTAGATATTGCAAACAGAAGGAATCTAACACAGGGAATTAAATTCTAAGAGAACATTTGGAAGACAGAGGCAGAAATGGTGAGGGAAGATGCTGATACTACTTAGAAATCCAAGAAGTACAAGAATCTCAGATAATTTCTATCCATTATATCAGCCACTAGGATCACTGAAGTAAGCAGTTTATAGGAGAATATATGAAAGTCACTGACAAAATGTCACACTTGCTTTGTCTAGCATCAGCTGCTTCCAGAATGATAATGGCTTCTCTTTCATTTGTACTTACCAAATAGCTTGCCAGTACTTCTCACTGGTAAAAACCTAAATTTGAATGGGCTGACAAAAAGTTTAGTGGATTTTTGCCTTCTAGTTGCTATGATACAGGAAATGGCCTAATATGGTAAAATGCTAACAGATAATCTAGTGCAGGCAGTATTTAATGGGATGAAGTACCAAAGTTTATTACTAGTAAGATACTAATGAACAATCACTAGGTATTTGTTCAGTGAATGAATATGTTCAATGTAGCTTGAAATTACAAGAGTAGACTTTTTGAAGAAACAATTCAACCAAGTCTTGAACTATGTGTAAAGATCTTCATAAAAGAAAAGCCAAGTAGAAAGCTCCATGTATCAGTTGGATTTTGCTGCATAACAAACCATTCTGAAAAACTGAGCTTTAAACAACTACTGTTAATTTAGCTCATAATTCTGTGGGTCAACAATTCTGGGGGTCTGGGCTCAGCTGAAATTTTTCTTCTGGTCTCATCTGAGCACACTCATGCAGTTGTGGTCAACTGTGACATGCTTGAGGATTGGTTTATATCTCATGACTTCAGCTATAATGACTCAGCTCTACTGCATATGGTCTCTTATCTTCCAGCACATTACACTGAGTTTGTTTTTGGTTTTGGTTTTCTGGGGGTATTTTTTTGGTATCTTGTCAGGTTTCAGAGAGAGAAGAGTAGAAACATACAAAATATTTTGATGCCTAGGCTGTGGTACTTACACCATATCAACTCCATGACTATCTCTTGGTCAGAACAAATCATAAGGCCAGTTCAGGTTTAAGGAGTAGACAGACAGTAAAATTGTGTAGGGTATGGGTGCAGAGAGCCTGAATGTGACTCTGTGTTTTTTACACACTACTACAGTCTGCGATTCGATTCATCCAATATTCTAAAGCTATAGACAGGAATGTTATTGGTAGATTGGAGGATCAGGAAATGGGGATTAGTTATGTGAAGATAGTCCAATTCCGCAGTATTAGGTAGTATTAGGTTTATAGACTCCTGTGCTCACAACATTAAATATAACAGGAAGCAAAGATAATCTTCCTCAGTAACCTTATTTTACAGATGACATATATTTGACCCAGAAATGTTAAGTGAATTTTTCAACGTCTTACATCCATCAGGTATATTCAAACTGGACTGAAACCCTACAGATAATGTCTATTAGTCCACTGCCTTGAATGCCAAGGAAACACTGTTTTGACTTTTCTGGAGTACAGAGTGGATTTCCAAGACATATGTATGGATGTGTGTGTGTGTGTGTGTGTGTGTGTGTGTGTGTGTGTGTGTGAACACATGTGCATGCATGTATTTAGGACATGCATATACACATATACACAGTAGGAGGAGGAGGCATAAGAGTACAATTTTGCATAAGGCTGCTGCCTAATTTTAATTTGGCTCACCTCCTAATTTCTTTTATACCCTGAGAAGAAGTTATTCCCAGAGCTAATTCATACATACACAGTTTAGCACAGGCCATCTGCTTCTAAAACCTGTGGCTGCACACAACACGTGTCCTGTAAGGTAACTAGGTTCTGATATTGTCCTAGAATAAATGCAGATCCTGCCTCCTTTAGGAAAAGTAAAGAAATAAGTAATCATAATCCTTTCATACAGCCATTTCCTCTGGCTTATGAAAAACATACAAGACATACCCTTACAAAAAACCTCATCAGTGTGTTCTCCAGGATGCTTACTGATTTGGACCGAAGGATGTAGAATATCCAGTCTAAAAATGATAAAGTCTGACTTAGAGAAAAGTCTAGTTACAGGAAATTTTTAAGAAACATTTAATATTATTTTGAGGGATGTTAAAAAAAATGAATAGTAGTCCACATACAATTTAGCTGAGTCCAATAGCTGTGGTTTTCAGTCCCATTAAATCCCATTTTCTGGAGTTTTTAGTTTTGTGGTTTTATAATTCACTTGGCATCTCTGAAACCCAGTGATCTCATCTTTTAAAAGAAGGAGGTGAGTGATAATAGCACATCCTCTGATTATTGTAATCATTACTGGTGATAGATGCATGGGAAAAATTTAGTGCAGTGCCTGGCAGAGAGTAAATAATCAACAAATGCTAGCCAATTATATTATTATACTATAAAACTCATGGAAAAATTAGTAAAAGTTTATAATTAAGCCATTATAATTGCTATAATTCATGAATTACTGAAGATAAGTAAGGTGAATGTTGGACAGCAGAGATCATCAAGTCAAAATCTGGTAAATAGGGAAGGTGCTAGATATTAGGGGCTTCACATACATTCTTTTATTGAGTCCTCTTCATTAACTCTGTTTTACAGACAGGAAAACTGATGCTTAGAGAAGTTAGATAAATTGCCTACAGTCTTTGAGTTAAGTAGGATTTGGATCCAGATACGGCTGACTTCAAAGCCTTTTAAAGAAATTTGGAGATTTATCATATGTCTTCATATCCCCAGATCACTGCCTGGTTTTTGCCATCATATTTAATCTAGATAAGCATTGAGAACATACACCCTGGATCTGGACTACCGTACTTTGCTCCATTAAGTGTTGGGTTATAAAATGTCCAATAATAGCATTTGCTGAGTTTCCCTTCTACATTCACAGTGAAGTTTAAGAGGTTATAAACCTTAGGCTGATGCAATCTTTTCCTCAGAAAGAGGGCAGATATGGAAACTAGAGCTCAGACAATGCTGGAGAATTAAGTAATAATGTCAAATGTCAAGGAAGGTCCAGAGACATAGAAAATGATGTTGGGGTCAGGTGCCTAAAGATCAGATTTTTCTGTGCCAGTCCATGAGTGATAGGTAGAGATATGGCCCCTGGAATGTCCCAGCTATATGAGCAAATTACATAATATTGTTTTGAGGATGAGATTACAAGGCCATAAATGCTACTTTCCAGAATTCTTACTTCAGAAGACTTGCCTGTCTCACCTTACTTTAGAAGATATGAAAGGCACAACTGATTTCTCCAATGTAGTCCTTCTCAAGAGCATTTTTGTCTCCTTAGATTCAAAGACTGATGAAGTGATGAAACCCTGAATTTGACAAGACTAAACTTCACAGGTAATAGTAGATCTGCATCGGTAGTCAGTGGTCCCTAAATACCTGTAGCTAATGGTACAAGTCCACGTTCCTGTGGAAAGAGTAGAGGATTCAAATGAAGAAGACTGGTTTTAACACTGTGTTTATACCAGTTCATTTTAACTCTTTAATTTCTGTTTATTCATCTATGAATCAATGTTTACAGCATTTTTAGTATTAGCAAATGAAGCAAGAATTCTGAAAATAATATTTATATTTTCTACATAAGTCTCATGAGTTATTCATATATATTCATATATGCTATATATTACTAAATAGAAGACTGATTTTCATACACAATAGTTCCAATACTTGAGTTCAGTTTTCAGAATATCAGAGAAGACTCTGCCTCCATGATCCATTTGATAGACCTGTTATAAATGACAGCCACCCCCTCTTCTAAGGAGCCCTGCACCTTTATTTTAGGGACCCTTTTCCAGAAGTAGATGGTAACATGTTGTGCAACTACATTGTAATTCAAGCCAGGAAGCTAGTAGTCATTTTTTTAATTTAATATTTAAATTTTTTCTCCAGTTTTTTGAGATATAACTGACATATAACATTGTATAAGTTTAAGGTGTACATCATAATGATTTGATATACATATATATTGGGAAATAATCACTACAATAAGTAGGGTCAACATCCATCACCTCACACAGTTAGTCTTTTTTCTTGTGATGACAACCCTTAGGACCTACTCTCTTGGTAATTTTCAAATATGCAATACCGTGTTGGTTGCTATAGTCACCACATTATACATGACATCCCCAGAACTTACTTATAACTGGTGGTTTGTACCCTTTGACCACCTTCACCCATTTCCCTCACTTCTACCCTCCACCTCTGGCAACCACCAATCTGTTTTTTGTTTAATGTGTGTGTTTTCATTTATCTTTTTTTTTTTAATTTAAATGTAAGTTAGATAACATAGTGTAATAATGGTTTCAGGAGTAGAATTTAGTGATTCACTTACATATAACACCCAGTGCTCATCCCAACAAGTGCCCTCCTTAATGTCCATCACCCATTTAGTTCATCCCCCCATGCAACACCCTTCCAGCAACCCTCAGGTTGTTCTCTGTATCTAAGAGTCTCTTATGGTTTGCCTCCCTCTCTTTTTTATCTTACTTTCCTTCCATTCCCCTATGTTCATCTGTTTTAAACGTTTCTTAAATTCCACATAGGAATGAAATCATATATTTATCTTTCTCTGACTTATTTCACTTAGCGTAATACATTCTAGTTTCAACGTTTATTTATTTTTGGGACAGAGAGAGACAGAGCATGAACGGAGGAGGGGCAGAGAGAGAGGGAGACACAGAATCGGAAACAGGCTCCAGGCTCTGAGCCATCAGCCCAGAGCCTGACGCGGGGCTCGAACTCATGGACTGCGAGATCGTGACCTGGCTGAAGTCGGATGCTTAACCGACTGCGCCACCCAGGCGCCCCCATTCTAGTTTCATCTACATTGTTGCAAATGGCAGGATTTCATTCGTTTTGATTGACAAGTAATATTCCATTGTGTGTGTGTGTGTGTGTACATATATGTATATATACATATATATATATATATACACACACACATACCATATCTTTGTCCATTCATCAGTCAATGGACATTTGGGCTCTTTCCATAATTTGACTATAGTTGATAGTGCTACTATAAACATTGGGGTGCATTGGCCCCTTAAATTCAGCATTTTTGTTTCCTTTGGATAAATGCCTACAAGTGCAATTGCTGGATCATAGCTCTATTTTTATTTTTCTGAGGAACCTCAATGCTCTTTTCCAGACCAGCTGCACCAGTTTGCATTCCCACCAGCAGTGTAAAAGTATCCCCCTTTCGCCACATCCTTGTGAACATCTGTTGTTTCCTGAGTTGTTAAATTCAGCGATTCTGACTGGTATGATGTGGTATCTCATTGTGTTTGTTTTTTTTTTTTTAATTTTTAAGTTTGCTTATTTATTTTTAAGAAAAAAGAGTGTGAGTGGGGCAGGGACAGAGAGAGAAGGTGACAGAAAATCTTAAACAGTCTCTGCACTGACAGCAGAGAGCCTCATGTGGGGCTCAAACTCATGAACCATGAGATTATGACCTGAACCAAAGGCAGACACTTAACCAACTCATTGCTCAATGGCACCCCTCATTGTGGTTTTGATTTGTATTTCCCTAACAATGAGTAATGTTGAGCATCTTTTCATTTGTCTGTTAGCCATCTGGATGCCTTCTTTGAAAAAGTGTCTGTTCATGTATTTTGCCCATTTCTTCACTGGAGTACTTATTTTTTTGATGTTGAGTTTGGTAAGTTCTTTATAGATTTTTTTATCCAATATGTCATTTGAAAATATCTTCTCCCATTCCGTTGGTTGCCTATTAGTTTTGTTGATTGTTTCCTTTGCTGTGCAGAAGATTTTTGTCTTGATGAGGTCTCAAGAGTTCATTTTTGCTTTTGTTTCTCTTGCCTCTAGAAACATGTCTAGTAAGAAGTTGCTGTGGCCACGGTTAAGGAGGTTGTTGCTTCTCTTCCAGGATTTTGATGGTCTCCTAACATTTAGGTCTTTCATCTATTTTGAGTTTATTTTTGTGTATGGTGTAAGAAAGTGGTTCAGGTTCATTCTTCTGCATGTCACTGTCCAGTTTTCCCAGTACCATTTGCTGAATATACTTTTTTCCATTGGACATTCTTTCCTGCTTTGTCAAAGATTAGTTGGCCATACATTTGTGGGTTCATTTCTGAGTTCTCTATTCTGTCCCGTTGATCTATGTATCTGTTTTTGAGCCAGTACCATACTGTCTTGATGATTATAGCTTTGTAATACAGCTTGAAGTCCAGAATTGTGATGCCTCCAGCTTTCGTTTTCTTTTTCAATGTTACTTCAGCTATTTGGGGTCTTTTCTGGTTCCATACAAATTTTAGAATTGTTTTTTCTAGCTCTGTGAAGAGTGATGGTGTTATTTTGATCGGGATTGCATTGAATATGTAGATTGTTTTGGGTAGTATTGACATTTTAACAATAATTGTTCTTCTGATCCATGAGCGTGGAATGTTTTTCCACTTTTTTGTGTCTTCAATTTCTTTCATAAACTTTCTGTAGTTTTCAGTGTACAGATCTTTTACCTCTCTGGTTAAATGGTTTATTCCTAGATATTTTATGGTTTTTGTTGCAATTGTAAATAGGATTGATTCCTTGATTTCTCTTGCTACTTCATTATTTGTGTATAGAAATGCAACTGATTGCTGTATGTTGATTTTATATCCTGCAATTTTGCTGAATTCATGTATCAGTTCTAGCAGTTTTTTGGTGGAGTCTTTCAGGTTTTCCATGTAGAGTATCATGTCATCTGTGAAGAATGAATGAGGTGGGTTTTCTTCTTGTTGTTTATTCACATATTAAGTGAGATCGTGCAGTGTTCTTTCTCTGACTTATTTTACTTAGAAGACATTTAAAAATATTCCCCTCCTCACCATGCAACTCCCATCAGTCACTGAGTCTGTGACTCTACAGTTCTGTCTCCACTGTCCTTTTTCTAGTACTCTTGAACTTTCATAGGAATCTTCAAACCTGTCTTTCCATGTCCAGTCTTACCACCTCTGCAAGGAGGGTAAAGATAACATGAAAAATACAATGACCATGAGAGCCATGAAAACTTTTTTTGATATCCTTACACAGCTTCTCTTAGCTTTTAAGACAAACTGCAAACTTCCTAGACAAGACAGCATTGCAGAACCCTTGTAGTGTGAGCCTTACTTATTTCATCTCATCAACTCTCCTTCTTACAAAGTGTGCCAGCTCGAACTCTGTTCCATCTACTACCCATACACCCCTGCCTGTAGTGCACTGCTTTGCACATGTTAAAAACAGAAAAAATTGGTAGATGAAGAATCAATGGATATATATGTAAACTCAATGTTTTTTAAACCATAGTTGTTGTGTTTTTTCATGGCAGAGATGAACCATCCCTCCCAGAGCATCATTTCTTCTATCTCTAGAAAATGCCCTTACTCTCAAAAATTTCATGAATAACTGAATGTATCTGAATTAGACTGAACAGACTTCATTAGTTCAATTCCTCTCTTTCAGTGAGTCATGGGACATGCTCAAATACAGTTCAAACTGATTATTAGTTACATGAAAAGTGATTTTTTTTTGCTTCTGGTGGCCAAGCTGAGAAGGAAAAAAAACTCTGGTCCCTCTGTAATAAGCAAAAGAGAGCCCTATATTTGAAATGAGGCCCATCATTCGGCCTCCCTGACCTCACTCTTTATCTCTGGCCTCTTAGGTTTGAGGCCTGAAATGATCTGGCTGCCGAGAAAGATGTAAGGCTGTGAGTTAATTTATAAGATCGTAGACAGCTAGAGAGTTGGTTTAATTGAAAGATATAATTACCAGGTGTTGAAGGCAAAGGGGTTCATTAATTTCACAGACACTCTGTTGACTGAACTGTCCTCATTTTAATTTTTCACGACACATCAAGGAGGGGGACACCTGTGGGTCATGAGCACAGACCAATTCTGAGCTTGCAGGCACTTAAAATTCCACCCCAGGGGCAAGCAATCTTTCAGAAGTAGAAGGCCAAGTTGTTTTCTCCTGTTTAAAACTCCTCGTTCTAAAATTCTGAAAAGATCCTCCATTGCCCCCTTGGGCTCTGCAAAACTCATCATAACCTGGCTTTTGTTTACTTCTCCTGCCTCAGTTTTCAGTATACTCCCCGATCCCTGTGCTGGCTGCATCAGATAAATGGATAATAATACAAATATAACTATTGTTATTAGAATTATTTTACATTGTTACTACTGCTATTAATGTTTACTACACACGTGTTGTGTACAAATCACTGCTTAAGCATTCATTTCCATTAGTTCATGAGGTCCTCCTGATGACCCATGGCAGATACTGTTCCCATTTTACAGACAGGAGGGAGCCTGGGAGCCATACAATTACTTGCCCAAATCAAGGAGCTTGATCAAAGCAAGATCTGGGTTATACAACAAGTCTGTCTGACTTCAAAATCTATATTTTAAATATAGATTTTTTTTTGTTGAATCCTATTATCTCCCTCCTTGTGTGTTCTTTGAGGGTGAATACTATGTCTGGGTAACTGCTGTATCCCCAACAAATAGCAGGGTGCTGTGCATTTAGAAGGCCGTTGGGAAATCTAATGAATGAAGAAATGGACAAATGAACTTTTTTATTCCCACTCAATGATACAGGCAGTGACATCTAGAAAGGAAAGGTTGGTTGTGCCCAGGTGGAGATGAATATGACAGCACCTCCTGAAGAAAGTGGCTCTAAGGTCCAGGGTCCCTACCTTGAAGTCCTCAGAGATGCCCAGGGAGTCTTATTTGAGGAAAATCTGAGCAACAGGATGGAAAGTGGCTTGCACATCATTTTACTTCTCTTGACTGTACAAAACAGATGTTCTCCACTCTGATAATACACTTTTGAAACATAGACATACCAGTATCTGTAAGATATGAGATCATCTCATATGCATGGAATTGTGAGGCCTTGTTTTCACACTGACTACAGTGTAGAAGACTAAGAATAAAGGTAATAGGCAATAGTAGAAATGAAAATAATAATAACACCAGGGCGCCTGAGTGGCTCAGTTAAGCATCTAACTCTTGGTTTGGGCTCAGGTCATGATCTCTGGGTTCATGGGATTGAGCCCTGCATCAGCCTCTGTGCTGACAGGGTGGAGGCTGCCTGGGTTTCTCTCTCTCCCTCTCTGCTCTTCCCCTGCTCGTATGTGCGTGTTCTCTCAAAATAATGAGTACAAATTTTTTAAAAAAGCAAATAATAACAGCAATTAATTATCAAATATTTACTATATGTCTGGTGCTATCCAAACATTACTTCTGGTACCTCACAACAATACTATGAAGTACGAATTAATATCTCCATTCGACAGAGAAATAAACCAAGAACTAAATTTCCCAGGGTTAATTGTTAACTGAAAGAGGAGGGATTCCATTAAGATATTTCTAACTGCAAAACCCTTCCATATTTTTTAATAAATATATCACTATTTCAGCATCTTAATTTTTAAATATATTTTTAAGTATGGCTGTTGGCTAAAGGTGTATTTGACATAGAGGATGAAAGTGTATAGTCAAAATAGGGAGCTATTTTAATGGGAAAAAAAACTGACCTTGAATTTGAATATCCCTGATATTACTGGCCCAAATTAGCCACATACCCCAGACCACAGTAGACTCTGACAGTTCAATTAACTATATATTGGGGAAAATAGCATTGATTAAGTAGGAATCTTAGGAAGTGGTTAATTACATTTCCTGGATAACTTAAGACATTTTGTGCTTCAGCCCATCTTAATGAAAATCTAAATATATCAGACCCTTTGCAGAGAACAGATCACATGGCATTTATTTCTGTGTCCTTGAAGCTTACTTAATCAGGCTTTGTGAAACATACATACTGTCTTCTTCAGTGTTTCTGCAATTATTGTAGTGCTTAGTAATGATTTCTTAGTAATGATTTCTGATTCTGGAGAAAAGATTGTTTCCTGATATTTGCAATAAGGCTATGCTATGACATCAGAACACTTGAAACTCTATATCACATCAGAGAATCTGTATTTAATGACTGGAAATTCATAGATCTTCAGTTTCATTCTTCTGAGTCTCATAGATGTCTTCTTTAGAACTTTGTGGGTTTTGTTTTGTTTTAATTATTCTAACCCTGGATTACATCAGGTAAAAATTTCTAATCCCTGGATTTGATTTTAAAAATAGATTCTAGGGGTGCCTAGATGGCTTAGTTCGTTGAGCATCTGACTTTGGCTCAGGTCATGATCTCATGATTCATGAGTTCAAGCCCATCGGGCTCTGTGCTGTCAGTGCAGAGCCTGCTTTGGATCCTCTGTCTCCATCTCTCTCTGCCCCTCCCCCACTCATGTGTGGTCTCTCTCTCTCTCAAAAATAAAATAAATAGAGTGATTGATTCTAGTTATTTATATACTTATTCCATGTATGGATTTCTTGTTGCTGTTTTTATTTTTACTTTCAACTGTGCAACACATTTATAGATCACGTGTATTCCTATGGTTATAACCCAAATACCTGACATCCCACCAGTAGGTATGTACAAGTGTGGCAACATTGATACTGGGGCCTAGATCCCAATTATTCTGAGTCTTGCTGTATGCCTCCAGTTCCTCCATCACCAGGGTGGTGATTTTTTTGCATGGGTTTAGGAGAAAGTCTACTTATTCTCCATCTTCTTCAATGTGTCTTCTTGCTGTCCCTGCACTTTGGTACACTGTGGCCTATCAGGGGAAAGGAACTGTCCATAATTCAGAATTCATCAGATGGGCTTCAAAGCAGAGTTGCTTTATCCCAGAGTCTTACAAGTTTTGCTTGAGCTCCATTCCCTCTGTTTTCCACCCTTTCCTTAAGATCTTAAATCTAATGCCTTCACAAGGTGGAAAGAATATATGTCATTTCTATTGTCCCATCTCCCAGAAGCTTTTGGGGTGGGGCTGGGTGGGGAGAAACCATGTACAACAAATCCCTCCTTGTTCATGTAGCCTTTGTCGCTACTTCTCCAGGTACAGATGATGAGACAATTTGTGGTAGCATGATATTTGTTAGGAATTGATGCCTATAAAAGAGAGTAGAAGCAGAATTGGGTGGAGGAAAAAGATGAGCTGCAATACAGGTTCAACAAAGCCTCTATCAGCATGGTAGAAAGCTCTAGAGTAAGCACTGGACATGAGAGTTCAACATTGAGCTGAAATGGTCAGGCCTTTACACCCCTAACTGAGCCAGTCATAGGTGAACTGACTTCAGAAGGGTATAACTTCAGTGAGATGGTTCTCTGCAGTTTTAGCCAACTCTGAAGAAGATAAAGTTGGAAGATGTTTTCTGAGAACTCTTCCTACAACATGGCAGCCACTCCTTTCTTGCAGGAGGATCTGGACTTTGTCTATCATGGCTTCCAAGCAAAATGACTTCATACAGCTCTTTAATGGAAATCAATACAAGGGTATTTACAAGGGTATATACAAGGGAAATAAATACAAAGGATAATGTCTAACTCTTCTCCCAGAAGCATTTGAGCCCTTGCACCCCCTAGGAGCTTTTGCCCTTATATTGGATTTAAGTATGCAAAAATTTGAACATGTGTCTGTGAAGAACATGAAGCATGTACAGCATTCTTAATATGTACATCAAGTGAAAGGTCTCAGTCCTTCTCACTGATCACCCTGGAAATGTGAATGTTCATGCTCCGCCCAGACACAGGGTGGAGCCAGAAAGGAATTGCCACTTACCAAGCTTGAGTTAGATGCACAGAGATCAAGATCAGAATTTAAGAAGATACAAAATAAGAGAGAAAGGTTGGGAGCTCAAGTGGTCAGAGCCATATTGCAAAATCAAGGCCATAGACACCTATGATTAGACTCATTCCAAGATGGAGATTCATTACTTAACATAAGGCCAGAAAAGTAAATTTTGACAGGAAAGAGATAACCTGGAATCCTTTGGCATTGATCTTGACTTTCTACTAACATTTTCATTAGTAATGTTGATATCGTTTTTTAAAACATTTTTGGGAATATATTATGTATAAGACACTGTATTGAATCTGCATATTATCATATTAATCCTTAAAGTAAACCTATGATTTCGGAGTTATCTTGTCTATTGTAAAAATGCAGAAATTGATTCTTGTTCATATTAAGAATTTGCCCTAACTCAATAGTTAGTAAATGGTGAGACCTCTCTTCTCAGCCTTGTTCTACTGTACCCAGAGGATAGAATGAAGACCAATAATTGTGAGTCATGGAGAACAAATTTGGGTTAAATACAAGAAACATTATAATGATAAGGATTGTCCAAATACAGAATTGGCTGCCTTGGTGGAGATCTCTCCATTACTGGAAGGGTTCCAGCAAAGACTAGGTGGCCATCTGTCATGCTCATTGCAGAGGCAAATCTGACTGGCTAGGAGGTTGAACTTAATGATTTTGCAATGCTTTTTCCAATCCTGAGGCTCTAATTTTAAATCCCTGGTAACTCCTGCAATTTCCATTCCAATTCTGTTTCTGAGTCTTTATACAGCTGACTTGCTTCTCCAATATTTAGACTTTCTCTTGATTTAGAGTGAACATTTCCAGTTAAGAATGGAATTTGGATAATTTATACTTTAATATAATTCTTATTGGAAAAAGATAGATGCTCAACTATATACTGTGCCAGCATAACCAAGATAAAGCTAGGCTATTCTAGGGCTTGCCTCAGCACAGTGTCACATTTAGAAGAAACTCTAATTTCATATGAACAAATATTTGAAAATTGAATAGGCTATTTAAATCTTTAATAAAGTTTCTTTTAAAAAAATAGATGCCAAGCATAATACTCAGAGAAAAAGAAACTCAAAAGTAATTTTTCTCAATGTATTTTTCTTATACTTAAGTGAGTAGCAACCAGCCCTAAATGTTTCCTCTTTTCAAAAGCCCCAATCTCCTCAAAATCTAACCTATGTTTGATTTATCATTTTATCTTAAGGATACGTCTCTGCCCTTTCTTTTTTAAAACAAGTGTTCTCTCCTTTGTCTTCAATTCTTCAATTTACCCATTAATATTACACATCACTTTCTTAGAGGGCAAGAAAGAAGGGAGCCTTGAATATTCATGTTTTATAATAAAACTTCAGGGAATTCTTTAAGAACCTCCTGAAAGAAGGGAACATGTTTTTTTTGCACCACCCATTGGTCCTTCTCATCCGTAGCCTGAACCCCTTCCTCTCTTACAGAATCCAGTGGGATCTTCTAAGAGCTGAGCACTGACTGTACCCATTAAAGTTATGTCCAACAAACCTAGGTATGAGAAACTTAGACAAGTCCAGAGTAGCAACCATGTTGTTTTTCAGGTTCAGTCACCTCCCAATCCTGGTTGTATTTCTCCTAAGAAGGAAGGAAGATGAAATGTTTATCCAGTTTGTTGCCTCACAGCTACTTCATGCTTCTCTTAATCTTCAGTTCATCTCTGACATTTTCCCTTCCACTCATGGGTCCACAGTATGCCAGGTAACATTTTCCATTTTCCATTCCACATTCTCATTGTGGAGATGATTTAGGAGATGCAGCCTCTGGCTGTCTCTGAAGCATCAGCTGATAGAGTTGAAACCACTCATCTCTGCCAACCTCGGTCACATTTTGGGGTACCCAAATTTAGGAGTCTATAGTATCTCTCGATTCTCATGCCTTACCTAGAGTTTCAGTCTGAGTTCTGCTATTTGATTTCTTTCCAGGGAGACATCATGCTCACTCTTTTCTTTTCCCCTTTCCCCCCAACCTTCCTCTAATTAGCTTTGCTAACAGCAAGAATTCAGACATCTCATATAGGTGGTGAAATCTGAAATAGTTTTGTAACTCTTGGCTATAAATTGCTACTGCACTGACCTGATCTAGGAGTTTCTGATCCTCCAAGCTACCTTCTACCCACTTACTGCCCAATTATCAGCTGTGGAAGTCCCTCCAGTCTGGAAGAAAATGCAACTCGTAAGTCCCTTTCCTGCCCATATACAGCTATCAACTAGACACAAACATTCCAGCTTCTCTTCACTTTTTCTAGGAGATTCAGGCAGCCCATACCAAAATAGATTGCATAGAGTGCATAAATAAATTCTAATCCTGGACCCTGTAGTCTTACTTAATTGCCAGTATTTCTCCTCCTTCCTCTACCTCTTGGTTCACTGCAAGTTTTGCCCACAACTTAATATTTCCTTTGTTTGTTTTTTCTTCTCACATTGCTATTATAGTTACCTGTGCACATTGTCAAGTTTCTTGGAGTAAAAGAAGATTCATGCATTTTTTGTATAAAGATCATAACTTTCAAAACATCACATAATTAAAGATTGATCCTGACACAGGGCATCAGGTCTTTCTGTTTAACATCTGAAGTCACATGTTGCTTTTGGCCCTATCAAAGACACAGTTTATAACTCACAGAGCCCACTTTGAAATTATGAAATTCTTGATGAATTGTTTTTAATTTGAATGAGTCACATAGTGTTAAATATTATGCATAAAGTGAGACATTGATATTTTATACGATGTAATTGCTAATTTGCAGAATCCAAATTCACATAAAATGTTATCACACTGTGGCCTGTAATATCAGTTCCACAGGTATTTGATGGAATACCCCAGAGCTGGAGCTTAATTCTCAGGAATTTTGTCTTAAAAATTTGGCCCAGGACAAAGCCTTGAATCAGTCCATTATGCCTGCCAGTGACCACCTGTCCCTTTTGAGAAAGGTCTATAATTCTTTAAGATATTGAATTTCTATAGAAGCCAGGTTAAAACAATAAATATATCTAGCCTAAAATTCACTGTGGTAGCCGTGGAGATTCATGGCTCCTGCTGTGGGGAACCTGGTTGACAGATGGCCCCAGTTACTGACCCACCGGATCTGTCACCTCTGAGACCATACTTGCAGTGGGATGCTCCCAGCCAATGACTGAGCACAATGAAGGTACTAATGCCAGTTCATTCCTGTGAGGATTCAAGACTCTTCTAAGGAGTGATTTTGACCCATCTTAAAGCCTTTTGGAACAAATACAGTCTGAGGCTGCTATTATCCAATCCTCCTTCCTTCCTGTCCTTCTTCCCTGGAGTCAGAGCTGCATCCCAGTCTGAAGGTTCTCCCTGTCTTCTCTGCTTGCTCCCCATTATCCTTCAATGGGCATTTCTCCACCAATAAATGTGTTGTACATCTAATCCTGTCTTTGCTTCCACTGCTCCACAATAATCTTTAATCAATTTAATGAACATCTACTTTTATATGGCCAAATATATTGCCTAAATACCACAATTCTGACCTCACAGTAGTGTCTGTGGTATCTCTCCGGCAATGAGGAGGCATTTCTAGGACCATTGTTGCTCATGTTGGATCAATATCTATCCCATGTGTCATAGGTTCATTAATTTGGCAGCCGTGAAGAAAATGCTCTCTGTGTTAAGTTGGAGGGTGATAATTTTAAATTACTTGAATCTGGGGGCTCCTGGCTGGCTCAGTCGGTTAAGCATCTGGCTTCAGCTCAGGTCATGATCTCACGGTTGGTGGGTTCAAGCCCCACATTGGGCTCTGTGCTGACAGCTCAGAACCTGGAGCCTGCTTCAGATTCTGTGTCTCCCTCTCTCTCTCTCTCTGCCCCTCCCCCTCTCATGCTCTGTCTCTCAAAAATAAATAGACATTAAAATTTTTTTTCAGTGATTTGAATCTGAATATTACACTTTTTATCCCAAACCCCTTCCAGAATAAAACCAAATAATGTTTAGGGGCATCTGAGTAGCTCAGTCGGTTAAGCTCCAACTTAGGCTCAGGTCTTGATCTCATGGTTTGTGGGTTCGAGCCCTGCATCAGGCTCTGTGCTGACAGCTGAGGAGCCTGCTTTGGATTCTGTGTCTCCCTCTCTCTCTGCCCTCAGCTAGTCGCATTATGTCTGTCTCTCTCTGTCAAAAATAATTAAACATTACAAAAAATCTTTAAAAAATAATGTTTAGCTACTCCATTTTGGCATAATATGTTGCATTTGTAAGGAACTCTGGTCTGACATCCAAGAAATTTGAAAAGAAATTTACATCTTATTTTGTAGTTTCTTGTAATTGTTCAAACAGGGAGTCAATTTTTAAAATACAACAAAATTTCTTGAAATTCAGTTCTTTAACTTTCCCAACAGCTTGGAATACCCCCATCTCCAGATTTGTTAAAATTCTTTCATAGTTGCCCAACCTACAATGGCTCATATTGTTCTCAATCTCTGCTCACACCTTTCTATATCCTTCCTTGTTCCCAAGAGCGGCCCTGTCCTTTCCAGTGTACATAAAGCTAACATTTTGGTTCTCCATTTCACCCTTCATTCATTGCTTCTTTCACTTTGAAAACAGAAAATGAGGAAGAATGTCAGCATTCTGCATAAACAATTGTCTTTGTTCCTGTTACTCCCTCATACAAGTATACAATTATTCCAAATCCAGGTGCTTTAACTATAGCATCTTCTCACACTCCAGCAGACTTTAGGCTCTCTGCTAACTTCTGGGTCCTTCCAAGTAAGGGTCTTATGAAAGTAGCCCAAACATTAGCAATTCAGCACCCTTCACAATGAAAAATCCCTTCATCTGAGAGAATTTAGGAGGCAGCAGAATCCCTGGCCTTGTGGCTAATTCAGCAGTGATCTCTCATTCACACTACTGAGGTCTGGCAGCTCAGTTGGAGGTTGGCTAAGGCTAGAAGAGAAAGAAGTACATCCCTGCAGGCTGGTCACGGTCCTCCTCCTGTCAATGCTTCCTGCTGCACACCCCATAATCAATCCTGGCCACCACTGCCCGCTTGCTACTGCTTGGCCTGAATTGGTATTCTTTCTGCCTTACCAGTCTGCACTTAGATTTATGATTTATTTAGAATTGGATTACATCAAGGCTCAAGGCCAAGGCTCCATAATCCGTCACCGTCTCCACCGTGGCCAAACACAAACATTTGTTTTAGCTGCATCAGCATCCCTAAACCCTGTTCGAAGGATACCCATTGTTAATCGCTATAGCAACCGCATCTCCTTGTGTGTGCGTGTGTGTGTGTGTGTGTGTGTGTTTGTGTGTGTTTCATTGCCTCCCTCCTTCCCTGTTCCAAATAAAAGCATTGACTCCATCAGATGATAGATATTCATAATTTAACAGAATGGTGGCAAGTCTAAGTTATGCTGTTGAAATACATCACAGGCAGAGTTGCTTTGCTATTTGTTTTTGTGCTGAATAGCAGCAAGTGTTTTAAGTTATGGGTTTCACACACACATAAGGAAAAGAGAGGAGGTGTATGTAATTGTCACCAATATTGATGATGGCTTCTTGCCCACCAAGTAGTCTCGAGAAGCAAAATGAGGGTGCTGCTCCCCTAACCGGCACTAATGTTTTTATACTTTATTATTGTTTGTTAATAATAGTGAGAAAAAAACCCATATTTGATATTTCAGTAGCTCATCACAGTTCACAGAGGGCAAACCTCATCTAAAGTCATCCAGACTTTCAAGTGTTTTATTAAGGGTATTTATACTTAGTTTTGTGAATGAGGAAATGTAAGTGTAGAGGAGTGAAATAGTAAGCCTATACTCCTCCAGTTTCTAAGTCACAAACAGAGAACTGAGGGCAGATCTTCAGATTTCAAGCTGAAAGTACCTTCTGTTAAACCATCATTGCCTCCTTAACAGAGGAGACATCTATGTGGACTAACATATCAATTTTAAATTGATGTACAGGAGCACCTGAATGACTCAGTCGGTTAACTTTCCAACTTGGCTCAAGTCATGATCTCACGGTTCTTGAGTTCAAGACCCGCATTGGGCTCTGTGCTGACAACTTGGAGCCAGGAGCCTGCTTTAGATTCTCCATCTCCCTCTCTCTCTCTCTGCCCCTGCCCTGATCATGCTTTGTCTTTCTCCCTCCCTCCCTCCCTCTCACTCTCGCTCTCTCCCTCCCTCCCTCTCTCAATAATATTTTTTTAAAATGTTAAAAAAATTGATGTACATAAGGGCATCAAGAGTATATCTAGATGAAATATATCTCTGTGAAACTGTGCAGAAGTGGAAGAACAGTGGGTTAAGTGACCCTTTTGAGGATCTGGGGCATGATTACGTATTGGAGAAATAAATCAAACAGCAAATGATATAAAAAATGAAATGGATTGAGGAGACCTAGCTTTTAGTCAAGTTCAGCCATTAACTCTCTGAGAGTCATTTTTCCTCTCTGAGAGTTTCTTTGTGTGTGAATTTTGGGAATTGAAAGAGATTATTTTTAAGTTGATAAACTTGTAATATTCTCAGATTCTATCTTAAGTGCACGCTGTATGCTTATCCTTGAGCTTGACACCCTAAGCTTGTATCCTCCATAATCTTATAAATAATGTTCACAAGACCCAGACATATAACACCAAACAAAGGGATGTAAAATTGTATCTAAATGGTATGTTTTAAGATTCAGATATAAATGATGTAGTTGGCCAAAGAAAAGTTATTCAAGGAGGGTTTGCATGATCAAGGAAGATGATCATGGTAGGTCTTCTCTATGGTAGAAGAGAAATCTGAGCTACATGATGAAGGGCAGGAGGAGTTTGATAGGCTGGGAAAGTGGAAGTCCACACTGAGTGGGGAAGATGAAGTACATGAAATCCCAGTTAAGGGCATGAACCACAGCATCTCCATTTGGCTACGAGTGTTGACTTCCCTGTACCACAGCTTTCTGCTTGGTTGTGAACCTTGGAAGTTGGACCAAAAGTAGGTGCAAAAGGGACTGAAATGATTATTCCCCATTTATTCAAAACCAACCTTCAAAAATTTTTACAGAGAGAGGTGTTAAAGGAGGGGGAAAAAGAATAGAAAATGACAAAATATAAAAGATCACAGTAGAATTAGTATTGAAAGGTAAATATAATTCTATCTAATCCAATCAACTAACTACAGAAGGGGAAAGGAAGCCTAAAAATTGAAGTGACTCTTCCAATGGCATACAATGACCACAAGCACCATGACCTGTATACACTCTATATCCTCATTCTGGTGCTCTTGGGCTCTATGGAAGCAGTGAATGGGAAACCAAAGAGAAAGACAGAAAAGAGTGACTAAGAGGGAAAAAAAGGGTGAGGGAAGAAGGACCAGAAAAATACGCTAGTAGGATTCCGTAAAGATGTGTGTGCTCACTCAGCTGTGGGAGGACTTGTTCAAAGCTGCCCCCAAATGGTAGGAATTTGGAATGCTGCTCATGCCCATCCTTCATTGCCTTGAGCACTTCTTTGAGTGTCTTGATGGCTGACAAATGTGAGAGGTCACCAAAAGTTAGAGCTTTAGTTGGTCTATCTGCTTTTATCTGCATTGGATCCCCATTTTGGACTACAGACAATTGAATCAGAATAAAGCTGGCTTTCAATGAGTGACAATCTAGATGAGTGGTTCTGAACTGAATCACATTAAGGGATATAAAAAGTACCCAGGTCCTCACCTACTTGAAAAGATTCTCATTTAATTGAGCAGAGTAGGAATTAAGATTTCATAGGGTTTTTTTTCATCTATTTACCCAGATTAAAAAATGAACTTCATAGTAATCTTAATCAGAACCAATATCTGATTATGCCCCCCTACACACACACACACACACACACACACACAAAATCTGATTATCCCAGACAGTTGCATCTGGAACATGAGCCAGCAGCTCATGGATGAGTAGATATGAGGGTCAGAGTTAGGGAAGATCACTGATGATTCACTCCTACACTGGAGCATTAACTATTTTAGGGAACTGTGTACCTGCATTTTGTAAAGCCCTTCCGCATCAGCTTTTAAGGCCTTTCCAGAGATGAGGGGTCTCTTAAGAAAATACCATAAGAGGGGCGCCTGGGTGGCGCAGTCGGTTGAGCGTCCGACTTCAGCCAGGTCACGATCTCGCGGTCCGTGAGTTCGAGCCCCGCGTCAGGCTCTGGGCTGATGGCTCGGAGCCTGGAGCCTGTTTCCGATCCTGTGTCTCCCTCTCTCTCTGCCCCTCCCCCGTTCATGCTCTGTCTCTCTCTGTCCCAAAAATAAATAAAACGTTAAAAAAAAAATTTAAAAAAGAAAATACCATAAGAAATTAATACCAAAGCCTCTGGAATACATCACCAAAGGAGACAGAATTCTTATTTGAAAGGACTATGGGAGTCACTCATAATCTGTTCATTATCTGAATTGGGAACTATGTACCCCACTGAAGGTCACTTACCCCTTGTACTGATTTGTTTGAACTAAAGAAATAAGACTGACTTAAGGAGGAAGTGGAAGTTCTTCAACTGGCCATACCCTTAATTTCTCCAGGTTGGCTTTGTACTTGCAGAGCAGTGCTGACTTTTCTAGGGCCCAGATCCTGGGCCTGAATTGTACCTGCCTTCTAATAAGAATGGACATGGGAAAAGAGAAAGACTTTTATCTCAGAGATGGGGTGAAACAGAGGCCTCGAGGTCAGTGGGATTCCCCTTCCTGTATTTTAAGCCCAGAATGTCAGCACCTTGATAAGAGCAATAAATGAATTACGCCTCATGAACTCTGGAGTGATGAATCTTGACCTCTCTTCTGGGGACCTCTGATCTCAGTCAGCCTCACTCTACCTGAGGGAAAGCTGCACAGAAGCTCTCTTCCCATATACTGAATAGGATTACCAACAGACTAAGGAGAGTTATGACTGTGCTTGAGGACACTCTGAAGGCAAATCATACCAGCCCCTGCCACAGCACCTGTGGGGACTCCCACTGAAAAATACTTGTGATATTGGAAAAATTGATGATTACTATAATGAACTATTTGTATCTACTATTTGCTAACATTTTGCTGAGATATACACACTAACTTGAAAACAATGAAAGCTTTTACTGTTAATGTGTATTAGTATGAGTTGAACTAGAGAGTTGTAGATATAATATACATTTATGCAGTTGCATTATTATATGTGTACATAAATATATGCATGGTATAAGTTGAACTAAGGAGTTGAACAAAATGCTTTCAAAGCACTGATTAGAGGGCAATCTATTCTTACAAGGCCGTGGTAGTGGGATTTAAGTGGGATAAAGAGTCTGTGATTTCTGAATCAGATTTTGAAGTTGAGGGATTTGGCTGGGTTGAGAATATTGGGGAGAACCTCCTTCCTGGAGGAGAGTTTGGGAACACAGACTCAAGAGTTTCTGGATCATCCAACTCTCTGGGAGGGCGTTGCCTGGTAGGACTTTGGTTTTGTAGGACTTGAGGACACAGTTGGGACAGCATAAGCCAAACTAGTCACATCATTTCCTAGCCTACAATGCCTTCAAGATTCTAGTCCATACTTCTCTGTCTAGACTCATGCCTCATTTCCTACCATCTCCTTATGTTAGCTACTCCTGGTCCCCTGCTTTGAGTTTTAACAGAAATTCCTCTGCTCAGTCTTCATCTTGTTAAAGGCTGCTTATCCTTGAGATTTCTATTGGAAATATCACTTTTTTAAAAGTGACATTCATCAGTCTCCAGACCAATGCAAATTTTACTCCTACTGATGAGGGTTTTTTTGGGTGGCAGTGGGGTGCACAGGGTCCGGAGCCAACAACCAAGAAAGAATTCTTGAAGAGGTCTTTGGTGCAAAAAGGTGATTTTATTGGAGCAGAGGGACAGGACCTGTGAGCAGCAAGATCTGACCCAGGACTATGAGGAGAGACTGGTTTTATACTTTGGAGTTGGGGGAGGTAAAGTCCAGGGGAAATTTCCAGTGATATTTTCATATGCTAAAGAAGACTTACAAGATAGTGGAGGCCTAGCTATTGTCAAGCTAAGGTTGTTTTTCCATCTAGCAAAGCATTAGCATTAAGACTATAGGAAGTTCCTGGAGAAACATTTTACTCTGCCAGCAGATATTTGTCAATGGGCTGCAGGGATGAGGAAATTTAGTTCTATCTGCCATTTCCTTCTGCCTTTGTTTCCCACATCACTATGGAGGGGTGATGGAGACTTAGGTCCTGCAGAACTATGATCTCTATCAGTTAACCATTTGTTTTTCCCCTTTCCTTTGTTCTTGGGCAGCCAGGAGTGCCAGAGGAATATCACACATATCCCACCTGAGGTAGGCTTATGCCCACCCTGTCAGCTTGCCTTTTGCTCCCTCAGCATTACGTCCTCTTTTGCAACATTCATCATCCATAAGTTTACTTTTTCAGTGTTTCTATCCCCATTAGACCTCAAAATAGACTATCTTGTTTACCAGCGTGCCCTTGTGACCTGCTATTTCCCTTAGCATCTAGTAGGTTTTCAAAAAAAAACTTGTTAAAAGAGAGAATAAGGCCAGATTGTAAAGGACCATGAATGCCAGGGTCAGAACCTTATCCTTCAGGTAACAGGGATCCACTGTAGATTTTTTTTAAACCAGGGAGAAGCACTATCAAAGCTGAGCTACTGAGAGCTCTCTCTTTAGGTGATGTTGAAACTGGCAGGAGCTGAGGCTTTCAGCATGGAGACTCCCTGACTGCATATATTAAGAAGCCATGTTAGCCAGACCAGAATCCTATATTGTTATTGCTGTTTTTACTGAAGAAAATTATTCTTCTCCAGCCTCCCTCCCCTATCATAACCCCAACTGATGAAAAGCACAGCCAATCACATGTAGTAGTAGGGATGAAGGAGGAAAAGGAAAAACCCTTTCTTCAATTGCTTCCCAAATCTCCCCAGTGCTTTGATTTGCTTTCAGAGAACCCTTTAGCTCAACAAACAATTGCAAACTACCCAGTTGCAAGGTAAAATGAAAAGCCCACAGGCATTAATTATATATAGAGATATTTAAAAAGAAGCTACTGCTTAATTATTGTTTGCAAATCTCAGTATTTAAATTGACTTATTTGCAAATGTCTGTTTAGAAATTGACTTTGTAATTATAAAGTCAGTGCAGGGATGTCTCAGGCCCTGGAGGAGTCTCTAACGAGGAATGATAATGTAACAGCCAGAGTGAGACATCCTGAGCTGCATTTTAATAACTAGAGGTGGTTGGCAGGGGGTTGAGATGCTTAAAGGAAAATCCCTAAACTGGTAAATAAAGGGGCCAGGGTCTCAGTCTCTGGCAACAGATCACTGGAGGATACAGGAGGGGACAGTCAGGGGGAATAGAATTCTAAAAACCTGGCAAGGGTGGGGGTTGGAGCTCAGGAAGAATGGAAGGTGTGCTGTGTACTACATGAGAATGGGTCCTCCTTTGGAACCAGCCATGGAAGTTTCAAGATGTCCCCTCCATGAACCATGCCCTTCCCAATTGCTCAAATCCAAGTATTGGCTTTATGAATTGAATTGCATTTCCCTAAAATACACATGCTGATTTTCAAACGTCAGTACCTAAGCTTGTAAACTTATTTATAAATAGTCACTTTACATATTGTTAGTTGATATGTAGTCATGCTGGAGAAGAATGGGCCTTAATCTAATATAACTGGCATCCTTGTAAAAAGGGGAAATTTGGCCAAAGGCTATACACACAGGAGAATGCATATGAAGGTGAAGACAGAGACTGGGATGATGCTTCTACAAGCCAAGGGATGCCAAAGGTTGCCAGGAAGCTACCAGAACCAGGGGAGAGGCAGGGAGCAGATTCTCCCTTGTAGCCTCAGAAGGAACCAATCCTGCTGACACCTTAACCTCAGATTTCTAGCTTCCAGATCAGGAAGGCAATAAGTTTCTGTTGCTTAAACCACCCATTTTGTGGTACTTTGTTATGGCAGCCCTAGGAAACTAATATAACTGGTATGTGCAATTCTCAACGACATTGTAAAACTCTACTATGGAATTGGAGATGGACCAACCTGGAGGTAACCAGAAATTCTCTCAAAACACTAGAATATTAGACATCGAGGGACCATGACCTTAAAACCATTTAGATGATCAGTTGTTCTCAAACATGGTTATGTTTTGGAATCACCACGGGAGTTTCAAAAACAGTGATACCTGTATCATATCTCAGTGATCCTGGTTTAATTAATCTTGGATGCCTCCTGGGGATTAGTCTTCCAAATGCACCTAAGGAGAATCTGGTTTGCAGCCAAGGTTGAAAACCAGTCTTGAAAATTTTAGATCATCTTCTTCATTTAAGAGGTGAGGAAAGTAAGTGTCAGAGAGATGAAGGAATAATTGCCCAGGTAATAATGCTAATGACTGGAAGAGGTGAGAAGCAGCCCGGACAACTTGACTTTCAGTTCACTGTTCTCATGGGCAGCACTGCATCCTTTTGGCTCCAGATACAGAGTGTAAGTACTGATTTCCCGGGCATCCTCTAGTACTAGGCAAATGGGAATCTTGGCCTTTGGTATTTAAGGAAGAGTGTCAACCTCTACATGGGCACAGTGAGTTTACAAGATCATTTCATAAATTCCACATTCTATTGCTTCACAGCAACTCTATGATATTAAGTAGGGCAGTTATGTTCTACTTTTTTAAGTAAACTTAAGCCTTAAGTTAAACTTATTTAAA
Source organism: Prionailurus bengalensis (assembly GCF_016509475.1). NCBI lineage: Eukaryota > Metazoa > Chordata > Mammalia > Carnivora > Felidae > Prionailurus > Prionailurus bengalensis. The sequence continues at coordinate 77,579,033 of NC_057359.1, read as the reverse complement.
CTTATTTAAACTCAAGCCTTTTAAAACTATTCAGGCATCCACCACTTGCCATTGAGAATGAAGTTAAACTGTCTTGATTCAATTTTAGTTTAAAATCTTTCTAAAAACACCCTTTTTTACTCCCCTACCTTCAAGGAAGAATTTGTGAACATAAATATACTGGGTTCAATTCAAATTAATGTCCATTTTTTTCCCAAAGAGATAAAAATCTTGCATGAACTCTGAGCCTTCATTTCAAATGATTTCTCAAGACTCAGAGTAATGGTGGAGAGTCTTTCCATCACAATGTTAGAGGAGTACTCAAAGAAGTGTAATGCTGCCATTTTACTAAAGGTACATTTAGTACCCTGCTATAAGCTGATCATCCTGGTTCTTAATCTCAGTCACCTCAGTCACAAAGGTATCTAACTAGAGCTACTTGACCCCTATCTGTGATTCTAATTGTGCTCTTGTTACGGAATCAGGCTGGAATGCCGGCGGAAAAACCAAGCGGCACTCGGAGATTTTGGTGGATCGGAGATTTATTTAACACTGGCAGGCTTAGAGGAGACCGTTTCTCCAAAGATCTGAGTGCCGAATGCAAGTGGGGAGGGTAATTTATAGTCGTCAGCTTCCATATCTGTGGGGGGTTTTCCAGCGCGCAGCAAACAAAGGAAGAAGAACATGGAGGAGGGGTCTCTAAACTACAGACCAGAGTTTGTTTTAGCCCCATGGGCCATCTTTGGCATACTTTATTCACTTCTCCAACATTCCCCCCTTTGATGCCTTTTAAAAAAACTTTTAGTAGATATCACCTTTCGGTTTTACAGGTTGGTACTCTCAGAAGGCTAAGATACGTGCAGTAGTTTGGTGAGCAATAGCGTTTTCAATAAAATGTACCACGGCACTCAGCATACAGAGGCCAATGGATACAAGTAAAATTATGGAGAGGGCCCCACCAGGGCAGGAAGCCAGGATGCCCAATCTGTGAGATCCCATCCTTTCCATTGATTGATACTTCCCTGTTGTCTATGTTGAATTCTTTCCTTGAGTTCCTTAACCTTAGTTGTAACTATTCCTGACTGGTTTACAAAATAGCAACATTCTTCCCCCAGAAAGATGCAAGTCGCTCCTTTTTCTGAAGTGAGGAGGTCAAGGGCTTGCCTGTTTTGGAGGGTCACTGCCGCCAGAAAATTTATTTGGTTTTATAAAGTTACCAGAGAATCTGCCACCCGTTCCATGTCTTCATTTATCTCTTGAGATAGTCTATGGTATAGTTCTATGGATAAACCTATGCCCCCTATTCCGTTTCCTATTCCTGTCGCAATTTCTGTTTCTATCAGAACAGGTAACAGGGCTGCCCGTTTAGCCAGGGACTTGGGGCTAAAAGGCTGTTAGGAACTGATCGTCAGTGTATACGGATCTCTCTGGGGTTAGGAAGACAGAAAAACGTATCTGAGTCAGTTGGCCTCTAAGCATTGGTAGGCTGAATTAGAACACAGATAGAACACCCCAGGGGTTGAACATAGGGTTGTATTCCTCTTTAAGGTTCTATTTCTTCCGCATAGAGAGGTACCGTTCATACCTTCAGGGACCATACAAATTAGATTATCGGCATTTGTGAGACAGACCCCAGTGGCCAGGGGTCCAATTAAGACAGAGGTGTTGGTTTTGAGACTTTCAGGAGCTTCCTAGGTCAAAGGGATCGGAGTGGCTAAGTAAGCCCTCCAGCTGAAGGGCAAGCACATCCAGCAGGTTTGGGTGTGATTATCTATTTTAGGGAGGACTTGTAGAGTAGTGTTGGCCCATCGCCGAAGTGGGGAATTGGTAAGCATCTGATTGAGGCCTGAAATGTTCAAACCTTGGTAGGCTGTTGGGGGAGTGGTCGCCTTTATGGCTTATATTACCCTATCCTGGGTGCCCTCTATAACTTTTTGAAGGGCCCTGTCTTGTACCCCTCCCCCATCCGACATCCCCCATTGAGGAAGGTAAGTGTAGCCAGCTCGCTTCCCTCTCTGGAGGCCCTTGTTGTGACATGGGTTCCTGACATTTTGGGTTATCTCTATGGTCCAAAACTTAGTCCCTGGGGCACCGGGTGGGTGACTGACAGAGAGTGGGTGTTTTTTCCTTGTAGCAATCTTTGTGAAGGGAGGTGAAAGCACTGAATGCCCTTAACCCCCTTATTGTCATACAACAATCCTGGGGGCAAAGTGGGTAAGCGGCAATTGTGAGGGTGAGAGAGGTTACCATAATATACAGGCAGTACTTAATAATCCTCCCATCCAGAGGAGGTATGTGAGACCCAGAATGCATCTTTTGTCCCATGTCCAGCTTGTTGGTGCAGTCTCTGTCAATCCAGCAGTAAAAAAGTAAGATCAGGGCTATGACACCAGTAAGGGGCAAGGGCTGGCAGAGTTGCATCCAAACCCCTGGGCTAGGTTCATGCATTGATTCCTCCAGCTTCTGCTGTGCTCAGGCCAGCCAGCTTCCGGGGTGTGGCTGGAGCAGGGCTGGAGGTTTCGGGCCAGTTTTCCTTTTGAGGGTCAGTTTAAGTGGTTTGACTGGATTTGGATCACTTTGCCAGGTTGTGGGTTCTTCTGAGTTGGCCTTCTTAACTCTGGAGGGATGGACCCATGGGGTGATACCTAAAACTTTAAGGGCTGTAGGAGTTGTTAGAATAACAGTATGAGGCCCAGTCCATAGTGGTTTAAGAAGTTCCCTCTTTCGGGGCGCCTGGGTGGCGCAGTCGGTTAAGCGTCCGACTTCAGCCAGGTCACGATCTCATGGTCCGTGAGTTCGAGCCCCGCGTCAGGCTCTGGGCTGATGGCTCGGAGCCTGGAGCCTGTTTCGGATTCTGTGTCTCCCTCTCTCTCTGCCCCTCCCCCGTTCATGCTCTGTCTCTCTGTCCCCAAAATAAATAAAAAAAAAAAAAAAAAAAAAAAAAAAAAAGAAGTTCCCTCTTCCAATCTTTGACCCATGCAGAGTCTCCTGGCTGAAAGGGGTGAACGGGGGTCCCTAAGGAAATTGGGGCCCTCTCTATGGTGTATCTCTGTAACTTAGGACACAAGGTCTGGAGCTGGGCTCTTATTCCTTTGTCTCCAATCTGGTGTAGGTCTCCTGGGAGTTTTCCTAAACATGGGGGGTGGGGGGTCCGCCTATATAATAACTCAAAAGGGGAGAATCCTAGTGCCCCAGGCATGCATCGGGCACACAGGAGGGCCAGTGGTAGTAAATCTAGCCATGGGAGATTAGTCTCTTGGTGGAACTTAGCCAGGGTTTCCTTGAGGGTGCGATTCATCCGCTCTATTACCCTGAGCTCTGGGGTGAGTAAGCAATGTGCAGTTTCCAGGTAATGTTGAGGGACTTTGTTAGGGTTTGTATAATGTCTGCCACAAATGCAGGCCTGTTATCACCGTGTATGGTTAAGGGTAGACCAAACCGAGGCATAATCTCCCATAGAAGAGCTTTGGCCACCTTGCGACTTCGTTCCATTCTGGTCAGGAATGCGTCGACCCATCCTGAATACGTGCAGATTATTACAGGGAGGTACCTGAACCCTTTATTTGGTTGTATGTCGGTAAAGTCCACCTCTAAGTCTTCAAAAGGGGTGGGCCCCCCATCCTTTATGTGCCAGGCAGGGGCCGTGGGGCAGACCCAGCATTGTTTTTGGCACACGCTACACATTGTTCACTGATAGGTCAGCATAATGCCAGCAGCTGGCTGGTATAGTAGTTCTTTTTGAGGAGGGCCTCTAGTGCAGTTTTCCCTAGGTGCGTGAGTTGGTAATGTTCCTTCACTAGGTGTTTTCCCATAGACGAAAGGACAAAGATGTATCCATTTGACATGACCCACCATCCCTCTTTGCTTAGCGTGCCCCCCTTCTGTCAAGGCCCAACTTCTTTCTTCGTCTGTGTACAGGGGCAGGGAGGCTTCCCTCTGGGGCGCTAGAGTCATAGTGTAGGTAGGAGCTTCGCCTGGGTCACCACAGGCAGCTGCTCTGGCTGTTTTGTCAGCCAGGTGATTTCCTTGAGTTATGGGCTCATCTCCTTTCTGATGTCCCTTACAGTGTAGGATAGCTACCTTGTCTGGCAGCCATACGGCCTCAAGAAGCTTTAGTATTTCTTCCTTGTTTTTGATAGTTTTCTTTGCAGCAGTAAGGAGGCAGGCCTCTTTCTTTTTTTTTAAATTTTTTTTTCAACGTTTTTTATTTATTTTTGGGACAGAGAGAGACAGAGCATGAGCAGGGGAGGGGCAGAGAGAGAGAGGGAGACACAGAATCGGAAACAGGCTCCAGGCTCCGAGCCATCAGCCCAGAGCCTGATGCGGGGCTCGAACTCACAGACCGCGAGATCGTGACCTGGCTGAAGTCGGACGCTTAACCGACTTCGCCACCCAGGCGCCCCCAGGCCTCTTTCTTTATAGATGGCCCCATGTACATGCACAATAGGGAAGGCATACCGGGAACCAGTGTAGATGTTAACTCGTTTACCTTTGCTAAGGATGAGGGCTCGGGTTAAGGTGTACAGTTCACCTCATTGTGCTGACCATCCTTCCAGCAAGGCCTTGGCTTCCAGAACCTTGGTGGTTGTGGTTATGGCATATCCTGCTCTTCGGCTTCCCTCTTATAAATAGCTGCTCCCATCGCTAAATAGGGTAATCTCTGGGCTTATCATAGCCTGGTCTTGGAGGTCCAGGCAGCTGGTGTAGACTTCATCCACACTTCGGAACAGTCATGGTCGGGTTCTCCCTCCTCCGTGGGAAGGAAGGTGGCCAGGTTTAGTGTTCTTACTGTTTCAAGAGTGACCCTTGGGTTTTCATAGAGAAGGCCTTGGTATTGTGTCAGCCAAGAATTGGAGAGGAAATGATGTCCTTGGGTGCTCATGAGGGACATCACTGCGTGTGGGACCTAAACATTAAGTGTTTGTCCCAGTATGAGTTTGTCTGCCTCCTTGATGAGCAGGACTGTGGCTGCCAGCACTCTGAGGCATGGTGGCCATCCTGCAGTCACAGGATCAAGTTTTTTTTGACAGGTAGGCTACTGGCCGTTGCCAAGGCCCCATGCTCTGAGTGAGCACTCCAAGGACTATTTTGTCCTTTTCATGTACGAAGAGGTTAAAGGGCCTTTCTATGTCAGGAAAACCCAGGGCTGGGGCTCGTCCCAGAGCCAACTTTATTTCTGTGAAAGCGGCCCTTGCCTCGTCAGTTCATGCGAGGGGCTCCCGGTCTGGCCCTCCCAACAGGTCATAGAGGGGCCCCACTATGGCTGAGAATCTGGGAATCCAAATGTGACAGAACACTGCGGCCCCTAAAAATTCATGCAAGCCTCGTTTTGTTTGGAGATATGGCAGTGTGGTGATAACTTTCTTCCTTTCTGGTCCTAGTTCTCTTTTTCCTTTTGTGAGGAGGAAGCCTAAGTATTGGACCTGCTGCTGACAAATCTGTGCCTTTTCCCAAGAGGCCCAGTACCCCGAGAGGGATAGGAGCTGCAGGAGGGCCTTGGCACCTTTCATACAGTCTTCTTGGGTGTCGCTGGCAGGGAGGAGGTCGTCTACATATTGGAGAAGGACACACCCTGTGGTTTCCCTCAGAAAGTCGGCGAGGTCTGCAGCTAGTGCTTCCCCAAAAAGAGTGGGCGAGTTCTTGAAGCCTTGCGGAAGTCATGTCCAGGTCAGCTGCATCTGGCACCCCTTAACGGGCTCAGTCCATTCAAAGGCAAACAATGGTTGACTTTGAGGAGCCAGGGGAGGCAGAAGAAAGCATCCTTTAGGTCGAGGCCTGTAAACCATCTGGCTGACCCCGGAATTTGGCTGAGGAGAGTATACGGGTTCAGAACCACTGGGTATAAGTAAAAAGTCACATTGTTAATGGCCCTCAAATCCTCTCCTGGTTGGTATCCTCCTCCTGGCTTCTTGACTGGTAAGAGCAGGGTATTCCGAGCTGATTGGCACTCAATTAGAATACCTGCTTCTCTGAGCTTGGTCAGGTGCTCTTGTATACTCATTCTAGCCTCAAGTGGAAGGGGTACTGCCTTTGTCTCTGCGGTTGGACTCCAGGGATCATGTCAACGATGATGGGGGCCCAACTCCAAGCTAGTCCAGGTGGGTTATCTTCAGCCCATACAGAGAGGAATGTAAGCCTGAATTCTGAGGGGCTACAAGGTAGGGCCCCGGTGCAGAATAGTCTCCATTCTTCTTCCCTTGTCAGGGTAATCACCAAGACCAGGGTTTCCTTCTGCCTTGGGTTTAATTGGAGGCTAGTGTGTCCAGTGGGTTCAAAAGTTATCTGGGCCCCAAGCTTGGAGAACAGATCCCGGCCCAGAAGAGGAATCGGGCAGTCAGGTAAGTAAAGGAATTCATGCCAGACTTTGTGACTCCCAAGTTCACATTGTCGAGCTTGACAGAAAGGCTGCTGCATTGCCCGTGTCCCAGTAGCCCCAAGTATGGTTGCTGTCTTTTGGCTTAAGGGTGCCACCGGAGAAGTAACAACAGGTTATTCAGCCCCAGTGTCAACCATAAAAGTTATTGTTTGGCCCCCTACCTTCATTTTGACTGTGGGCACATGGGGGCCAAGAGAGAAAGAGCCCGGTCCCCCTCAGTCCGATTCTATCCCGGCCAGAACAACGAGGTTCTTGCCTCGAGGTTCCTCCCGATACTGGCTGGGTTATGAGGGCCCCTTCCAATTCAGACACTCATTCTTCCAGTGTCCTTTCTCTTTGCAGTATGCACATTGGTCCCTTGCTAAGGGGGCTCTGGGCTTCCCCCCTTTTGGTGGTTGGGATCTTCTCATCTTTGCAGGGTCCATTTCTTTTAGTGCTGCCGTGAGAAGGGTGGCCTTCTTTTTTAGTCTTCTCTCCACTTCTCTTTCAGCTGCGACTTCTCTGTTCATGAAAACTTTATTGGCGACCTCTATCAGCTGAGTGTTATTCATCCCGGCAAAGCCCTCCAACTTCTGGGGTTTTCTTCTGATATCTGGGGCAGCCTGTGCCACAAAAGAGGTATTTACCATTTGTTGACTTTCTGGTGCCTCGGGGTCAAATGGGGTATATACACAGTATGCGTCACATAATCTTTCACGGTAGTCTCCAGGAGACTCCCCAGGGTACTGTGTGACTGATGATTTTTAGTCATGTTCATGGGCTTTTTGGCTCCAGCTTGGACTCCCTGAAGGAGAACTTCCTGGTATCGTCGGATGTGAGCCTTTTCTTCTTCTGTGGTAAAATCCCATGTTAGGCATTCTTCAGGCGCAGCAGCTTGAGCCCAGACAGTAGGGTCATTGATCCCTGGAGGTGTGTGATCTTCTAGGTACTGTCACGTTTCTCTCATTATTCTTCTTTCTTCTGTATTAAACAGAGTACAGAGTAACTGTTGACAATCTTCCCAAGTCGGTCGGTGGGTCTGGAGGAGGGACTCCATCAAGTCAACCGTTGCTTGTAGCTTTTCAGAGTATGATGGAGTGTTGTGTTTCTAATTGAGGAGGTCGGTTGTAGAAAAAGGTTGATAATACATCATGGAACAGCTGGGCTGGACTGTTCCATCCTCATTCTGCCTTTCAGGTTCTCTTGTCTTTCTTACAGGCATTTGGAGAGCATTAGGTCTGGGTCTGGGGCACAGTCTGGCTGCTGGCCCCTGTGGGGGAGGGTTCTTCAGGTCCTAGAGGGGTGGGGAGATGAACAGCACAGACTGCAACCACAGCAGAGAGACAGACAGGGAGGAGTTTTGAGCTCAGGGGGAGGGGGAGGGAGCTTGATGGGTCATAAGGAGGTGGAAAGACAGTATCTTCCCCTGCATCTCCTTTAAATATTAGAGGAGCGGTGCATCGCTTCTTTGGCTCCCTGGGTAAGCCTCTGGATAAAGTGGCTAAAACTTTTGCCTGGCTCTGTTTGCTAAGGATGAATCACACCCAAGATGGGGGTTTCAGGCAATTTCAAGCCAGGAGTTGATGTCTGGAAATTGATCAGGGTGGCCTGGATTCCCAGTGACTGTTAGCCACACCCACTACACTATTTGAGCATCTAATGTCCCTTCTGGGGGCCATCCTACATTGAATATGGGCCATTCTAGTTCACAAAAGGTCCTTAACTTCCTGGGTATCATTTTCACCCCATTATTGCCTGAAAATCCCTTTTTAAATTTTTTGAGCATGACCTCTAAAATTGTAGGCTTACTCTGTTTTGATCCTATTATTAATTTCTTTCTCGTGTTCGATGTCACAAAGACAGACAAAGGGAGGATATCCCCTCGGATGAGAGGACCAATCAGATACTCCACTGGTCGCATTCCGAGGGAAACTTGAGTTGAGGTTTGGCCATGTTGGACTCAGCGTCGTGACTTGCGATCGGAATCTGATCTGATACCGCCCTAGACCTTAAGCTCTCACCATGACACAGGAGAGCCCATTCAGACTCTGTAGACTTTTGGGGACCTTAAGGGTGCCCGTCCGTGGAGCCACAAACTAAAACTCTACTGGCAAGCCTGGATGAGCCACACATTCTCACACACACACACACACACACACACACACACACACACACACCAGAGTCTATTACATTCCCCAAAATTTTCTACCTGTGAGACCATTAAAGCCTCCAGGGATTGATCAGGTCCCCCTTCCACCCTTTTGGGTGGGCCTGACTTCTTTGGGGCCCCGGCCTTACTGGTTCTGATGTCAGGTCTAGATCCTCACCTACCAGGTCTCTTTGAGTCAGGCAGGAGCAACGAGTGGGGCCAACCAGAGGCAACTAAGAAGGAGACTCCTGAAATTCAGGCAGGGTGTGGACCTTCTCCCTTGTGATCCCTTGGTCCATCACCACCTCGCCGTTCTCCCAAACTGGTGGCAACAATGGGCCAGTGTGGTTGGGTTTCCCAGTCAGGGAACCAAGTGTGTTACAGAACCAGGCTGGAATGCTGGCAGAAAAACCAAGCAGGACTCGGAGATCTTGGTGGATTGGAGATTTATTTAACACCAGTGGGCTCGGAGGAGACTGTTTCTCCAAAGATCTGAGCACCAAATGGAAGCACGGAGGGTAATTTATACTTGTCAGCTTCCATATCTGTGGGGGTTTTCGCGTGTGCAGCAAACAAAGGAAGAAGAACATGAAGGAGGGGTCTCCAAGCCAGAGACCAGAGTTTGTTTTAGCCCCATGGGCCATCTTTGGCATACTTTATTCACTTCTCCAACACTCTAAGCCTAATCTTGATAGTGGAGAGAATTGAGGCTTTGTACTTATGCAGATATAGATCCATTGTCCAAGTCCTGGCTCCTGTGTTAATTAATTATGGAACTGTGAGGAATCAAGTAATTTGAGCTTTAAATTCTCAACTAGATAATGGAAAGAATAATGCCTATTCCAAATATTCTGATGCATAAATTGAGATCATGTAAATAATATTCTTTATATATACATACATACATATATATGTATATGTATGTATGTGTGTGTGTGTGTGTATATATATATATATGTATATATATATATATATATATATATACATATATATATATATATATATATATATATATAAAGAGAGGCTTGAACAAAGTCAGTTTGAATCCTTTTCCCAAGATGAGAAGCTAAATACAATGGGTAGAAGATAGTCATGGTGGGTCCTGCTTTGCACCATTACATGAATTGGCCATATTCCCAAGCCCCAGTTTATAATTCCTTGCTTGCTTGCCTCCCAGTTTTAGAGCCCCTGCTTTAGTAAGCTATCCTGGATTCAGTTTCTTTGCATTAGATCCTTACTGCTCATTAATCCTTCCAGTGGCTTAAATTTTGCCATAATCCAGCTCTTAGCTCATACTATTCCATTTCCCCTCTGAAACATCACCTATCTTATTTAATGTTCTTCCTGCTTTCTGTGATACCTTCTATTTCCTCATAATAGATGCCCCTGGTCATAACAATCTGACTAGGCTTAAATTTTTATTTCCCAAAGAAAAAGAATATGAATGGGGGGACATTGATAGAATAAAGATCCCTTAGCTCTTGAGGAAGAAAACTTCACACCAAAGGGCAAAGAATAAGGTAAATAAGGTAGGACTCAGAAAACCAAAGGAGATTAATTTTTGTATTGTTGAGGGTCACATACTCAGAACAACAACTTTCTGGGTATATGTTATTATGGTAGAAGTGACCTTTGATCTCTGTTGATGGATACCCTTCTCCTCCTAAGGAGCCTCTGGACCTCTCATTTATTGTGTTGATCCAACATGGAGAAAGTAATCATGGTGGCCTCACCCTCAGGGATTACAAAGCTGGAAGGTGATGGTTGTTGAAGAAAATGCCATTTTTTATATCTTCCAATTTGACTTGATTCATTGAAAAAAAATTAGCAACTCTTTTTTAAGTAAAGTTCATAATTTGGGTGAACAGTCTCAACAATATCCACGTATTCTATTTCTATTTGGAGTACAGACCATAACATTGTGAATCTGCATATAAAATAAAGAATGTTAAAACTGCATTTTATGGGACACATCCTATGGGCCAAGCATTTTTTGAATCTTCATTGTACCTATGGCAAAATATATCTTATTCCTATTTCACAGATGAGAAAACTGAGGCTTAGAGAAATCAAGTAATTTATTCAATACAAGTTAGCTTCTAGCCCAGGACCCCTTCAAGAGAGACTAAGACAGGGATTCAGCACTATTTTAATCTATAAACCTGTAATCTTCCCCACCCTATTACCTCATTTGTAAAAATAGAGGACTGAATTCATCTAGAAAACCTCTTTAAGCCTCCATGTTTTATTATTCTGATGCAAATACTTCCAGTCCAAGCGAGCAACTACTGCTGAAGGGAAGGAATTAACATTCCACAATTAATACTCCATTTCATTAACAATTAGATATGTTAAATGCCATTCAATTTGTTTGCACCATCAAGTCCTGGGAAGGTGTCCATGCTTCTTGCAACTTTCCAATAAGTCGCTATTACCAACTGAGTTAATTTCCCAAGCAGGCAGGCAGGCAGGCATCAGATTTTAATTCCCAAACTTTAATATTCTCCAGCCCTAGGGCCACTGGTGGACCTATATGAGCTGATGTTGTCACCTGCAATCTGAATCTAAGTTAAGGCTCTTCCTTTGGATTAAGGGTGGGCCTTCTCTGTACCAAGAAGACCTGCTTTAACACAGTCCAGGTATGGAGCTGTTCTTCCCCATGCCCATCTCTACCACACCCTCAGTGATTTTTAAAAATTATTTTAGAGAGAAAGTGTGCAGAGGAGGAGAAAGAGAGTGTGTGTGAGAAAGAGAGAGAGAGAGAGAGAGAGAGAGAGAGAGAGAGAGAGAGAGAGAGAATCTTAAGCAGGTTCCACACTCAGCACAGAGCTTGACACAGGGCTCTATTCCACAACCCTGGGATCATGACCTGAGCCAAAATCAGGAGTTGGATGCTCAACTGACTGAGCCACCTGGGTGCTCCCCCTCCCCAGTGATTTTCAAGTGGAAAACACCATAAATTTATGAGAGGGTAGATTTTCAAATCTAATACAAGTGTCACCTCTGCATGGAAACCTACCCACACTGTAACCTGAAGTGAAGGAATCATACAATGCCAAGTTTAGAAGACATGATAATAACAGTAATAACACTAACAGCAGTAACAGCAGGAGCAGCATTAATTTATCCATTTATCACATGCCATACATGGCAGCCAGTGCTTTATATACAGTTTTGCCCTTATTCTTGACTACAGCCCAGTGAGGTGTGGGTATTATAGTCACGCTCATTTTACTTTTTAGGAAATTAATTATTTATTGTATTGGTTATTAGTTATTGCTATATACCAAATTACCCCTAAAGTTTAAAAGCTTGAAACAATAAATGTTCCTCACACAGTTTCTGAAGGGCAGGAATCTGAGAATAGCTTAGGTGAGTGGTTCGGGCTCAGAGTCTCTCATGAGTTTAGAATAAAGTACTAAAGTGCAATGTACAAGTACAATGACAGAGTGAAGTCATCTGAAGGCTTGATTGGGGCTGGAGGGTTGACTTGGTCATTCAGTCTCACTGTTGTGAACAAGAGGCTATCCTTACAACATGGCAGCTGGTTTCCTTCAGAAAAGTAAACCAAGAAAGAGAGTGGCAGAAGCTGCAGTGTCTTTTATGGCCTTGGCTCAGAAGTGAGACACCATCACTTGTGCTGTATTCTATTGGTCATATACACCAACCCTGATACAATATGGGAGGGGACTACACAAGGCATATATACCAGGAGGTGAAGGTCATCAGAGGCCACCTTGGAGGCTTCCCATAACACAAACTAAGGTTAAACAGCTCATGAGTGGCAGTAAGGTAGCAGGTTTACAAACTCTAGTTATGTCTAACTCCATAATCCATGCTTTTAACCACATTCTGGCTCCTTCCTTAAAGGTCATATGCAATTTATCTTCTAGGGTCTATCAGTACCAATCAGAGTTTGATCGGAGAAGCTGAACCACTAACAGTGACCTGGAATCAGGGATTTATTATAGGAAGTTGACCTTGTATAGTTCTGGATGGTCACTGTACAGTATGTGTAAGGTAGTTTCTTTGGAATCTGGTGCTGAGGCCTGAAGTGCGATCTGTATGGCAGGCAGTCAAGAGGGAAAAATGGACATGAAGAGGGGGAGAACAAAGATAAACTTGGTCCTGCAAAGACAAACTGGAACCCGCAAGGATGAAGTGGGACATATATTGCACTCTCAATGCCTCCAGCCCTCCAAATTTAATGGAGTGTGTGGGTGACCAGGAGGAGCTGGTACCCTTCCTCATGGGAAGCTGGAAAAATACCTCACGGTGAACTGGGAGATAAGCAACACTGCATATGATCTGCAACAGCCCCCAGTACCCTGGATACACCTTCCAATTCCACAAAGGATGTGGTAACTACTTCACTTCCTACTTTCAAATGTTATATAAAATGACTCTTGTGGCCCACGGTAACCCTGACTTATCCAGGGAAGGGGATCCTTGGAAAAGTACTTGCATAGTAAGATTAACAGTACAAACCCACCATTCTGTCAATTGTGTACCATACAGTACACAATTCTGTACTGTCAATTAACAGTACAAACCCACCTTGTTGCCACATCTCCATACCATACTGATCCCTACAAACTCACTTACATGTATCCATGTGCATATACCATAATTTAACAAGACCCTAAAAGCATCAGGTCTCTACATGTCTCCATGCTTTTATATACACTAATCCCTCTGTCTGAGGTTTCTGAAGTTGCTTTCCCCCAACCAGGACCAACTTTATGGGCATGAGACGTGTACATAGAGCCCAGAGCTTGGTTTAATGTTCAGCACATGTCAGCCCTTCCATGGAACATCACTTGAGTTGCACGCTTTAGAGCAGTTTTGTCACCCCTCCTTCCAGCCTCAGCATCAGTGTTCCTACTGAGGGATAGCTCATTACTGCACCAAGAAGCCAACTCTGGACAGCTTTGAACAGCTGTGATTGTTAGAAAATTCTTCCTCAAAGAAATATAATTTTCATCTACATTTGTCTTCATACAGAGCCTACACACTGGTCATAATTTCACCCAGCTAGCACAGAAAAAATGAATCCGCTGTCTCTTTTAATTATATTCTTCAGGTAGGCAAAGGCAAAAATCATAAACTACTTATTATTCTGCTTATATTTGCATATTTAAGTGTCTCTGTGGCCTGGATTCATATCTAACAGATCTTTGTGTTATTCACAGGGCCTAAGAGTCTTTAGGTTGCTGGCAGACACAGGCTGTCCAGGTTGGGGCAACTAAATGATTTGGCTCCCCACTGTGTGTTTCTCATTCTCCTGAAGGCTATTCTGGGCCTTTTTGCAGGGGGATGAAGGAAGCATAAAGAGAAAACAAGCCCACCTAGCAAGTTCTTTCTTAATCTCTGATTGTGTCACAGCCCATTGGCCAAATGGGTGACCAACCATTGTGGTGTTTCTGACTGGAGGATGTCCCTAGGACTGATGAGCCTCCCAGAATGTAAGGTCTTTAATACTAAAACTGAGACAGGGCAAACCAAGACAGTTGATCACCTGCCCAGTCATGTAGCTTGGTTCAGAGTGGGAGGTACTGCAAAGCTATAGGACAAAGGGTATGGATTTGAGGGGCAAAGAACTGGGGCCATTAGTGTAATCAATCTACTGTTGATGGGCTACATATTTTCTATATCACTGCTAAAAGTGTTTAGATCAAATTGGTGCATTCTCTCTCCATTCTTGGTTTTAAACTAAAAAGATACCAAACACAGCAAAGAAAAAGGGAAGGCATGTTGCTAAAAAACATAGTGATTTTTTTATTTTTTAAATCCTCATACAGCTATATTTCAAGTTGATAGCAGAGGTCTCTTGGTCAGCTGCTCCCTAGAGCATTCCCAAAACCAGCCTATGTACTTTCCAATTAAGCCCAGGTGAACTTAGCCCTGACCTGTAGCTCTGAGTGTCAGTGCAATGCCAGAACCACTAGATGAAAAATGTAAAGTGCAGCGAGCTGAATTTTGTTTTTGTTTTTATGTTTTGTCTCTACTATTTCAAGCAATATTTGATTGGGTTTGCTCTCAAATCAGGTCAGACTCATGCATGATGACCTGGTGGGCCAAGCCTTCAAGCCTTCATCAGCTATTGCCACCTACCTATGTCTCTTATTTCTCTCATATTGACACTGCTCTTAACAGGAAGTGCAATCATTCATCATCATCCACTTATTGAGCACCTGTTATTGACCGGATACTGTGCTAAACTCAGGGAATGTGGGAATGAATAAGTCTCGACCAGTGACTCAACACGAGCTGACAGCAGAGATAGATGTATAAACAGATAATGAATGCAAATGTTTATATAAGGTAAATGCAAAAGGTGCCACCATAGAGATATGTGTAAAGTAAATGTAAGGGGCAGGGCTGCTCTCTTTACCTAGACAAACCAAGAAAGATTTCAGGGATTAAGTGCCCTTGGACTAGGTCTTGAAGGATGATTAGAAGCTCACTCATCATAAGAGCCATTAAAAATGTGGGCTTTAAAGTCAAGCCAGGTTTGGAATGATACTCTGCCACTGGCTATCTGTGTCACCTTGGGTAAGTTAATTAACTTCCCATTTTCCATTTCAATTATAAGTAAAATGGTCTTTTAAGAATTACACAAGAGGTAATCATGTGTGTGGGTATATATGTACACCCACATATAGTACTTAGCATTGTGCTTTCAGAGAGAAATCACTCAAAGTATAGCTATTTCCCATTGCAGTTACTTCTGATTGAGCAGTGGCAAGAGTGGTTTGAGGAGAACATTCTAGATAGAGAAAACACCAAGTTCAGGAACATGCAAAAGCATGGTGTATTTTTGGAATTAAAAAACAAAAGTCCGATTAGGGCATTGGGGGTAATGGGTCAAGATGCGTGGAAGAAAGCCTAATAGACTGTTAAGGCAATGGGGTTACAGAGATAAAGAGGTAACTGAGTAAAGGATTGTGAATGCCATTTCAAAGGAGGGTCACTAGTCAATGGCAAGGGGTCTATTTAATGTCCTAAGAAGATCCAATAGAATGAAAGAAGATACATAAGTGCAAGTGTCATATCTGGTTTACCACTTCCTCTGGGGACCTAACAGAGTGCCTTTCGCAGTGTAGATGCCCCTTAAATATTTGCATAATGAGCAAGTGAGTGAGCAGAGTGGCATCTGGAAGACTATCAGACAGTAGAACTTGCTGCAGCCATTCGGATGAATGCTGACCATTTGACTTGTGTCAATGGCAACAGTGAAATTTTAAGAAAAAAAACTAGGAGTCAAAACTGTTAGGAAGTGGTGAGAAAAAGGATGGAATCAAGGATGATCTGGACTCTAGCACGGATCGCTAGGCAGAATCCCAAGGCAACAGGATTATAGTGAATTAACTCTCTTTTGCTAGTCCAGTTAGAATGTTTTGCAGTATTTGTGTGCCACACTGTTGAGGGGATCATATGAGATCATAGATATGCAAGCACTTTGTAAGTTGTAAAGCAAATATGTAACAGTGAAATGTATTTGTTCATTCACAGGTAGATTTGATTGCTTATTATGTGCCCAGCATAATTCTAGGTACAGGGAATATAGCATTAAGCAGACAATGACTCATTGTTCATGGAATTTGCACTCTGTTCTAATAAGAACTGCTCAGATTTTAAGTTCACTTAGAATCACATATACTCCTCCATCAATAAGAGCTAACATGAATTGAGCTCTTTTCATTATACAGGGAAGGTTTTTTTTAAGTTTATTTATTTATTTGAAAGAGGAGGGGAGGGGGAGAGAGGGAATCTCAAACAGGCTCTGCACCAGCAGTGCTGAGCCCAACACAGGGCTCGAACCCATGAGCGAAGAGATCGTGACCTGAGCTGCAACGAAGAATCAGACACTTAACCAACTGAGCCACCCACACACCCCAATTATAGAGGGAGCTTTTTAGACAGAATTTTACTGAATGCTGGGAAAACCCTCAAAATAAGTATATAATTCCCACTTTGAAGATGAGAAAAATGAGACTTCAAATATTTAAATAGCATGTCAAGATTCACCATGTTACAAAGTGGTAAAAGCCACGATTTGAAACTGGGTGGGATGGGGACATAATGGACTGTTTCAGGGAGAAGAGGGTAAGAAAAGTGTATCATCTGGAAAGCTTTAATATTACAAATGCATATTTAGAAGCTAAAATAAAATCCTTTTATTTTCGTAATATAAGGTATAAATATAAAGCTCAACTAATCTCAGGGGCCTGGGTTTAAAAGACTGGGGAGCGCTTTCCAAGATAAAAGATTGATGGGGCTTTCATAAGGACCTTCCTGGTTAAGAACCTCAGCCACTTACATTTCAACCTAAAACTATTAAAAACAGCATCTCAACAACCCCATGAAGTTAAATACCGTTGTTAAAGTGATCACATATATTCCAGTTAAATAATAGCTGTGGGAGAGGGCAATTAGCAGATGCGGTCAGGAGAGAAAAAAGATATGTTTTCAGATGAGATTGGAAATGAGATGGAGAGTCAATGAGGCAGAAATATACAAGACACTTTTTTTCCCCTGAAGTTTCTTGAATTCTGTTACTAATGATACCTTAAGATTCTGGGTGCTGTGACCGGAACAGACACATCATGATCAAGGAGGTTCAAGGAGACTGACACAGAGCCTAACCACCATTGCTTTCTGGCTAGTTCTTTCTTGAGAATGGTGTTTTTGCTTTATCCTTGTTGCGTCCATCACTTGAACTGAGAAAGAATCAGGCACTATGTCTGGGTACGTAATCTAAAGGGAAGAAGGCACAAGTCTGCCCCCACCAAGGAGAAGGAAAACATCAGCCCAGGCACAGCAAACAAGGCACTTGGCTTAAATTATTTTCCCTAATTCCTGCAAGTGTGTTCAATTTCCACCACTATTTTGCCATCATTTGGGATTTGGGCATTATTCAGTCTTCTCTCGGGCTACAGAAACGCAAATACCCATTTGTGGTCTTTCACACAATATGCTATACTTTTGGTAGGCAAGGCAAAAGGAAGATACTAGTAAGTGATCTTTGTGGGCCCCTGGGAGGGGGGGGGGGGGTAAAAGGCTTTGTGTTCACATGAATGGGGTGTAAATTCTGACCCCTACATTTACTGTCACCAGTCCATCTTATTCATCACTATATTCAGTGAACCAAGAATACTTCATGGCAATTCGATAAATATTTGTTAGAAGATAAATGTGTGACCTTGGATAACTCTCTTTTCACTCTCCTTTCTGTACTCTCTTGCTCTCTTGCATGCTCTCTCTTTGTCCTCATGGCAGAAGCACATTAGTGATATAATTTGAAACACTGGATGAAATAACATGCAAAAATCCGACCCAGCCCCTGATCCACAATAAATATTTTAAAAATCTCATTTCCCTTCCTCTAATAATTGCAAAAGTTCAAGTCCCAGCTATGCTATGTACTAGCCCTACCCTTGACCAGATCAATCACCATCTCTGAGACTTCATTTCCTCCTTGCTACAAAGGGAAGGACAGAGATGTTTCATTCACCTCTCAGAATTGCTATGAAGATTACAAGAGTTTATGGATTTTGATACATTTAGTAAGTAGTAAAGTGTTATTTAACTTTTTTATTATCTTTATTTTTATCATGATGTTAATAATTTGGGTCAAATTAGCTCACTGGAGATACATCTTCCTTCCATTGTGGGAGCATCTACTTAGAGTCATTATTTAGAAACCCCACTATGTTTTTATTAATAAAATTATTAATATAATTTTATTAAGTCTGCCTGTAAGAAGATGGATACTTTCTACTGCATCTAATTGTACTAAGCAAAAGATCCAATATGAATTTATATGGCCTCAAGGAGCATAATTAATGGGGTCCCTAGAAGGGGTCCCATCTAAGGATGTAATTTTGGAAGCAATTTTCCATGAAATTGTTGATTGTATCTATCCATATAAATTTGAGCCTGTTTGGTACAGTTTTCATTTAGTCCAATAACTGCACTATTTTTTTGATAAATAATTTTGTTTAAAAGGAAGGGATACATTTACCTATTAAACGTGTCTGGAAAGCATACCTCAAACTGGATTATCAGATGAATGTTTCTAAGAGGGCTTCCATTTTTGTATTCACCTTCACTGATATACCATGACAAAGGCTTTTACAATTGAGTAAAGAAAATGTCTGGGTCACTGGGTTGTCTTTGGTTAGTGCTAAAACATACATCAGCAAAAAAGAATTACATTTCATCCCATTTTATGACCTGATAGACTAACATAGCAAGTGGTTTAAAAGATGGATTTTGGAACCAGGCAGACCCACCTTTGAATACGGGATCTTCCCTACACAGAAGATTGCCCTGAGCTTTAGTTTTTCATATGTAAAAAGAAGTATGGTAGTATTAATCTCCAAAGGTCTCCCAGGGTTGTTGTCAGAATGAAAAAGAAGCTAAAAGTGTAGGTAAAGTGCTTAGCACAATGCAGGGCATATAATGCACTCATTAAATGATTGATGTGTATGATATCCTCATAGGATATTAATGCTAAATAGAACCAAAATAAAGTGTGTGTGTGTGTGTGTGTGTGTGTGTGTGTGTGTGTGTGTGTATGTCAGAGATCTGAAGTCCAAAATGGTTATAGGATAGGTCCAAATAAATCCAAAGCTACACAATTAATTAAGTAGTTATGCAGGAGGCAGAATGAGCTTCAACAGACCTCAGACACGACTCAGGCCCGTCTTGTCATTCAAGTGAGGAAACTGAATTATAGAGAAGATTAGCGACTTGCCATAACTAGTGGGAGAAACAAGACTAGACCAGTAGACTTCTTAAATACTAACTCGATGTAATTTCATTAAAGCGTTCTTTCTCCCAGAGTTCCGCACAACCCTTTTCTCCACCTATCTGCCCTCATACATAGAGGTTATTGGGCAGCTGTTCTCAGAAATGAAACCCATTATGCCATTGCAAACCATACATCTTTTTTTTTTTTTTTGGCTATTCTTTCCTAGAGAGGAAGGTGTTGGAGAGCATTTTTCATGTCTTCCACTTCCAGAAAGTCAAAATAGCTCCCTCTTTGCAGCCTCAGTGTGTGTGTCATGTCCCCTCCCAATTATACTAGTGTCGGTCAGCAGGCGTGACTTACAGGCTGCCATGCCCATTATCCTAAAGTTACCAGCATCAATGATGCTCATCGTGATGATATTGCTCCTATAAATATTGGGTATCCATAGTTACACTCTACCACCTCAGACCTACAGACAACCAGGTTCTCTTGGCCTCAGTCAGCAATGCCCATGGGCACACTGTTATCAATTCCCACAACATGGTTCTCCTTTATATCTCTCACACTGGCATTAGGAGAGTTTATACCTTCACTGCTTCCTTCCATCTCCAGATGCTTCCAAATTAAACCAGTCTACCATATTTTCTCCCTCATCCTTCAAAATTACACAAGTCATTTTATAATTTTCAAGACTTTGACCTCATTATAACCTAGGTTATTATCTTTCTCCCTTATCTACTCTTTCATCTAACTTTTCAAAAAAATTAATCTAGCAATTTGCCTGTATGTCTTCCCATTTACTTCCTCTAACTCCCCAAGGCATGGTTTGTACTCCTCTTCTTTGACGTTGATCTCTGTCTTGAAGATAGCAATGGCTCCCTGTTGATGAAAGCAATTGCTTTTTTATCCTTTACTTATTTTGCCTGTAGGAACATGTGGCACTGTTGATCACCCTAAACCCACTGTTCTCTAAGTTTGAGTCTTATATGGGAAAAGGTGGCCATGAAGGAAATAAGTAAAAATGAGAATTTACTGGTGTGACTTACAAAGAAGTCTTACAAGGAAAAATGCCAGCTTTTGTGGCATTGCAGACTGATACAATGATCCTTTAACTCATCCACAAACACTCTAGCTTCATAGCCACTTTCCATTATCCAGGATTAACCCACAAATCTGGTGATTTTTTTTTCAAGGTTCAGTCTTCTTCCAAACTTTTTGACACTCGCTTTGAAATCAAAGTGCCTCATTCCATATTAGAAAACACAGCACTGAAAGCAGAATCAGGATCTTCTCAGTTTGGGTTTTATTTGTTTGTTTAATTTCACTTTATTTTACACTTACACAATTGAGTCAGTGGAGCATGCTGCTCTTGATCTCAGGGTAGTGAGTTCAAGCCTCACGTTGGGGATAGAGCTTACTTTTAAAAAGAATTCTCCAATCCAATTTTGTTGGCTTACCAACAAAATTAATTAATTTCAGCAGCTGGGTTTTTACTGTCATTTTGGGGCTCGCATACCTGTATACTATATCACATGGCCTCATCCAAACCACTTTTGTGTTTATAGTTCTCAATGGCCATGTAACATGGGATCTTACCTGTAACATGGGATTAAATCATTGGTTTTCAAAGTTCTTAAAAAAACAGAATCACTTTGTATACAAAGAATTTTTGTCCATGATACTGAGGTTTTACCAACCTTATCTTATTTCTGATTATATTGTGCTTTTTTTTGTTTTTGTTTTGTTTTGTTTTGTTTTGTTGTCAGAGAATATACTCAGCATAATGTACAATTATTTGGAATTTTCTGAAACTCCTTTTGGCCTTTATCTGTCCATATTGTTGGGTGAGACAAGTTCATAAATGTTTCACCTTCTTGGTGTACTGTTCGGTTTATTAAATGAAATATTCTGTTTTCCCCTTGTTAGCCCTAAATTTCAGTTTATCTGATATTAATATAACCAGTCTTTTCTTTTGGTTTATAAGTCCTGGTGTATATATTTTTCCTTTTTTTAAAGAGAAATATTTCTTGTAAGTAGTATGTTACTGGCTTTCTTTTTTATTTATTTCCTTTGTCTGCTTTCTTTTTTAAAGAATAAATCCTTACCTCCCTGCTTCTGTTAAATTGATAATGTTTTCATTCTAGTTTTCTCTCTTCTAGTTTGGAAGTTACGTATTATTTCTGTTAATTTAGTGGTTTCCCTAAATAATTACTAATTTTTTTTTCTAGCAAGAGCTGAGTTTAATCAGTATTTACAGCTTCCATCCATTCAAGACACAGAATTTAGTTATGCCCTTGTCTCCAATGTTTATCACCTGGTTGGTGGTATTTTAATTCCAGATTGTAGAAAATATGTGTATATATATGTATATTTGCCATGTGTAATCTGGACACCAGTATGTTATTACTTTCTCTATTCATAAGTATTTATTACCTAACATTACTTTCTTCTGTATTCATTATTCTTTATGTATATGTTCCAATCATTACTTTGAAATATTTTTGTTGGTGATTTCCTAATTCCTTGCCCATTTGTAAATACCATTATTTTCTCTCATATTTAAAGTCTAATTTAGTTGGACATATGTTTGTTTTCAATTGAAGCATAGTTGACATATTATATTAGTTTCAGGTGTACAACATAGTGATTTGACAGTTATATACATTACAAAGTGATCATCACTGTAAGTGTGGTTACCATCTGTCACCATACAAATTTATTACAATATTATTGGCTGTATCCCTATGCTGTAATTTTCATTCCTGTGACTTATTTATTTTGCACCTGGAAGTTTGTATTTCTCAATCCCCTTCACCTACTTCATTCATCCTTCCCATCTCCACCCTCTCCTGACTTGAATACGGCATTCTTATTTTAAATTTGGCAGTCACACATTCTGCCTACCACACCTGTGTATCCATGCTCCATGTTTCTTAGCTTCTCTTTTATAGTTTCCGTGTCTTTACACCTTTCTGATGCTGTGACAACTTTAGTTTTCCAGGAACCAGTTGTTGTGATAGAATTAGGAATGCAAACACTTTAAAGAGGATAATGCTTATGATATCACAGGGGAGTGGCTATACTTACCTGACAGTCCCTACCAGCCCAGAAGGGAACTCCAGAACAAAGATTGCTCATTAAAGGAGCCCCACATTATCACCCTTGCTATGTCATTGGTTGGGAGCTGCCCCACAAATAGCATGCCCTTGACCTAAAAGTCAAAGTAGCCACTTACAAAGCTGACAGCTGAAGACTTTCAGGTAAACCCACCCCTGCAGCTGGACTTTGAGTGCTTTCTTGAACATGGGTATGTATCTCATGTATCTCATGTGGCAGAGATCCATTCTGGGAGATATCTACAGCTTGATCTCCCAGATCACCAGTTTTCGTTTGACTCTATTCAAATACTCAGCCTATCTTTTCTATTCTTCCTATCATGACTTTCATTACATAACCATTTCTATCCCGCTACTAAGATCCCCTGCTCCCTCTTTTATATGATCTCTTACTTTTACTTGATGGAAGTTCCACCTTTCTTTTTCACTGAGAATGTTAATTATGCCTATTATAAATTTCTTTTTTGATCATCTTATTAGTTCTGTTTTTCTCTTTTTGTTGTTTCCTTTTCATAGTGCTAGTGTTCACACACCTTTTAATTCTTGCTGATCAACTATGTTTACAGGTGAGTTTACCTTCAGGGCCACCAGCTAACTCTTCTAAGAGTGGAAGCTTCTGCTGAGTTCATTGCTTCCATTAAGATTAAGAAATGGGTAATGTGGCAGCAGGAGAAGGGACTTTTTCCCTTGATCTCTCCAGGATTACTGGATACTCAGGTTCTGCCTATCTCCCACCTAGAAATGGTCCCCTGATCATAACTGCTTATTCAGAAAGCCTAGAATGAGGATGGTCCACAGAGCCTGGTCACCCCTCAATCCCTATCAATTTCCTCCTTCCAATGTGTACTTGGCATTCACATGCAGAGGCATGAAACATCCTCAGTGCTGCCCCTATGCCTACTAGTGCTATCCATAGTTACCAAACAGTCTGGAGCTTCTGCTTCCTTTGATCAAATCCCACCCCCTCTCAGCCTGTCTTATGTTTCCCCCAGTCTCTAGTTTGATATGCCTCTGTGCTTACTCAATTAAAAACCTTTTTTTTTTCATTTCATGTGTTAGATGCAGATCATGGAGATAGTGGCATCAACTCCAAATACTATGTTGACTAGAAGTCCCACCTTAATGAAATTTCAAATTTTTCCTCCAGTAGGGGCATGGAGCTGCTTTCACTGAAAAGCTGGGAGCCTGAAGCCAGAGACTTCTCCAGAGGACCCTCTGCATCTCTCCTATGGCTCCATGAAACACTGTGTTTAAAATCATTGTATTTGATGATCTTCAGGGTCACTTTACTCATGTGTTTTAGGTTTCCAGGGTTCAGGAGTCCCTGTGTTTTCTGTAAGAATGCTAAGGACAGGGTGAATAGAATGATATCTCTTTACCTTCTGTTCCACAAACATAGACTGTTAGAGAGTAGTAAAATCCCATAGGCTATTTGTTTGGTCCAATATTATAGGCAAGAACTTCACTTCTTTAATACTTTGGCCTCTTCTCCACATCTGTCAGAGAACTCTATTTTTCCACATTCAATCAACCTTTCTCCCATTTCATTTCATTATTGATTATCTCCATGATGGTAATTGCTGATAGATTGAGGGGGAATGCAGACAGAGGCAAGTTGTGAATATCAATTATATGTTTAGTCTAGGCCAGGGAAATGGCTTTATAAATGTGGGAAGCTTGGTAACTTTTTTTTTTTCATTTTGACAAAAAATCATTAAGTCAAATTTTGTTTTGCTTTTTTGGTTTGTTTGGTGGTTTTGTTTTTGTTTTTGTTTTGTTTTTGGTAAATTTTTCACACACTTTAGACACCTGAGTTCAAGGGAAGGACTCTGAAAGATACCAATTGAGTGGCTCTATTAAATGTCTCTGGTTGAATAAAAATGTCCCTATGGTGTTTGAGGGGGGAAAAAAGTGAGAAAACGAGTCATGAAATTTCTTGGAGAGGAAATCGTGAGTGCCATTAACATTCCCAACACAACATGGAGTTATATGGAGACAAGTGTCTTCCAGATGTTCAGTGAAACTTACAGCATATGCAGACAGAAAGAAATCTGGACAAAATAATATTCTATAAGGGGGCTGATTGCCTGATTTTGCCCACAATGAGCACCTACATTTTGGCAATAATAATTAAGTAGTTTACTCCAATGAAATGTCATTCTATAAAAGCATTTCCCAATGTGCATTCCACAGAACAGTTGTCTTATGAGATGTGCTATGAAAAAAGACCCTGTAGTCAAATAAGTTTGAGAAATACCTTCCTTTGGGAAATCTCACATGCGTATTTTCATATTGAGCAGTTTAATTATATTAATCTGGCATTTCTTAAAACTGTTTACCATGGCACCCTCTCTGTTAAAGTTGCTTGACACATGTTGATGTGTTCAGGGGTATATCCTCATGGTTAAGAGCATGGGTCACAGAAAAAAGGACCTGCTTTTCCATCCTCATCCTTCCGTTTACACATTAACCTCTTAGGACTTCACTTTCTTCATCTGTAAAAGGCACACAGTAACAGTTACCTTACAGAACTGGTAAGTTTACACGCACCAATATCCGGATATTTCACTTTTCCTTCATTTGGTCTTTGAGATAGAGTGGGAGAAGAGACCCAGAAAAAGGTTTGTTGTGGCGGAAAGAAAGAAGAGAGCAATAGATATACTCTTTAAAGTCGTTTTTATTATTGCTTCGTCGGCGGAGCCCTCTGTGCACCCAGTAGCCCTTCCAGCAATGACCTACAGGGTTATTTCCTTTCTGCCACTTTTATATCTACCCCAGCAAGGAAGTTGCTCTTACAGTCCCTACATTCTTCTTGTCTCACTGTTTCTTTCTCAGTGATAAACTCTTCACATCCGTAAACACAACCACTGCACTGTGTAGCTGAGGATGTCTCAGAGGAGCTTGGGGAGAGACACATTTTTGCCATAAGTTGAACCTCAGGTCATATTTGAATTCAGAGTTTCCAGCAGCTGTGCTTTAAACAGAACTGCTAACCCTAGTAGGAGGTGGTAGGTTTGAATTGTGCTTTGAGTTTCTCTTGTTTACTTCTGGATTAGGTAAAAATAAAATAAAGCAACAAACATTCAGATTCTCTGTCAACTGGTCTTATAACTCCAACCTGAGGGCTCAGAATTTCAACATTAAGCCTGATTAAACATTAATCATGGTTCAGAATTCAAGGAAGCATATGTAGTATAATATAATGATTGAATACTTGAGCTTTGATGTTGAAGACAGGGATTTGCTTGTTTTTGGAAAATTCACTGAGGCTTCACTTTCTTTATTTGTAAAATGAGGGGATAATACCGAATTATGAGGATGATTGTTAAGGTTAAATGAAACAATGAAGAATATTTGCTATTCTTTTGACTTAGGAGACTTAGATTTCAGGAAATGTATGAAATTGGAGTTGGGTAGTTAATGCGTCAGTTAGATTGCTATTCTGGAATGGGAGATTTTGCTGACCGTCAAGTGTGTCCGTACAGATATTAATGCAGCTTGTGTCCATTAAAGAGGTTGCAGACCAGGTCATCAACAAGGAGATGTTATGTTCTAAAGTCAGAAACGTCAGACCAAAAGACAGTGTCTGACCTGATCTAAAACCAACCTTAAAGTTTCAGGGTCTATTAATAGGTGTGCATTAGTTTCTGAGGAGAAAGTTACAGAAGTCCTATTCTTCACAAAGAATGTGAAGGCTGTACTGCTAATTGGATGGCTTATGGCAGTTTTATAAGAATGTGTCCAAAGTAGCACTTCCTCTGGTGTAGGTGTCCTTGGCCCAGGTTATTTTCAAGCACATGGAAGAACCTGAGATAGCGTAACTGGGCTTGGTTGATAGTTTACAGGTAAGGAGTCATGGTCCTGTTCATCAATTCTCCCTTTGGCTGCGTTTAAACTGCTGTTCTACAAATATGATAAACATTGCATGTCAAGTGAGTATATTACTATTATTAAAATAATATAATTAAAGGTCAAATCATTTAAATTTAAAGTAATCTAATTAAGGTATTAAAATGAATATTCGTATTTATTTTTATCATTGAATTTTTTTTCAATATCTGAAGTTTATTGTCAAATTGGTTTCCATACAACACCCAGTGCTCATCCCAAAAGGTGCCCTCCTCAATATCATTGAATTTTAATCATTTCTTATATTTTTAAGTTCCCTTTGTAGGTTCTTTTTTTTGATACACTTATTTTATAGTTTATATCACATGATTCTTAACTGAAGTGGTAGGAGATGTGTATTAGCTGTTTCTTGTATATGCTGCCTCTTGCTCATACTGGTTCATTTCCTCTTGCATTTTGTGATTTGGGATTTTAGGCTCCTATGCAGCCTGAGTTGAGGACATATCTCTCTAGAGAAGAACTGTGTTAGAATTTTCCAGATGCCCAAAGGAGGACCCCATACCTGGGATCATTAATATGTTAATAGCAACGCCCATGACCTCACAATCCATAAAGATATACTCATATTCAAACTCTACACCTAAAAGTGAAACAAGGTTATGATTTTAATTTCACAGATTCTTAGAGGATTTTTTTTTTCCACTGAGAGACTCTCAACAGATGGACATACTTTCTTGAATTTATACCATGCTAAAGGATGGTTTTATATACCTTCTTCTTTCCATGAGGGAGTCCCACTTTAATCTTAGAACCAATTGGATCTTAGAATCCAATTCTCACTTTTACCACTGGTGAGCCCAAGGTCATGCCTACTATCTCTGAATATGTGTTAACTCCCTTGTCCCTAGTTTAGGAGCCACCCTCATTCCCAGCTATAGCGTTAGCTCATGCATATCTACTCTCTCATTTATAGCTCCATTTTTATTCATGGCAGCGGAAGATTTCTTTTTGTTGTGACAAGCTAGGCGATGCATTGAGAAGAAAGTTTGCATTATTTTGCTAAGAATGTCTAAGCTTTTATGTTAGGAGGGTTTTAGGTGTCTGTAGTTGACCATATTGCCCCAGCCCAGAGTCTAGCAGAGTTGTTTCAACCTGGGGTCCTTGGGTGATCCTGAGGAGTTAGTAGCAATAAGAGAAAATTCAGTGTGTTGGATTTTAGTCCTTCCCCTGCTTTCAGCAGAAGGCTTTGCTTTTTTCTTTCTTTCTTTCTTTCTTTTTTTTTTTTTGAATTTTATACACTGGGCTTCTGAATAAGAATTGGCTGCACATAAAGGCTCACTATTTTAAAATAAAGTTTTAAAGTCCTGCATCAAACTGTATAATAGGAAACACTGAGGGTGTGGGATGAAGAACATGAATCTCATTGTGAAATGACATGAGCATCCAACCAATTACAAACTGCTGCAATCATTCTACAAACACCCATCCACTCTCTTTATGTTCCTGGAACAGGAATTACCTCCCAACTTGAGATGCTGTGGAGGCAATCACACTTCCTCAGGAAGTAAACTGCTTGAGGAATATAGTGAGCAAGGCCAGAGGCCCATTAACTCTGTGAACTAGGAAAAGTTCCCTCATTAATGCTGGCAGCAGTGGGGACCTTATGTCTTGAAAGAGTCAATAATGCATTAGGTTACTTAAGCTGTAGAAAGAGTTCATTGACTACATTCTTTTAAAGGCTATCTTCAAGCGACTAAAACCAGGGAGGCAAGAACTCCTCCAGTTCCCAAGAGGCTGCCAATAAGGTGGGATATTGGCTATGGGGGCCCTGTCCTAGATAAAGTATAGCCAAGGGAGCAAAACAAACACAGGGATGTGAAGAAGTTTGTTAAAATAAGAAAAAAAAAAAGTAAAGGTGTGGACAGAGGACAGATGGCTACCGCAGAGAGAACAAAAGGAGGTGCTAACATGGACAAAATCATCAGATGTTGAGTGTGGGATGCTGCATGTCTGAAGACAGAGACTTGCTGGAACCAGTGGAACAGCCTGAACCAACTAACTTACAAGTATAAACACTTCATGTGTCTATAAGTCTGATTAATACTCACCCTGTGTACATCTAGTGAAACTCCTCCCCACTCTCTGTGGTTATACTGGATTGGCCTTCACTCTGCCCCTCGTCACACCAAGGCAAGCTCTGAATGACACTGAAGCATTGGACATACTACTGTGACACCTCTCCACTTGGACTTCTTTACTTTAAATGTTACTTGCTCAGGGATGTTGTCCATGTTCTTCAACACACACCTCCATGCAAAGCTAAAATATAATGTTTTCTTAGTCCTCAGTAGCTTTTCTTTAACACACTTAGGACAACTATAATGATACCATTGTTTTTGTCATCTTAGAAAATTATGTTTCTTGCCTTACTAGAATGTATATTCCACGAAGGCAGGGATATCTGTTTTTTTTGCAGTATCTAGGATAGTTCCTGGCACTCAACAAATATTTCTTGGGGAAATGCATGAAAAGATGAAAAAGTGGGAAATGCATTTTTAAGTATGAAATACAATTAGTCTTATAATAAAGTACTTCATGGAGTCAACTGTTGATTCCCCAAAAGGCTAGCAGAGAAGTCTATTGATCAAAAAAACAAAACAAAAAAACTAAGTTTATTAGATTTTGTGCAGGAAAGGACACAGAGACTTAGTAATGTTTCAGAATAGAAATATATAAGGTTTGGGGTTCTGGGATGGATGAAATAGGGTAGGTCTTGCAAAATGGAAACTCGTTGGGATTGAACAGAGATTGTAACATAACACTTTCAGATTGATGGGTGCGGTGAGGAGAGGGTCTTGAAGGAATTTCTGATAAGTAGGGCATCAATCTCGAAAAATAAGCTGTTTATTTCGTCTGCTGTCTTATCTTCCAGGTGCAGCTATTTCCTGGAGCAAGCAGTTAAATTATTTTTGTTTATTATAAATTATTTTGTTTATTCCCAGCATTGTTTAGCAAAGAAACACCTAAGTATACATCATACTAGAGTTGTTTAGCCCAGAGAGAGGAATTATTTTGGTTTGAATTCTGAGTCCTCCCTTTGACCTCAGCTTGAGGATAGACCATAATTGTCTGAAGATTTGATTAATCCAGATTTCCACCACTGTTCAGCTATTATGTTATCATATAGAGTTGCACAGAGTTGCAGATATCAAAAAGTATCAGCTTGCCTTATTCTTTTTTTCTGGGAGATTTTTTTTGTCAGGTCATTCGATGGGACAGTGGCTTCACGTGGGCGCTTCAAAACAACTGCTAAAAGGAGGATTACAACCACATTGTGCAGTCCACTTTTCAGCCTGGAGCCAATGGGCTCAAACCAAGAGCACAGATATTATTCCCAGTTGGGAGAGCACACAGAACCACATTTGCAGGTATTAGATAAAGTATCTAATTAAATTTCTTTCTTTCTTTATGCATAGCCCACGAAGGACATTTCCTTCTCTCAACCCCACTTCCACAAACAAAACTACAAAAACTGTAAGAATCTGTATTCATGTTGCTTGATTATCCATATTTAAATTAAATCCTTTAAGCCTTGAGGATTGCCTCTGAAGCTAAATATTTAGGGTAGGGAGAGAGTTTTGAAGCAATCTTGTGAGTTCTGACAATAAAAATTTGAGGTGCAGAAAAAGGGAGTAATTTGCTTGTTAAACAATGGGCCAAGTAATGAATATTAAATACTGGATATATATCGGAGTCCTGCCAATTCCAGAGGCCATGTATATTCCACCATTCCATACAATCTCCCTTTGAGGAATAACATGGAATGCAATGAAGTTAACCCCTTACATTTTTTTTTTATTAATATAGTCCTATCACTGTCACATGGTAGGGGGCTTAGGTTTTTCCTGGAGACAATGGGAAGCCACAAACGGGGCTAGGAAGGGACTCACAGGTTCAGTTTTTGCTCCTATTGTTGTCAGGAGCGCGATGCTAGCAAACACGGCTGGAGTCACAGAGATCCCTGTTTATAAACCATAGAGGGTTAAAAACAAACTTCTCCTTAGAGATAAGGGTATCTGCATAGATCCACTGTCAGATGGGAAGGGCTGTTGTTTTCCAACTTTAAGAAGGATGCATAATTTAGGTCAAGATAATCACCAGTGATGCATACAGCAGAGATTAATTTGAAAATTTAATATCAAAAGATTGGAGGACTTGCTTATGAAGCCACAGCTTCTAAATTATATTGAGGCATTGGTTGGTAACAAGTGCTCAGGAGCCTCAATGTGCAAAAGAATATTAAAAGATACCACATGTCCTCTAATTAAAATCACAGCAAAATGGAGTAATGATCGCAGATATGATATTAGCAAAGGGTAGGGGGAGGACTGCAGAACAGTGCCAGGAAGCCAACAGGGGTTGGAAACCATGGCCTCTGTGGGGAGAGGCCTTTCTCCAAATTGCAGTGAAATCCCTGGAAATTAGCAAGAGCCAGAGGGAAAGCTAATGTTCATTGCTGGCATTATAGGAAATGAAAATGTTGCTCTATCACACATGATTTGGACAAAGGTTTGGTCTGTTTGTTCAGAGCAAAGTGGCAACTGGGAGCAATTAAAAACCAAGCCCAGAGTTTGCAAGTGACTCACACCCAACAATAGCAGTCAGATGTTCCCAAACACTTGATGCTTTAGGAATTTCTGGTTGGTTGATTGTATTGTCTTTGTCTGTTTGCTTGCTTGTTTTCTTTGTGATTTTTTTTTTTCTGAGAGGGATTTTTTTTGTTTTCTGTTTAGTAGGACAAAGCCAGAAAAATGGAAAATTTCCATTCCTTCCTAAGAGGACAGTATCAGGTCTAAGTCAAGAGGTCTGGCAAAACTTGCACATATAAATCTTTCCATGAAGTGGGCATGGGAAAGTGTGTCCTTAAGACCATGTCCAGCATTTTAGAGGCATGGGTTTCTAAGGCAGTGGTATGTATTTGGGATGAAGTCAGACTGTGAGCTTTTTTTGATAATTTCTCTCCAATTGGAGAAAGCTGGTTGGAATTAGCATGAACCATAATGGCGACTGACATAATATGAAGTCAGATGAAAAGAATCACTCTCTTCATCAGCCCATCCCTATTTAATCCTCCTAACCAGATCCTACTCCTCGCTAGGTTGTACTTCTCAGGTCCTAACCAAAAAGAATGGAGTAAAACCAAACCAAGATCACCTTGTAAGGGGGGACATTCATTGATATTGCACATATGGTGCCACCTCCCATTTGACACACACCACAGACATCACTAATCCATCACAGCACTCTTTCCCAGTGACTCCAGAAGCATGCTCAGAATCCTCGGTAGAGGGTTCCAGAAATCACTACTAGTTTTCAGAGAGGACATGCCAGGTGCTAGCTACAGGCTAGGGAAATTCTGGAAATTTCGGAGATTACTGAATACTTTTTTTTTATTAAGTTTTTCTTTTTAATGTGTATTTATTATTTTTGAGACAGAGAGAGACAGAGCATGAACGGGGGAGGGTCAGAGAGAGGGAGACACAGAATCTGAAACAGGCTCCAGGCTCTGAGCTGTCAGCACAGAGCCCGACGCGGGGCTCGAACTCACTGACCGCGAGATCACGACCTGAGCCGAAGTCGGACGCTTAACCGACTGAGCCACCCGGGCGCCCCTGAATACTTCTCATCAACAGGAAAGGAAGACGAATCATCAAAAGACCAGGGCTTCTCTTTCCTGTCCTGCTTTACTCTTGTGATTTTGAACAACAGTACCTCTTTGATACTCAGTCGCTTCGTTTATAAAACAGAAGTAACATGTAACAGTTTTGCAAATGACACAACACCGTTCAATAGTTGAAGAATGTTTTGTGGGCCAGGTAATGATATGACAGTGAAATCTATTATTAGTATTAAAATCTGATAATCACTGAATCTCCATTGTTTGACCCACAGCTACAGCAGAGTTCCTGGCAGACACATCTTTGGCCAAACCTCAGTTACCTTGCTTTGTACCACATTCTCTACTTCAGTTGTCCTCCACCTTGAATGCCCATCAGAATCACCTTGGAGGGGGCTTCTTCAGACACAGAGTGCTGGACCCCACCCCCAGAGTTCCTGATCCAGTTGGACTGAGGGGGTGCAGCCCAAGAATCTGAAGTTCTTACAAGTTCCCTGGTGATGCTGATGTTGCAGATCCCAGGACAACACTTTGGCAACCTCTGCCTCTAAGATAATATAGAACTAAGTTTGACGTTAGAATGTTTAGCTCATTTCCCGTATCTCGCGCGTATCATCTTCAACGAATCCAACTGAAGAGATCTTCCATTTTCCTGAGCTGCTACCACACGGACTACCTTCTGTGAGGCTTAGTCTCTTTATGTTTTTTTAGGAAACTTTTTGTTTGTAGTTGCCTTGCCTTCCTAGAGAGACTGGGAAGTGCCCTGAGGCTTCAGATTTAGGAGTATGTGTATCTTTCTCTATTGCTAGTGACACTGGTCTAAGCACCCACCTTTTTTATTGCCCCCAGAGTATACCCCTGAAAACATTTCCTGGGTGCTTCTAAAGATGCCCTACATCATTGCCTAAAGGGTGCTAAGGAACAGCTCCCCATCATCCTTTCCCCGCCCCCCACCACACCTCCCACCACACTGCTGCTGTGTCCTGGAGAGATTAACCTTCCACTGGACCCTTTGTTAGTGACTCTGCTGCTACCCTCACTTTGCCCTCAGGGGAGGAGACATGCCCCTAAATTCCAGGCTCCTTTGCCTTAAAAGCCTCATAATAAGGTCTGACCTTTCCTTAATTTTCTATAGTAGCAGAGTTTGGCTATAACTAATTGGAGGTCTGTCTAAAGGGTAATACATATAGAAAGAAGTAACTGCAGACGTTAATTTGCAATTCATAGCCCAGGCCCAGGCCCACACTATAGTCCTGATGTTCTGACTTGCTCCCAGTGAGTCTCCACGTGGCCGAGTGCCGCCACAGTTTTCTTTGCAGCTTGGGCTCCAAGATCTAGAGAAAGGCAGAGCATCCTCCCTCATTACAGTCTCCAGCCCACCTCCTGAGTCCTTGTATTCCTGCCTCCACCTCTTACCAGGACTCTCTGAGAATGGAAACAGCCAGTTCGTTCAGGGAAAGCCTTGCTACTACCTGAAAGGAATGGTCTGTTTCCCGGGGCCCAGTGATAATAATCATACAGTAGCTGGACATTAGTACATCCCTAAGTATCTGTTATTTAGCCTTAAAAACTGTCTTTTTCCTTGAAGTATCCATGGCTCCATTCCTTCTTCAGTTTCCCTTTATGTAGAATTCAAAATACTGTAAGGTATAGTTTCACCCCCTGTCATCTTACTACAGATGTAGAAGAGAATTGGGAATGTATTAATAAACAGATGCATATAAAAATGCATACTAATTTGACCTCTTCATATCTATCTGAAGGTCACTGTGACCTGGGAAGCACATTCAGATCGTTCCAACAGAATTCTAGATTCTCCAGCCTCTCCTCTGCTTCTCACGCCATTTCTCTTCACATTTAGCCAACCCCCCGCTGCATCAAGGTACTTTGGCAGCAGATGAAAGTCCTTGAGTCTATTTGTCCACACAATAGGCCAACCTTCTATCAGTTCTCTCCCCTCCTGAATAATTCTGTGCTTTGCATCTGCCCATGTTTTTACCCAGGCACCCGCAGGTGCTTGCTTTGAAGGCCCTGCCTTGAGCGAAGATCACCAGTTTGAGACAACGCAGTTTGCCCCCATTGCTTATTTGTTAAGATGAGCCCGTCCATCTGTCCCCGTGCCACAGACCCTGGGTGGCAAAAAGTAATAAAAGAAAAACACTCTTTGACAGCCCTCCCGGCATAATGCCGGCATGAGCACAGGTTATTATCTTGTAATGTCACTGCTATTTCCAACGGCCCCCGATGGATCTGCTGACTGGCGAGACAAAAGGGGAGACACTGTTAACACAGCCCCTGTGCTTTGTAAGGAGCAACATTGTGCTGGGCTTTCAGAGTGGCTTTTACTGCCTGTCGATTAGTGTTTTGACTGCAAGTCGACGCCCCTTCCCCCATTGAAGTTGTCACTGGCGTATTTATTTAATAAATCCCATCTTGGGCCATGACCACTGTAGGGCTGACTTGGCTTCTGTGCTTCTTGGTAGACTGGGGAGAGAAATAGGCTAAGAGCGTGAAGATGTTCACCAGTCCTCTGCCGCTAAATTGCTACATGACCTTGGAAGAATCCCTCTCCCTCACCACCCCCCCGCCCCGCCCCGAGCCTCAAATCCTTCCTTTACATCCCAGGTCTGACCCAAGAGGAGTCGATGATTCTGTGATTCTTATTTCAAGACTTTCAACTCCCAGGGGGTTGCAGCATGAACTGCTTGAGAAGGCCCCCGAAATAGCAGCAGAGTAATTGCAATGTATATTCTAATAGCAGTAGCTGTAGTAACAGAGCCGCCCCCTCCCCGGGTTTCCTCTTTAGGGGTGATATGCCAGAATGAGAAACAAAATTACTGTGTCTGTTCAGCAAATTCCTCCTGACAAAAATCTTTAAGCGTTGACAAGAGTAATATACTGAAAATTAGTTTAGAAGTGTTTCAAGTTTCAAAAATCAATCAAAATCAAATTAGGTTCTGAAGACGCTGTCTGTTGAGTTTTAGGAAAAAATAAAGATTCGCTTCAGCAACTCAGGAAAGTGGCTTTGACCCCAAAGGAGGTGACTCTCACACAGAAAGTGATTGTCCTTCCTTACGTCTACCTGTTAGGCTCTCTCCAAGGATTTGGCTGAGTATCCCTGTGTTCTGTCATCTTAGACATTTGTAAATAACTCACCAGCTGACCTACATTTTAATTCCATTTCTTTCCCTTCCATCTCCCAGCCTCCAAGGCCCCATCCAAAGCTAAATGAGAAAAAAAAATTGTAGAAGAATTAGTCTTACCTCTCAGAATGGTAAAAAGGTCTGGTGGTGGGGAGAAAAAGAAATTAACACCTGTAAACTCTCCTAGTTTGGTCTGATGGTCAAGTGCAAAAGAGCAGATGGTAGAAAAAGAGCTGTATTTAGGATGCAGGAATGCACGCCTCTGTGGGGGCGCATAGTGACCAGCGTTCCAGCGGCTTCATTTCTTCTCCAGATACATAGCTCGGACATTAGGGTCTTCCCCAGCCTGGGAGGACAGTAGTGATGATGTTGACACCTCTGCTCAAACCAGGCTGGCAGCTACCGTCACCACAAAGAGGCCCCCTGTCTTTTCTCTCTTTCTTGTCAATGCCTATTATCCGCGAAGCTGCCATCGCTGACATGCCCCTTGAAAGGCACCAGTGTCTGGGCTTAAGGTGTTATTAGCCAGTGTTTCCAAGTCTTTCATTCCCTCTGTGGAGCTGAGACAATGACCTCCATCTACTCTCTTCAGGCAGAGTCTCCAAACATTTCTGCTTAGACCTAGAATCCCTTTGTTCACAAATATTTTGTTAAAACATTAAATTCAGTTTCTGGCAAAACTCCTCTAATCATCAAGTGTCAGACCCAGACAAGGGGCTCATCAGCCCCAGTGTGTGTGTGTGTGTGTGTGTGTGTGTGTGTGTGTGTGTGTACACATACTGAGGAACTATACCTGATGCTGTGCTTTGCCATTGGTTCTCAACTAATCTCGAAGCTTCTTTTTGGACATATTAGCATGGAATATCTCCCCAAATTCCCCAATATAAATGGGTGGGGGTACTTATCATTAAGTACCACATGTTCATTTGGAAAATTCAATGTATACATACAAAACTAAAAGTTACAATTAAATCCCGGAGTAAAATTGTTAAAATATTGTTATGTTTCTCTATGGTTGTTTTCTGTACATGTAAGGCAAACATATTTTCCTTATCAAAATTCTTGTTAGTATAATCTGCTTTATAACCTCCCCTCGCCTTTTTTTTACACTTAAGTTATACCATGGGAGGATTTTTCTTGTGTATGTTTTGCAATTTTCTTGTAAGATAAGATTTTCAATGGCTTCACAATATTCTATTGTGTTGATATATTCCAATGTTTAATTTTCTATTCTTTGACATTTAGGTTTTAAAGATGTCTTTAAATTATAAATAATTATGCTACAACAACTTCTCACATTTGACACATATTTTAAGAAATATTAGGCTATAGGGACGCCTGGGTGGCTCAGTCGGTTGAGCTTCCAACTTCGGCTCAGGTCATGATCTCACTTTCGTGGGTTCGAGCCCCATGTCAGTCTCTGTGCTGACAGCTCAGAGCCTGGAGCCTGCTTTGGATTCTGTGTCTCCCTTTCTCTCTGCCCCTCCCCTGCTCGCACTCTGTCCCTCTCTGTCTCTTAAAAAAAATCAAATTAAAAAAAAAAACTAAAAAAAGAAATATTAGGTACACACACTCATATCTATGCCATATCTATCTATTCTCTATATCAGTGCCATTCAAGTGAGTGCCAATTTCATAGCAGTCTTTCTTTTCTCACTTTTGAGTACTTCTTGAAAGCAATGTAAAAAAGGGAACACTTCATCCAATTCTAATAGATTTTCATAAATAAATTACTTTGGGGTCAAATTATATAAATAGGATAAGACTACAATTTTCCTAAAATTAAAAACCAGGAATCATTTTGCCTCTTCCGTCTCCTTCTTTCCTGACACCCAATGAATCATTAGTCTTGTCTATATTACCTTCATAGTGAATTCCTTAAGCCTTCCTTCTTCTCCAACCCATCTGGCACTGTTGCTTGCTGTACTGAGCTATCGAAATTGCTCCTTGTAGGGGCTCTTTGCCTACGATCTCTATTTTTAATCTAACATTTCTCATGGGATTTCTGTGGAACACTGGTCCCCATGGGATATGTGATGAGAGAAATTCCATAACAAATAAAATTATAAAAAATCACCTATTTTTTTCCTATTCTGTCTCTTCTTGGAGATACACAAAGCATATCAGTATATTAGATATTCTGGGAAGTCCTATAATTAAACAATCAAAAGAAAAAAAATCAATAAAAATCTTAATTAGCTTGGTGGAAACTAAAACTTACTGTAATTCATTCTTTTTTTCAAAAAACATTTGTTGCATAATTGCAATGTGTGATAGTCGTGTGTGTGTAGGTATGTATGTGTGAGAATACGTTTCTTTTTTCTAAGAGAGAGAGATTGTGTGAGAAGGGGAGAGGGGCAGAAGGAGAGAGAATCTTAAGCAGGCTCCATGCCCCATACAGAGACTGATGCAGGGCTCAACCCTACAACCCTGGAATCATGGCCTGAGCCAAAATCAAGAGTCAACAGTCAACTGACTGAGCCTCTTCAGCTCCCCACAAACACCTTTTAATAACCTGTTGAACTTCTGCCTTAAGAATATACTTCGGGAAATACTTTTATGTTGCATCTTTCACATAGCTGGTGAAGTAATTTTCTAAAGACTAGATGTCATTATACTTCTAAACTTTTAAAAGAAGTTTAAAGGAGAGTTAAACTCTTAAAAACTCTTAAAAAGAGAGTTCTCCATGATAGTATAAATTCCCTATCTGTGCCATGGCTTTTGAGACCCTTCATAGTTTGTCTTAATCACAGTTTCCCAATATCCAATTGCTTTCCTGAATCACTAGAAAACCTAAGCATTTCAAAGCTCTCTGTCTTATCTGAGAGTGTCATAGATTTTTATCTTTTCATGCCTTGATTTCTGCTGTTTCTTTTGTTGATGTTCTCTAGTGGTGACATTTGATTTACCTCCAGTAGCAAATACCACTGTCTTGCAAAATCTTGCCCACCTTCTCCAGTGGCCACTTCTTTCTTATCCTTCAAATTCCAACTAAAATGGCATATCTGTGAAGCATTTTCTCATGCTCTCTACTCATTCTTTCTTAATAGCCTCCAAGATTGGCAGGGTAGTGACCATTATCCTCTTTATTTTATTTTATTTTTTATGATGAGGAAACAGGTCTGAAGAGGGATTTGCAGAAATGATGGGCCTAAGCAGGGAGAAGAGAACCTATTTGCATAGTTGTGGGTTCTCTGCATACCCTATGGTCTTTGCTGACCACCTAATTATGTGTCAAGAAGATCAGAGATCAGAGAGTGGACGGGGGTTAGGAAGTGAGTGTCTACAGACTTCCTGGAATCCCAAAGAGGATGAACACTTAGCTCAGATGTAGAAGGCTTTAGCTAAATCCTGAGCTTGTTTGTGACCATCAGAACTGTGTCTGGCATGCTCAGTTCAGATTTTCAGGGATTTAGGTTTTAACTGGCAAAGGAAGTTGTTTAAACCCAGGAAATGGGAAGGGAAAAACAGAGAGAAAGCCAGCTAATCAGAAGCTATTAAGCTCATAAAAAAGTGTTGGCTTGAGTTACAGTTTGAGGGGGAAATGTTAGTTTCAGCTCACTATTCAATAACTATTGGCCTTTTGGGTCTCCAAATTAGCTGTTGACTGACTCTTTTAAGCCAAGAATTAAAATTTCTAGGCTCTTACAAGCTATGAGGATCCTAGGGTAGGCTTGATAAATGCTGTTTTTAATAGCCTACATTTTATTGACATGTAATAATATGTTGAATGATTTTGCATCTGTATGCTTGTTTTCTAGGATACCTATCATTATACCCATTTTTGGAGAGTGGAAAAATGAAATACACGAAAAGTAATTCTCCATAGTGTTAGGATTTGAACCCATGTGTCCTAAATTCTAGTGATGTAAAGAGGACTCTCTTAGCAGGGTCTGAGTTAAGAAATCATGAGTCAGGAGCTATTTCTCAGTTTTTAGAACTTCTCAGTTATTGAGGGAGAAGAGGCATCCATGAGACAGAGGAAGAGGAGAGACAGGTGGAGGGTGGGGGGTGGGGCGGGGAATGCAGTTCCTCTTGAAGTTTGGAAAGAAGCTTTGCGGACAAGACCTTGTGGGCAGAGGGCAGGGACCAGAGTCTCTTTCTCTGGCTTACTGTCTCCCCTCTTCTGACTCTTGAATTTTGCATTCTCTTATCAGGAATGATGGTATTATCTGTGTTCTCTGCACAATGGTCTAATCTTTTCCAGCTCCAGGTGCTGACATGGATTGTGCTGGAACATATTGGAAAGGGTTTGATGTAAGACTTTAGTAGCTATTAACTATAAGTAGCTAGATTAAAAATAAATAAATGATGATACACATTCTCCATTTCAACTGCAAAGAGTGTTATATGTGTTCATTACCCAATTACTGATTTCACAAACATTTATTAGGATTTTACTCCATGTCAGGCACTCAGTGCAAAGCTCTGAGGTATATGAAAAAAAACAAAGTTCTCTGCATTGAAGGAGTGCAAAGTCTAGCAGACATGGTAGTTAAGATGGATCTTAACTTCTTGGAAGGATTCCTGATACTTTTCAATAGGTAGCAAAAGTGAAGAGTTTTCCTCTCTTTCTAGAAACGCGCACACACACACACACACACACACACACACTTCCAATGATGGGAGGGGAATATCAGCACCTGTTCAGACCTTCTAATGACCAAGCACAGTCCTCCAAGAAGTCCATAAACCTTAAGTTAGAATATTCTGGAATCAAGAACATTGTTGGAATGAATAAATGGTTACTGCATTCCGAGCATATTCAGGGCAGTGGAAATAAAAGGGAATGTTCCAATGACTGTCAGCAACTCACATCACTACTACCCTCTTCTAAGTCTCTGAAGGAAAAGCCAAATGGCATTTCATAGAACCTCCATGCCCAGCATGATTCTAACTTACAGTTTCACAAGGGAAGATACTAGATTTGGAAAGCAGAAAGGAAAGAAGAAGCCATTATCACCTGGGATAGTTGTAGCCAGATATGTTGGGATGTCATGAGATTTACAGTGGCTTGCTGGAAAGCTCTGAAAGATCACATATTCTCACTACTGCAGACTGAGATGACAGGGGCTACCCAAAGATTCTTGTGAATTTTAATAGTGTCATGGATAGTGTTTGAGAACCACCCACTTCTGTGTTTCAGGATGAATTCTTCTGTAGCAACTTCCTAACTTTTCTTCCCTTAGCTTCCAGTGGTTGGGTAACCCCTTTTTCCCCATATTCAGCCATTCTTTCATAGAAGACATAGAATGGCTTGTTCCTTGATGGAACCCTAACTGAGGTAAGGGGGAAGGTATGGCCTCTTTTCTGTTCTCCAGGGTGCAAACTTTTTTTTTCTGTACAAAGCCACATAGTAACTCTTTCTGGCTTTGCAGGGTAGTCTGTCCCTGCTGTAACTATTCAGTTCTACCATTGTATTGCAAAAACAGCCGTAGAAAATATGTAAACAAGTGAGTGTGCCCGTGTTCTGATAAAGCTTTATGACAAAACCAGGTGGAAGGCAAGATTCGGCTCATGGGTGATGATTTGCCAACCCCTGCTTTAGAGGATTGAGCTATTTGTATGTCTCACTTCATGACTTAAGGTCTTCTTTGATCTATGGAAAACCCTTTGCTTGATTTATTTTTAATATACATAGTCCTCACATATCTATTTTACTCTTCTATTTCTCTCTCTACTCTGAAAGACAGATGGGTGGAGGGATAGATAGATACATAGAAAAAAATCTATATGTATCCATTTGAATATATTCAATATATATTTTCCTTTGTATTTCTGAAAAATATATTGCTTTATTGTACATGTTTTAACTTTGAATGGATTTAAATTTTATTTCATGTTTGCTTTCTTTCCTCATGTAGTACTGTCTTTAATAGTCTTTTTTATGATTCTACACATAATTTTTTTAACTTTTTATTTTAATTCAAGTTAGTTACCATACAGTGTTATGTTAGTGTCAGGTGTTCAATATAGTGATTCAACAATTCCATACATCCTTAATCCCCATCACCAATTTAACCATCACCCCTATCCACCTTACCTCTCTGGTAACCATCTGTTTGATCTCTATAGTTAAGAGTCCCTTTCTTGGTTTCTCTCTCTCTCTCTCTCTCTCTCTCTCTCTCTCTCTCTCTCTATCCCCTTTGCTCATGTGTTTTGTTTCCTAAATTTCACATGAGTGAAATCATATGATATTTGTCTTTCTCTGACTGACTGACTTCAGTTAGCATTATACTCTCTAGCTCCATCCATGTCATTGCAAATGGCAAAATTTCATTCTTTTTTATGGCTGAATAATATTCCATTGTGTGTGTATGTGTATGTATGTGTGTGTATATAT
This sequence comes from Prionailurus bengalensis, assembly GCF_016509475.1. Classification (NCBI taxonomy): domain Eukaryota; kingdom Metazoa; phylum Chordata; class Mammalia; order Carnivora; family Felidae; genus Prionailurus; species Prionailurus bengalensis. Next base: position 77,537,663 of record NC_057359.1, on the reverse strand, counting down.
ATACCTATATACATACATGGTATATATATGTATATATATACCATATCTTGTTTATCCATTCATTAGTCAATTTACACTTGGGCTGCTTCCATATCTTTGCTATCATAAATAATGCTGTTATAAACATAGGGGTATATGTATCCCTTTGATTTAGTGTTTTTGTATTCTTTGGATAAATACCCAGCAGTGTGATAGCTGGATCATAGGGTAGTTCTATTTTTAACAGTTGGAGGAACATCCATACTGTTTCCACAGTGGTTGCACCAACCACTAAGAGTACATTTTTCTCCACATCCTCCCTAACAAATATTGTTTCTTGTGTTGTTTATTTTAGCCATTCTGACAGGTATGAAGTGATCTCACATTGTAGTTTTCATTTGCATTTCCCTGATAATGAGTAATGATGAGCATCTTTTCATGTGTCAGCCATCTGCATGTCTTTTTTGGAGATAGTCTGTTCATGTCTCCTGCCCATTTTTTAATTGGATTATTTGTTTTGGAGGTGCTGAGTTTTTAAGTTCTTCATTTATTTTTGAGAGAGAGAGAGAGAGAGAGAGAGAGAGCGAGCTCTAGTGGGGGAGGGACAGTGGGAGAGAGAGAATCCCAAGCAGCTTCATGCTCAGCACAGAACCTGAGATGGGGCTCAATCCCACGACTGTGAGATCATGACCTGAACCAAAATCAAGAATCGGATACTTAACCAACTGAGCCACCCAGGTTCCCTGAGTTCTTAAGTTTTTCATCTATTCTTGGATACTAATCCAACCCTTTATCAGATATGTCATTTAAAAATATCTTCTCCCATTTTGTAGATAGCTGTTTAGTTTGTTGGCTGTTTCCTTTGCTGTGCAGAAGCTTTTTATTTTGATATGGTCTCAGTAGTTTATTTTTGCTTTTATTGCCCTTGCCTTAGGAGACATATCTAGAAAAATGCTGCTACAGCTAATATCAGGGAAGTTACTGCCTGTGTTCTCTTCTAGGATTTTTATGGTTTCAGGTCTCACATTTAGGTCTTTAATCCATTTTGAATTTATTTTTGTATATGGTGTAAGGAAATGGTCTACTTTCATTCTTTTGCATGTTGCTGTTCAGTTTTCCCAACACCGTTTGTTGAAGACACATTCTTTTTCCCATTGGATATTCTTTCCTGCTTTGTCAAAGATTAATTGGCCATGTCACTGTGGGTTTATTTCTGGGTTTTCTGTTCTGTGTCAGTCATCTAAGTTTTTGTGCCGGTACCATACTGGTTTGATGACTGTAGCTTTGTAATATAACTTGGAGTCCGGAATTGTGATGCCTTCAGCTTTGCTTTTCTTTTGCAACATTGCTTTGGTTATTTGGGGTCTTTTATGGTTCCATACAAATTTTAGGATTGTTTGTTCTAGTTCTGTGAGAAGTGCTGTTGATATTTTGATAGGGATTGCATAGGATGTATAGATTGTTTTGGGTAGTATAGAAGTGTTAACAATATTTTGTCTTCCAAACCATGAGCATGGAATGTCTTTTCATTTCTTTGTGTCATCTTCAGTTTCTTTCATCAGTGTCTTATAGTTTTCAGAATCTAGACCTTTCACATCTTTGGTTGGTCTTATTCCTAGGTATCTTACTGTTTTTGGTGCTTTAATAGCCTTTCTTATTGTACTCTGTCCATCTAGTTCACCAATTTTAACTTATGAGTAATACTCCACGGTGGCACTGGTAGATGTTTGTCCAGCAGCAGGTTCTTATTCCCTGGGGTCATCAATGATCACTGCTGTCCTGAAGAATTTACTTAGATACTCACTGTACTCTTCAGGAGTGAAAAGTAAATTTCTGTTTGTGCTTATTTATTACCATGACATTACCTAGCTTATCTTAGTATCTTGCTTCTAAGTACTGAATAAGTACCCATGATACATATCCAAAACATGACACCAGTCTAGTGTGCTGTCAATGGACCACTACATTGCTTAGGAAACATAACAAAGTTATTAAATCACCAGTTTCTGGAACCTAAGTGCCTAGATTCAAAATCTGGTGCTATAATTTACTAAATATGTAATTTGAGGCAAATTGTTCATTTGTTTGTTTTACATCTTTTTTGCCTTTGATTCTTCATCTGTGATATGGGGACATTGCTAATACATACTTTACCTATCATTAAGATTAATTGCGTTATTGGGGCACCTGGGTGACTCGGTTGGTTGTGTGTCCCACTCTTGATTTTGGCTCAGGTCATGATCTCACAGTCATGAGACTGAGCCCCATGTCTGGCTCTGCGCTGGGCATGGAGCCTGCTCGGGATTCACTTTCTCTCTCCTTCTGACCCTCCCCTGCTCACTCTTGTTCTCGCTCTCTCTCTCAAAAAAAATAAGTAAATAAAAGAATAAAAAATTACATTTTTAGAATTGTATTTTTAAATGTAAAGTACTTTTTATCATTGAAAAAGTACTCCATAGGTATTTTAAAATAAAAAATTAAACCACATGTTGCTAAAATTTTCAAATACAGCATTTAACATCTAGAGCCTTTCCATTGTAAATGCTCTGTGCTTGGATAAGATGGGGAGGGCAGGTGTTGCCCCAGATTTGCAGAAAAGGAAATCAAGACTCAGGTGAAATCATTTCTCTCAGGTCATGGTGCTCGTCATAACAGCAAGATTCAAATCCGTGTCTTCTGGCTCAAAGAGAGTAACTCCTTGGCTTCTTTGGCCCATAGCAATAGGGAACTCTTGTGTGTGGGAACAAGCCATCCAGCAGAACGCATTATGATGGGTATTAACACAGGAGCTCCAAAAGGAAGACATGCTGAATTCTAACCAAGCAGCAGGGAAAGGGAAGTAGGGGGAGGGGAGAATGAAAGACAGGAGTGTGGGAAGGCAGAAACTGCCGGTGAGGTGAGAAGAGACGAGACGTTTCCCCAAGGATAGAGGAAAGGAAGGTTAAAGGCATATTGATCTTGAGTGGGGAAAACATTCTCTGGACTTTTCATCCTGCTTTCAGATCATCTGGCATCAAAAAAGGGTCTTTTACTGAGCTCAGCTTTGGAGATGGCGTGAGAGATACAACAGAGGAACGACCATATGCTGACATGGAGGGCACAAGAGTGGTTTTTGATGATATGAGCTGAGCTGCAAAGTAGAAGCAATGTGGAACCTGATCAAACATGCATCCAGTGATGGGCAAGCAGCAGCCAAGCACAAGCACAGGCATCCTCTGAAAAAACTATTCCATTTCCTGACCTGAAAGGAGGCTGACTTTCTTTTCAAAAGAACTTGCAGAACTACCCAGGTCATACCCGGGGGGGGGGGGGGGGGGGGGGGGGGGGGGGGGGGGGGGGGGGGGGGGGGGGGGGGGGGGGGGGGGGGGGGCAGTAGAGCATGTTACAGTGTCCAAGGTGCTTCCTCAACAATTACCTTGTAGGATTCTCAGAGCTACACTGTGAGAGTAAACCGGGCACCATTTACGATTCTCGTTTTACAGATGATGAAACTGAGAATGAGAAAAGGCAAGGACACAGGGCCTGGGAAGCAGGCAAAGAGGTAGGAGCAGATCGTGGCTTCCCCATTATTGCCCAATTATCATCGCACTAAAGCACATTATGTCTGGCCAAACTGACGTTTCACAAAATGGAGTTGAGAACATCCCTATATGAATATATACGAGCATATCTATCAATCGAACTCAATTATATATTCATACATCTTCATTTCCCATCCATGTTTATAGTGTATCATCCATGATCAGTTCCTATATCTATTAACATTTTTATAATTATCTGATTCAATTTATCTATATACTTGATCTCTTATCCTTCCTGATTGGTCATCTGTATACAGATACACTGACTGATGTGATATGATGTGTGTAAGATTAATTACACCATAGCAGAAAGCACACGAACATTGAAGATGTAAATGCATGCTTATAAACCTTGTATTCAAGGTTTGCATTGTCTTACCAATTTCTTTAATCTCTCTGAACTTCAGTTTTGCACCTTGTCGATTAGAGATAAAAATGTCCACCTCCCAGTTCTGTGAGAGCTATATTAAGGCATTGGTTATAAGGTGCATAGTGCCTGGCTCAGAGAAGTCTCACAAATAGTTCCTGCTTGCTTGCTTTTACCAGATCCTTCCATTCCTTTCTGGCTATCTAGCTTCTCGTCTAATTCCAGTTGGTCTCCATTTACCTTTTCTCTGAACTTCAGCGTCATCCATTATGTGAGGGATTGTTTGTGCATTTGACACATGGTTCCAAAAATTATCCGTTGAGGATCAGATACTCTGGTTTGGAAATCTGGCTGTAAGATTCTTCAGGTAGAGCTTCTCATTTATCATTTAAGAAAGCAAGACATAATTCTTAATCCACTCTTCTGAATCATCTGAAGGACTTTGCATACAGCATTGCTCATAATTGGTGCCAAGTAAATATTTGATAAATTAGATAGTTCCCAAGTAGCACTCTTGACCCCGGGAGAGTTTGAGAGTGGAAGCACAAAGGAGCTGATCCTCCATGTATATAAAAAACTGGGATAGCAGAGACCTCTGCAGTTTTAACAAGAAACCACTTATTCTTTTAGTCTGTGCTTATTGAGCAACAGACCTACGTTACCTTTGATATGTGCTCAGATTACACAAATGCATCAGACACACGCATGCAATCTGGAAAAGAAACAGTTCCATTCTAATGCGATCACTGTGATAGGGGGATGCCTGGTGAGCTGTGGGAACACAGAGATGGTAGACAGTTGATATTTGTCTTTGCCAGTTGTCCAGTGTTTCTTTGTCCCTTCTCCTGGTAATAGCACCCCCTTACTGTGAAGAGCTGAATATTGATCACTCTCTGCGGTTCATGGCATTCATGTGACTCGTTCTGGCTAACTACAAGCCCCTCCCCTTGGCCATAGTCGTGGACTCCGATATGGATATGTGACCCAAGGTGGTCCAGTTAGAGTCATTCCCTGCGAATTTATTAGCAGAAGCTGATAGGAGATCTCTCTTTCCAATACATGACTACTGACTTAATAGAAGCTGAGAGATAGATGCTGTTTGCCACCTTCCCTCTCCCCATTGCATAGAAAAAGTCTTTGAGGTATAAGAAAAAAGAAGTCAAACCCTAGGGTGATATAGATAATGGAGATAAAGGAAAAACAGAATCTGGATAATTTTTAAGTACCTAGTGCTCCCTGGAGCCATTTGTACCTTTGGATTTCCAATTACGTGAGCTAATAAATTCTCATTTTTGTTCAAAATTTGAATTTTTTATACAGACTTTTTCATATAGTCATTCTATCACTCTAAATCTGTGTAGAATTTTATAACATTTCAAAACCATTTTGTGCATATCATTTTCTGTGAGTCTCAGGACAATATTGTGAGAGAGGTAGCTATTGTTTTATGGTTCCTGGTGAGAATGATAAACATAAAACGAGTGATGTGGCTGAGGTTGGTCAAGTGAATTGTGAGTACGGCTGAGAGAGAAATTAAACTTTCTGATATTTAGGGCCAAGTTTTCACATTTATCCTAAAGTCTGATTACCAGACCACACATCTAAGTGTTCAGTCCTAACTCTAATTGGACATATGAAGCCTATTACAAAATATCATACCATTCCATGTCCAGCAAGGTGGGGATAGAGTTCACTTCATCCTTCAACATTGCTTACTATATGTGGGTTTAATCTGTGTGTGTGTTTACTATATCTATCACTTTTACTCAGAAAACTTGATCAAGAAATATATTTGCAGGTGTTGATCAGAGTTCCCTGGATAGGTTACTATGCAAATACCACTTAGTAATACATTACATTACATCACATTGACTTAGGCATGGTGCTATGCTTGAGATATAAAAGAGGGACACTGGTTTCAGCAATATATTCTAACGGCTTAGTGAGTCACTTGTTTCTGGGCATTGCAATCTCTGAATTCCTGGGCATCCTTTGTGGTACATGGTCAGACCATGCCCGACCTCTGTTGAAAAGAAGCCAATTACCTGACTGCAAATGATGTCAAAGTACTTTCAACTGACCTCAGTCCTGGAAGTGAGCTGGTTGAAAAGCTTGTTATTGATCCGTTCTTCCAAATATTCTTTGAGTCTTTTATTAATTAGATTGTCAGAATCTTGTTAATTTAGGCCCCATCCACACAAAGTAACATGGTCTTTTAGTTTTTTAAATGCATTTTTTAAAAGGTTTTAACACATTACCTGTGTTGTTGCTGTCACATGGATGTGAGAGGGAGTATTTGCTGGTTTGTTTGGTAGTTGTCAGGCAAGTGTATAAAAAAGAAATACTCTTGGAAAGATTGATTTTTTTCCCCCAGTCAAAACCTTGTGTAAGCCATCATTTAAAGTGCTGTTCATTGACCCCTTTGAACTATCCACATGATAACAACTATCTAAAATTGAATACCAGAAAAAGTTTGTGTTATCTCAAGAATGGGTATGGTTATTTGTGTCAAGCCAAGTTTTACCTGTTCTTTAACACCTTCCTTAAAGTTAATAACAGTTCAGATTTATTGGTAAATCATAGACTTTTTCCTAAACTTATTTCTTCAGCAATTATTATACCCAGACCATCACTCACTGAATAACTCCTGCTAAATTGCGGATTTCTTCCATTCTTTATTTCATTTATCTCCCCAGTGCAAGTTTTATTTTTGGCTTTTTATTTTACAGTTTAATCAAAATGTATACATGCCAAGGGTATAAAAAAATCATTAGAAAGTTTTATAATAAATCCTGGCAGTGCCACACCCAATTTTTCATTCTTTTTGCTCAAAAGAAAACTCATTCCTAAGAATCAATGTTAGCATTATTTTCTAGCATATAGCACTGTATTTCTAAAGATTATGTTCTTAGTAATACTGTTTGGTTTTTCAGCTTTAAGCACTATTTTTCCCATACTTAATGTCTTTCCATAAGCCAACATGATTATAATAATTTAAATTAAACATCTGTGTTAGTATTATCATATTTATATGAATGAACATGAAATTTGTTTTTCCTTTCTTGCATATTTTTGGTGTGTATTTTTACTAGAGTTAGTAATCAACTATCTTTACTTTCACAACATTCTGTAAACTTAACATCATTGTCACATCGATGCATTCTAATTCTTGTTGCTTTTTATAGATGATCTTTCCCACTCAAGGTGAAAGTTTTTAGAATCTTCTATTTTCTCTTGATAATGATGAAGTTATGAGAGTTTATGATTGATTATGTGGCTTACTGGGGGGTCTTTTTAAAAAAATATGGCCATTTATTGGGAACTTTGAAACTTTTATTTTTTAATTTAAGGAATTTTCTGTAAAAAGTGGAATTTCTATTATCTGTATATCGTTCTTCCTAAATTGGTTCTTAGTGTTCTTATCTTTTATCTCCTGCCATAACCATTAGGTCTAATCAAGAGGCAGAAATCACACAGTTTTAACAGAGAAAGTTTAATGTAAAGAATTGTTAATTGCAACATGCCATCATAGTAATGGGGAATTGACCAGAAAAATGAAAGACAATTTTTAAAAATATAGGAATAGCAGATACAAGTAGGGATCTCTATCCCTAGTGATAGGATGGCAGAAGGAGGAGGCGTCCATCCTGTAGCCCCAGGATAAGCTGTAGGTCTCCTTGGAAAGTATGTGCCACAGTTCAGTGGATAATAGGGAGATTCCCTGAAGTGCGTCACCAGCAGGACTCTCCCCAGTCTGTCCTCTGGAGTACCAGGGGATGCCCTCCATGGTGGGGAGTGGCCTAAGAACACATCACAAAACCACACAAGAGGGCCCTGGGGGTGGGGGTTGACGTACTGCTGACGAGGGGTGCTGCTGGCTACTAAGCTCTACAAGAAACAGGTACTGCAGAAACTGTGTGGCCACAGGAGCCTGGGATTGGAGCCAACTAGAGCTCAAAATTTTTTTTATCCATTCGCCTGTATCTTGGTTGTTTCCCAGTTTTGCAATTATGATTAAAGCTGCTATAAACATCCATGTGCAGGTTTTTGTATGGACCTAGTTTTCAATTCCTTTGGATAAATACCAAGTGGAGTGATTGTTAGATCATATGATGGTAAGAGTGTGTTTAGTTTTAATACAGCCAAACTGTCTTTCAAAGTGGCCATACCATTTTGCTTTCCCACCAGCAGTAAGGGAACGTTTCTGTTGCTCAAGTCCCCATCAGCATTCGACATTGTCAGTGTTCCAGATTAGGGCCGTTCTAATAGTTATGTGGTGACATCTTATTGTTGTTTTAATTTGCATTTCCCTGATGACATATGATGTTGGAACATCTTTTCATAAACTTACTTGCCATTCGTATATCTTCTTTCGTGAGGTCTCTGTTAAGGTCTTTGAATTTTAAATCAGCTTCATTGTTTACTTTGTGATGAGTTTTAAGAGTTCTTTGTATACTTTGGATAACAGTTTTTAACAGAGAGGTGTTTTGCAGATATTTTCTCTCAGCATGTGCCTTTTTCTTTTTCTTTCTTTTTTTTTTCCATTTTATTGATGAGTATCTTTTGCAGGGCAAACCTGCACACTTTTTATTTTTTGTATGTTTCTACTCTGAATATGTTTTCAACTTTATCTTATAACTCTTTTATTGGATATGTATATCCATAATTTATAAGACTTATTCTTGTTTTCCAGTGGTATTTTTTATAACACTCTTTTCCTTTTTACAGATACAACATCTAGCTTATATTATTAATAAGCTTTGGTTCTGAAGTTTTACTCTATTCCCTGTCTTGTATATTTTCTCCTGGTTTTCCCATTCCTATTTATTTGTTTCAGATTTTCTCCCTTGTTTTGGAAGCTTCTCTGAATTGTTAGTTGATCCTTTACTGCCTGTTATTCTTCTAGGCACATAAAACATAAGCTTTGTGTACATGGCAGAGGCTTATCATTGAGCTTTAGATCAGACTGAAGGGGTGGGGGTGACTAATTTTATTGATTGGTCACAAAAAACATATTTGAAATTCCTTTTTCTAGAATCACTCAGCTTCCCTCTGATCTCCTGTCCTTGGTCTGGGTGTACAACTGCTGACTGATAAAATCTCGAGGAGGGGAGTAATGTTCAGCTCCTTTGTACACAGACATTCAATCAGCCTCCCAATTTTCCCCATCCATCCTATGTGATACCTGTCAACTTTATCTATGGACTTCTTAGGACTAATTGGTTTGTTTTTCATCAGTGTCTCCCTCTGCAGGCTTATTTTGTGGGCTCTATTCTTTGTTGACTCTTCCATCTTCAATTTCTGAAACTTGTTGAAGTCTCTCACAGAGTGCCAAATCTCTTCTTCAATTCTCTTGGTTCTTATGGATTTATATTATTTGTGTGTGTGTGTGTGTGTGTGTGTGTGTGTGTGTGTTCCTTTGCTATCCACTTGAGAGACCCATTTGGAGAAAAAAAAAGATAAATGGATTCTCCTATTGTATTCCATCCTCTAACTTATCAGCCTTGATCAATCATTTATGGAATCTAAAATTCTTAGGAATTATCTGGTCACAACTGAATAGTTTTAAAGGCTCATATTGAGGAAACAACTGTGTGGGACAGTAAGAAAGAATAAGTGAATGACAAACTGAGTGAATGAGGAAACAAATGAAACAAGAAAGAAATGATTATCTTATTAGTGGACAGAAGGCTGTGGTGGAAAGTACACCAGGCTGGCAGAATTTTTTTCCCAAGTTTGTGTCTCACTTGCTATAAGCTCCGGGCAAGTCATGTCACCAACTTGATCTGAATCTCCTCTGCACAGTGGATCAGGGAAGGTTGGGAGTAGAAATACAAAGAGTCCCTTCAGGACTTAAACACATCTCTACTCCTTATAACGTATCTTTTTTTATAAAGCTAACAAATTCAAAGTTAGGGAAACCCTGGATTTCCTTAGATTACTAGCTTTCAACTATTAGGGTGACACAGACTCTGATGAGAACCTAATCTTCAATTTTTTTTTCTTAGAACAGTGCACATATGCAAACATGCAATATGTATGCAATTTCAGAGGCTTCTCAGGCCTCCTGAAACTCACATGAGGATCCCATTAAAGTAATGTTGATCTTAGAACCTTCATCCTGCTCCAAGTTGACCTCTGGTCTTTGCCTTTTGAAGGGACTGCTGATGTGTTTTCCTTAGGAAATTGAGGCTTCCCGGAACATGGCTAGAAAACTGCAAAGAACATTTCCCTTACATACAAACCTTGTCATTCAGGTGAACCAATTTTCTCTTTGTAAATCAGGACATTTGCAAATGTTTCATTAGCTTTGGCCCACATAGCTCTGTAACAAATGCATTTGCTGTGTGGTGCAGATGATGTATCAGCACAAACAGCTCGCTGGGCCTCCATTAATTATACAGGGAGAATGAGGGACTATTTAAATGGAGGCACAGAAATTCCATTTGGGGGTATATTTGCCTGGGAAAGGAAAGCACACCCATGTTGCAAGAATCCTATGTTCTTTCTGATCTATTTCTTTTCAGCAGCCATGACACTGAATCATTCATTCTTTCTTTCATGTATTTACTATTTATTGAGTACTAGGCAAGTATCCTAGATGCTGGAGATAAAATAATAAGCAAAAGACATATAGCCCCTGCCCTCATGAAACAAACTTGTGGAGGCTACTGTAATAAAATAATCACAAATAACAATATAAAATTACCGTGAATATCAGGAGCCATGAGAACAAATCAGGGGTGCAGGAGGGTGCCGATCTAGCGCGGAGCAGTCAAGGAAATGTTCCCACAGGGAGTGACCCTAAAGTTGAATGCTGAACGAAAATAGGAAGCAGACTAGCTGAATATGGGGAGTGAGGAGTAACAATGCCCTGGGCTGAAGCATGCGTGCAATTATTTGCTGAACAGAAAGAACTCCAGTGTGGCAGGAGTACAAAAAGAGTAGAATGAGAAGAGGCTAAAGAAGTACATGGTCACCCATGGGAGGCCTATAACCATCTGAAAATTTTGATTTTTATTTCAAGGGCAACAATAAGCCTATGGGGAAATTGAAGGAACACAGAAATTAATCAGAAACCCATGCAAGGAATTTCAGACTAAGAACTGGTATGTGCAAAGCATTTATTCCATTAGACCAGAGAAAGGTAATTCCTTGCAAAAAGCCAGATCGTAAATATTTTAGGCTTTGTGTGCAGATCCTTGTCACATTTACTTTTTTTAAAGTTTATTTGTATTGAGAGAGGGGGGTGGGCAGAGAGAGAAGGATAGAGAGAGAATCCCAAGCAGGCTCTGCACTGTCAGCATGGAACCCAAAGAGGGGCTCAACCTCAAAATCAGTGGAGATCATGACCTGAGCCAAAATCAAGAGTTGGGTACTTAACCGACTGAGCCACCCAGACACCCCTGTCACATTTACTTTAAAACAAACAAACAAAACCTTTAAAAATGTAATTCCAATCTTAGCTCAAAGACTGAAAAAACAACTCATGAGCAGAATTTAGACCATAGGCTTTGCACTAATTTTGCCAACTCATACACCAGACCAACAGCTCTCTGAGAGTACAGGTGGTACTTCTCTTGTTCATTGTAGGATCTCTAGTGCCCATGTAGAGGCCAGACACATAGTGGATACCTAATATACATTTATTAAATGAATTAATGACCAAAGTAGTTTTAAATATTCAATATCTATTGATGATGGAAACCAATGCTAGAAATGTTGTTGACTTTGCGTTGTTACCATTATTATTGTTGTTATTACTGGCATATCACAGAAAAGGAAAATAGTTAAATTCTACCAAGATTGGATAAGTGACAGAGCCAGGATTTAAACCAGTTCTGTAAAATTTCTAAGCCCATTCTCTTCCTTCTGATCATTCTACCTCTTATGTAAACAATAAATAAATAGCAATGTATAATATAGGTAAACATCAAATGATAGAAGTACAACTTAATACCATGCAAGAGACATGCCAGTCAAAATAGAGGACAGAAACCATGTATCAGCCTCCCCTTCTGTCTCACTCAGTTTGGGCTGCTATAACAAATTACCATCGCTTGGGTGGCTCAGACAACAAATATTTATTTCTCACAGTTCTGGAGAATGGAAGGCTGAGATCATGAGATCAGGGAGCCAGCACACTTGGGTTCTCGATGAGGGCCCCCCTTTCTAATTATGTCCTCATATGACCTTTCCATGGTGTGGGCACAGAGAAAAAAAAGATCCTGTCTTTTTTATCAGGGCATCATGAGAGCCTCACCCTCATGACCTAATGTAACCCTGGTTATCTCCATTTTTGTTAGGTTTGGGGACCCCACCTCCAAATACCATCATATTGATATGACACATAGCACCTTCCTCCTGAGATCCCTGTTATAATAAAAGTAAGGGAATGTTTAAGTGCAGAAAACCTAAACAAAAGTAAGGAAGAAAGAGGGAGAGGAGAGAAAACAGGAGGGGCATGATGGCTAAGAGAAGTTAAAGACGTATCAGGAGCAGACGGGACTGTCCACTAGGAGACAAATTGAGCTGCATGCTAGGGTGTGCATTGGATGCTTGGAGGAGACTTTTGCTGAAGAAAGCATTGTCCCTCCCAGTAGCATACAGATATGAATCCCTTTCCAAATCTCCTACCCCAGGTGTTCTTGCACCTTCTGTGTCCTTTATCTGGGACAAAATATGCCAGTCTTCCATTGTATACATTCCAAATCTTTATGAATTATTTTCTTGGTATTATTTTTATTTGCTCTGGAGAATGCTGAGAATTTCCTTTTCATTTCCTCCTTAAGATTTTCCTTTTCTTCGGTAGGGAAAAGCCATGTATCAAGAAAATAACACTTCCACGAGACCATCAATAACTCAACTGATTCTGATGCTCCCCATCCTCTTTACTACCTTAGTTCTCTTCTCCTGTAGTCTAAGGAATAAGGAAGAGGGATACCAGTATCTATGATAATAGGATTGGTTGTTCCTTCTTGGAAAGACCTAGGGGTAAATGGAGGATTTTGGGCCCAAAGTTGGTAATTTTTTGTTCCTCATTAGAATATAAGTGACTTAGGATATTTTAACTTCAGCTTTCAGACTTAGATCCAAGATATAGATAATAAGAAATAAGTATTTCCTCAAATATCTTATTACAGTAGTATCCAGTTCAGTTTGGAAAAATAGGATATTGATGGTGGATTTGATTAAACAGATACTATTGCCTAACTGAAAGCTTGGAAAAACTTGAAGATATAATAAAGGGACAGGACTTAAGAAAAAAATAAAGATAAGTAGAAATTCTGGAAATAAACACCTAAACTAAAAATTAATAATCTATTTCAAATATAAAACTAGCTGAAGCATGACACGATTTTGAACTTTTATTTTTGTCTGATTAGAAAAGAATCTGTATTTGTACTGTTGTTAAGAACATCCTCCTTGGAATAGCCTCATAGTGATCACTGACATTAGAACTGGTATGAACATAAAATATGAGTACACTTTCGGGCTCTGTCTTAACTCAGTTATCAACCTGAGTTGTCAGAATCAACCTAGAAACAAATCACAGCAGATTAAACTAGGAGGCTCTCACACTTGGGGTCCTGAGGGCACAAGTTCAGAACTAGCTCTACTTTGCCTTCTTCAATTTTGCTCCCTTGTCTCCTTGCTTGCCTGACCCTAGTCCTAACGCTATCTATACATTCCTAACTGCTGTGCAATGCAATACTACATTATTTTACCTTTTTGTCATCACCATGTAGAGTAACTGGCACCCTCTAGGCTTGCCACTCAGAGAGTGGTCCAAGCACCAGCAGCCTGAGCTTCATCTGGGATGTTGTTACAAATGCAGAATTTGAGGTCCTACCCCATATTTCTAGATTCATATTTGCGTTTTAACAGAATCCCCTGATGAATTGTACGTTCACTGAAATTACAAATTCCTGTCCTAACCCACTTTCCTTCCTTACTGAGGACCTTCCCAATCTTCAGCCTATTAAAATTAGCTGTTGTTGTTTCAAAGCAGTCACTATAAAATATAGGAAAGTCTCATGGAAACAGAACTACAGAGGAAGAGTAATACAGTGGTCAAGGTCACACAATTTAGAGTAGGACAGAGCTGACTTTACGTTTCAGCTTTATTACTGAATAGTTGGGCAACTACTTAATTTCTTATTTTTTTAAAAAAATATTTAGAGAGAGCGAGTGTGCAAGTGGTAGAGGGGCAGAGAGAGGGAGAGAAAGAATCCCAAGCAGGCTCCACACTGTCAGCTCAGACCCCCATGTGGGGCTCAAATTCAAAAACCATGAGATCATGATCTGAGCCGAAACCAAAAGTCAGACGCTTAACCAACTGAGCCACCCAGGTGCCCCATACTTAGCATCTCTTGACTTCATTTCCTTCAAATGGCACATTAGTTGGTTTAGGCCAGTCTATGCTGTATAACAAATGATCCCCAGGTCTCAGGATTCTATTCTATATGTCCATTTTGGCTGTGACTCTCTACTTTAAGACCCAGGTTGACTGGGCACCTCAACCTGGGACCTCGGCGGTCTAACGGTAACGAAAAAAGAGATACGACAAAGCAGACACGGAATCTTAGAGCTTCTGCTTAGCAGTGACACCTGTCACTTCCATTCACCTTCCATATTGCTGCACCTGCCTTCAGTGAACACAGAGCCTGATCCTCAGACTGGGAGAGGCACTGCAGGGAGGGAGACAGGGAAGAGCAGTAACACAACTGACAAAGAAAAGAACGACAGTAGTTTGAGCACTGAATGAGCTAAGGCATGAGCCGTCCTTGATCCTTTGCTCAGTAGCTGGGTGGCTAGTTCACTTTTCTGAACTTCAGTTTCCTATTCATAAAATAAGGACAGTGATAACCAGCACTTAATGGAATGTGAAAAGGAAGGGAAGAGCAGCACATAGTAGGCACTTAAAAGAAACTCTGAACATAATAGGAGTAATTATGTCCTTTTAAGCTGTCTGAGGTAGAAACTGCCTAATCCTTACAGGAAACCCTGAACTGGAGACACTGGAGGGTGCAGAAACAGCCATGATTTGCTTCATTCTCTGCTTCCTCTGGGTCTGCATCCTTCCTTGCCTTAGCTTGACAGGAAGCCTGCTCTCTTTTTGGAGGCATAGGATGGAAGAGGGTGTGTGTTCTCAGAGATAACGTGGGGCGAGTTCAGGGGTTACTAATTGAGTTTCTGCTTACCTTTTATATTTATTCAGCATCCCAACCAGAACAGGGTTGAGTTACAGCAGCCCCCTCCCTCTCCCTCGGCCCCCTCCCCCCTCTGCTGACAGCACTCAAGTCTCTACCAAAGTCGCTTCCCCACTCAAATTGTAAGTCCAATCAGAAATTGATGTGACAGCAAAACTGGAGAGAGACAAATATGTGGCCTATGAGGATATTTTGAGATTGGATTTGCTAGCACAGTACAAAGCAAGAAGGAATTGTAAAGCCTCTCCCAGAAATGGAATCTGCCAGAGCCCCAACCCTCTATTTGTCCACATAAGATACTACTTGTGGTTTGAGGCTGGTTCAGAGAACCTAGAATATGATGCCTAATTATAAAGTTCTTTAAAGTTTACAAATTGCTTCCATGTGGTGTGGCTTATTCAACTCCCCCATGAACTCTGAGGAAATGAATGTAGCTGTCGTGATCCCACTTTATAGTCAAGGACACAACAGGTCAGCAAGGTAAAGCAATATGACCACAAGACACAATTCGAAAGAGGTGAAGGCAGGGCAAGAGTCCATATCATCTGCCCCCTTGTTTTATATTCATTCATTATACCATGTTTCCTTCATAACATCATAACCTTTTGGTATAAAGGTAAGGTAGAGTTTCTGGGGCCATGAAACTGAGAAGCCAGACTTTATTTAAAAAAAATTTATTAACGTTTATTTATTTTTGAGACAGAGAGCATGAATGGGGTAGGGTCAGAGAGAGAGGGAGACACAGAATCCGAAACAGGCTCCAGGCTCTGAGCTGTCAGCACGGAGCCCGATGCGGGGCTCAAACTCACAGACTATGAGATCATGACCTGAGCCGAAGTCGGACGCTCAACCGACTGAGCCACCCAGGCGCCCCGAAGCCAGACTTTAAAAAGCAGTGATCCCCCCACGGCAACCCTTCTATCTCCATGTTCTACTTTATAAGGCTTTCTGTTTCCTCATCACCTCTCTCACTGCCAGCACCTACCCTGCTTGTTTCCAGCCTCTTCCGACAATGATCATACCCACAGAAGAGCCAGAGGAATTTCATGTGCAAATCTGAACATGTGTCTTCCTCCATATATCCCCCCAAGAGATTTCCTTCAAAACAAGGGGCTCTTTGCCATGGCCTATGATGTCGCTCACCCTCCTACCCTCTCTAACCACAAACCTCTACACTTCTCCCTTCTTACATTTGTGCTCAAGCCAGATCACACTATTTCTAGAAACTGGATCAGTCCGAATTTCTTTGACCTATGCATCTTGCTGTTCCTTCTGCCTATGTGGTTCTTTTTCCATTTCTCTTCCTCTCCAATCACCATTCACTGAAGAGGCTCACTTTTAGAAGTATCTCCTCATAGGAGCATATGTTCTGATAGCACCCTTTGTCCCTTCTAACTCAATGCTTCTTACTGCACTAGAACTGTCTCTTTGCAACCCCTCCTTCCTCAACCCCAGCATACACACTAGACGAGGATTTACTTGAGGACAGAAACTTCCTTGTCCTCTTATGTATCAGAGCTTCTAGTGCAGAGTAAAGCCCACGGGGAGCCTGAAAAATGCTTAGAATGAATAAATGAATGAATGAGAAGACATAGAGACAAGGACATTTATTTTTCTTTTTTTTTTAATTTTTTTTTCAATGTTTATTTATTTTTGGGACAGAGAAAGACAGAGCATGAACGGGGGAGGGGCAGAGAGAGGGAGACACAGAATCGGAAACAGGCTCCAGGCTCTGAGCCATCAGCCCAGAGCCCGACGCGGGGCTCGAACTCACGGACCGCGAGATCGTGACCTGGCTGAAGTCGGATGCTTAACCGACTGCGCCACCCAGGCGCCCCAAGGACATTTATTTTTCTAAACTTCACATTCACCTCAGTGTCTACAAAAACTCTTAGGATAGATTTTAGATAGCCTTCTCCCTCACCATTTTGAATGAGCTGGAACCAGATATTTGATGGCTGGGAATCAGAGAATCCTTGTAGTATTTGTAGGAAGTTAGAGATTGAAGATAAAATTCATACCATCTAGACTTTCAGGCATAGGGGATAGGCAGAGGGTGGCAGGGGTGGGGGACACTGAGCATCTCTTTCTGAGAAACTCTCTAAATACCCAAAACATGTTCTGCTGTCACAGATAGTGACATCAATTCATCTAGCTGTGTGACCTTCAGCACATGGCTTAACCTCTCTGTACCTTAATTTCCTTATCTGAAAGTGAAGTGAGAATAATACTTTTTCAAACTATTGCAGGAAAAGATAAACTTAAGAGACACTTTAGTCAATTCAGTGTGTGGACTTTGGTCTGATTTAAACAGCTTAGACTGTCAAAAAGATATTTTTGAGGCAACTGAGGAAATTTTGATATGAATGAATCCTTGATATTAAGGAATTATTGTTAATTTTGTTCAGTATACAAACAGCATAAGTATAGAGAAATAGATGATAATGATAGATAGATAGATAGATAGATAGATAGATAGATAGATGGATAGTTACTTCCTCATTAGAGTTCCATACTAAAATATTTATAGGTAAAGTGGCATGATGTCCTGAATTTGTCTTAAAATATTTTGGAAAAATAAGTAAAAATCCATATATAAAACAAGATGGGCAAAATGTTGATAATTGCTGAAGGTGGGAGACAGGTATTTGGGGGCTCATTATAAATTACAAATTATAAATTTTATCTAAAAATTGTTCTATAATAAAGTGTAAAAATGTATCATCTCAGAGTTATGAGAAGTTAATATTTATAGAAATGTAGAAAAGTGTTTCCCATATAATTTTATTATAGTATATTAAATTCATATATCTCATTTATTTGCACTCAACATATTCACTTGCTTTTACAGACTTAGTCACATTCCTTATTTGAGCATATTTGCTTATATATGAAGTTACACAATAATAACAAAAAATGAGATAGTAAGAATGACAGCTAATATTAAGGTGGCACTTACTCTAAGCCAGAAAAGAAGGTACATTATCTTCTTTGACCTTCAAAAAACTTCAGAAACTGGATACTGTTTTATTTTTTATTTAAAAAAACTTTTTTTAAAGCACTCCCCCCGCCTCCTGAAAGTGGATACTATTACCATGTAGTAGTATCCAAAGGCAAACTGATGTTAAAAAATTTTTTAATACTTATTTATTTTTGAGAGAGAGACAGAGTGCTAGCAGGGAAGGGGCAAAGAGAGAGGGAGACACAGAATCTGAAACAAGCTCCAGGCTCTGAGCTGTCAGCACAGAGCCAGACGTGAGGCTCGAACTCAGGAATGGCAAGATCATGACCCAAGCCGAAGTCAGAGGCTCAACCGACTGAGCCACCCACGCTCCCCTAAAGGTGAACCGATGTTAAATAAATGAATGACTCCTAGTCTCAGAAAAGTAAGTCTAACCCTGCATCAATCAATCTGATCAAAACTCTCTGGATGGTAGACCCCTCGACCCAGTTCCGATCACAGAAATGTGGAATGTGAAGATACCTCAGTCTTTATGTCCTCCCTCTGTTTCAAAGCCTTTGAATTTAAGGCCCAAGATGATTTATTGTGCAATCTGGCCATTCCAGCTTCCTCTTCCGCTCTCCTCATTTTTCTACCACGTCCTTCATCTGAACAATGAGGATGTAGATCTTATGAATTCCCTGAGCACTTTTTCTCCTGTTTGTTTACTGTTGTATCTCTGGAGTCTGGAAGAGTGTTTTTCACCTCTGGCTGTATTTTAGAAAACCCTAGGAGGTTTTTAAAACGTAGTGATTCTGGAATCCCATCCTATGTCAATTGACTAGAATTTGTTGGATGATCCAGGGATTTATTTTTTTCTTAAGTGCACTAGGTTATTCTAATATGCAGCCAGGATTGATACACTGGCACAGAATAAAGCCTGACATAAAATGGGTATTTAATAAACCTTTGCTGAGAGAATGAATGAATGAATGAATAAACATTCTGTCTTAAGAGGTACTTATTAATGTACATTCTTTATCTGTCCAAAGCCCCCAAGCACACATGCATATACGAACTGTGAGCTGCCTGAGAGTGGACACTCCGTGCCATATATTTTTGATTTTTCAATTTCTAGCACATAATAGAATCTCAGTGTTTATTAAACAAATATGCTGTCATATATACCCAGGACAAGGAGCAAGAAGATGTTTGGATAGACGCAGAAGGGTGGTGATGTAAATGAGGATACATGGAAAGAGCCTACTTGGGGAGTCAGATGGAGCTGAATTTGAATTCCAGTTTTATTACCTACCAACTCTTTCAACTTTGAGAAAATTTCCTCATTTGTAAATGAGAATAAACCACCCCTAACAGCATTATTATATAGCTTAAATGGAAAGGCAAGTATGAAAGTATTTACTCCAGTGCCTAGTATATTAAAGGGGCCTAAATAATGTCACCTTCCCTTCTGTTCCTTTATCTTTGAGGTCCAGGTAGGTTGGTTAAGTGGGACCTTTGGAAGTTAATAAGAGGAGAAAGAGAGAGAGAGATTGAGGAGAGCAATGTGCAAAGAGTAGAAATGAGTTAAAGGGAAATCTAATGGTGGTTATAGAATGCAGAGACAATTACTATTAGCCACAGCCAAGGAAAGACAAGGAAATCTTCAGGCCTTGCATTTGATATTCTTCCTCTGTCCAGTCCAGACATGTAACAGCCATAAATTACTCTCCTTCTGTGTAAGCACTGGATGGTAAGTGCCATGGACACAAATAATAGCATTCATCACCAGATAAGCAGCTTAATATTGAGGTAGCTTGGGCCAAGCTTCCAACCATTTGGAAAAACTCCAAACACCATGCCTCATGCCTTATGTCCTAGCCTTTCTTGGAAGGAGGGACATGGTACTATTGAGACAGTCCTGGCCAAGGAATCTGAAGCAGCTGGGTTCTAACTCAGTTCTAATATGATCACAAATGTATTCACCTGCAAAATAGAGTCAGGGAATCAATGAAATTGCCTCTTGATGTTCTTTCCAGCATTCCATAAATCTGGGGCTCTGAGGCTGGTTGAAAGTCTCCCTTATTCCATTTCAGCACTTACTGATACATTCAACTAACAATACTACTTTTAAGGAAATTGTTCTTGGTCTCATCTTTGGTGATACTAAAACTGGACAAGTTCTTTTCTTGTGATTGATTGATCTACAAATTTGGGTGTAAATTGGATCCTTTAATTTTGCTAATGATTTACATAAGCTCTCACATGCCTTAATAGCATGAATTCTAGTATTTGCTTCTTGAGTCTTCCGTTATCCTCTGATTTGACGAAAACTGCAAGGCCCAAGTGTCCCCAAAGGAAAGTTAGACTAAGATGTAAGCTGGCCCCAGAGCTTCTTCCCAGGGGTTATTGGTTATTAATCCCATCCTTGGAGGCCTGGGATGAGCATCTTTCTCTTTAATCTGGGGAGCAAATGTTTTCTTTCTCTCATCTACCCTACTTCTTCTCCTTTCCGTTTTTTCCCTTTCTTCCTTAAAAAGGCTAAAGCTGAAACTGCCAAACCCTCACCCAGTTGGAAACTAGAGGGAACCAAGAAAATTCCATATGCTGACAGATAAGATCAGCTAAGCTCTCAGCCTTAGGGAGAGAATATTTATCTATGATATATTCTTATTTGATTTTCTCCTTGGATTTGCCTTTTCTTATCATAGTAGTGATACCTCGGCATGGGCAAAAATAGTCACCTATATGGGCCCAGCTTAGCCCATCCTGGTTTTGAATAAACAACATCAAGAGTGCACTTTGCTCCTTCTCATGTCCCCTGGGGGAATAGCTTTTCCTTAGAGCTCTCATGGGCATTGGCTGGGTCGAGATTAAATTTGAGTATTCAAGGATCCTGAGTCACATCGATTGCCACCATTCCTACCACAATTTACAGATACTGGAGAATAAACATTGTAAGTGATATGAACTTAGAAATCCAATTGATGTTCAAACAAAGGAATTTCTATTCCTTTGCCAAAGAAATGCTCCATTGATCTTTAGTTTTTAGTTTGTTTGTTTCTATTGCAACATGCTGTTTCTCATATACCTGCCATAGTTAGTGAGATCCCCATGGTCTCTGACTCCTGCCTCCTATTCAGACTCACCTCCTGCCACTCTTCCCTCACCTATTCCATTCCATCCACACATGTCTCCCTATTTCACAGGGGCAGCAAGATCTTTCCCACATCAGGACCTACACACCTTCTTTGCCCACTATCATGGAATGTTTTAACACTGCTTATGCCTACCCCAAGCACCTACCCTGAACAAACACATTTTTGTCTGGATCTTTTCATTCCAAGAAGAATGCAAGTGTTCTTGTCGGCTTTGTTATTGGTGTATCTCTGGTGTTTAGAACAGCTCTTGGTACATAGTAGGTATTCCATTAATATTTATTAAACAGATGGATGTGAGCACATTTCTAGTCTATAGGTAAGAGGGCAATTGGGTAGGGAGAGAAAGAAAATTATAAATACAATAATAGGCAGGGACAGCTGGGAAAGGGAAGGCAAGGAGACAAGCTCAGAGGTCTCCTGGTCAGCAAAAAGGCCATTTTGGGGCATGGAAGCTCCTCCCAACAATCTGGCACTAGTTGGAATGATGAGTCTTCTCTTCACAAGCAGCAAATACATTTGCAAATGAAAATAAATAAAACTTTATTGAAATATGAAATTGCAAATGGAAATGGCTGGTTGGGGCCCTTTGTAGCAATTATGCAAAAGACATTCATTTGCTTGCTTTTATATGCGAGTAAAAAAGATACTTTATTTTTGCAATTTATTTATATAGGGAAGCTTAGCAGGGCTCAGAGGTTTGCATGCATCTTGGCAGCCTGTTTCATTCAATTTTCCAATCAGTTAGAAGACAGTGTAGTTTCATTAAGCAGCAGGGTTTTTCCAGTGTAGGAAATGGCTAACTCTTTAACTTTGAGCTCACAATCCTTGTGGATTCCATGGATTGATAAATGTAATGGTCAGTTACTAAAATAGGGTCTCCTTCATGCCATTGGATTGACTATATTGGTCCAGTGATAACAGAAACAGCACATCCTTTTACATTCTGCCCTGTTGCCCCCAATTCATCTCATCCTAATGTCTGCAGGCAGCATGACCATAGTCATGTGTATCTTAAAAATGGTTTTGAATCATAGTATTGGGTATACGGTGAGAGTGTTGGTTATTAGTGGCAGCTGTAGCTGGATATAGTAGTGGTTAAGATATTCATCCCCAGAGTCAGTCAGAACTGTTTTGAATTCCAGTTCTGCCTCTTGCTCAGGACAGGGCTTTGGGCACATTACTTTCCCATACTAAATCTCAATTTCCTCATTTGTAAAATGTTCACAATAGTGATAAGATGTATACACAGTGCCTGGCATATAGTAAACTCTACATTGGTGGTAGCAATAAAGGGAAGGAGCAGAGATTTCAAAGTCCATACAGTCCCTCTTTATAATCTCAGAGCCAAGACTTGCTACATGATCGTGAACAAGTCACTTGATCTCAGTCAGCCTCAAATGCCTCATCTGTAAAATAAAGATGATGATATCTAACTTTACCATATTGCTTTTGAGATTAGCTTTGGTGCTTGTAAAGTTGCCTACCTAGAGGTTGGTTCATAGAAGGTACTAAAACAAAAAGGCAGTTGTTGTTGCTATTATCTTTATGCATTAGTCTCTTTGTGCCTCTGCTTCCTTATTGACAAAATATAATGATGATGAAAATCCCATTCTGTTGCTGCAATTTGTCCACTCTGTGCTTCATCCTCTGCCCCAGATGTAACTTCCCTGCTGAGAGCACTGGACTTGAGCCCAGACCTCAGCTCCTATTTCCCCCTCTTCCCCTGTGCTCTCATTAACTACTACTCTTTACAATTAAATTGTGCAATGAATGTCAAGTACCTGGGTTGAAAGAATTCTAGCTTGCTGCTCTGAGTATAAATCTCCACCAACAGTCTTTCTGGTCGGATCATAATTCAGGGGCCATTAATCACCTACCTTGCCTCCAGGACCTAGCCGAGGCAGAGGAGTTAATAAAGACCTCTTAGAGAAAAGAAAAAGTATCACAGCCAGTGTTGGGAGATCTTTTGATGGTCACGGAGTGGGCTGTAGATTGCTGGAGAAAGCCCTGGGTAATTAGAGACCTTACAGCTAGAAGTGGTATTGAATCCACTACACGTAGCAAAGGTTATTGTCCTATACGGTGACAGATACAGTGTCTGTCTACGTGGTCTAAATTAAGTGTCCTTTGGCAAAAACACCCTCCTCTAGCTATAAATCCCCATCCTAGCACCAGTTGTTATAACAGCTAAAATTCTACCAATAGAGATTAGTTGCCCCAAATCATTATTAGTAACTTTCATTATGATGAAAATATCAATCCTACATGATATTTAAAGTACTTTAGAGTTTATAAATTGCTTTCACTTTATCATATTTAACTATCCAATCAGGTAAATAGGAGATAATTTTTTTTCTCATTTTATAAAGGAAGAATGTTTAAGTGGTTTTCCAAAGGTCTTACAACCACTGATGGGAGATCAGGGAGTTCCAAGACAAGCTGTTGGACAGCACATGCATGACTTTCTCAATGAACACCACATTGTTTACACTGAGGAAGAAATTTTAGGTCTAAGGGTAAAGACTGACAACAACAATTGAAGGAGGTTGTAGGAGAGAGTTAAAACACACAGAATAGATGTTGGGTGTCTGAGAAAGAAATGAATTTCAGCTTTGTCTGGAGACAAAGAAATATTGTAAATGCCTTTGGTGCCATGTTTTGTTGATATTCTCATGATCAAAAACATGGTAATTTGGAAAGAGAATAGGTCCTGGTTTTGACAGACCTGGGTTTGCTTCTTGACTCGTGTTCTTCTTGAGACATTAAATCTCCATTTTCTCAATAAAAGGCTAGTGTATAATACCAACCTTGATGCATATGATGAGGCTTAAGTGACATAATTAATGTGAAGCAACTGGCACATAGTAAGTGCTCAAATAATTATAGATATTATAGATATTATAGATATAATTTGTTTCACTGGACTCTCTCTTTGTTAGTCATTGTTCTGCATGATTATAATAGTCAGGATACTTTTGGCGCGAGTGAGAGAAATCTAACTCATATGGGATTAAGTAAATGAAATTTATTGGCTGATAAAATGGAAACTTGCAGTTACCATTGGATCTGAGTTCATATCTGATGTTCTTAGTATGGGCACAAATTCATGTGTTAAAGAACCTTCAGGCGTCTTAATGGCTTAACATTCAAAGGTCTGTTTGTTGGCTTATGGTACAGATATGTGATAGTGTAAATGATGTTAAATAAATATTCACTGTTTTTCCTCTTCCATGGTGAATGAGTCTATTTTCTACCCCATTGAAGTTGGGTTTAATCAGTACTTGCTTGGGACAGTGGAACATTGGCAGACATCACATGAGCAGAGGCCATACATATAGTTATCTATTTTGGCTTGGGCTCCCACACTCATGTGATCCACCATGAAAATAATATGGCTTAGGTAGCTATTACCCATCCATCTGGCCCCATAATGGGACACATAGAGCAGACATCATGGCCTGTATAGCTCCTGCTCTAATAAGAGTAAAAGACATGTGAAAAAGACCTGAACCCAACCTCCAGCCTAGATCCTGGAATGTAGCCTAGTCCATCCAAGTTGCAGTCAATTCACAGACCTGTAAATGTGACAGTAACCGGTCAATGTTTAAAGCACTGAATTTTTTTAATGATTTATCACACAGCAGTATTGCAGCAAGACTTCTTTCTAATATAGTTTATTTGTTGCTGGGAGGGTTCCTCTTCCCTACTAGGGGACTCAGGCCAACATAGGCTCCATATTCCTTGTTTTTATCAGCTTTATTGCAGAAAATTGACTTACAATAAACTACACATATATAAACTGTACAATTTGATACATTTTGAGCATGCATCACTACAATCACCATCACTGCAATCAAGAAAATAAGCCCCCAAAAGTTTAATCATACCCATCTATAATCTCTCCTAATTCAATCCTTGTCCCTCACCTCTGTCCTGAAGCAACTGTTGACCTACCTTCTTGTTGGTATTGATCAGTTTGCATTTTCTAGAAGTTTTTATAGTGGAATCATTCATCCTGCATTCTTTTTTGTCTGGCTTCTTTAACTCAGCGTAATTATTTTGAGATTCATCACTGTTGTGTGTATTGATAACTTATTCCTTTAAATTGTTGGGTAGTATTCCATTTTATAAACATGTTGCAATATTTTTAAGCCATTTATTTATTGATAAACATTTGGATTGCTTTCAATTTGGTGCTGTTATGAATAAAGGTGCTGTGAATATTTATGTACAAGTTTTTATATGGACATACACTTTTATTAATCTTGGGTAATACCTGGGATTCAAATGATTGGGCCACATGGTAGTTGTATGTTTAACTTTTAGCTACCTCCTTTTTAGATATGCAACTCATCACCTCCTCAGAGGGTACACCACTTCTACAGAGAGAACATTGTCCTGACCTTGCCACACTGCCCTGCCTCACTATGGCTGATGAGGAATATGGAGTCTCTCTATCTATGCCTTACCATGCTTTTGTCTTTCAGTATCTTCATTCTGCTTTTCTCTCTGGTAGCTTCATTTTCAATGGGCTTTTATTACAATATGGCCAGAAGGTTGTTACCATGTCAGGCTAGTATCTCATTACATCAAGAGAAAAGATGGTACTTCTTTTGTATATGTTTTATCAAAGTCCAGTGTTCACTCTCATTTGATTAAGTGGGGTCCCATGCTTATTCATAAACTATGGCTAGGGAGATGGAATAAACCAATTGCCAGGCTGGGTCCAGGGAATTGGATCAACCCTTGTAGATAATATCAGAGTGTTGAGGAGGGACGATGCTCCAAAGGAAAATCAAGGGCTTCTTTACCAAAATAAGGAGATAGAGGCAAAGACACACTTAAACAAACAAACAAGAAAAACATGTACCATGATAATGATTAATCATGTCCATTTCTGTCTTTGTTTAGTACCAAGGGCCTCTCAATGAAATTGAGTTATGCCAGTTTATCCAATCTCCTCTTTCTGTCTTCCAATGGGCTAGGATGCCCATTATTGTGTAAAGATAATAACAGACTTTGAATTCATCCATCCCTAAACGTCAGTACCATATACAAGGAAACTAAGGTTATGAGGGTGGGGCAATTGTAAAAAGACAAAGCAAAACAAGACAGGATGGACCCTAAGGCTCCATCCACTTCGAAGAGCATATCAATCTATGATTCTACAAGTCTTGTTCTACTATTGTAGGATTCTCTGGTATTAGGATTCCAGCATGCCTTGATTCTTGAGGCAGTGTGTGCTCTTGAGCAGTTCATACTCTAATCTTGTTATTGAGTTCAGATCATGAGGTTGATACACCCCTCAGGACAGATTGACATTTTGATGCTCCTAGTTAGCAAAAACACAAACTGGGGAAGCTGCATTAACAAGCAAATAAATTTATGGTAGACTGATGCTAAAACGAATCTTGCCATTTGTCAGCAGCTTTTAAGAAGTGAAATATGTATATGGCCAATAGAACTGGGGGAGCTCCCTGCTCAAAAGATATCTTCTGTTTCCCTAAGATGCGGAGAGAAGGAAGAGAATGTGGCAGATATTGTGTGGCCATGGGATTATTAATGAGGGACCGCTTTAAGGAATTGAAGGGGCATTTTATTATTATCTTTCCTGCTCTTTTTTTTTCTTTTCAAATTTTTATTTAAATCCTAGTTAGTTAACATACAGTGTAATATTGGTTTCAGGAGTACAATTCAATGATTTGTCACTTACATACAACACCCAGTGCTCATAATAACAAGTGATCTTACCTGCCCTTAATCCAGCTTCTGTAGCACACACTGCATCAGTAGGCATTCTTTGTTCTTCTCGTAGATGCCAAAGTTTGTCTGATTTGTTTCTGCTCGTAGTGACCAACTTATACTCAATCTCTTAAATTTCTTTTCTACAAGAAGATAATATCTTGAAGGTCTCTATTTTTCTGAGAAGTAGCATTTTCAGAATGCACAGCAATATAGGGCTTTGTTGCTAGAAGTTCCAAATTTGACTCTCTGATCTGATATAACTAGCTGAGTCTTTAAGCAAGTGATAACAAGCCTAGATATGCTCATCCGTAACAATATCACTGAGATTTGGTGATCTATCATATATAGGATGTTGGAGACAGAGGAGAGGGATAATAAGGGATAATTCTCTCCTGCCACTCCTTGCTGTCCCTGAAACAAGTTCCCTAAGGGATTTGAAAATTCTTTACAGAATTTTAGTATAGAGAATGGAAAGCAGGTGAGTAGACTAACCATGAAGACATGTTTTAAGAGCTAAACAATATCTCAGTTTTCTCAAACCATTTGATTTTGGTTGACATGGAGTTAAATGGAACCTTTCTACCATAGCATGGAATAAAACCAGCTGATATTGTGGGACAATCTTAATTTCATGTATCCATTATTTTGTCTAATAGACCAGTACAGTCTCAGGAAATCCAGTATTTCAAAATCTAAACTGTATCCAGGACTCATACATTGATGTAGTTCATAAATCTTTTTCTTTTCTTTTCATTTTTTGAGAATTTGGCATTCAGGAGATATGATCCCCTACAGTTTCCTTTCTTGATGCAAAAACCCACTAAAATC
This sequence comes from Prionailurus bengalensis, assembly GCF_016509475.1. NCBI lineage: Eukaryota > Metazoa > Chordata > Mammalia > Carnivora > Felidae > Prionailurus > Prionailurus bengalensis. Next base: position 77,509,848 of record NC_057359.1, on the reverse strand, counting down.
TCAAATATTGGCCACTGTTAACAATTCCTAAATTATCCCACTGGATTTTAAGTAATCTGAAAACATAGGAAGAGCAAGAACATTCTCCATTTTATGAATAAGGAATTAAACCTTTGTTGTATGAAACAATGTGCCCTAAGTCCATCATTTAGTAGGAGACAGTGCTATAGGAATCAAAGAGGAAAGTGAATATTAAAGAACACTGGAAACTTGGGTCCTTGGGTAGCTCAGTCAGTTGAGCGTCCGACTTCAGCTCAGGGCATGCTCTCACAGTTCACGAGTTTGAGCCCCGTGTTGGGCTTGTGCTGACAGCTCAGAGCCTGGAGGCTGCTTCAGATTCTCATTCTCATTCTCTCTCTCTCTCTCTCTCAAAAATAAATAAACATTAAAAAATTTTTAAAGAACTCTGGAAACTTGAAAAGTATGCATTAGTATGGCATAAATGATAATTATTTTGATTGGTATGAAGTCAGCAAGAATTTAGGTAAGATGCTAAAAAAATTTCTCTTCTGATGTGTGACTGATTGAAATTATGGCCACAAACTCCCCCCATGCCTTTGTGCATGTACCTTTGCCATGTGGCATTTTTTATCCTCCCATTAGTAGGTAGAATGATCTTTTCTACCCCTGTGAGATGTTAAACCTCTAAACGTGAGATAGCTTGTAACACGCTTGGACCAATGGACTAGTTGCTGTACAGTTTCTGAAGGAGCTCTCAAGGCTTATAGCTTCTTTTCACAATCACTTTTCAAGCACCATGTTAGGAAGCCTGAATTAGCTTTGTGGGGAGCTTCATGGAAGAGAATCAAGATGGCAAAGTCAACAATCCCAAAGAGCTGCCAGACATGTGGATGAGGCCATTAGACACCCTCCAACCAACTTGTCAACATACTAGTCAAGAAAATATGTATTTAAAGGTCCACAAAGCTCTTATGAATAGGTCATATTTTACCTATTTCTAGCCAACACTTCAAAATTTATTTTCCATACTATCATTAGAAGTTGCTAACTTAAATTCATATAATAATGGACTCTCAGAATTGAAAGGAAGCTTAGAAATCACTAAGCAGGTACATAGGATGACCCTAGGTCCTTTGGTATGTCTACTATTCTCACAAGATTATTTATATGCCTTTCTATTATTTATATGCAGTAACAGACTTTTAAAATCTATGTTCATATATTAAGAAAAGACCTTCATTCTCATAGCTCCCACTTATCAGTCTCTGATATTTGAAGACTGCTATCATGACTAACTTCTGTCACAAAACTTACACAGCCTCACACAAGCATGTGCGCGTGCATGTGCGCACGTGCGTACACACACACACACACACACACACACACACACACACCAGTCTTTTCCCTGAGTTAACGATCCTGAACTCCCTCCCCTAAAATCCCGTCAATGAAATAGCTGAAGGACTCTTGGTTATACTTTGTCATCCTCTTTTCTGAATATAAGCTTGTAATAAAACTTGAGAGTTAACCTTTGGACAGAGATGGTAGGTCCATTCTCTGTACTTCACTCATTACACAGAAATTCCTTTTTTATGGAATTCTTAGGAATAGTTTCAACTTTCTTGGCAACCACATTCAAGAGTCATAGATTTCATTTGTAGGAACACTGAACAGGAAAAAAATTATCTGTGGAGACAGGAATAAGAGAAAATGAGTTCATCTTTAAATTAAACAGCCAAACCTTGGGTGGAGTAAAGAAAGAATTTTTTGGTGCAAAGGAACTTACTGAGCCTTTGAAAAAGGATATGGGACAAGTCACTGACGAAGAATATGGACTTCAGGATCTGATAGAACCAAGTTTAATCTAGGCTTTCCTGTATACTCTTTGTGTGTCCTTGTGTGAGTTCTTACCCTCTCTGAGACCATGGTGCTGTGTTTGTAAAATACATATTGTAAAAATATCTGTATAGGTGCAGTGTAAACCTTTAATACATCTTTGTGGCAGTTAAAGAGTACCTAATGAATTGATAACGGGAATCAAATTATAGTCATTATCTAGTAGCTAGTAGCATTTGACTAAGTTTCTTAACCTCTTTAAATATTAATTCTTTATTTGTATGTACTGATTAATACAACTTACCTCATGGGAATGTTGATTTAATTAGGAGAGTCAAAGGTTGGCAAAGCAAGGAAGAGTTCTATCAACTAGAAAAACACAAAACTTTGACACAAGTCTGTGACAGATATGGTCCTTTCACTTATGGATTAATACCTAGTGCAGGAAATGACCAAGAAAATGGTTATTTAAGTAATCACTGTTACAGGGAAGAACAGAGTGCTATGAGAGAGGGATCTCACATCCTGATTGAGGGAAATGATCAAGCCAGATCTCCCAGAGGAAATGATGCATAAACTCACATGGGAAAGCTGAGTAAATGAGAACCCGCTGAAGGAATGTGGTGGACAGTGAGAAGCAGAAAGCAGAATGCAGAGGCAGAGGAAGTCTTGGGTGCTGAGGGAGCCTGGCAAATCTGAGAATTAAAAGAAGTGCAGTATGAGTAGGGCTACAAGTACCGGAAACAATTTGAGACAACTTAAAATTAGTATTGTCATCGGCCCTTCTACAACTTTATGAATTAAGGCCATATTCTCTGTTTCAGGAATAAGAAAGCTGAATCCCCATTAAAGGTCATTACTTATGTAAGGTTTACATAAAAGCTTTATCTAAAGGACTGGAACTTGAGTATTCTGGTTCCAAACCCATCGTTCTTTCCAATGGCCAAGAGCAGAAGAGAATGTTGACAAGTCGAAGCTCTTGATACCATGGTTTCTAGCCATCCATCTTGAGGGACCCGGTGGACAGGTAGTCATGGACCCTGATGCATCCTTGTCGAGGTTAGCATGAGGAAGACAGGTGTTGTCCTCCTGGGGGAATCACTTAAAACTTATTCTGCTGAGAAAAAGGAATAGTCTTTGGCAAGCATGATTCTCAGATGGTCCAGACGCTTACTAAACTCTAAAGAAGCTGTGAGAACAGAACAGGCAGCCTGCACAGTAAAAAACATGTCTTTAGACAGAATCGTGAACATTTAGACCTGATCAGCAACTGCAGTCGCACTGAGAATCTGCATCCCACTGTGAGCGATTAGAGCTTTCTGTAAGCACAAGTGGCCTTCCTGATAAAATTCAGCTCCAAGGAATTAAGGAAGAGGCCCTCATTTGGTTATTTTTCAAGGCCTTTCCTATCTCAGGCCAGCAGCTTTATTGTTCTGTGGCTGCTTCAAAGGACCCCCCTCTGGAAAGACTTGCACATTCTCTCCCTGAGCCTTATCGGCCTCCCTCAGACCAGCTCATTTGCCTAATGGCGTTGCCACAAAGGCAGCAGAAAGCTCCGAATCTGAGCTGAACAACTTCCCACTTTAGGCCAGCTGTAGGAACTCCCCAGGCCTCTATGTTAGAGGCTCAGAACTCACTGGATATCCTTTTTCTCCCAATCATGACCTGGTTGTGCAGTTAGCTACACACCTGAGAACTTCTTGGGACTGAGACATTCAAGACCCACTGGGTTCTCCACTACGTGTTTTACCACACTTACGGGCTGGCGTTGCACACGGTGATGCCATGGACCACCTGCTGACTCTCTCCTGAATGATGGAACTATGAAAAGGTATCAGGGTAGGTAGAGAAAATATTGTGTGAGATATAACAGTTTTCTTGTCAGACAAAGCTACAGAACCTTATGAGACCTAGATGTCTGACCTTACTTAAGTTAAAATTTCAAAGCTTCTTCATCCTCATTTATAAAACAGGAATATTAAAACCTACTTTATGGGGAGGCTGTGAATATTAAATGACATTATGCCAGAAAAAAAATGCAAGGTATTCACCTATTTGCTCAAGAGAGATTTATTTTATCATTACTATCAATATGATTTTCTTCTGAAGAAGAGGGCTCAAAGAGATACCTTGGATTGCAATAACTGTAGCTTTTTTTTTATCACCTCCCTAGTATTGATGTTTGAGAAATGCTTCTTTAGAAGAGACCGTGGAAATATGGAGAAGGCAGTTTGGAGTCAGGACACCAGGGTTTACATTATGTGATATTAAGAGACTTGGGTTGGATTCTAGCACTTTTCAACGATGTTTGACATTGAGCAAAGTACTTCACCTCATTAAGTGCCAGTCTTTGAAAAATGGGTGTAATGATGTTCTCAGGTAGCTGGAAATAATAATCACTGAGACAACATGATCGAAGTCCTCTACAAAAGAGATGCTTTCTAATTCACTAATGAAGAACAAATATATAGTAAGATATTCAATTCCTTCTGTCTCAGTCACCCAATCTACAGTCCCTGACTCCATAATGGAACTCTTTGAAGCAGGATTTAGTACCTTTATTACAGAAATAAGATTGGAACTTAGAAAAGTTAAGTGCCTTGCCAAATGCCACACAGTGGTACTCCTTCCTTCCAGTTATTTGGTCCAACATGGAAGGCATCCCTGATGACTCTCTTTCTCATCCCCCACATTAAATCCTTCCACAAATTAGTGCTGCCTTCAAAACACACCCACCATGTGACCATGTCCCATCACCTCCATTTAAGTCCCATCATATCTTGCCTAGATTATTACAAAAGTTTTCCATATGTTTTCTCTAACCACATCTAGTATCTTCTCCAGAATAAAGCTTTGCAACCTTGGTCAACCTGTGTCAGTCCCCAAGTCAAAACATCCCTCATGGTTTTCCATCATAGAACAAAAAACGAAAGTCCAAGCAGTGGTCTCAAAGACCTGGGTGTATTTGGATTCTTTTCTTCCTCTGAGACCTTGAGTCAGGCCCCACTACTTCCTACTTTGCCCACTACACTTAGTTAGTTGAGCCTCATTTCTGCCTTTGCTTGATTAGGACAAATATGCCACCATCACAAAGCCTTTGTACCTGCTCTTCCCTTGGTCTAGAATGCCTTTCCTCACATTTTCCTCACATAGCTCACATTTTTGCTTCAGGTCTTCTCAAATGTCAGCTTACAAAGAGGCCTTCTCTGGTCACACCACATAAAAAGCAACTCTTTCCTCCTGCCACTCGCTAAGCCCTAAACCATGTTGTTTTCCATCTTACCACCTATTGCCCCCTGCTGTAATACTAGGTTAGCCTTAAATTTGCTGATTTTGTGTCAACACCAGAACACAGCTATGTGTGGGCTAGGAATAAATCTCTCTTGCTTTTCCAATTTTATCATATTATACTTTATGTGAAAGTAAACATATTCACTTTGATGAGTTTTGACATGTAGATGTACTATAATTAGATCTAGAAATTTTTTGTCACCCCCAAAAAGTTCTCTGTGACTCACTCCCCATCCCCTGCAACAAGCTGATTTGATTTCTAGAACTGTGGTTTACTCTTCCTCTTCTAGAACTCATTTAAATAGAATCATACAGTATTTACCCTTTTGTATCTGGCTCCTTTTGCTTGACATAATGCTTTCAAAATTCATTTACATTTTTCTGAATAACAGTAGTTTCTTTTCATTACCAAGTAGTATTCCACTCTAATGAATATATCACAAGTTGTTTATCTACTGACCTAATGATGAAGATTTAGCCTGCTGCCAGTTTTTGGCCTATTATGAATAAAGCTACTAGGAACACTCATGTGCAAGTCTTTCTGTGAAAATGTTTTCTTAGGTAAACACTTAGTGATGGGATTGCTAGACAATAGGCTAAGTGTATGTTTAACTTGGCTCTAAATCTCTCTTTTTTGCTAATATATCCCCACTGTCTGCAGTAAGTGTCTGGCATGCAGTAGGCACTCAATAAATGTTTATTAATTGAAAAGTTCCAATAATAAATAGTGAGAGTGGATATATGTCTAAATCTGCCTGAGCCCCGACTTAGAGCTTTGTCCACTGCTCCAAACTGACTGATGAGGGGGAAATTATGGATACATGATCCATCATAGACTTGTGTGGGCCATGCTGATGTGAGCAACCCCTGTGCATCCCTTGGTGAAACTGTTTACAATAGAACATGAGTGGAGAAAACCCTGACATAAGGAAATGTTTCTCTGGCCTTTACATTTAACAGGCCTTGCTTGACTGTTTCCTTCTCACCAGGGAGCTGCTGTTATAATCCCCAGAGTTCTCTCTTTCCCCCATCTTGAGGCTGGCAATCCCATTATCCTCCTGCCTGGAGAGGCAAGCTCCTCCAACATTGCCAGCGCAGAGACTTATGTGGATGTATTGAATTCACCACCTGGTGACTACAATTAAAATTCCTCTCCTTTGATTTATTTTGGTTGGGGGAAAGAAATCATTTAGTTCTTGGAGATGCAGATAAGAGATGATACACGTCCCATCCATTTCCCTGACAGCAACACTCCCTGCCGCTAACACAGATGGAAAAGAAACTTCAATCACACCCACACTTGACTACCTGTAGGAGGAAAGACGAGGTAGTGGAGGGAAAAAAAGAAGAGTAGAGAAAGAATAGTCCAGAGGAAGGAGATAATGAGAAACATGCATGATATTTCAGGGAAGAGGATTTAAACCAAAGAAAGATTTACATCTGCTTGATTCACAATTGTCTTTTACCCTGAGAATGCAGCCCCTCTTTTCAACCCAATGAGTAGATTCAGATATCACCTTGAGGGCAATATAATCCAGAAGTTCTTATCTTGGGGTCTATGGAGAGACTTGTAGAGGATTCATGAATTTCTTGACATCGAGGGGGCAGTAAAGGCACCTATCTTTCCTCAGACACTCAGAGGGGTCTAATGACAACAAAAGTTTGAAAAATATTGTATACCTGTACATTTTACATGTATATTTTATAGTTAAGGATACTGAAATCCAGCAAGATAAGGAACTTACTCAAATTTTTATCGCCGGTCATATTTGTGTCGTAGTCAAAAATAACACCCAAGTCTCCTGATTCTCCTATTCAGTCTGCTTCTTGCATATCTGCACACCTGCCAGCAGGAAATGTGATTCGCTCTGAATTCCAATCAGACCACCATAACTCCTGGAGGTGGGCAAGGCAGGTGTAACTGATGCCATTTGACAGATGAGGGAAAGGAGCTCAGAGTAACAGTCAACTTACTTTACGATGTACTTAGTAGACCTAAATCAGTGTGGTTTCAGGGATCATGATTCTAATCCCTCCTTCTGCCAGTAAATCCTTTTACCCTCATGTATGGAATATCCACATCTCCAGCCCTACACAAGAGTGTGCTTGTCATTCAGGCTGAGCCAATCAGAATATGTCACTGCCCTGGTGACTGTGATTGGCCCAGGGGGATGGACAAGTGAGCCAAGCTGAGCCAATCAGAAACCTTAAAAATTGAAACTGGAAGGATTTTTGTGTGTTTGTTTTTTTCTTTTTCTTTTTCTCTCTGGTAAGAGATTGAGGGAGAGACCTCCAATGAAATGGGAGCTGCATAGGGGAGGCTGGGAGAATAAGATCTGCTCAGCAAGGACGAGGAGAAAAAGACAAAACTGGAACGAACAAACAAACAAACAAAAACAGTATCCTGACATCAATCCATTGTTGTTGTTTCCTTTCCAAGGCTCACTTTTCCATCGCTGTCTTATCTGAGAGATATCCTAGTATGCTCTTAGTAATTCTTTTTGGGGGGAGGTGAAGTGGGGGAGGATGTTTGAGTAAGCTCCTTCCAGTTAGATATGCCACGTGTAACTGAATGAGTTCTGACTACATGTGAACCGGGTGGTCAGGTATAGGCCTTGTCCCTTGGACTCCTTCTCTTTGGGAAAGTCTTTGAGATCCTTTAAAACAATTGCTTCCACAATTCCAGTGTTTACGTGGAGCAGGAAGTGCTCCGGGGAGCTATCCATACCACTGAATGCAGGATACCAGGAAGAGAGGCATTCACCGTTCTTCCTAATTTCAAGTTACACGGAGGGTGTCTCATACCTTTTCTCTTTGTCCTTTTTCCTCTCTCACTCTCTCTCCTCAATCTCTTCTGATACTCTTTTCCTCTCTTTATCATCTTTTAATATCCGTGGAGTTCTGATGCCCCCTGCTGCTGGCTGCTGGTTGCTAGCTGCAAGAACCACACATTTCCCTGGTTGTTTGCCTCTCCTTTTTTTTTTTTTTAATACATATTTATTTTTTTATACTTTTTTAAATTGAAGTATAGTTGGTACAAAATATTGTATTAGTTTCAGCACAGGCAGTACAACATAATCCTTTAGCATTTAAATACATTATGAAATGGTCACCATGATAAATCTAGTTACCATCTGTCACCATACTGACATGGTGTTATTGACCACATTCTCTATTCTGGAGGTTTCTACCTCTTCATCCCCTTCTCCTTCTTAGTTTTCCTTGTCTCTATCTTCTGTGCCAGTTCCTACTGCTCTTCTTATGTTCTCCTCCTCTTATCATCTAAGCGGCTCTGCTTCCTCACCATCTTTCTCTGCCACTTGTGTCTTAACCCCCATACCCGTGTCTTTCTCTTCACCTTTCTCCTTCTCTCTCCATTTTACCTTCTGATTGAGTTCTGTCTTAGTCTCTATCCCAAATCTCTCATCCTGAATTCCAATACCTTGACTTATTTCACTGGGTCCATTTCTCTCACACACCCTTACCTATTCATTGGTAAAATGAGTAGCGAAACACTCCAAGTGTTCCTCTCACTGTCTTAAGAAAATTTAACAAGGTGGTCAGCCTTACTCAACAGCTGGGGTGGTTAGCTCTTTGCACACAAAGCATCTCTAACTGAGAGACAAATCACTTTCATTAGGATCTGGGAAGTTAGATTTCTTCTGTAGTCTTCACCACCAACTTGCTGTGTGATATTGAACAAGTTTTTTTCTCTGTTTCTGAGCTGCATGTTTTAAAATTATATGCTTGGTGAGGTTGTGGGGGGGGGTATATTAGAAGATGCTGGGCCATCTTCTAGATCAGAGAAGGGAGTAATAATGGTTCTCAGGCTCCCTGTGAGAGGGTAGTGCTTGTCACATCTGTGCCTCTGGAGCTCTCTGTGTGAGATGCCTGCTCAGGAGGTCCTGTTGACGGATAAATTCTTTTGTTAACAAATAGGACTAATATTCCAAGAACCCCACTGGCCTGAGTTTGCTTTTCTGCCAAAGTGAGCTATCATTAGCATTTGAGACAAACACCCAGACAACCTAACCAACGTGTATCTCCATCCATCTGGGTTCACAGGAGGGAGGATGTACACTATTAAATGGAGGGCACATGATTTGCAATAGTCCCTATGACTTTTCAAAGGAGAATGCTGGCTTGGGGGTAGCACTGGAGGTTGTGTCCTGAACACTACCACATCAGATGCACCGCACACCTGATCTCACCCACAAGGTGGTATTCTATGGATAAGAAAACAGAGCTTCAAAGGGGTTAGCTTTGTTGAGGGCTGGTAAGTAGCTGTTCCAGGATTTAGAGGTGATTCTTTCAGATTCAAGAACCTGAGGAATGTGAATCGAAAACATAGACCTAGTCTTTGTTTCCCTGGGCTCAAGTTCTTCAATCTATTGGTTGAGGGGGACTCACCTTACAGTGTCCTAGGGTCCCTTGAAATTGTAACACATTAACACTACCTTCCCTGACTTCCTACCACTTTGTTCTTCCCTCCATGAGGAGACCACAATTACCAAGGTCTGCCTCTTCTGGGGTATTGCAGTGGTGTTAGGGCAAGAACATGAAACTGACAATTGGGACACTCTCCCTTCTCTGACCCTACCTACTCTAAAATTCCAGCTTTATTTATCTGCCAGTGGTTCCTCAATCCCCATCTCTGTTCAGGTTCTAAGCACCAGAGTTCTAATGTTTGACCAGTCATTTCTACTTGGGTGACAGAATTGATTTTCCCCTATGATGGAAACCACTCTGTTTCTTTCCATCAGTGGTCAAATACAGTGTTGACTAAGGCTTACTTCTTAGTCATCGCTGCCCCCTCCTCCTGCTCAGCTTTTCATATCTCGTCACCTGCTTTTGGGTTGTCCTCTGAATTTATCCCCTCTACTCCATTACCTTTGCTTCCACTCTGGACTAAGACTATTGTTCATGAGAATGTATACATGCCTATACATTCTACATAAGTGGGTTTCTCTGATGGCAAAGACTACACCATAATCAACTTTTGGTTTCTCATAATGCTTCACATCTCATCTTTATACATGTGGTAGACACTCTTTGCTTTTATTTTCTGAAGGTCAACAGTGTGGTGGAGGGAACAATTCAAGCATGAAAGGGAAAGGAAGGAAATATAAAAGGCAGAAATAAAGGAAGTACAGAAGGGGAGATAAATATTTAAGTGTTTTATTGTATTACAGGACTCATTTAAGAGATAGAGTGTGCATCATTATTGGGTCACTTCTTTGCATTTCAGTGCTGATTGCAGAGAAGGAAGACCAAAAGTATTGAAAGATAAGAATAAAGAACCAACTGACTAGCAAAGTGGGAATGAAAATTTCAATCCTCTGAAATCAGAAAGTAATCCTGTAAGGAAGCAGCACTTACCTTTATAGGGTTATCCCTCTGAAAACACCTTTGGTGGGTGTACCCTTACTCTGCAAAGCAAGATACCTCCATAGCCCAAATACACTCTCTCTTCCAGCTTTTAGGAAACCACTCAGCATGCAGTAGCCCCTGGTGATGCCGTTCCAACCATTATCATTGCTTTCCCCACAGCGCAGCCTCCCCAGGACAGATGCTAGCAATCGATACCAAACACCTTACACTTAAATCCATCAATGAAAAGGCTGTTACAATAACAGCAGCTATTTTATGTGGCTACTGATTTCTTTCGGGCCTCCCAGACCCAAAGGTAGGAAATAATAACTGGTCATTTTTCATCAAGACAGACAATACAGGAGGACAATTGGAGCAGAGCCGCTTCCTGTGAACTGTACCGCCCGTGTAAGCACTGCCTGCAGGAAAGATAAAAGCCTACTTCCCGTGAGGTGTGTGTGCATATACCAGTGGAAAACAGCAACAGGAATCTTTACCAACACAGTAATCCAGGCAGCACCAGGCAATTCTGTGGTCCTGGGAAAGCCCATCACTAGGGCTTCCTGTGAGCCTCCAGACGAGGCTATCTGACTGGTAAAAGGACACCATCGTCCCCATTTCACAGACAGGTAGATGGAGACACACAAGGGAGAGGCTTCTTAAGTTGCAGAACGAGGGGTAGAACTCAGAGCTTCTTTCTTCCCCAGTTGTTTTTGTTTCCTTTTGTCCCCTCAAATCGAATAGCAGGAGATGATCCAGTAATACAGATCCAGACACAAATAGATCCACACCAAATTATGTTTTTGAAGAATATTTAATTACCTGGGGAAATGTTTATGGCATAAAGTTAAGTGAAACAAAAACTATGTGTGCAGGGGCACCTGGGTGGCTCAGTCAGTTGAGCAACCGACTTCAGCTCAGGTTATGATCTCGTGGTTCGTGAGCTCGAGCCCCACGTTGGGCTGTGTGCTGACAGCTCGCAGCCTGGAGCCTGCTCCGGTTTCTGTGTCCCCCTCTCTCTCCGCCCCACCCCTGCTTGTGCTCTGTCTCTCTCTGTCTTTCAAAAATGAATAAACATTAAAAAATTAAAAAAAAATTATGTGTGCATATGTTATAATCCTGGTTTTGTAAAAGTTTTATGTAGACACGTACGCATGTTATGTACCAACCAAAATTATCTCTGAATGATGATAAAATGTGTGACTTCAGGTTCTTCCTTATACTTTCCTGTGTTTCTAGATTTCTTACAATATGTATATGTTCCTAATATTTTTTAAGTTAATTTGAATATATAATTTGAATTAATAATGTATAGGCTTACACACATGCACACACACATCAAAAGCAGATAATCTTAAGAGAAAAGCTTTTTTAAAATTTTTTTTATTTTTATTTTTTTTTGCTTTCTCTTGTTTTCCCCCATAGAGGCAATAAAACTCTGAAGTCAAATGCTTTGTCGCTCTGAGCCTCCCAATTTTTGTCAATCCAAAAAAACAAACAAAAAAAACTAAGGCGTATTTCTACTGCTTGTCTAATTTACATGTTTTTTGAAAAATGAAGAAACAAGATTTTGTGCCTTGAACTCAAGTGTGCAGGCAAACAGGAAGTAGGGGTGTCATGTAAGTGGGGGATTCCTACTGCAGAAACCAAAAATTTATTCAGTTTCTTTCTGTGTTTGCCAAGCTGTAGACTGTAGCAGGCCCCGTGATTATCTCTCTACAATCAAATGGGTGCAAATCTAGGGCAACAGATGCCTCTCCAGTGAAGGGGGTGGGAGCCTGTAATTACAGGATTTGTGGAAGAGGAGGTTTCCACAGAGGCAGAGAGACAGATTGCCCTGGAGACATAGGAGCGACTTCCCCAAGCAGAGAAGGATGAGGAGGCTTTGAGAAGAGGCTGTTCTATTTGTGCCCCTCAGTGTCCCCGGAGAAAGAAAACGAAGTTAATGAATGGGGCGCCTGGGTGGCTCTGCCAGTTGAGCAACTGACTCTTGATTTCAGCTCAGGTCATGATCTCACAGTTTGTGAGGTCGACCACCCACATGGGGGTCGGGGTTCCTTGAGCATTGTTATGTCTGATAAAAGGGGGGACTCCCATTGAACACAGAGAGGCAGCTCAAACTGGAGACACCAACACAGGCAGGGTCAGCTGGCACCCAGCGGACCCCCCCTTTGGGTCGCTGCCGTTGTCTACTCGGTGCTGGGCACAGTGATAAGTACTTTGCACACATCACTTGCTGACAGTGTGGAGTTTGCTTGGGATTTTCTCTCTCACCCTCTCTCTCTCTGCCCCTCCCATGTGCTCTTGTTCTCTCTCTCTCCCCCCCTCTAAATAAATAAACAAATAAATAAATAATTTTTAAAAAGAAAAGGAAGTTAAAACAGACTGGCTGTCAAGCTGCTAAATTAAATTTAAGGAAGCTCTTGAACAGCTACTTTCTGTTAGGCACTCTGGGATTAGGAAGGCAAATGATACAATGGTGAAGGAATGAGAGTTGAGAAATAATATTATTTTAGCACCTGTTGCGTGTCACGTACTCTGATGGACTCGTTTAAACGATCACATCTAATTTTTACAATAAATGTGCGAGGTAGAGCTGAAATAATTTACTGTGGTCACCGGATTAGGTCACTTGCCTCAGTGCATCAGGCACTCATTCAGCAAGAGCCTCCCAGAATAGCTGCAGTCTGCACCCATGCCAGGCTCTTCTGCTCTTGGCTTCTTTATCATGTGTGCCTAGAATGCTCTTCTCGTCCTCGCCACTTGAACTAAATCTCCATCAAGAATTAGTCCAACTGCCGTCTCCTCCAAGAAGCCTTCTGTCACTCACCTATTCTCAAGCTAGTTGAGAGTCTCAACCCTGTACTCCCATCATGTTATTTTTATCTAATTATGTGTTTGCTTTCTATATCCCCACTATACATTGTTTTTCCCTTAGAGTCTCTAGTGCCTAACACAGTGCCCATAGAAAGGCCGGTACTTGATAAATGTTTGTTTTCTTCTTTTTTTTTTTTAATGTTTCTTTACTTATTTTGAGGGAGTGAGAGTGAGTCGGGTAGGGGCAGAGAGAGTGAGAGACAGAATCCCAAGCAGGCTCCATACTATCAGTATGGAGCCTGACGCTGGGCTTGAAGTCACAAAGCATGGGATCATGACCTGAGCCAAAGTCAGATGCTTAACCAACTGAGCCACCCAGGCGCTCCTATAAATGCTTTTTTTCCCCTTTTTTTAAAGTTTATTTATTTATTTTGAGAGAGAGAGAACAGGGGAGGGGCAGAGAGAGAGGGAGAGGGAGAGAATCCCAAACAGGCTCTGCATTGTCAGTGCAGAGGGGAGGCAGGGCTCAAACCCATGAGCCTTGAGAACATGACCTGAGCTGAAATCAAGGGTCAGATGCCTAACTGACTGAGCCACCCAGGTTCCCGTAAATGTTTGTTTGGGTTTTTTTTAATTTTTTAAATTCTTATTTATCTTTAAGAGAGACAGAGCACCAATAGGAGAGGGACAGAGAGAGAGGGAGACACAGAATCCGGAGCAGGCTCCAGGCTCCAGGCTCTGAGCTGTCAGCACAGAACCTGACACGGGGCTTGAACTCACAGGCCGTGAGATCATGACCTGAGCTGAAGTTGTACACTTAACCTACTGAGCCACCCAGGCACCCCACTAAATGTTTGTTTTCTAATTAAAAGACTCGATGGCTTTGTGGAAATAAAGGGAAGGATAAATGGGTGAATAAATAGATGAATAAGTAAGGGGATACATGAATTAAAGCATCAATGAAAGCATGGATGTTTCTGGATACTGCAGACATAGATGGTGAGAGGAGGTTAAAAAAAAAGACTGGAACACAGCAGAGATGCAAAAACAGATAGGTCACAAAGACCAACATCAAAATAATGCCACAACCAGGAAAACCATGACTATTTTTAGCATGCGGTTTCCGAAAAGTAGCATCAGATTTATTGCAGTTGGCCTGTGCATTTTGAAAACATCCAGCCATCCTGCCAGTTTTTTATCTGGAGCATTCTTTTAGGCTCATGTAAAAGCTTCAGGGCCTAAAATAGGGACCGGGGCAAATACCTGCCTCGGTCCTGAATCAGACTGTGCATGTTTGTGGCTTCCTCAGTGGATTCTAATAGTTGTGTTTAGGATCCCTTACTGTAATGGAAATTCTTGTACTGGAGAGAAAGTTCTATCAGATAGTCTTTTTATACCCCATAAAATCTGGCACTGTATGGTTTCATGGTAATACAATCACCAATTATAAAAACAATATTCCATTTCTTTAAATGTCCCGTCATTGGCAAAGGATTAGGGTTAAGTGTCTGTGCATTTTCTCATTTAATCTCCACACTACCCTTAGTGTGGGGATGTGATCACCTTTCTTTGAGGAAACTGAAGTTTGGTGTGATTACTTATTTTTCTTTGGTCCTAGTCCCTCAGATGCTTTTCAGGTTGCCTCTCCTTTCTCATTCTTTTTCCTCCTTTATTAGAAACTATTAGTGCTCATACATATCTGGTCCTCCTCTCTTTCTAGATATGTGGAGGGAGCACCCTTCCTGGCTTTTTATAGTTAGGAAGGGCCATGTGACTAATTCTCATCAGCGAGCTGTGAACAGAAGTACAGGTGTTGTTTGGGGACATAAAGCATCTCATTGCCGGTGCAACTTCTTTCAGCACCTCCTCCCCTGTCAAAGTTTCTTGCTCCCTTTTTCCCCTGTTGAAGTCTTATGTTGAGAAAATAGAGTCACCAAAACCAGAGCTGCCCAGATAGCTGAGCTACTGTCCTCACGAGAGGCAGGGGCTTGATATAAGTGAGAATTAAACATTAGTTGTATTCCTTCTAAAGCCTTTGGAAATTGGCTGTTAATGCAACACCACCCATTCTCACCTGATTAATGTAGATGCTCCTATGAAGAATAGCAAACCTAATTTCTGGCCTCTGTGGCCCCCCTGGATCAGAGTCTCTGAACCCATACTTCCCAGAGGTTTTTCCAGGTCTCTATGCTTAGTGCTCCCCTGGTGAGCTCCTACAGACCATTAATCATTGCCTGTAATCATCTCAGGAAGTGCACTTAACATTCAGTCCCTGATCAATATTCCTCCCCCCGACATCTCCACTCCTCTACCCTTCCCCTGATTCACTGAAATAAACAAGCCAGACTAGCCCCAGGTGACCCATACTCTAGGCTGCTCTACCAGCCAGATCCCCATCTATACCATTCCAGACCCACCAACCTAAGAATTACAGAAAAGACTATAAAGTCAAAAGAACTTTTGCAAATTTGAGCACGTTTGGAGCATTACAAATAGGTGGCATTACAAATAGGAATATGGGAGATAGAATCCACCCAATCTGTCCTCCAAGCAGAGCTCCAAGAAAACATTCAGTCTTCATGCTAACATCTGTAGGGGCAAGGCATTCACTGGCTCACAAGACATCTTTAACCTTTGAGTATTTCTGACTCCTTACATAGTTCTTCATTATCTTACACCTGTGTATCCCATCCAGGGCCCTGACAATACCACCTGAGAGTCAGAGAAATCTGTTCTTCTTCCCTTCAGCAGCTCCTTAAGAGTTGGAGAAAAGTTGTTCTTCACCTGACCACAGTATTCCCCTTCTGGCATTTTCATTTGACACAGAAGGATATTAATCCCCAGACAGAGAGAGATGAATCCAGATCACACAGCTAATAACTACAGTTTCCAACTCCTGATCCCGTGTCTTTGCATTTATCCATTTTCATTCAACAAATATTTTTTTAAAATTTAAACACACACACACACACACACACACATACACATAATACAAGGCTTACAGTTTGAATATGATTCAGTCCCTCCTGAAGAGAAGCAAAAGTTCTAATAAGATATGCGGACGTTTGAAAATGCTACAGTTAAAGGAAGTGGTGGGATTATATTCATTAAATGTCCCCTAAATGTCTAAGTCGACAGTACTTCTTGTCTATTATTTCATTTATTTTTTCAGCTACACTCTACAGTTGGCAATATCAGCCCCTATTGCTGACTTAAAAACTGAAACGTTGTTCTAGTTGTCCATTGCTACTGAGTAATTCATACCAGTCATGGTGGCATGAAACCATTTTATCCTGCTCACAGATTCTGTGAGCCAGAAATATGGAGAGGGTACAGCAGGGATAGCTTATGTCTGCTATAAGGTATCTAGGCAGTGGGGAAGACTCAAATGGCTAGAGGCTGGGATCATCAAAAGATTTCATGACTCACAGGCCTAGAGCTTGAGCTGGGTTGGGCTGAGGTTGGGTGCAGCTAGGACTCTCTATCAGAGACACCTACATTTGGCCTCTGCATGTGGCTTAGGCCTCTGCTGCCAGCTGGGTTCTACTGACCTAGCATCCCAGTCATGCAGTGTCACTTCTGCCTTATTCTAAGTGTCTATCAGGCAAATATGGATTAATTTAGAAATTAGCCTCTAGTTTACAATGGGAAAATGGCAAGGTCATACTACCAAAGAGGCTGTGGGATGGCAGATATCACTTTGCCAAATATTTAAGGTTTGAGTCAAATGGCTGGTATATGGTGGGAGCAGGAATGTGAATCCACACCCATATAACTGTGGCAGATTTTGTTATGAGACTTCAAAAGATTGGTAGATCATTGTGTTAGTTTTTTTTTTAATGTCTATTAATTTTTGAGAGAGAGATAAAGACTGTGTGTGCAAGCAAGGGAGGGGCAGAGAGAGAGAGGGGGACAGAGGATCTGAAGCAGGCTCCATGCTCACAGCAGAGAGCCCAATGTGGGGCTCGAACCTGTGAACCCCAAGATCGTGACCTGAGCCGAAGTCAACACTTAACCAACTGAGCCACCCAGAGCATTATGTTATTAAATAAGGTTCCATGGAGAAGATGCCATTTGTTATGGACTTTGAAGGAGGGGAGAAATTTGTACCTGGAGATATCAGTCATTCTAGATATGGAATAAAATATGACTGAAGTCACAGAGGCAGCCATCATGTACTTCCTTCACTCTCTCTAGACCATCTTCTATACCAAACAATGTGGCATGGGTAATTATCTTCCCCTGACATCAGACAGGAACACTAGGCATCAGAAAGTTCTTGAGACCAAAAGCTGACAGTTTTTGTGAGATGGTAAGGTCCCCAGATGCTACTGCCCATGGCACAGGCAACTGACCCTATGACACATCCAAGCTACAGGCAGACAAAGAGGACAGAGCTGAAGGGAATAGAATGGAAGGGAAGGAATGGAAGGGGAACCACAAAAAAACACAACCACTCAATTTGGGAGACTCGGGGCAGGCTGACATTCTCCATGACAAGGCAGGGTGTGATGGCAGCTACAGCCCTTTGCCTGCTAGCAGTGGCCTCCTGAGTCTCTGAGTAACCAAAATTGACTCAGAGGGCATTTGGCATAAGAATTTTAGGGGATTTTTGTGAGCTAATGGTATACCTTATACTGAGAAAGTCAGGCAAAACTCAGGTTCAAACTAAAGCACAGAGAAAGAGACTTTTATGGAGATTTTATGAGCACCAAAATTGTCACAACTTCCAGTGCTTCCCCAATCCATTCCAATAGCCACTGACACCAGCATCAGAGCCCGTTATATCACAGAGGTACTCCATGACCTGTTTATTGACTATTACCCCCATGAGAATGTAAGTTCCACGTGGAGAGCCACTTGGTTCTGTATCTTCAGCACCAAGGAGAACGCCTCCACATGATGATCACTCAGTGCTTGTTAAATAAGTCAGCACTCGGGAGGGGGAAAAGGGGGCAGAGCTTGCTGCTCTACCTTTTCCCTTAGTCTTGGGAGGATACATCTGACTGTGTGACATTGTCAGTGAGCCACAACTGGTGCTGTTGACACCCACACCCCAATTCCAAATTCTGTGTGGGTAACCTGACTTCAAACATATTTGGGATGCAATCCCACATCTTCTACTTGGTATGTGTGTAACCCTGGCCCATCATTTAGCTGTTCTGAGATTTAATTATCTCAAAAATCTTTTCACCAGAAGGTCGTTGTGAAAAATCAGATCGTGAAAGTGTGTTGAAGGCAATGATGAGGCAGGGGGGCTCAGTTATCTGGTCCAGTAAACCCCAGGTTACTTGCTGCCAAGCTTGGATAAAGGAGGAAATGGAGAAAGGAGAAGCAAGGAGAGAAAAAAAAAAGGAACAAATAAAAGAAACCTGAAGAAGAGGAAGGGAAAGAGGCCAGGCTTCTCCCACAGAGGAGCTCTAGCCAGCCGGGAGGCAGAGCCAGGGTCCCCACAGAGGCTGGGGCTCACCCCCCTGAACTAATCCTTCATTTCATGCTCCCCAGCCCCTCTGATTGGGTCTGACAATTAGCGCAGCCTTGGCTCTGTGTTTATGGCACAATGCAGGCTCCAGCAGACACCATTAGCCCTGACTTTATGGGGATTTATTCAGACTATTACCATGACTCATACTTTAGTAATGAGGTCTCTCTTCCAGGGGCTCGGTGCTTTGTTGCTAGTGTCCCTCCTCCTTGCTTCTCACAGTGGCCCCGTTTCCATTTTCCTCCCAGAATTTTCTGGCTTCCCACTTGGTCTCAACCACCACCACAGGTGGGGAGCAGACAGTGGTGTCTGTAACTTGTCTTTCGCAAGGATTCAGAGACTCACAGAACCACACAGCTAGACCCAGTCTATAAACAACCAGGGGCAAAACATACAGTATGAAGAAAATGGGGCTTATCTTCTAGAGAGACAGGAGATGGGAGGGAGGAAGGGAGATGCTGGACCTGCTATAAGAACCGCACTTTGGGAAAATGTTTACATTCCCTTACCTTGCTTGATGTAATTTAGAACATCAGAGGTGGAATGGAACTTAAAAGACAGACAAAAATCCCAGTTCATAGATGGGGAAACGGAGGCCCAGGGCTGGGGAGAGACTCGCCCAGGATCTCACAGCAAATGATCTTCCAATCTTGAATTTGTAACTTCTGACTCCTTTTTCCTGCCAGTTATTTTAATTTTTTAATTTATTTATCCATTTAAGCGAACACTTAAATCACTGATCAAGGGCCAGCTCTATCCTGAAGGCTTCCAAGACAATTAGGGTTAGCTTGGTTCCTACCTCCCTTTTGCACCTCCTGAGCCATGAACACGTATACCAATATTGTGGACTTTAACATTGCATTTATAATTTTGTGTCTAAGGGGGCATCTCTTTCCCTGGATTGCAACCTTTGGGACGGAGCTCTGGTCTTACTCATGTGTGTATCCTTAACACTGGCACAAGGCCTGGCACAAAGTAGATGGCTGTTTGTAGATACATGTTTGATGAATGAATGAATGAATGAATGAACACACTTTATTTTCTTATCACTTGCTAACTATCAGAGAGCACTATAGATTCAGAGGACCATTCTCTGTCCCAATTGACTCCTGGAACATGGACTCAGCCCTTTGGGAGGCACATATCATCCTTTCTCTTGTCCTCTTGATCTTTGATTTCCCAAACTACCTGGGGAATATGTACCACCTTCCTTCCTCTCAAGAGACTGATTAGTGCTGATTTAGAAGTTTATGGAAATTGATTTGAACTTGAAGGGGAAGAAATAAGCTCTTCATCCCTTGAGAGCTGACATGACCATTTTCAAGGTTCAAAGTTCCCTTTACCTATTTTAGTGAATCACTGAGGACATTGCTAGGCAAACTGAACCAAATACAGCTTTTAAAAGAAACAAAGCTGGGTCATTAAATCCCAGGAAAAAGAAGGGAAAAGAAGGAGCCAGAAAGATGTTTCACTCACCTGCCAATTTGGATGTTCTCGGGGTTGCATGATGCCTCTTAAGTCCAAGGCGGGGGCGGAGATGACACTCCAGGGGAAAAGACCCCAAGACAAAGACCCACGGTGGGCTGTGAGTGGGCAAGATACAAACAGGCAGCCATTTCTGCCAGGTAGGCTATAAATCCAAACTTTATTACCTTTTATTATGTTGTTTCAACAGACTCTTAAAGACAGCACAACGGTCGGTTGATAGCTGCACTAAATCTCTTTCATTTTCTCCCCATATTACTTTCGCCTCCTGGATTTTTCTTTCCCCTCTCTCTCTCTTCATGAGTCAAATTTTATCGGTCTTCTCTAGAGGATGGAAGTAGAATAGAAACATTGTTTATGATTGGGAAACAAAACCCAACAACCCCCAAACCCCAAAACTGTGAGCAAGCAGTGAATGTGTGTATATATATGTATATATATGTATACACACACACACACACACACACACACACACACACACACACACACGTGCGCGCACACATAAGCGGAGGAGAAGTATAAATCCAATTATGGCAAAAGGGGGGTGGGGGGATGGCAGGAATGAACTTAGGAGCAATTTACTGCCACAAAGTCAAAAGGCTGAAATGGGATGACAATAAACTAGGGATCGCAATTTCTAAAAGCCCTGCTTAAGGAACAGAATTCTGTTAAGGGCTAGAAAGTATTTCCAAGAATACTCTGCAATAGTGAAGTGAGGCAGAAAGGCAGAGAGATGGGAAGGTAGAATGAGTTAGTTAGGAAAAAAGTAAATTCTAGGATCTGTCTGAGCTCTAAAGTAAGGCTCAGAAACATTTTCATTACATTTGATGAAGTAATTATTAAGCAGATACTGAACAAACAGATCTTTAATCCACTTTCCTTTCCTTTATTAATCAATTATTAGCATCTCTTAAACTGATTAGTAGGTGCCCATCCTTCTCTGTGACTCACACACATATGAGCACCCCCTCAGCAAATGCTGACATTCACCTTACTTTGAAAACCCCTGAATCTACCTTCCATTTATTCTTTTTTTATTGAAAAAAAATTTTTACTGTTTACTTATTTTTGAGAGAGAAAGAGAGAAAGAATGCAAGCAGGGGAGGGGCAGAGAGAGAAAGGGGCACAGAATATGAAGCAGCTCCAGGCTCTGAGCTGTCAGCACAGAGCCCAATGCAGGGCTTGAACTCACAGACCATGAGATCATGACCTGAGCCAAAGTCAGACACTTAACTGACTGAGCCACCCAGGCGCCCCTACCCTCCATTTATTCTTAAATAGTCAATTATTCCTCCTTATTGTTGAAACTCCTCCCCCCACCCCACTCTGATCTTTCTCTGAGTCCCTTGCCCTGTGTTCACACTGTCCATGTTATCTTTGGTCCATCAGATCTGGAAGACTTTTTTTCATCTTTATTCTGTTCCTTCTTTTAGATATGATTATCAGCTCTTTGAAAACTGGAGTCCTGTACATCTTGAATTCAGCTGCCTTGTTCAAAGCCCAGCCCTACCATTTACTAGCTATGTGATCTCGGGCAAGTTACAGTCCCTCAAGAACCTCTGTTTCTTCATCTGTTATGTGGGGGAAATGCTACCATCTACATTGTGGGGTTGTATCAAGGATTTAAATGAAACAACAAATGAAAAGTGCTGGCCCTGCTATGCCACTTTGTGGATGAGAGGAGATAGGCTCTGAAGCTTCCTTTACCCATACGAAAACTAAACATAACAGCCAACTATTTGGAACATCATCAGGTAGGGCAATGCAGTGGTTACAAGCTCAGACTCTGTAGCCAGACTTTACAGGTTCAGTTATCAGGTATACCACTTACTACTCTATGACCTCGGGCAAGTGAATGGTACCACTGTCTCTCACGGGTTACTTAGCCTCCCTTTGCCTCTATTTCCTAATTTAATGATACTAGTAGTGCCTGCTCTATAAAGCACTTGTAGCTACTACATGAGTTGATTCAAGTAAAGTCCTTAGAACAGTCCTGGCACATTGGAAAGGTTTAATACGTGTTAACTAGTATTATTGTGATTAAATGAAATGATACATATGAGGGTCCTAGGTACATGGTAGGAGCTTAGGAAATGGTAATCCCCATGCAGAAAGTGAAGTCTTTCTACTCCTAGGGCCAGACTCTGTTAAACCCAGATAATATCTTGCAAGAAAATGGAATTTTTATCTCCTGTAGTCAAGGTGAATGACAGATCCCATCATTACCAAGAATTTGCTTTTCATTTATATTCCTTATGCTTCAATATTTTGTTCAGGTAGAGTACCCATGAGATCATGCCCAGAACTTGCATGTTCACCAGATAGGAAACTTTTGTTGTTTCTAACGAGGAAACCAATTCTTCAAGCCTTGTTAGAATTGCCAAACAGGGTTTCCTGCTGGGCGGTTTCATTTACTTGGCATCTCCTGCTGAGAGACACCGGTACCATTCACGGAATGGGGAAGAGAGAAGACAGACAACTGAATGAGAAATACCAACTGAAAGTTGTCATCATCTTCCAGAGAATAGGCACAGATTACTTTTAACAAAATGAATTTTAGAACTTAGACAAACTCATTGCATTTACATATCCTGAAAATGTCAGAGTTAAAAAATAAAATCTTAGAAAGCATCTAATCCTACAATGGCAGCGTTCCAGTTGGTTGGTAGCAGCTGCAGGGAGCAGTAAGGAGAGAAGGATCCTGAGGCTACTTCCTAGTTTGGTGGGAAGGTGCTTTAATCCATTAGCGATGTCTGCCACGGGCAAGGAGTTGGGCAGTGTAGGGCCAACTTGCTGTGTCTTTCTATTCCCCATCGAGTCCCACTTCCTAATTTTACAGATGGGAAAACTAATAACTACTAGTCTGCTGATGTTTTCAGATTCCCTGTGTTGGGAAAATAGGGGTTTAGACTGTGTTCATTTTTAAATGCCATTTTAGTACATGCAAATTTACTGAGATATGAAGAACTGAATATAAATAAGAATGATTTGTGTATTCTTGGCAGGCAGTTGGATACAGCTAAATAGATTTTATCTAACTCTTGAATAACGTCTGATTTCCTGGATAGTTTAAACCTTTTTCCTGTCCCCATTGGTAACTTTGTTTTCAATCTTTACTGCCTAGAACTTATTAATAGTCTAATACTTGTTAAAATATCTACTGATTCTAAAATACTAAGACATATAAATAAAGTAGACTTTACTAAGAATTTAGGAATAAGCATAACAAGAAAAGCATATATGATATTTGTGGGAAGTCTTCTAAGAGTTTCAACCTAAAGAAAAGTTTTTCAGGTAGTCTATGGATCCACGAAGTTTTGTTGCAAACAGTTTCTGTTGTTGCCCTAACAGTAATTTTAGCAGTTTGATTTTTTAAACATACTCTCCCTTGTGTTATCTCATTTGATCCTCATTAGCCTTGTGAGCCATGGGAGGTAGTTTTATTCCCATTCTCTTCAGGGAGAATTGGTTGGAAATACCAATTAAATAATACTCCCCTTCCTCCCTTCTTTCCTCCCTCCCTCCCTCCCTCCCTCCCTCCATCATCTTGGGAAGGAAATCAGAGATTGGACACAGGAATGTCACTGATTTGATCCAAAATTTCAGCCTCCTTCATCTCTCTCCTCAACCCTAATATCCCTGGACAATAAACAGGTATAAGTGAAATTGCAAAATGTTCAGTGCTAGATGAAAAAGTGAGATGAAAGGCTAGCATTCTAGAATAACTGGATAAAGAAAGTTACGTCTAGTGGTGGAGTCAGAGGACTCGTGGGTTAGAGGGACTGAATTTGATTCTCCAAATCAGATACAACAAAAAGAAGAAGGTGAGGATAAAAAAAAAAAAAAACACCTCAGAAGTTTCAGAGAAGTGGTGTAGGCTCCTTACCTTGAAAAGCAATGAGGAAAAAGCTACTACATCGTCTCTTCAGCGTAAAAGATGAAAGACTGTTTCTGACTCCTTTTGTGTCTTGGCTGTTATTGTCAAAGCTGACATCCAGCCGCCATAAGAGTTTCTTCAGTAGTCAGTGACCCTGCTCAAACATACCACATGGCTGTTAGTGACAAATGAACCTGTTTGTGAATCTGTTCTCTGTCATTTGCTTGATGTGTGACCTCAGGTATATGATTTCACTCCTAGGCCTTTCCTTTTCCTTTTTTCCCTACACTTTGCTTAATCTGCCTGGGAGGAATAATGACATCTATACGCCAGCGTTGGTGTGAGAATCATTACTGACATACAAAGAGCACCTGATGTATAGCATGTGTTCGGTGCATTTGTTTTCTTCCTCGTCTCTTACTGTCAGAAGTATCTATCTGACTCAAGAGGAAAGAAAATATTTGATTTTCCTCAAGTAGAACCAAGCCTGTAGATGAAAGTATCAGTGCTGAAATTGAACTTCGTGTGTCTATGTGACATAGGGTAGAACATTTCATCAATTTCTAACTCTGTTCAGCTAGAGACTTAGGGTAGGTCTACAGGAAGGCATGGAAGTGACTCCAAATTAAATCAACCTGGTAAATTGCTCAGGGATTGTGATACTTTGCCATTAAAAAAAAAAAAAAGACTTAGATCCCCAATGGGTTCCAGCTTGATCTAGCAGAAGTCGTTCTTTAGAAATGTTACTAAATACTTATTTAATGAGTGTGAGGCAAGAGATATAATCTAGTATGTATGAGAACAGATAATGAAAGTTATAATGGGTTCCATTTCATAGAATCAAACTTAATTCATATGAAGTCAACGGAGTGAGAAAAGAAAAACTGGAATTTTAGGATTTCGTGATGAAAAACATACACATACAGCTTTACCTGTATCCATACCTATATATGTACGTATGCATTTTTTTTCAGATACAAGTGGTAAGTCACCTACCATATCTAAATATTTTCTCAGTAAAGATCCTTGTAGGATGGATATGATACTATTATAACTAGCACACTATTTATTGTCATACATGTGGATGTGTCTAAAGTACAGAGAAATAATTTCCACTATTAAGCTGTCTTATCATTGCCTACCCCACAATCTTTTTAATGGTATATTGAAAAGGCTTACTAAATAAAACATTTTAAATAGTATGTGTGAAGGCTTATTTTAAGCTGCAAACTAGGATGGCCCAGATTGACCACCACCATTAGTCAATGTTATCTGGATACAAATGTTCTATCAGGAAAGTTCTCTTTAGAGAAGTCATATGTTGGTCTGGCCATTACTCGTTGCATTGTAACTGGAGAAGCTTATCAAGTATCATCAGGACCTTAGTGGAAACTAAAAAAGCCCAAGTAGATGGTGTTTCTCTGAGGATGGGTAGAACATAAAAGTTACCTTGAGAAAGTCAGATGGTTGGTAAAAATGGGAGGCTGTGATAGTGCTGATCATCTGACATGGACTAGAGATGGATCAGAGAAGAGGAGCGGAAGCAGGGGAGCCCAGGAATCTGTGTTTTCATATGCTCTTCTGGGAGATTTTGAGAACTACTGGCCTAATGGAAAGTGCTATATCATGTCAGCTCCTCGAAACTCTCCTGGCCCAGAAAATATGAATGGGAAGCACAGCTTCCTGTAAAGTGACAGGAAAGGGACTGATACGGTTCCTTGAGTTTTTGCTTGTTTCTTTGCCTACAGTCACTTGGTCCTATTGTAATATTGCCTGGTGTATGGAGTCCCAATATTTTCTGCCCACTAGAATTACTGAAGAGCTGTTTATTCATTCACTCACTCATTCATTCATTCATCCTACAAATACTTATGGAACATTTATATTAGGCACTGTTCGAGTCACGTAGATGCATTGGCAAAAAAGACAAAGCATTATACTTACTCATCTAGAGTTCACAGTCAAAATGGGATCTCAGAATATAAACAATCACAATAAGAAAATAACCATAAATATTCCACAGGAAAATAAGAAATTATGAAATAGAAAGCTTGTCTGTGTTGGGGGCGAGGGGTGATTTCAGAGTCAGGAAGTATCTCTCCGAAGAAGCAATATTTAAGCCAAGCTGAAGGATGGATAGACATTACCCAAGAAGAGATGCTAGCCTGTGCAAAGATCTTGGGAGAGGCCAAACCTCAGCGTATGCAAGGAACTATAAAGGGAGTGTGCGGCTGGGATGCAGGGAACAAGGGAGAAGATGTCCTGCTTGAGATTGACACCATATAGGTTGTAGAGATCACAGCATCCAACCTGGGGGGACATGGTGAGCAGGGAGAAGAGATGTAATTTAGGGTTTAAATGATCATTGTGGTCACAGGGAGGAAAATGGATTAGAACAGAGCAGGGGAAGCAGGGAGAGTACCTTAGAGGAGCCTGCTGCAGTGGCTGGAGTGCCCCAGGGACTGATGAATGGCATAACAGGGGGAAGGGCTAACAGGTAGTTCCGTGGCTTAAAAAGCAGGACCCCTGCATCTAGAGCAGGTCAACATCATTCACTGGAATGGCTTCCAAGCTGTGTGGACTCACAGATCCCGGCCCCTCACCAAGCCTTGAAGACCGGATAGAGAGAGTGTGCATCTACGTGCTATTCTTTCAGTGACCTTAAGCAGGTCCTTGCTCAGAAGTCCCTTCTCCCTGGTGCCACCAATCCACTCTTACCTCTTAGCTTCCTTTTCCTAAAAGTGTTGCCCTCTCACTGTTCTTTTAAAGTGCACGTCTCCTGGGGAATTAAAGCTCTGAACTGTCTCTGATAATGCTGAGCACATCAGTTTTTCCTGACAGAGGCAGGTTAAAAGGTTCCTCGGTTACAATGCTAAATGCTCTGACATGACCTTGGTTTCCCTCTGACCCAGGTCAGGACAGGGATGTGATGTGACTGACACTTCTTACCCCACACATGGCCTCTGGTGACTGGAGGCTGACACCTTCACCAGCCCTCCCCCTAGGGTGCCCAGCCATATCTCCCTGTGGGGCTGACAGCAGGTTGGCATCGCTGACAAATGACTCATTTCCAGCCACAGAAAATGGCTTCAATCTTCTTTTCTTTGAAGTCTCACAGATTACGTCCTCCACCCCCTGCTTTTCTGACAACTTCACTCCAGCAGTGCATTATGTTAAAAACCACACTTATTATGCCAGAGTGGGGCTGGCACAATTAGAGTTCCGTTTTCATCGCGGACGCTGATGTGCTGTAATGACCTGCTTGGATCCATGTTCCTGTGGGCCTTTGACTCCCGCAGAGGGGACCATAGGACCCATTGTCCTCTCCTCAGAAGTGGGAAGAGACTATTCCTCCTTCTTCATTCTCTTAGTGCTATTTGATTACAGCATGCCACCATGACTAACTAAGTCACCCAAGTCAGAAACCAGGGTACCAGTTCAGGTTCCTGCCCCAACTCTATTCCTCTTAGACAATCAGTCACCAAGTTTCCTTCTTTCCTTTGCTTTGGCGTCTCTCCAATGCCCGCTGCCATGTCCCTGGATCACACTACCAGCACCTTTTTAAAAGTAAAGACAGCCCCCAACATACAATATTCTGACTCATAATTTTTAGATTTTATGATGGTGTAAGAGCAATCCATATTCTGCAAAAATTATACTTGGAATTTTGATTTTTGATGTTTTCTCAGGCTAGTGATATGTGGTAAGATACTCTCTCATGATGCTGGGACAGTGGCATCGAGCCACAGCTCCTGGTCAGTCACATAGTCATGAAAGCAAACAACCAATACACTGACCACCATTCTGGACCCACACAGCCCTTCTGTTTTTCACTTTCAGTATAGTATTCAAAAAATACCTGAGATACTCAACACTTGTTATGAAAGAGGCATTGTTTTAGCTGATTTCACCCAACTGTCTGCTAATGTATGTGTTCTTAGCATATAATGTATACATATACATAATGTATATGTAAGGCAGGCGAGGCTGAGCTAGGACATTCAGTAGGTAAGGTGTATTAAATACATTTTTGACTTAAGATGTTTTCAACTCATGATGAGTTTATCAGGATATAAGCCATCATAAGTCGAGGAAGATCTATATTGCGAAATCCTTGATGTCAATCTCTCTTCCTCCAGTCTTGCCCCTTCCTAAATGACCCCCAAAGTAATTGTTCTAAAATGCAGACTTATTCATCTGCATTCACTGTCTTCAGCCCTTTGCTAGCTTCCCACTAACCTTGGCATAAAGTCTTCAGTTTGGAATTCAAGGATCTCTCTTTCTCTCAAGCCTTTATACCCCACCCCAGGCCACTTTCACCTAACTCCTGTTATGCCCCTAGGGTACCAAGCTACTTGGGTCCGCATACATCCTCCTCTTGGATTCCTTCAAATCTTTGTTCAAGCTCATTCTTATCTGGAATGCGTGCTTTTCCTCTCTCTTAAGCTCACAAATTCCTTCTCATCCTGTGGGACTCATTTCACCTCTAAGATATCTTTCATGACATGCCATCCCAAAGGAATTAAGGGTCCTTTGCGAGGTTCGAAGACTCTTTGTCCCCCTCTACCCTGCCATTAATCTCATTAACATATTGGTTCTTTTACTTGTCTTCTGTCCCACTGAAATACGACCTCCATGAGACACAGCTGGTACATTAGGCGACTCTGTACACCTAGAAACACATACACTGAAAAGTGATTAACTACAGGCTCATCCTTTAGGTCTGCAGCTCAGTTTTGATAATGGTTAGTTATCAGAGGTTAGTGTGTGCATCCTGGTCTTCGATGTATGACACATTTTAGCATCTCTCACAACATTTAATCTTCACAGCAAACCCATAAGAAAGTCATTGTAGCCAATCTTACACAGGAGAGAAAGGAGCCTCAGGGAGGTTGAGATTCTTGTTTGTTTTCATGCTGTGAATACAAGGTGGTGTAGTGCATGTGTACCTGCTGAGGGAAATCTACATGGATTTGGGTGTGAAATGGTTATAGTTACAGAACTAGACCGTGAAGGATCAGAAGGAATTTGTCATTGACTAGGGTGATTAGAAAGATTATTCCAAGCAGAACCAAGGATATCTTCCTACACATTGATATCAATATGAAGGAGGGAGGTGGTTACGAAAAAGTCCTAGACTGAATGCATCTCTGCCAAAGACTAGCTGTGATTTAGGGCAGTTTCCTCACCTCATCTTCCTCATATGTATAATGGGAATAGTGAAAGCTCCAAACTCCTCTGATCATTGTGAAGACAGCATGAAATAATGTACACAAATTCCTAAAAACATTCTCTGACAAACAGGAATGGCTCAATACACAGCAGCTATTTCGAGCACTGATATTCCAATTATCCATTATTCTGGAAGAAACTACTTCCAAGCAGAGCACTGTCAACCATTTGACTTTGGGTGTCAGGATTCCAAGAACTGGTCAGCTGGGTGGTTTGTCTCCGACCCATGTGGCATGGACTGGAACGTCCACCGCTAGGATGGCTTCTTCACTCACTTGCCTGGCATCTGGGTTGGGATGGCATTTGCATAGGGAAAGGATGCTAGTTGTCAGATGGACACTGAGCTTAGGCTGCTGACCAGAGAGCCTACAAAGACCAGATAGACTAGAGTGGTCTCTCCAGTGACTTGGGCTTCTCACAGGGTGGCCACTTGTTTCCCAGAGAGGAAAGAGACCTGAGCAGAAGCCACAAGGCTCTTACAAGATAGAGGTTACAGAACATCGCTTGAAAACATTCCCTTGGTCAAGTAAGTCACTAAGGCCAGCCCAGATTCAAAGAGAGGCAATTAAATTCCACCTCTCAAAGGGAAGACGACAAAGAAGTTGCAACCATCTTTAATCTACCATACACCTAGTGCTACTGATGCTATTATAACATTAGGAAGCAATAGCAGACACTCCACTGCTGTGAGAGTGTGTATGGAAAGGGGATGATGGGGCTGGGGGCATGGAGCTGCTGAGAAACGACTACACCAATGTGGCAGACTAGAAGGAAGAGCACTGTTCCAACCACTCCGCTACACCCCGCGAAGCCAGTGAGAACTAAGCAGGTGGATTTCCCAGCCCCAGGGGGTGCATATATAAACCAGGGACTCTGGGGCAGCACTCTCTGAAAACAGGTGAGAATGCCAGGAGCATCCCTGGGATTTCTTTTCTGAATCACCTGAAATGAAGCAGCTGACTCTCTCTAGCCTCTTTCTGTCTCTTACACGAGGGAGGTCACACTGAGCTATTTTTCCAAACTGTCGAGGTAAGAGGATAAAAGGTCTCCGCTATCTTGGCCATCACAAGCTGGAGTTACTCATGGGGAACAAGGCAGGAGGCATAAAGAGGACACAGCAAAGCGGATGTTGTACATGAAAGACACTTTCTAGCACAATATAGTTCACATTTCTTGTCCTTACTGACTGTGCTCATTTTTTTTAACCACGTAGGTTTTTGTTACCACAAGATATGTATGGCCTCTTTTCTCAGTTCACTGATCTGGTTTGAAAAAAAAAAATAACATATCTCTTTGGGGCTGACCTCCTCTTACCTGTTAATTCTATTAATGCCTCTGTTATAAGCCTACAACCTGAGAAATACCTAAATAACTTAATGACTTCTGTTCTTATAAATTCTGGACACAAGTAACACACACAAAGTTAAATACAAATGTCCATTGAGAGACATATGTTCTCATGCACACATACACACACATAAATGTCAGTGTGCCCTGGATTGCCTGGGCCAGTCATGGATTTCCCCTGGTGTCCGGGTGTAATTATCACACACACACACACACACACACACACACACACTCACATTTCATTCTCAAACATGTCCCATATGAATGATAAATTATATAGTCACCTTCACTTTTAAACATAGACTCCTTAATAAAACATACCATTCCACAGACACATATACAAACATATATATACCAACATACTGAATTCCCCTTCTCCCCACAAACACATACAAAGATATTCAACCATTGTACAACGTACACACACTCACCAGAATGCATGGATGCCCTCAAATTCTAAGTACGCACTTTCAAATCCTTACCTAAACGATCCTTCCCACACTAAGAAAACACCCATTCATTCACACAGACAATAACAGGTTCTCATACCCACATACATGGAAGACAGAAATCCAGGAAGATGATGTGCAAGGAAAAATGACAATAAAATACATGTAGACATACATACTAACACACACCCTCAATATTCGTTACACAAATGGCACCTTCCAATAGTCCACACACACCCCCATGAACACCCATAAATGTCTGTGCCCAAATGAAGCCCTCACACATACACATACTGAGACAAAATCATGCATATATATTTTTAATTATGATAGAATCAATCATCTGCTTTTAAACACAAAGCCACATACAGGATGTAACAAAGTATACCTGTGCACAGTCACACACACACACACACACACACACACATTCTGGTCCCAATGCTCCCTTCCTGCCAGAGCCCAGACGTCACTCAGATGAACATCACCTCAGAAATCTCCCCAAAACAAACAAGTTTTCTGTTATTTTTAACACAGACCTCCCAATGTAGATAATTCCTGTGCCTTAGATGCCCCCCACCTGCCTCGTGGCCCAGACTCACTGCCCTGGCCACCAATACAGAATCCAGGAACACTTTTGCAAACCTTTAATTGGTCCCAATCTAGACAGACTAATAGCTCTGGAAATCTCAGACAACAAAGAAATGCCGCATAAGAAGGGTGATCATGAATAATGAAAGCAAAGGACCAGGTGCTGAGTGAAACAACTTGAACTCACAAGCAGGACCTGAGCTGCCTCTGCCACAGATATGCTGGGGGACCTGGGGCAAGCTCCTGTCGCTCTCTGGTCCTGGTTTCTCCACCTGTGATGGAGAGGCTTAGACTCGACAGTCTATTTTGTAAGGTCCCCTAAAAGCTGTGATTCAAAGTATTTGGATGTTTCTGAACCAGAAACTGGCAGCAGGTAATAATTTTTATTTTGATTAAGTCAGGACACTGAATCCTTTGGCCTGAGTGGTCTAGGAAAAGGCATGCAGTGCTTAGAATTGAAAGCCTCGACTTAAATCCTTGCTCCGCCCAGAAAAAATGAAATGAATCTTTAATGATGTATTTAGCAGCAACCATGTGCTATGCTGGGTATGGGGACAAGAGACTCATCCGAAACAACCTCTGTCCTCAGAGTCTAGATGGAGAGAACAATACATCCACAAAGAACATGGGCATCAATTGTTTAAATGCTATGAAAGAGGTATTATCACATGACTATCAAACCACAGTGTTATATTATATCATACCATGCTATTACCGTGTTACCACATCTGCAAAAATCCAGCCCCATCTTCTTTTTCATATCCTCCCGCTGCCTGTTTACACATATCTGGATCTCTAAAAATCTCAGGGCAAGCTCCAAAGCTGCTTCCCAACCCATCCATGCTTTGGCACTGAGTCTCTGTTTCTCATATGGCAGGAAGGGCTGAGCAGCCCATAACTGGCTCTTGAAGTTGTGCGGCATTGCATGGCACTGATACTTAATTTCATTACTTTTATCCATCCAGCCTTGGGTACTTCAGCTCGTTGGGTTCCAGCCGCGATTAATTGGTAGATCTCCCACTGACTCCTGATTAGCTGCTTTTGATTAGGGCCTAATGACTTCATTCGGTCCCTAATTCAGGGGGATGAGTTGCAAAACTGCCAGCAAACTGCTCAAACAGAATTACATTTTCCCAAGCCCTGAAGACATCACTTAAACTCTGTGTACACAACATTCTCCCTCCCTCGTTCTTCTTCCCCGTTGCCTCCGGACTGTGCTGCACAGAAGCAGGAGAGGAAGGAAGCTTGTGACCCAGCTCCTGGCTGCTAGAGCAGATGTCACAAGAAAAAGGCCTGGAAGCTGACAGCCTGGCTGCTTAGGAGGAAGTCACCCCCCACAGCACTAACTCCCGCACTGTGCCTGAAGGGAAGGCTTGGCGCACGAGAATTTCCCTCAAGTCTACACCTTCTACCCTTACCGCTTGGCTTCTTCAGGAACAAGATACCACCCCGGAGTTTTGCCTTGATCTTTGGCTACAGACACCTAGAAGCTCTGACCCAGAGCAGAAGTCAGAAGACCTAGAGAAGTCTCTACCCAGGATCTAAATTGACCATGACTGCTGCTGGTCCCTGATACTGGCTCTGACCTCCCAGACCATGCCCCCTGGCATCCTACACTAAGGAGCAAGATGCTCAGAGATACACAATTTTGCCTGAGGATGCAAAGCCCCTGTGATACACGTGTAATGTACAGATTCCCAAGTTGTGAAGACCCACCTCAAAAGATTCTTACCTAGCCCAACGTTTAATTCTACACATTCACATATTTTTAAAAGTAATTTTCTAAATATCTATTTAACACTTATCATGTGCCAGGTCCCATGTTAGGCTCCAGAGAAACACAAATGATCAAGACTCCATCCTTGCCTTCTAAGAGCCACTGTTTACTGGGGAAGCAAATCCTTTGATTGACAAGCCAACATTCAATACTAAGCGTTTGGAACATAACAGGTGGTAACTATAATTTGATAAATTTATATGTGTATATGTGTATACATATGTATACATGTATACATATGGGTATATATGTGTGTGCCTACACACATATGTATATATGGTGTGTGTATACATACAAAACACAGAGAGAGAGATAATACACAAATAAGAGGATATGCTAAAATGCAAACCATTTAAAATGCAATAACAAGGGAAGTAATTCTCTATTTCCCCAGTCCTCAAGGTGTTTTCTCCAGAGTCGACTGCTGTCAGCAATTACTTGTGTTCCCTTTAAACATTTTATATTCAGGGGCGCCTGGGTGGCGCAGTCAGTTAAGCGTCCGACTTCAGCCAGGTCACAATCTCGCGGTCCGTGAGTTCGAGCCCCGCATCAGGCTCTGGGCTGATGGCTCAGAGCCTGGAGCCTGTTTCCGATTCTGTGTCTCCCTCTCTCTCTGCCCCTCCCCCGTTCATGCTCTGTCTCTCTCTGTCCCAAAAATAAATAAAAAACGTTGAAAAAAAAATTTTAAAAATAAACATTTTATATTCATATGCACACATTTTAAAATGAGGAAAGTGAAATTCAGGGATAAAACAAAAAAGTAACTTGCCCAAAATCACAGAGTAAGATGACAGTGATGGAGGCTGTAATGGTCCCCATGCACTCATGTTTTATTCCAAGAAATCTTTAATGGCTTTGCCTGGCTCAAGAGACTGGTCCAGCAATCTCAGTATTGGTAGACACAGGTTCAAGAGCACAGCACCTTGCAAACTAACAGACAGCTGAAAGAAGGATGTGGGAGGACGGGGGTTAGGAGGCCAATCATAGAACATCAAAGATCTCCTATGACTATGGGACATTATCCACACAGATTCTTCCAGAACTGCTAAGTGCTCTCCCTCATACATGTACATTTCCGCCTTATCAAGGTTTAGCCAGGCATCGGGCAGGTCCTTAGATTATGGTGCCTACCCCTACCTGGCCCTCCTTCTGCACTTGAACCAGAATCTGACTCCAGGCCATCCATCATTCGTCATGCTAGTTCTCCCCCCACCACTGGATGATCATGTTCCATTCATGTCCCCAGTATATCCCAAAACTTCAGGACCGGTTTGCAAATTCTTCGTGTCTGGGCTATGCCACCTCACAAAGACCGTCTAAGTCAAATGATTGTCCCAACAATAGATAATATCTATATAGGATCGCTCTGCATTGAGTGAGGTAGCACAGCGAGAAAAGCATGAACCTTAAAAACATCTAGACCTGGTGTCTAATTCCAGTTTTACCATTATAATTGATAAACATTGGGCAATTGCAGAGCTTCTAATTTCTTTGTATAAAAAAAAAGAATGATCATATATACTTCTTTAAATGTTTTGTATGTCCAGCATTAAACACTGTGCCTGTCTTAATAAACATCCACTAAAAGAATGAATGGAAGAATGAAAAAATGGTCATTCCTAATTATTAGCTCAATTGGAACTACAGTGATAAGTCTTGGGGCACCTGGGTGGCTCTGTCAGTGAAGCATCCGACCCTTGATCTCAGTTCAGGTCATGGTTCTCACGGTTTGTGAGTTCGAGCTCTATGTCAGGCTCTGAGCTGATAGCAGGGAACCTGCTTGGGCTCCCTCTCTCTGCTCCTCCCTCACTCAATTTCTCTGTCTCTCCCTCAAAATAATAAATAAACTTAAAAAAAATAAAATAAGTCTTGATTTTGTTCTTGGAGAAGAATGGAGTCGTTCAAGCTAGGGGGAGGTTACAAGTGAAGGCTAGTTAGTGTGCAGAGCCAAGGCATTTTAAGGAACTGTAGGAAAATCAATGCTTTTGGAAAAGAAGATTGCTAAGCATTGCTCGTGAGTGAGGTGTTGCCTATGACAGCGTCCTGTACAGATCAGGTCCTTAATACATATACTTAATACTTAGTAAGCACACCAAATACTTAATAAATGACGCTGAGAATAAACATACAGCAAACTCAACAAGGAAGTCTGAGGCAACCACAATAACTTTGTAAAATTCACCCACAATACTTGGTTGAGAAAGCCACAACATGGGTCCACTCGGTGTCCTCTCCTTGCATCCCCAGGAGGCTGACACGGTGCTCCAGGTAGATCAGTGGAAGCCACACACACCCATCGGTGTTAGGTACAACAGATGTCCCGGGGTGGCTGCTGCAAGCAGCCAATGAATAAGCCTGCGTCTGGGTCCTGTACAATCTTAAACATTCTATAGCTTGCTTTCCATGCCTTCACCTCTCCTCTGCACAAATTGAGCAAATTGAGGTGGCAATAAATTGATGAAATGTACCAAATTGCATTTTCTTCAGTGTGCTGAATTAAAGTTTCTCTCCCAGCAAATGAAAATAGGGGGTTTTAGCCAGGCACTATCCCTGGGGGAATCAGTGATGCACTCTTAGCAAATCAAAGACTTAGCATTGGTATTTTTTGTGATGTTCAGAGATAGGTTAACGGGAGGGGTCGCATCAGAAGGATGGGGGCAGATAGAAGGGGTTGCAGCATAAATAAGCGGGCCTTTGCCAACCCCCTGCTATGATTCTGCCACGACTCGTGTCTTTTTCACTAGCAGTATTTGTAATTATACCTGTCATTTATGGAGCACTCACCAAGTCCTAGGAATTGTACTAAGCACTTTACACACATTATTTAATTTAATCTCCATAACTACTCTGTGAGGAGTACATTATTACATCCAGGTAACAGATAAAGAAACTTCAAATCAGAGAGGCCAATTAACTTGCCTGGTGTCCTATCGCAAACTGGTGACAAACTGGGGACTCTAACACAGACCCTTATGATTCTAAAGCCCAAATCCCAACACTTTCAATCTGCTCCCTCCCATTGCCAGGCCTGGTGGGAGGTCTTGCTTTAAGGCACAGCAAGGGTGTTTGCTGAATGATGAAACAAACTACAGTAAGGAATTATATTTGTCTATATCCTATATTGTTACCCAGCAAATTTGAGGATGCTTTCTTTTTTTTTTTAATATTTTTTTTTCTTTTTTTCAACGTTTTCATTTTTATTTTTGGGACAGAGAGAGACAGAGCATGAATGGGGGAGGGGCAGAGAGAGAGGGAGACACAGAATCGGAAACAGGCTCCAGGCTCCGAGCCATCAGCCCAGAGCCCGATGCAGGGCTCGAACTCCCATACCGCGAGATCGTGACCTGGCTGAAGTCGGACGCTTAACCGACTGCGCCACCCAGGCGCCCCGAGGACGCTTTCAAAAATACCTGCAATGAAATTGAAAATGGCAAATAGAAGCAAAATAAAAGGACCAGACCA
This sequence comes from Prionailurus bengalensis, assembly GCF_016509475.1. NCBI lineage: Eukaryota > Metazoa > Chordata > Mammalia > Carnivora > Felidae > Prionailurus > Prionailurus bengalensis. The sequence goes on along the minus strand of NC_057359.1, from coordinate 77,472,874 downwards.
ATGTAAAGAAAATACTGGAACTTAGATATACACTGTCTGACATATAAAGGCTATCAAATCAGCTTGAGCATCCTGTCTGCTGAAGCAAAAAGGAAAACACAATTGTTCGCTAGATGTCTAATATTTATAAAGGAAAAGCATACCAGTTCTTGAGAGGAAATATGCTGATAAAAATTTACCATCCAGTAAAAGATGATAGTATAGTCAACAGGCATGCTGTGAGAGTTCACTATGTGTCAATCACAGAGCTAGGTGCTAGGGATATGGTGGTGAGCTAAATAAGCATGATGTATGCCTCTCAGAGCCTTCAGGCTAGTGGAAAGATAGCCTTAAAACAAGTTAGGCAGATACACATAAAGGACTTGGGGTCCTGGACAAGGAGAATGTGACTGGGAGAGGAGTAGCATTTGCAAATGCCCAGAGGTGTGGGAGAGCATGTTCTGTTCAAGAATCAAAGTTGTGGTGCCTGGGGGTTCCAGCCCATTGGGCATCTGACTCTTGACTTCGGCTCTGGTCACGATCTCACTGTTTGTGAGATTAAGTCCTACGTTGGGCTCTGTGCTGACAGCACAGAGGTTGCTTGGGATTCTTTCTCTCTTTCTTTCTCTCTCTCTCAAAAAAAAAAACAAAAACAAAAACGAAAAACATAGGTAAATAAACATTAAAAAAAAGAATCAGAGAAGTCCAGTGGCTCTAACAGGAGTAGGGACAGAATTAAAGACAACAACAGAACACACATAAGCAGAGTGTCCTGGCACCAGTTCATGCCAGCTGCCAAGAGCCCATTGTACACATCTGTTCCTATTTGGGTAGTGGTTTGAAATCTGCCGTAATGGAAACGTTTATACTATGGGATTGACTATACACGTAGAACCCTTTATTTTCTCGGGAAGAACTGACCATGTCACCATCACATATAACCATATTTCAAGAAAGTGGTCCTTCCAAGGAGCTATCTTGATGGAGAATCATGTGAAACTGAAGAGATCGGAGACAGCTTCTTAGAAGAGATAGCATTTAGGCTAATGATAGGTGAGCAAAAGTCCAATCCAACAGGTTGGCATACGGAATCCAGAGAGTTGAGAACCCACAAGTGATGGGAAAGCACAGATGTGGAACCTTATGGAGAGGCAGCGTGCAGAGATATGAGAGTATCATGCTTATCTACGAGGGTATCAGAAGACCTAACAGATCATTGTTACCAACCAGTCAGCAGTCTGGTGTTCCAGAAAAGGAATCTAGCCTCATGAAAAGAAGAGGCAGGGCCATAAGATTCCAAGCAAAAATCAGTCCTATGGTAATGTCAAACTGTGCAGGGACCCAGGGATGATATTTGGAGCCCAAGATCAATGGCTCTCCCTCTTAGGAAACTGAAGGAGTCCAGCAGCTAGACAAATCTGGAGGGCAAGTACATAATCTAGTGCAGATTGACCTAGTCTCTGTTTTGCATCTCCAAGTTTTGTGATGCATGAAATAGGCTGAGGTTGAGGCTATGTGTGAGCCTCTAGTAACACCAGGTGTGTGGAGAGGTGAGGCAAAAGCAGGAACAGACTAGGATTTGGTAATCTGGGGAAGGGGATGACTGGTGAAAAAAGGGGTGAGGGCAGAAAGCCACGGGGGAAATATACAAAGCAGTTTCTGATGAAGAAGAGTGGCAGTTCTAGGAGATAAAGTTGGAAAGATTAATTAGGGCCAGCATGTTAAATGCCTTAAATACTTGGCTAGGATGCTTCGACTTTACCCAGCAGGCGCGGCGGGAGGGGGTTGGGCAATGAGGGTATCCAAGCAGGGCCATTAGTGATGTGCCCAGAGCCATGCTTTGAGACTAATCTGGTACTGATGCATACATGTGGGACTGGACAGGGGAGAGGCTAAGGGCCTTGCATTCTCATACAACTCCAGCTGCACTATACTAACAGAATATGCTCCTAAAAAGTGGTAAGGGAAATGGCAGCTGAACATGGTGAGCACCATTCCCCCCATATATATATATGTATACACACACATATATATAATTTATTTTAGAGAGAGAGCATGAGCAGGGGAGAGAGAGTAAGGGGGGGGGGGGAGAATCCTAAGCAGGCTCCGTGGCCAGTGCAGAGCCCAATGTGGGGTTTGATTCCATGACCCTGGGATCGTGACCTGAGCCAAAATCGAGTTGGCTGCTCAACCAACTGAGCCACCCAGCTGCTACACCATCCCTCACTATTTTAAACCCTTTTGCCCTTTTTATGTATTCTTCCTCTGCTCCCAGAACACCCATCAATTTACTGAAATCCTTCTATTAACCATAAGATTGTTGTATAAGGAACTAGTGCCCCAGAAAATTTTGCTGTCTTATAGTTTTCCTGAAATTTTTAAGTTTTGCTCTGTGTAAACATGGCCATGGTCTCTTCCAAAACATATGTACCATTTTTTTCTGTGTTTTTCTTCCTTCAACTGAGACCAAGCATTGGAAGTAAGGTTGAGTTGATGAGGAACCCTCTCATTCCTTCTAAAATGCTACAAGGAGTGTCCTATTACAATTTCACTGAAATGACTTTTAAGCCACTTGACCTCAGAACTCCATCTTTTGCAAACTCATTGGCATCACTCTGGAGATAAATACTCTCATAAAAGTAATCATTGATGAGTATAGTAATATTCCTGCATTTGAGTCAGAAGATTTGGATGTAAATGTTGGCTCCAACACTTTGTGAGCTTTCAGGCAAGTCACATGGCCTCAGTTTCCCCCTCTGCAAAATGGAATGATTATGTCTGTCTTGCCTGAGAGGATTATTGTGAGGATCAAATGAGACAATGTGCAAGAGAGATTTTCTCTTTCTTTCTCTTTCTTTCTTTCTTTCTTTCTTTCTTTCTTTCTTTCTTTCTTTCTTTCTTTCTTTCTTTCTTTTCTTTCCTTTCAACAGTGAAGGGCTGCTCAGGTGACAAAAAGCAATTCCATCATTGGTGGCTCCTTTTCTTTGGGGTTGCCATGTACTTCCAAGCCCAAAGGAGAAGCCTCATTCCACACTGTATGTGTAGACACATTTTGAGGGACCAACTGACCTTATTGACAACAGGGAAACCATAATTGTCCTCAAATCCTGGTACAGCCTCTTTTCTCACTTGAAAGCCAAGATTCAAAGGAGAGGTAAGGAAATTGGCCTCAGATAATGAATCCCCCTCCTTCCCTCACTCACCTGACTCTGGGTTGTAGATGGCCAGGAAGGTGCTACTCCTGATTCTAGAAGCTCTTCCCTCAGCCACTGTTGGCTCTGCTTACTTTAGCTTCACCCTTGAAGGCTCAGGAAGGGGGAGGGCACAGCCTCTGGATGCTCCAATCTCTGGCATCTAGGAGGGATACTGGAAGCCTTTCTCCCAAGATGAGACATCTCTGTCAGAATATCTGAGGGGACATTTATCTTCCTGAAACACACACCAATCTGTCATCCCTGATGAAGATAAAGGGATAAGGAGCAGAAAGGGAAAGGAAAGTGGCCATTTGGATGGGTGCTTGGTACATTCCTGGGGTCGTGCATCCTCCCCACACTCCATGCAAAGAGGACAGCTGATACAGCACTCAAGGAGGTGAAGGAAGAGGCCTGGGAAGTGCCATAGTACCTATGAGAAAGAGAGTCAGAAGTCCTGAATTCAAGGGGCACCTGGGCGGCTCAGTCGGTTAAGCGTCTGACTTCGGCTCAGGTCATGATCTCAAGGTTTGTGAGTGCAAGCCCCGTGTCGGGCTCTGTGCTGACAGCTCAGCCTGCTTTGGATTCTGTGTCTCCCTCTCTGTCTGCCCCTCCCCCATTTGTTCTCGTTCTCTCTCTCTCTCTCTCAAAAATAAATAAACATTAAAAAAAGAGTTAAAAAATAAAAAGAAGACCTGAACTAAAATCTAAGCCTGGCCACTTCTCAGCAAGGTGACTTCTATGAGCTTCAGTTTCCTAGTACACAAAATGGACACATTGCTGGTTGGTGATGTTACTTCCTTCACATATCACAGGCTGGCCTGACAACTCCATGACATAAGACATGTAAACACACCTGCCCCTGTGCCTTCCCCATAACACCATCATCCCATACCCTGAACTGCATCCCACTCTTCCCGTCAAAACTTCCCTGTTTGTGTGACTGATGAATCTGCCAGTCCTGGATTGTAAGCACGTTGGTGCAAATGGTTATTATTTCATCGTTCTGATAAAATAGGGTTGCACATTGGCAATAGCCACATGAGGTCTTCATTCTTTAGTTTCCTAAACTAACGGGGTCCTCCAGAATCCCCGCAAGCCTGCAGAGGATGGAAGGACAGGCCCAACAGAGACTGAGCAGGCAGGCTCCATTAACCTGACCTCGATTTCCACTACAACAGACCCTGTATCTGTTTTACATATGGGATTTTCTAGCAAGATGTCTTCTGAATACAGCAAAGGTGCTGCAAGGAAAGACCAAAAAAAAAAAAAAAAAAAGATAATAATATTCGAAAACTACCTTAGAAGTGCAGTGGCAGTCAGGGGGTAACTTAGGGTAGGCCTCTTCAGAAGTCTGTCAGGAACTTAGCATATCAAACATAAATATGTTACAAATGGGTAGAAGAAAGAATGAACGTTTTAAATAGGCGACGCATTCCCAGATGGAGGCAGGGATGCTCCAACGTTACTGAGCTGACCAAGCTTTGCTGCCATCATACAGACTCTTCACCTGTTTCTGCCACTCTTCTAGATGTCACTACTGCTGTCCCCACACATGGGCCCCCAGGATCTCCACAGGGGGTGATGAAAGGGAAGGCTAAAGCATCAGCAGTTTCATTTTATGCTGAAGGCTTCCTCAAGGAAGGCCCATTTTTCAGCTTTTATCTTATGAGACTATCAGAGTATCTGTGATTCCCCAGAGGACACGGGGACGCGTCAGCAATGCTGTCTGGCTGGGTCTCAACTCACCTTCACAAGTGAGCAGTAATATATTACCAACCACAGCAGTGGTGTGCCAGGATCTGTATAAGTATGTGCGAGTATTTTCTCTTTCCCCGGATCGATATCCGTACCTCTCTTTTAAAAATGAGAACAGTGAGGCTCCGAGCAGTTTAAGCAGCGAGCCCAGAGTCATATGACTGCTAAGTGGCGGTGCTGACATTTGAACTCAGAGCTTTCTTCCACTCCCAAAACTAACTTCTTTTATATTACACTAAGCTGACTTGCTCATTAAATACAGCCTCAGACCTTCAAACAACCCTGGATGAACACTTCTCCGGGAAGTGCAGTGTTACACAGATTTTAGGCCACTGCGTGAGCTCCCTCCAGCCGCTTTCAGTAACTCAAACAGGCATGTGCATGCAGGAATCCTTATGCTTGTACAATGACTCTAGTCAACTTATAACACATGCAGTCTCCTTGGGCTCAGTCGGTGAAAGACTAGACACGAGACCAAAAAAGTAAACGAATGCTTGAAGGAGTGCACGGATGAATGAGTGAAGGAGAAATTAAGTGACTGAACGCCGAAGTGAATGAATGAACACGACGTCTTACAAAACCCTGAGATCCAACTGTGAAGTCAGTGAGTCATGTCAGTGAAGCTGAGACTTAGGACAGACGTGAGAAATCATCCTGGGGTGGGGGGAGTTCTAGAAGGGAAGCACAGAAATGCTCACAGAAATAGTTGAAGGCTGAGAACACAGGCCTGTATTGTAGAGCAGGAAGATGGCCACGGAGATCAGGGCTAGGCTGCTGCAAATGTAAGTCACAGCTAAAAACATATAGGCAGAGCTTTCACCGTGGTGTAAAGGGAGAGGCAGCAGCTAGGACATCCAGCTTGGTGCCTTTGGCTCGTCTCACTGCAGGCTTTGCTCCAACCTGTGTCATCAGGAACAGGATTCAGATAATGGGAGAACCACAGGTCCTGGGAAGATCAAAGACACACGCTTTTATGCCTCAATTAGCGTTCCCCTTGTAAGGCTTTCAAACACAATTTAGCTTTTCTCTGCTGGGCTGGGCGAGACACAAAGACAGGCCCTGGGTCTTTTTGGAACGAAGAGCCCATGAGCCAGCGTCTGTAATTAACAGTTTCCTCCCACCAAAGGGAATAAGGTTTTGGTACACAACATAGGCTGTATGTGAGAATGCAAAGGACTATTCACAGGGTACTGAGTGGGCCTTCTGCCCAGGACTGCCTGTCATAGCCTGATAAGGCTTCAGGGCACAAAAAGTTTGAGGTAGGGAATTAAGAGATAGAGTTGTAATCAGGAAGAGAGGAAGAGGGGTGGGGACGAGGAGGACAGCAAGTCACTGTGTGTGGACAGAACATCCACTTAGAGTCAGAAAACCTACATCTGTTGTGTTCTGGCTTCCCCACCTTCTGTGTTGCCTTGGGAATTCACAGAGATCTTTCAATCATACTTTCTTGTAAGAAGGGGCTAACAAGATCGCCCTCAAGGACTGTGGCATTGAATCTATATCCCTTTTTTGGGGGACAGTGTATCTCAATATGCTCTTCCAGGCTCATACTGATTCACTGATAAACTTTCTGCGAAACCCTGAATAAGCCATTGTCCTTCCAGACAGAGGGGTGTCCTGGAGAAGAGTACTTAACATTTTCTTTTTAACCCAAGTATCATCTGTTTGATGGCTTTGGATGTCATAGGGGTGGAACCATGCCCCTAGAGCCAAGAATTGACTGCCACATAGACTGGGATGACTTGGAAAGAGTTGGGGTTATAAACGTCTTATAAGAATATTAAAGCAGAGGCCTCAGGTGGCTCAGTAGGTTAAGCGACCGACTCCTGATTTTGGCTCAGGTCATGATCTCATGGTTTGTGAGTTGGAGCCCGGCGTCTGGCTCTGTGCTGACAGCGCAGAGCCTGCTTGGGATTCTCTCTCTCTCTCTCTCTCTCTGAGCATTCCCTGCTCCTGCGCGCATGCTCTCTCTCAAAATAAATAAACTTAAAAAAAAAAAGAATTTTAAGGCAGTTATACTGAAGACCACAGTAAGACTGGTGCAAAGGAAGGCACTGGAGACCTGTGCACGTTAAAAACTCAACCTTTGGGCAAGGAAGAACTGACAGAAACACAAGAGAGCGGAAGCACACTCGTAGAGGCGCAGGGCGCGCAACTTCTGGAGTTGAGGGGGAAAGGCCCGACGGCCACTGTGGGTCAGGCGCCTTCTCTGCGTTAAGTGGCGCAGAAAATTCAACCCCAATCTGTCATTCTCAGCTCTGTGTTTCCCCTCCCCCTTCCCACTGTGTGGAAAGACCCCTCATTCAACCGGGGACCAAAAGGCCTGGGGCAAAAGCAGGAGAAAGGGGGTTGAGTGGCAGCGACCCTCCCTTCGCTAATAGAAACTGGGTTTCCAAACCTCAAACAGGGTTTGAACTCACCATGTATCTGTCTGTTCTTTGCCTCCCAGATTGGGTCCCTCGGTAAGGCGGGATCACTGAGTGTTGAGAGAGAGAGAGAGAGAGAGAGAGAGAGAGAGAGAGAGAGTTATATATATCCCAAAGAAAAACTTTCAATGCTCTCACTTCAAACAGCCCATTCATCCCCCCACGGCCGGCGAGGACTCCGGGAGCCGGGCCCGTTTCCTCCGTAAATAAAGGGATGGAAGCGTGGGCGAGAACACCCACCAGACCGTCTCCTTGCTTTCATGCTCGCTGGCAGCGCGCGCGGGGGCCGCAGAGGCGGGCACGTGCGCGCCGGCCCGGCCTCCCCGACAAGCCCGGCTCGGTCCTCCAGCGCGGAGCCGGGGGAGCCCGGCCTTTCAAAGCCCCGTTTTGAAAGCGGCCGGCGGCTTGAAAGACGGCTCAGATGTAATTTGCGCGCGGCGCCGGCGGCACCGGGGGCTCGGCGCCAGCGGGGGCCCGCGGGCCGCCCCGATCCCCGCAGCGCGCCGTCCCCGGGCCCCCGCGCCCCCGCGCGGCCCCGGCGCAGCGCCCCGCGCGGCGGGCGGAGGCGCACTCCCCCCGGCGGGGCCCGCCCGCGCGGCGCCCGGGCCCCCGCAGCCCGCGCTAATGAGCTCCGCCAAGAGTGGTTACTGTGGCACGGCTGCCCACGGGACTTCGGGGCATCGGGCGGAGTTTTCAGTGCTTCTTTTAAGTTCGCTCACTTCAAAGTTTTCCATTTGAAGCTGTTGAGAAAGCCTGGTAGACGCAAGAGAAGAAAGAACAGCAAGATTTTTTGAAATAATGTTAAAACCCCCAAACACCCTGAAAAAGAATGCTTCAAGCAAAGAAATAAGGGAAGGGGCGGGGGGGAGCGGTAATTAAAAAAAATAAATAACTCCAGCAATTGAAAACGACGAAGGCGTTAAGGGCTGCCTCCCCTCCCCCACCTCATTCCTGACCGGATACATTCTATCTAAACTAAGAGAGACTTGGATGGGGGGAAAGGTGGGAGCCTGGGGCTTACCAGGAATTGAGGTAAACCCAGTTGAGGGGAATTGAGAGGGAAACCCACCAAGGGGAACTGCATTGGCTTCTAAGAGTAAACCACATATTTCCTCTTTGGTAGTTTTGCAGATTGGCAAGTCAGTGTGAAAATTATCCATCCCCCAACTAGACTTCCTTGTTACGCACTTCCCCAGCGTCACTGGGGACAAGGTTTGTACTTTGCTTCATCACAGACTGGAAACCACAGCCCAGAGACTTTAGGTACTTGACCCAACTTAACACAGCCTGGAGTGCAAAGGCCTGGATTCAAACACACCGCTGTGTTTTTCAACACGCCTTTCTGTCTGCAGGTAAATAATTAAGGAGATAAGTAAATGAACACATGAAATAAAGACAAAGGAAAAAAGCTGACCGAGGTGGGATTCCAATCCAGTGCTCTAAAGAGACTGGCACCTCAATGCAGACACCCAGTGTATACATGCATTCCTATTTCCCAGAGGAGGTCACTGAGACACTGAGAGTTTCTGCCCCTGCCCAGTCTCACTTACCTAGGAAACAAGGACCGAAGCTGTAGACCCAGGTCCATCTAACTCAGGTTCATTCTTTTTATGACTGCACAATATTGCCTCCCGGAACTCATAGCAGAAGTGCAAGTTTAAATCTGACTCATTCAGAAGGTTTTCAGATCCATCGTAAAGTTTCCCTGTGCAGGGCATCTGCTAGGTATTGGGGATGCAGAGAAAAACAATACAGTTCTCAGCACCTACTTTCAACGAGGACATCATATCTACCATATCCCCTTGGCAATTGAAGATGTTAAAAAAAAAAAAGGCATTCCAACACTAGCCCCCACAGTTCTTCAATGCAAGTCTTTCCTTCAAACCAACTCCCATCTTAGACTCAGCTCTCCCTACCTCCACCCATTCCTTCTATGTTGCCTGTTACACTGAAAACTTTGAAGTAAAACAAAAGTATTAGTAACTTTTGGCAGGACCCAAAAGAGGGGCAGTTACATATCCAAGATGATTGAATAAACTTCCTATCCAGTACGAAGAGTGTTTTACAACATCCTTCATGGTTCTTAAAAACCTACAGAAGCAAGAACCTAAGTACCTCTGGGGGCCACCTCCTTCCAGAGGCACACAGTTCCAAGTCCCAAGGATTTCTTCTTAGTCGAAACTGGAAATTCCACCCACAATTCTAGTCTGTCCATTGAAATATACACATTCAGTCTGATCTCTCTTTTCCTGGTTTTTTTTTTTTTTTAAGTTGCATCCCTCCCTTAGCCCCACCTTAATCTTTTCTTCTCTGAATTCAATATCTCTGACACACTAGATCCTTCCTTGGAGAATATGATGTCTCAAGTATGTCAACATCCCCAATCACTCTCTTCAATAAGATCTAGAGCTTGTCTACATCCATCTTAAGGTAAAGATGCCAGAGAGAGGCAAAACTTTGGTCCCACCAGAGCGTTATAGCTAAACTTCTATTTGGGCATTCTACTTTTATGAATGCTGTCTGAGTTGCGTTAGCTTTCCTCCACCTTGGGAAGGGAGGATTTGGTGCCAGCAGCAATATTGTTAGTTCATCTGCATCTCTGTTGGGGACAGGAGGAGCAGGTAATTAATTGTTTCTCTTCTGCACTAGGCAGCCGGCTTTCTTCGGAAAAGTTGAGCATCCCTCATCCAGCAGTGGTTTCTGCAATTAGAGCCATCCACAGCCAGGAGTTTGATTAATAGCTGGGAGGTTTCTCCTTTGCTGACAAATGAGAAAAAGAGAAATCAGATAGGGAGAAGCTGAATGCATTTGCTTAGCACAGGGTCTGGCTAATGTTCTTTCCAAAGAAAGAGCTGCAGTAATTTCCTAGGGACTGGCAGGGAGGGAAAAATATCCCTTAAAAGTTTGCAAAGTAATGGATCCAAAAAAACAGATGTGCCTGTTCCTTGGGAGCAGAGAGGAAAGGGCTATAATCCGAGGTCTCTGTTGCTGGAGAGGGTTGCTATGCCCAGAGCACAGATGGGGAGATAAGGCCCAGAGTACAGGACCTGGTTTTCCCAAGGTCACACAACCTGCCAAGAGCATCAAAGCCAGTTGTTGTTGAACTTTACATTCCCCACCATCGGAGAGCCACTTCCTTCCAGCTGGAAGAGAGGGGATTAGATGGTTGTGCCCAGCTATCACAATGAAAGAAGCTAAAGCCCCGAATCCAGGACTGGAGACCCCCCAGCTCAGCGCTCGCTCTCTCTCTCTCTCGCTCTCTCTCGCTCTCTCTCTCTCTCTGTCTTTCCCATATCACAGCTGCTTGTGGCACAAGGTGTATTTAGCAGCCTAGAATAAGATCTGTAAGAGAGAGATATGCCACTTTATAAATTCCACTCACTGTTCCTAGTTTTTCCTTCCAGGATTGTCCTGAATAATTAAAGTCTCCCGCTTCTTTGCAGATCAGGAGACAGTGACCCTGTTATCCTCCTCTCCCTACTGAGTACCTCAAGTTCCTGGAACCTCAAAGGTCCTGGAAGGGATGGAGTTGGGGCAGGTAAGAATAACTGGCCAACGAAGGAAGTCTATGGGCTTATGGGACTTGGGGCTAAGCTGTCAGCATCAACACAGGCCAGCAAAGGAAGCAGAGGTGGGAAAGGTAAATGGAGGTTGCCCCAAATGCTGCAGGCTCTTCCTGGGGCTCAGCCAGAGCCTGGAGACAGTAAATGTGTATAAATCATTATATGTCTAGGCAGAAAGCTAACCAGAGATTAGAACCACCAGGAGATATCAGGGGGCGGGGAAGCTGGGGTGTGTAAGACCATTCCCAGTGAATTCTTGTGGATTTTGGATCATTGCAATGAGATGGCTCTTAAAAGTTCCCAGGCCCTGTTCTTACAGGTGTGCTTCTGTTGGATTTGCATTTTTAAATAGTTGGGGGGGGTGGGGGGTGGGAGGAGATCAGAAGAAGAATACTATTTTATGACCTGTGAAAAAGTATTCAAAATTCAGATTTCAGTGTCCACAAATGAAATTATATGAGAACACACCTGTCCCTTTATTTACATTCTGTCAGTAACTGCTTTTGAGCTGCAAAGCAGAGTTCCATAGTCGGAGCCAAGGTAGTAGGGCCCACAAGCCTGAAGTACTTACTGTTTGGCCCTCTGCAGAGAAAAGTTTCCTGGATTAAATCCTTCTAGTTTCTTGCTGGCTGTCTCTTCTAGGCTCCGTGCGGTCCTGGCCCCCTGGCTCTCTAGGCTGTGCACAAGGGAGTTCTGTGAGCTCTAGATGCACACTATAACCCATAGGTAGGGTGCCCGCGTCCTCTGACACACGCATGGTGATAATTCTTCATGTAAATGTGGACTGATAGACAATAGTCTCCAATTCCCCACAGAGAGTTGAAAAAACTCTTTTCCCTGGAGTGCGCCGCCCCCCTTCTCTGTGCAAACGCACGTGCTCTTTGCAAAGCCCTAACAATTCAAGTCATAATGGAAGGGAATCTCACCCATTTTATTGCCATAGTTACCAAGATTGCAAGTTTAGATGCTGTATTAGCAGTAAGTGCACGGTAATAATAGAAGTCAGGGAGGAGGGGACGAAAAGGATTCTGGCTCCTGTTTCTCCCTACAGCATCCTTCAGGGCAAATATACCAGAGACAGTTTGCATTAAATTGCAAAGTTGGCGGTTTTCTTAAAAAAAAAAAAATCCAAATAATTGCTTTAAAATCTCCTGTCTTCTCCTGACTGGTTAACCCTCACGCAGCTCGCCTCATCCTGAAACAATGAAAAGGAGGTTAAAAGAAATATAAGTGGCCAGGGTTACCATGGAAACCAAAGTGGAAGGCAAGTGAAAGTCAATTTAAGGTTTAAATGCATATGAAGCAGATGTATATGTGTGGACATATTTGCATATAGATATCTATCTCCCCTCCTCTCTGCTCTCCATAATATGCTCTTCCTTCTGGGCCCACCTCAGGACCCTTCACCTCCAGGGAGATTGTCCTGACAATTTCAAGCCCCAGTAATCTCTCTCTTCCGTTACTTCAGTTGAACTGCAGTCTGGACGCAGGAATCAACCTTTTAATGCACACTGCCCTGTTAAGGAATCACAAGACCCTTCAAGGTCACTGAATACTCCGCGCTGTCTTATCTCTGTGCCTTTGCCCTTGCCGTTCACACCGCCTGGAATGTCCTTGCTCACTCCTTCCACTTGACTAGCATTTATTACCCTCCTTGTCTCAGGGTGAACAGCAATATCTGGGCAGTGCTTTCCTCCATCCCTCAGTGTCTCTGTGCTGGGTTAAGGGCCCCTCTTCAATGCTCGTGTAGCCCCTACCACAGTTCTGATTACACGGAGTGTGAGTGCTGCTTGCAAGATGGTTGCCCCACCCCTTACCCTCCAGATCAGGAAACGCTTCAAAACAGAGACTGTGTCTTACTTTGTGGACCCTCATTACTCAATAGAAATATATATATTGAATGAGTGAATGAATGAATACTAGAATAAATAATTTACATTGCACAACTTAGGTCAAGACATGCATTTCCATATGCCAAGAACAGTTGCTGATAATGATTATCGTTGCTAATTGTTACTGCTCTCTTTAAACACACAACGCACAACTTTCCCCTTTTGAATCTAAGAGGAATCGGGGATATTTGATGAAGGTGCAGAAAGGTAAGCTGGAGAGAGTGGAGATGGGTAAAATCTTAGCTTGTGAAAAATGGTTAAAGGACCCTGGCCACTGTGGCACAGATAAGAAGCTCAAAGCTGTGTTCCACTGATTTCATTTCTCAGAAAGTTCTGGGACTGAACATATCCTCTGAGACTCCAGAAAGTAGACACAGGGACAGCAAAGGAGAGTCATAGAACGCAGTTTGTGTTTCATATGAAAAGACTTACAGAGCTTTAAAACTGTTCAGTATTAGAAAAGGCTATCATGTGAGGTAGTGAGTCCCCAACCACAGGGAGTATTCAAGTGCACATGGAATCATCATATCCTTCAGGACACTAGGGAATGAAAAGTATGGTGTACATTCGGCAAATTACAAAGAGAAAACTAGATGTGGGGGTGATGGAGGCTGTGGTGGCAAGGAATGACAAGAAATATGCAGGACTGAGTGGAAGAAATTAAAAATGTGGCTCACAGACTAAGTGTGAAGAACTGTTTATGTTTACATTTTTTCTGTAGGAATGGGGAGCGTGGGAAAGGTTTGATGTGGAAAGTTACATGATCATTGATATGCTTTTTGAAGATCATTCAAGATTGGCTGTGACCCAGAGGGATGGAGGGGATAAGCTCTGAGTATTTAATATATTGCAACTGCTCCAATAGCCCGGGTGATACAGGCCCCGATTAAGGCAGGGGCAGCAAGGATGATGAAGAGCAGGAATGCTGGGGACATAAATCAAAGCAGAAGAGACAGGCCGTATCACCCAGTCCCTCTAAGTTGGTTCCACTCACTGTCAGCCACCCCTGTGTTTGTCCTCCTGGAAAACAAGCCAGTCTTACTTGTTTGCAAGAGCAGCCTCGGACTGTCTGCTCTGCTGCGAAGGTTGCAGTCACCTTGAACGGATTCCCCACGCAGCTCGGTGAGAAGCAGAGCCTTCCCTCTGCTGCTCTGTCAGCTCCACTTTGCATCAAAACTGCTTTGTATGTCACCAAGTTATTAAAGTTGTGGATTGCAGTGCTGTGTCAGGCGATGTTGTTCTGAAACTGGGTCAGCGAGGGCTGTCTCTCCAGCAAGACGTGGGCTCCTGGTGTCCCCGCATGCCAGCCCTGGCTGCAGTGACTTCCTGGCTGCCTCTCCCCAGCCGGCTTTGAGAGGAGGACATCGTAACCCCGTGGATTGGCCTTTCTTTTCAGAACCTCCAGTGGCAAATAATGCCTGACACGAAGATTGAAAGGGGTTTCTCTGTTCTCCTGGTCATTGTTTTTGCTCACAAGGATGGCAAGGTCTTGTTTTTTTCAAGTCTCTTTTGAATCATTCCTTTTCATGGATAGACCAGCTATACGAAGTGAAAAATAAGTTGTTTCAAACCCCTGAGCATGCAGGTTTCCCCTCTGCTCCAGGAGGCCCAGAGACTGAGGGGGAACAGACGCACACAAACGAATGGAAACGTGGCTAGGGAGCACGGGGGCACTTCAGAGAGGGACCCAGAACTCCACTGAAGAAGGAGTTGTCGCACAGCAAGGGAGACACAGAGATGTGGATTTGAGGTCAGAAGGAGGAAGGAGAATTCCTAGTGGCCCTCCTCCAAGACAGGCAGCTACTTCAGTTTTTTTCCAATTTGATCCCATACATCTTTGTTGAACGTGTACTCTGTACCAGCTGTAGGATAAACAAAACAGACAAAAACAAAGGTTCCTGTTCCTGTAGATCTTCTATGGACAAAGACCATAAGTGATGGATGTGTGGTAGATATTTAAATAACATAAGTTATATGCAGCTGATTCTTTTTTTAAATATTTTTTTAGTTAATTTTTTGAGAGAGAGGTGGGGAAAAAGCAGGAGAGGGGTGATAGAGAGGGAGGGCAAGAATCCCAAGCAGACTCCGCACTGTCAGTGCAGAACCTGATGTGGGGCTTGAATCCGCAAACCATGAGATCACCACCTGAGCCGAAATCAAGAGTTGGACCCTTAACCGACTGAGCCACCCAGGCACCCCTATATGGAGTTGATTCTTGCACAACACAGATTTGAGCTGCATGGAACCACTTACATGCAGATTTTTTTTTTTTTTTTGATAAATACAGCACAGTACTATAAATGTATTTTCTCTTACAATTTTCTTGATAACCTTTTCTCTAGCTTACTTTATTATAAGAATACGGTGTATAATACAAATAACCTACAAAACATGTGTTAGTTGACTGTATGTTATCAGTAAGGCTTTCTGTCAACAATAGACTGTTCGTAGTTAAGTTTTGAGGGAGTCGACTGTGCAGGGTGTTGGTGCCCCTAACCCCTGTGTTGTTTCCAGGCTCAATTGCAGTATGTTAGAAGATGATAAACTATGGGGGAAAAATATATGTGTATATATACAGACAGAGGCAGAGAGAGAGAACAAAGGAAGAGAAATGACAGAGAATAGGGTTAAAGTTTTATAAAGGGTGGTTACCATAATCCTCATTGAGAAGGTGATATTTAAACAAAGAATCAAAGAAGTTAATGGAATTAATCAAATGGCTTATCTAGGGGAAGTGTGTTCCATGCAAAGGGTAGAACCATTTCAAAGGGCCTAACTCAGTGTGTCTGGCAGATCCAGGATGCAGCAGGGAAGACAGTGGGGTAGGAATCCTGTGGAAGACAGGAGTAACAGTAGAAAAGTCAGAGCAGAATGGAGGGTAAGAACAAAGAGTCTTACAGATCCATGTAAGGAATTCATCTTTCACCAAGAGTGATATGGGAAGCCATTCCCAAGATCATGAGCTGTCAGCAAAAGGTAGAACATCACTGAGAGAGAACATTCTACAATAGTAGTTCTCAACTGGGGATGATTTTACCCCTGAGGGAGCAGTTGGCAATGTCTGGGGACATTTGTGGTGGTTACAACTGAGGCAAGTATGCTATTAGCATCTAGTGGATAGAGGTCAGGGATGCTTTTAAATTTCCTACAACGCACAGGACAGCCCTCCTCAGAGAACCATTACCCACTACAAATAAATGTCAGCAGCCAAAGCTGAAAAACCCTACTCTAGAAGGAAGTCTAGCTTCAGATGGCTGGCAGTCTACGTGTTCTTTGAATAAAATGTACCAACACTTGGGGGTCCTGGGTGGCTCAGTGGGTTAAGCATCTGACTTAGACTCAGGTCACTATCTCGCGTGAATTGAAGTCCTGTGTCAGGCTCTGTGCTGACAGCTCAGAGCCGGGAGCCTGCCTCAGATTCTGCATCTCCCTCTCTTCCGGACCCTCCCCTACTCATGCTCTGTCTCTCTCTGTCTCAAAAATAAATAAACATTAAAAACAAAAAATGCACCAACATTTTTAAGAGAACCTAGCAAGGCCAACATATGCATTAAACACAGTAGGAATAGTTCCTAGGGTCCATGACAATTTTTTAGGGCTACTAAAACTTTTACTGTTTTTATATCAAAAGAAAGAATATATACTTGATCCTGAGTTATAGTCATCTTTATACCAATGCAGTCATAAAATATACTTTTTTATTTAGTTATTTATTTAGTTAGTTATTTTTAATAAATAAAAAAGGAAGGGACCCATGAAGGTATATGTGCCTAGGGCACCAGAAGTCATGCTGGCCTCCCCTGATATTAGACTTGGGACAACTGTGCCTTCTTGAGTCTTCCACCCCCTAGCTGTGTTCCTAGGCCTAAAGAATTCAGTCCTGTCCTCTGATGCTTCCTGTCCAGGTGTGTAAAGTTATAAACACAACTTACTACCAAGTTCAGGCAGACGACAGACATTTTGTCAGAATCAAGAAGAACACGATCAGAGCTAGAAGGATCTTTAGAGCTCCTCTGGTCTGGCCACCTCATTTTCCAAGATATGGAAATCAAGGCCCAGGCAGGGGAGGTGAACAGACCACATCACACACCTAATTTGTACCAGAGTCAGAACTTGGGGGGTTAAGGTTCACTTTACCAGCTTTCATTTGGTTTATACCAGTTTCCTCAGAATGAAGTTGATGTTACCTGATGGGAAAACAAAACAAGCAAACAAACAAAAAGCAATGCTGAATGTCATGCTTTGTTATTTCTTATCGCTTCTCAGTTTTCAAAGCTCTGTAATATGCTAGTTTGTTTGATCCTCCAACAACTCTATGAGAAGGGGTTGGAGAGAAGACAACTCATATGTTGCCTGTTTCTGAGATGCACAAACTGAGATTTGGGGAGTCCTCGTGATTTCTCCTGCATTACAGAGCTAATAAGGGGTGGAGTACAGACTTGAATTCCAAGCCATTGACATTTCTTTCAGGACTACCTTCCAAGCCATCACCTTTTATTAGTCTTGATAGGTCACATGGTGCCTACATCAGACTCTGTGTTTAATAAATGCTTGTTAAGTGACTAGTTGAACTGTCCTGTTCCATAGATTAAATCATGCTCCCAGAAAAACAACAAATCATGTGGTCAGTGCCTGACACATAGTCATATGATGTTGGCCTTATTCATGGAAGTGTCAGCAAAGAATGGGGGATTGGGAGGCATAATTTTAGTTCACGTTTGTTTTTTTAAAAATCCCAGCATGCCTTAGTTTTTTTTCCCCTGGGCCATTTTCATGAGTATAAGAAAATAAGTACAAGTTTAAAGAAATAAAAATGATAAGATGTCAAAACTCCAAATTGTCTAGGAACTACTAATTGAGAGAGCCAAATAAATCATATTACTCTAGTGATTTGCTTGTCTTCTTGCCTAATATTACTCTCATCCTCTGGGCTGGGGCCATTTAACCCTATACCCATGCTCCAACCTACTCCACACTTAGGAACAAGTCAGTGCCTGCCTATAGAGATTGGAAAGGTTCTAGATCAGCAGCTCAGGGCATCAGCACCAAATCAGTCAACCAAGTCTGTTGGGCCAAGTCTAACCTGGTTCTACACACTGGGACCAGGATGCCTGGATGGCCTGGGTCTATGCCCCAGCCATATGGGGAAACTGGGTCTTTGTCTTCTTCATTCTCGCATTCATCACAAACTTAGAATGAACATCTACCATTTGTCAGCATGTGTTCTTACAATTATTAACAAATGTACGTCTAGCACCTACTCTTTGCTAGGCATTGTGTCTGGTGCTGAGAAACAGAATAAAAGACTCAGCCTAGCTCTCTGAAAAGTCCTCGTCTAGAACAATGTGTAGGATGTATCCCTGTAAGTAAACTGTAAGCTGCAAAATAATGTGATTGGACATACAACCGAGCAGGGACAAAGCGCTCTGAGGACAGACAGTGGGGAATGACTGATTCTGTTTACAGCACAATGGGGTGGTTAGATAAGGCTTTGCAAAAAAGTGCAAAAAAAAAAAAAAAAGAAAAGAAAAGAAAAGAAAATGTCACAAGAGGACACTTCAGGGATGATGTTAGTTAAAGGACATTCCAGGTCAAGGGAACAGCAAGAGCAAAGCCAGGCACGTATGAGGGGCCATGTCACTTCTGAGAGACGTAGAGATATCCCAATGATGATAAACCCCAGTGCTGAGTGCTTCTGATGGCCCGGGCAATGGGTTGAGTATTTTGCACAGAGGATTTTATCGAGTCTTCCCTTCGTTTCTGAGATTTACCTATTTCATAGATGTCATACCTTGCACTTCCAAAAAGGTGCTTGCCATCACGAGGAAGTGGTGACCTAAGCAGTGCATAGCCATTGCGATGGACCAGTAAGTAGCGGGGCAGTGTGATCTGTCCATCTACAAAATCCTATTCTTAGACCCTATGCTGTGCTGCTTTCCTATTTTACTGATGAAGAGAGGGGGGCCTGGGGAGATGGATTCCTTTGCTGAGGATTACACAGCTGTGGTAAGCTGAATCTGAAAGTAGGCCTGGGTCCATGTGCTTTCCACTACCTAAACTGTCATTCTGTGCAGGGATTTATTAAAGAGATTTCAGTGTAGAGACAGAAACAATACCAACCCCCCTCTCAAGTTAGTGACAAGAATCCAGCTACTCAGCCTGAAAAGGAGTGTTACCTTTATGATGCAAAACAGATAATATCAATGCAAATTGGCCCTGTGTCCTTTGCATCTTGAAAGGGAAGACTACCCAGCTAGAGTAGTTTCAGGGAAAAAGGAAAAGGAAAGACAGATAATGGGCTGATGGAAGAGAGATTTGGAAGTCCTTTGGGAAGGAAAAGGAAAACTAAAGACAATGGATTTCAAATGGAAGCATTTGGGAGTTGGGGGCAGACAGGTAGGAGCAAGGAATATACAAGATGCAAGAAATAAAGAGGACAGTGAAGGCTGCTCTTGTCTAGAGAAGCAAACAGAACACACATCAGTAAAGACGGCTTTGTCTGAAATCCACAGAGGAGTAATGGGAAAGGGAATTGTGAGAAATTAATGGAGGAAGAAGCAAAGAGTGGAGACTAGGAGTCCCGCTGGTGAAGAAGCACACATCCCAGTAGAAGGAGAAAAGCATGGCTGAGGAAGTTACAGCCTGAGAGAAAAAGGAGTCACACAAAAAGGAAAAAGCTAAGAGGCTTAGAAAGGAAGTCTTGGAGGAGGTAAATAAAATCACACAAACAGAGAGAAAGCACAACTCAGAGTGGGAGACATACACTACAAAGAGAAAACAGAGCTTGTGGGCTCTGAGTGAAGAACAAGTAGAGATCATTTGAGCAAGAAGGCAATGTGGATTCAGAAAATGTAAATGATTCATGAAAGGAGAGAGGGTCCATAGCTAACATTTATTGATCATCTGTAATGTACCCAGCGTTTTACATATGGTCCATCACTTAGTTCTCCTGTTGTCAGCACGTTTAGTCATATATTCCAGATCCCGCAGCGATCATGTGTCTTGACTAAGGTCACTCTTTCAGTCATACTAGAGCTAGGACAGAATTGAGGGTGTGCCTACGTCGAGACAGTGCTTTCCCCATATTTCAACCTGTCTCCACGAGGTCTGGTGGCTTATACACTGGTCACTAGAGAAGAGCAATGGAATATTGGAAATTCTATTTAACATACTCTTTGATGCCAGAATACCACCAATGGTGGGGCACCTAGCTCTGTTGGTTCAATGTCCTGCTCTTGATTTCAGCTCAGATCTTGGTCTTAAATTGTGAGATTAGAGCCTGGGGTTGGGCTCCCTGCTGGGGATGGAGCCTGCTGGGGATTCTCTCTCTCTCACCCTCTGCCCCTTCCCCACTCGTGGTCTCTCTTTCTCTCTCTCTCTCTTTCTCTTTCTCTGTCTTAAAAAAAAAAAAAGAATACAACTAATGGTAATATTATGTCAAGTGTTTTGCATAGCCCTTGTAATGCAGACATCACTCAGTAAATGTTGGTTCCCATGATTTTATTTAGTCAGAAATCAGACCTGGAAAGTTGATGTGATTTTTGTGTGAGCAAGAATAGATACTTTAAAGGTTAAAGGGAGAAAATGCTGCAATTTCTGATAATTTGGCTACTGAGAGCTGGTCATAAGCATCTCTTCCTAATTGCATGTTTGGTGACATCGTGTTGGAATCGTGAAATTAGCCATGGTGGAAATATTTACACCACAGAAACCAGCCAACAGTCAAGGCTTTCTGCTTCCCTCCCCTGCCCTGGAGAGCTGGTTGTTAAACATTCACCAGCACACCAATAAATATTCCCCATGTGGGTGGGAAGCTGCATGATCTCAGTTATATAATAGGAAAGGACAAACATAATGTTTTTTAATGAGTTTGCCTTTCCCTAAAACACACACACACACACACACACACACATATTTGTAGAAGCAAAATGAATTTTTTGAAACAGTAAAACAGATTTATTTGGAAGAAGATTTCAACTGTCTAAAGGAAGAGGAAGGCATTGGGAAATGGAGAAGTATGACCTATGAAGCTACATGTTTAAAATTGGAATTGAACAACAGATCCTCAGACACATATGTTAAAATTCTGAAGTGTAATAGTGATATTTATGAGGGTAGCTTCTGGAGTAAATGCCTCAGGATTTAAATTCTGGCTTTGCCACTTACTAGCTGTGGAATCTTAGGCCAGTTAATGAACTTCTCTGTTGCCATTTCATCGGTAAAATGAGGATAATCACAATGCTCCTCTGAGGGAGTCCATGAAGCAATGCAAGTCAAGCTATTTGCATAGTGCCTGGGACACAGAAATCACTCACTAAACGCTGGCTCTGGGACTGTTCTAAACCACAAACTGGGCCAGGTAAATAGGTACGATGTATGTGCAAGCAAGAATAGCTGTGGTAAGAGAGGAAACAGTGCTCCTTCTTCCGATCATTCTAGGGTAATAGCTAAATTAATCTTTCAAATGCTGGAATATTTGACCATAACATCAAGGAGATGCTTAAACTCCTCTTAGAGCTGGAGAGGAATGAAAATGCGTTAAGAAGTTCTTAGTTTCTTTCCTATGGCATCTAGTGGATGGTTTCTATCACTACTTCTCAAATCTGCTTATTATCAGAGTCACCAGGTAGCTTTAAATATATATACTTCCTATTTCTAACACAGAAAAGTCTTGTTCAAGTCCTTAAGAGTTGAGGTCATGAATCTTTCTCTTTTCTAAAGCACCCTCTCCCTAGGAGATTTTGGTGATCAGCCACGTTTGGTGACCACTGAACTATATGTCATCTCTGTATCTATAAACCAAAGCTAAGGTGTTTTTTTATCTCCAGCGGCCAGCCCAGCTCCACCCTGGATGTTTCTCTTACACCAGCCCCTGCACCAGCATTTCAGGCCACTGACAATCGAGGTGAGAACTGTTGGGGAAGTCACAGCTTGCAGGGAAGATCATTCCAATTCTGGTTAGGTCTGGTTCCCATGAGAATGATGGCTTGTGCTGAATCCACATCTGTCTGCCTTCCCTTTGAAGTCCATTTGTCACGGTAGCTGTATCTCTCAGGGTCAAATAGAGCCTGTGTAAAATATTAAGTCATCACACAGCCTGGCATCTTGGGAGGGCCTAGGAGATACCCATGGGAGACTTTAGGCCAGAAATCCTACTGGAGTTCAGTGTAGTGACAAACTCTGGGAGCTATTCAGGTCGGAGAAGGCTTGTCCCAAGAAAGAGAGTTTTAGCTGGACCTTGAAGGATAGAAAGGTTTTGGGGAGATGGAAATTGAGGTTGGGAACTAGGGAACCTCCAAATTGTAGGAAGGGATGATGAGGGACCATTAGGCAAGCTGAGGGCCAAACATGGCCTAGCACACCACCCCCTCCAAAGGGGAGATATGTCTAATATTCCTCAGGAACTCCTGGCTGCCCAAGAACAAAGGAAAGGACAGAAAACAGATGGTGAAACTGTTGAAGAGTCTCCATCAGTTTACAAATATCTTAGTACAATTACAAAAAAAGGGCGGAGGGGGGCAATCTAACCAATAGCCTAAAGTCCAGGAACCCTTTACTGTCTTAATGTTAATGCTTTGCTAGAGGGAAAGACAACCTTAGCTTGACAATATCTAGTCCTCTAGTAATCTGTGAGTCTTTAGCATATGGAAAATCCCTTTAAGAAACTTCCTCTTAACTTTACCTCCCCCACTCCGTAGTATTTAACCACTCTCCACAACCCCAGTGCAGCTCTTTCTGCCCATGGGTCCTGTCCCTGTGCTTTAATAAAATCACCTTTTTGCACCAAAGACATCCTTAAGAATTCTTTCTTGCCCATCAGCTCCGAACCCCACCATCACCCCAAAACCCCATCAGCATGATGGGAGGATTTTAAGCCCATGAGAGCCAAGGGGGTGCCTTGTAGTCATTGAGTGGGGCTCTAGTATTTATATAGCCTCTATGATACGCCCCATTCTACTCTTACCTTACTCCATTACCACCCTAACCTGAGAATGTAAGCAACCTTATCCTCACCTTAGGAACAAACTGAGGTTAAGGAAGGCCATGTGACTGTCTTGAAGCTACCTGTGCAGAAAGTGGTAAAAAGAAGGATTCAGACCCAGTTTGGCCTGTCTCCAAGTCTCAGGAACCTTGAGGCATAGGACTAAACCCCAGACAAATAAAAAAAAAGGTGACAGCAGTTTTATGCAAAGAAACTAAGAGATTATGTAGATAGAAAAAAGGAGGGGAAAAAAAAAAACAGATACACGCATCCCCACACACATGCACACATGAATGTATACCAGTACTTATTACAGTCTGAGAAACCTCTCCACTGTCCTATGGCTAATATATTCTGGTCCAGGTTTAGGGGATCTAGGAGAGAATGACTTGTCAGCTCATAGGAAGTGAATGATAGCATGGGAATTACCAATAATCCCACTCTCCTCTTTCCAACCCTCCAAGGGACTAAGAGGCCTGTTTTGCTTTTGTTTTCTTTTTTCAGAATGGTTTCTTTCCTTGCATAACCACTGACCTAGATTGTGTCTCTCTTCCCTCTGGTGTTTGGCCAAATGCAACTGGAGACATGACGAGACTGAGCCTTTGCTAGGGGATACAGAAATAATAAAAACAAAGCCGTGCATGTTAGGCGTTTACATTCAGAAGGGCCTCCTGTCTCTTCCACTTGGGGCTTTTGCTCAAATTAAATTACCTTCTGCCTGTTGTCACCACAGTTCTATATATATCTAGTGCTTGAGCTATTGAGACGAATGAGCAGAGCCCACATTGTTGGGTCAGACCACAGGAGACACTGCTGCTGCTTTCTCCCAAAAAGAACAGATTGTTCTGTGGCCCTGAAGGTCCCATTCTATGCTTTATGAGATGGAGATAAAAGGGGCCCAGGTTCCCAGGTCTCCTGATCTTTCAGTCCTTCTGTCACAAGATCAGGAATCAGGATCCTCTTTGACATTCAGCAAAGCTGATGAGGGTATGGCCTCCGTGCTCCAGCTGACTGGCCTTTGGCTCCCCTCTTCCTTCCATCCATCCACCACTTGATCCTCTGATCTTGTCCCTTCCTGGAGAAAAGAGCTTCACCGTTTCCCAATACCTTAAACAATTTCAGTGTCCTTCCAGATCTGGTCCCCTGCTATTTTTCCAGCCCTTTATATCCTTTATGTCCCCATCCTATTGATGGGGTATTGAACTGGGAAACAAAGGCAGAAGGAAATAGCAGATAAAATTAAATTTCCTTATAACCTGCAGCCCATTGACAAATACTTGAGGCAGGAAGAATGTTATATTCGATATATTCAATATAATATTCTTCCTGCAACTCCCTACTGTCTTAAAGGTTTGCTGGAGGGAGAAACAACCTTAGCTTGACAATAGCTAGGCCTCGGGATCCTTTGAGCCTTAGTTAGCATATGAAAGTCCTTTTGGAGACTTTCCCTTGCCTTTACCTCCCCCTAACTCCCAAGTGAATAATCAGTCCCTCCTCACAATCTTTCCCTGTGCTTTAGTAAAATCAACTTTTCGGGCGCCTGGGTGGCTCAGTCGGTTAAGCGTCTGACTTCAGCTCAGGTCATGATCTCATGTTCGTGGGTTTGGGCCCCACGCCGGGCTCTGTGCTGACAGCTCAGAGTCTGAAGCCTGCTTCAGGTGTTCTCTCTCCCTCTCCCTCTCCCTCTGCCCCTCCCCCATTTGTGCTCACCTTGCGCAAGCGCGCATGCTCTCTCCCTCTCTCTCAAGAGTAAACATTGAAAAAAGAAAGAAAGAAAAATAAAATAAAATCACCTTTTATCATTGGCTCTGGACGCCCACCACCACTCCAAAACCATGCCAGGTATCACTTATTGAGGGCTTAGTATGTGACAGTGTGCCAATCGCTCTCTATTAATTGTGTCTCTTTATTTTACACCATTCTGATTCTCTGAGGCAAGTATCTGCGCTATCCTCATTTTACCAGGCAGGATGATGAAACCTAGGAACAGAGGAGTTAAGTAACCTGCCCTGGGTCACACAGCTTATATATAGTACATCTGGCATTTAGGTCTGTCTGTCACCCAACTCCATACCCTTAATCACTGGTCTTTGCCTCCAGTGTATCATGCTACAGTGGGGCCAAAGTTCCTATGTCTTTCTCTCTTTCAACTCAGTCAACAACTCTGATAGATTAAGAACAATGTTTTCCTTCTTTTCTCCCCATTGATTCTACTCCTGGCAGGAACAAAGACCGGGCAGACATTACAGAAAATGTTTTCCAGATTGAACTCTATTCTGTCTCCTTGTGGTAGAGGCATGGCAAGAAGTAGAACCTAGCTCCAGAGTACTTCAAATCATGCTTCAGTGACCTCTGGGCTTGCAGTGATCTAGGGCTCAGTTGTCCGCTGCTCTGTGCCTTGTGTTGCTATCTGTATAATGGGACGGATAAATGAGTGCATTCACATCACACACATTGAAGAATGCTGGCCATGGAGGAAGCTGTCCCCATAGGTAAGCCCCAGTTAGCAATTGGCTGCCTGGTCAGCCATGGCATCACGTGTGCACTTTTAGGGAAGGCCCTTTCCCGTATACTATGCTTCACTTTGACCTTCCTGAGTGAGGAGGGCATGCTTTGTTTTGTTTTGAATATCACTCCCCTTCAGAGCCTGGCAGATAGCATGAGCTCAGTCAACGTTTTTAAATGAGTTGGCAAGGGATTCTGGTATTAATGTCTATTCCCCCTTCTGGGCTATGGGGGGCAGGGAGGCTACCCAGATAGGGATTCTCAGTTGCTTCCTCCAGTTTCCATGCCTGTAAGAACTCCATTCTACTGCTTCTGGATGCGCCATTCAACATCTGCTCAGAAGCTGGTTACAGAAGCTGACCACACATGAACCATGTAGGAAGTACGTGCCCAGCACCATGCTGAGTGTCTTACATGCGTTGCCCCATTTCTTGTGAACACATGACATTAAACACCCTAGTATACTGGAGAGGAACGGGTGAGCAGCACAGACAAACTACATTACTGTGGAGGTCATAGAGGAAGGAACCTCTGTGTGCATTCCTTAAGCATTTCCTACCTCCCAAACAGCTCAGTCAGTGACTTGTAGAGGGGGGAACAGCCAAGTTGGAAAAATAAGAGACTCTGCAGGAAACTTCTCCAAGAATGGTGTCCCTACCCCAGGACAATGGTTTTTTGCTCCCAGCTGGCCAAGAGCTCCTGATGAGCAAAGGGCGGAGTCTGACTCCAACTCCCCTTCTGGACAAGGCTCTATTTCACCTCCCCACACCTGCGAAGCAACAAGTATCAGCCCTTTTCCACATCACAGGTGAAAAATACTAGTCCAACAATGACGCAGAGGAAGGCTGACTTGGGCTCCATTTAAATCTTTCTATCCCTACCCCTGTCAACGGAGCTGTCAAACCATGAAATGAGACACTCTGGAGAATAATCAGCCCCATCCCTGGAGTTGCAGGTATAAGCGGAACAGTTATGTGTAAGAGATATTGGAGAGAAGGGTTTGGAATCAGGCACACATGGATTCCAGTCTTACGTCTCACCAGCTGTGATATACTGGCTAAGTGGTTTGGAAGAAGCCGTTCAACCTCCCTGATGGTCATTCTACTCCTCTGCCCAATGGTGATGATGACAGCCACCTCGCAGGGCTTCTGGGGACATTAAATGGAGTGACAGCTGTAAAACACCCAGCATTACTGCCTGGAATATGGTAACAGCCCAAAGACTGCCTTATTTAGTATACATGAAATTCATAGTTATTTATGTTTTTCATTAGTATCATTTTAATTCTTACTGTTTTAAGGTAGTGGGAGGAATTCCTACATTGAATAGAGTGTTGAACAACAGTTTCTAAAATGACCACACACACACACACACACACACACACACCACAAGAGTCAGCAGAAATGCTCCAGCTATTCTCCCACATGTTTCCCCACCCACTTCCTTCCACCTCTGCCCAGTTGTTTTCTTATCAGTCGTAGTGGTTTTCATATCATTTTGCTACTGCTAACTACCACCTCGACTCCGGTGTCTGCCTCATACACAGGCAGCGTCCTGCAGTGGACCAGGCAGGTGTGATTCCAATCTAGATCATGCCTCTTTCTGTCCCTGTGACATTACACAGAGCAGGAGATGTGTAGAGAGACACAGGGGAGCCCAGGCCTAAGCCTGCCATGTGAACACACCCTGTTGTACAGAGTCCTTTGGAAGATTTCTTTTTCTGGTGTTCCCCCTTAAGTCCCTATTGCTCAAGTAGTATCTCCTTGAGGGCAGGAGGTAGTGGTCTCTTCTGTCTGTACCTTTTCACCATCTGGTAGGAAACTGTGCACTCAGTGAATATTCTCTGGTCGCTGGCTCTACAGCTGCTAATATCTAAGTGATTGATTTTAGTCAACTGCAGTGTCTCCTTCGGGGAAGTAAAACTGCCATGTCATGAATCTTTGACTCTCTGGCTTAGAAATAGGGGAAGGAGAAATTATATAACCCTGTTATGCAACTGACAACGGTTTTACCACCAGTGACACATTCCCCTTACTCAGTGACTCCTCCACCCCAGATGTTGTGACATTCCAGAATGTCTTGTTTCTTGAAATGGAGGGTGGGGTCACCCCCAATTCTCAGCTTTTAAAACAAAACAAATCACAAGTCACAGTTTCTCAGATCTGATCTATAACGTCCCCATAGTCACACAGCCTGGTTGCAGCAACACCAGGATGAGAATTGGGGCCCTATAAGTCCCAGACACTGCAATCCAGTGGGCCTGGTGCTAGGGCATTATCTGGGCTTTCATTCTCATGGTATCTTCCCCATCTCTTAACAAAAGTACACAAAAAGAATCAGTATTTTTTAAATGTTTATTTATTTTGAGAGAGAGCATGAGGGGCACAGAGAAAAAAAGAGAGAGGGAGACAGAGAGAGATAGAGAGAGGGAGACAGAGAGAGAGAGAGAGGGAGAGAGAGAGAGAATCCCAAGCAGGTTCCACACTGTTAGCAGGGCTCAATCTCATAAATCGTGAGATCATGACCTGATCTGATATCAAGAGCCAGACACTTAACTGAGCCACCCAAGCACCCGAAGAATTAGTATTTTTGAGTGACTGTTGGGTGGCTTGCCCTTTGTTTGTGTTAACTTGTTTAATACATTATCCTTAAATGAAAGATGAATAAACTGAGAAACAGTCCGATAGATGACTTTGCCAGGGTCAACTGATGTCAATTAATGATTGGCATCTACCCAATTAACTATTTCTACTATATTCTTTTCCACCCCTCTGTGCTATAGCCATGCCCTTGTATTAATATTTCATGTGTGTGCTATTTCTTTTATTTTAAAAACATCTCTTTATTCATTTTTGAGAGAGAGAGAGAGAGAGAGCATGAGCTGGGGAGGAGCAGAGAGAGAGGGAGACACAGAATGTGAAGGAGGCTCCAGGCTCTGAGCTGTCAGCACAGAACCCAACGTGGGGCTCGAACTCATGAGCCATGAGATCATGACCAAAGCCGAAGTCAGGCTCCCAACTAACTGAGCCCCCAGGTGCCCCTATTTCTTTTCTCAAGAGTTCCTTTTCCTCAGCCTCCACTATGATCCACCTGCAGAGCTAGTCTTTTAAAATGTCTAGGTCAAGGGGTGCCTGGGTGGCTCGGTCGGTTGGGCATCCGACTTCGGCTCAGGTCATGATCTCGCGGTCTATGAGTTCGAGCCCCGCGTCAGGCTCTGTGCTGACAGCTCAGAGACTGGAGCCTGTTTCAGATTCTGTGTCTCCCTCTCTCTGACCCTCCCCCATTCATGCTCTGTCTCTCTCTGTCTCAAAAATAAATAAACAGTAAAAAAAAAAATTAAAAAAAATGTCTAGGTTAAATAGCACCTCCTCTGTAAAGCCTTCCGTGATTGCTTCTAAGCAGAACAACCCCCCCCCCGCCATGTTGGCTTAAGAGTGTGTGTGTGTGTGTGTGTGTGTGTGTGTTAATTATTTGTTGGCACATCTCGCTAACCAACTTGAATCTTAACCCCACAACTTCGGGAACATGTCTTGTTGTTTATCTGCCACCTCACGTGCCTTGCAGTGTGCCACCGTAGGGTAGCTTCTCCGTAAACAACAGATGGAAGGATTAATAAAATAATAAGGACAACTCTCAAGGAGATAAAGGAAAGTGAGAGCTTTACTCTAGCTAATGAAACTGCCAACAAATCTGAGAGGTAGGTAGGTCTCAGTATACTCATTTTACAGCCGAGGTGAACAAGACAGGTTCTCTAAGCCTTGGCATCAGAAAACAGATCTGATTCCTGAGCTCGCATTCTTCCCAATATGTTAGAAGAAGAAAAGGCACATTCTTTGGGGAATGCAATAGGCATTGTCACGTGCAGAAGCAGGTAATGGAGTTCACAGATAAGAAGGGAAGGGAAAGAGTAAAGGGAGAAAGAAATTGAAAAACTGAGAAGGCAGGATCCTGGCAGTTCACGACAGAGTGGGAGACAGGACTTCCCGGGCAAGCACCGACTTTGTGCCCAGTAAGAAGGTGCGAAGGAAGGAAGATCGGAGTGACATTTAGACAGATGAGAATGGCACCAGAATTGAACACCAGATAATTGGACAAGTTTCTTTTCAAAACTGTTCTGGGAGCCAGAAAAGGGCAAAGACAGGGGCCTGCAGCAGGCAAAGGAGGAAGAATGATTTAGAGGAAGATGCCACAGCTTGGGAAGGCGGTGGCTTGACCTCGCCGCTTGAGAAGGGAAGGTGCCTGGAAGGTCTGGCGGCCTGGCCTCTGAGTGCATCTTTGGTGGCTGTTTGCGGTGGCATATGGCTGCGGGGTGATAGCAGCCCCACGGTGATGGAAGGATAGAAGGGATAATGGTGGATGGCATTTTAAGAAAGAGAGCAGGAAGAAATGAGTAACCAGAGGTCTCTGCTATCATCAAGCGCCAATTATGAAATTTACACAGAGTGTTTACTCTTAACTGGCAAGAATTCGCAGATGGTGGAAAACACCAGGGGTCAGACCGTGCCTCCATAGCTAACTGGGAGCTTGTGAGATATCACTTTACATGTCAAGTGCGGCAAAGGGGAAGGATAATAGCAAGCGTTGTAGTGCAAGGAGGTGCTTGGATTTAGACAAACTGCAGTTTTCTCCTTAAGGTAATTCAAAGTAGCCAAGTAACATGTTGCTAAAATATAGAAGAGTCTTATAAAACTGACACATGTGTTAATTTTGCAGCTTTTTAAATGAGTGGGAAAGCTGGGAGGTATTCTTGGTTTATACAATTGAACCATACAATTTGGAAGAGAAACCCTCCCTTCAAGGACTTTTCAATCCAGTGTGATACTAACTTTTCTGACTTACATACCACTTGCATGAACTTTCTTGAATCCTCTGTTCCATTTGATTCATGCAAGTGATTCCTATCTGTCAAAGTGCCCGTATAAACCATGCACCCCATGGACAAAGAGACACCAAGGGACAAAGAGATCAAGAAGCTGTTTGTTAAACAGATAGTGGTGAGGTCAGTGCACCATCCAGTTGTCCTAATCCCTTCTTCCATAGTCTTTCACCTGCCACTCAACTCGGTTGATAGCTGAGCCTTTACCAGAAATGAGGGCGAATGGGAGAAATTATAAATGCATGAATAAACCCTGAATTTACTATTGAGTCTCCCATTTTCATACAATATCACAAGTTTTAAGATGCTAGAACCACATGTTAAGGGTGATGGAACATCTGTATGATGGAGTTATGCCTGGAATCATAGATAGAGTGGCCATAAAGGACATTTACTCCAACCCCTGCATTTTAGAGATAAGGAAATAGTCCTGGAGAAGTGAACATACTAGAATGTCAGAGAGCTGGCCTGACCCTCAGCAGCCATTTGGTCCATTGCTTTCCAATAGGCAAACTTTCTCATGCGATATCAATTTTTTTCCACATCTGCGTACCTCTTGCATTATTCATTTTGTTTTCTGTTTTTGTTTTTGATTTTTTCCTAAAAAGGCTTGCATTATAAACTTAAAAATATTTTTAAGGGATCATATTCCTTACTATTCACACAACCTATCATAAGTAGGAAAAAAAAAAACATGAGAATATATAGATAATCATTAAAGGTAGTTACTCATCTGTGAACTGCATAAAATCATCTCGATTACCAACATACCACACTTTGGAAAATACTGACACAGCCCCAGTGTCTCATTTCATAGACGAGAGACTTGAATCCAGGTCAAAGCTCTCACCCACACTACTGCTGCCTCTGCTTACTTACCTAATCTCAGCAGCAAATATTCTAATAACTGAGAAGGGTGTTCCCTGCTCTTTGGGGTTAGTTCCCAGACCTGGACGAGACACTGCAACTACGGCCAATCCAGCCAAAGATGATTTGTGTAAAGAATACACAGCTCTAGCCAGAGAGTTGCTCTCTGCCATGAATTTCAAAAGTGCTCTTTGCAGTTGGAAAGTTTCTACAGCAAATACCTCCCCACTGGGGAGCAGTACACTCCACCAGAGGATTCAGGATCTCAGCCTTAAAGGACAAAATCTACTGAATATCAACCTTCAGTGCTCACTGCCCCACTTGCCTCCCAACAATATTGAAAAAGAGGTTCCTGGGAAGACTGACAATGACTCAGCTAGTCTTTGCATTGGAGATCCTGGTGTTTCCTAGAGAAAACTATTTTTGGAATCTTGATTGTCAAAGGCAAGCTGAGTGGTCAGTTTGTGAAAGTACAGCGGGCAGGTTTTATTTTTATTTATTTTGCAATAAAAATCAGAAAACCAGAATTGGCAGCAGATGGCTCAGAGAGCCCAGAGCAGACCATGACATGTTTCTGGTATAAGCTTATGCCGGGTCTCAGCTATTCTAGAGCGTGAAGAAGGAAAATAGGAACCACACTAGGAGGAACTAGGAGAAGTGGGCAAGAGCCTAGGTCACAAGATCTAAATGGATATTGTAAGCTCAGAATCAACTAGGCCACCATTAGCATCCCATCGGGTCTGACCTGGGAGGATGAGGGGAATAACCATACAGTGTGAAAGAAAGAAACTGTCTGACCAGTAGGGAGTGTCTTATTTCCCTTGATAAGAAGGATCACATATTCCATCCCGTTGACCTTGCCTTGGCTGTTATGAATAGTAGCAATAAATCTCAAGGACAAAACCAGTAACCATATTAAATGTGGGGTATTATCCTCCATTTTCTATTATGACTGTCATTCTCAGATCTGTCTGTGCCTTAAAATCACTTGGGCAACCTTTCAAAATACAGATTCCTTAAGCCCCATCTCTGATACTAAATCAGGATTTTCAACAATAAAGATCATAAACACATCTAGAAAAATGGATGGAAATAGATAATTAACGTCCTCAAGTGATTCTTAAGCCAAGCGCTTTTTAAAAAGCCGGAGGTGGTAAACTTCATCATCTTGATACACTGTTTCCATTTTTAATAGTTCTATTAAAACTATCTCAATTGTAAGCTGCCTAAAGTCCTTGGTGGAAATAGATTGAGTACAAATGAAGGGTGAGGGAAGGTGCTAGAAGAACATAGAACAGAGAGAGAGGGTGACCTAGAGACACAAGAAAACATGGTAGGTTTAGTAGCTTAATCTAACTTTGGGATCTTGGAACAGAGAAGAGAGACTTCTGTTACCCTTCTAAGAAATGAAGTCAGAGACAGTTTCTCTGGGGATTTTGTGAGAAGTTCAGAGCCTCTAAAACTTTTTCACATCCTTTTTTTAAAAACTCCTTATTTCCATATAGTGCCTCCCAGAAAATCCCTTTAACAGTAAGTGCTCATTCTTTCTTTGTGTGGAGGTGAGAAGACCAACAAGAATCTAAAGGGAAAGATAAGATAGAATCCCCTGAAGAAGATGGGCTTTGCAACCGCATCTCACAGGGCCCCCAGGGAAATAGAGGAGCGAGGTTCTTGGGGGCAGTGGATAAGATCCAGGCTAGGTTTTTTTAGGTCAGTCATGTTGCTTGGCTCATGGGAAACGGGGTGTCATTAGTGTGAGACAAGAGCTCAAATTGGCAACTGACTGGTTTTGATTTAATTACATAGTGAGTTAGTTTCTTAAGAGCATACAACACAATCCTTTCTCCTAAACGTGGGTTTAATTTTCAACAAAACACTTCTCGCATAAACAACATGTCGTTTCCAAACCCTTATTGCCATTCCCAGAACTGCTTGCAGCCTTTCAGAAACCCATTATTTTATAATTATAATCAAGACTATTAGGACAGGACAATTTGTGCCAAAAAACACATTTACACTCAGAATTGTCACTTAGCACTGTCACAGGGAGGTATCATCTCTATTTCTGCAGAGATCAAGGCGAGGAGCAGACACTGCCTTTTAAACTTTCCATTTCTAGATGGCATGGGGGTTACTGACCTTGTCTACATTATCCTTCAGTCCTTCTCCCCATGGTAAAGTAGCCAGGGCACCATGGCAGTCGTTACATGGTGGAAGGAATGTAGCTCTGGGAATCAGGCCAGCTTGGGTTCACATGCTATCCACCCCACCTTCCAACTGGACAATTCACATTTGCCCCTCAGTTTCTTAATCTGAGAAATGGCAAAACTTGGTAGTTTAGCTACCAAGTACTTGCCAAATAGGGTCCTTTTAACAATTAAGTGAATTAATACACTGATTAGAACAGTCTCAGGCACAGGCCGAGGGGAAGAAAAAAGCAAATGTCAGTTATTATTAATGCTA
Organism: Prionailurus bengalensis; assembly: GCF_016509475.1. Classification (NCBI taxonomy): domain Eukaryota; kingdom Metazoa; phylum Chordata; class Mammalia; order Carnivora; family Felidae; genus Prionailurus; species Prionailurus bengalensis. The sequence goes on along the minus strand of NC_057359.1, from coordinate 77,439,372 downwards.
TAAACTGTGTGACCTTGGATAAGTGGCTCATCCTCTCTGAGCATCCATTTTAGCAATGAGGAGAGTAGTTCCTAACTCACAGGGGATCAGTAGCAATCAGAAGAGAATGCATGGTGCTCAGTGTATTTGGTTGCTTTTGATCAACTACTTACTCCACAGGGTTTCCCTTTGAATTAGAAAGCTTGGGGATCTCCTTAAGAGTGTCTGATTTTATTCCAACCAGCCAGAAGGTCCTTAGCTTTTGGAACTTCCCCCCATAACCTCTGTTAAATCACCAGTCTGTGATTCCATTCAGGAAGTCAGACTGACTAAGAAATGATACAGCTACTTAAGGCTGTTGTTTTCAGGAAAATCATCATCTACTGGGCTTGACTTGTCCATTGTTAAACAGCTTTAATCATGCATATCTTTGATTCACTTTTTCCCAGGCTCATATGGCTGTGGTATTAATATCCAAAAGTAGCAATAGTAATAATTCCCTTTGGTTAATATCAGTCAAAATTATGATGGTGAGATAGGAAATTTTATGCTTTTTTTTTTTTTTTTTTTGAGAGGACTGTGCTCTGGTACAGAACAGTATTAAATAGACCTTGCTATGAAGTGGACGTGGCCTTACATCCTAACCACAGAACTCGCATTAGTTAGCAGGTGACACATTAGAGAATATCTTTAAGTGTCAGTCTTCTCATCTGTAAATTTGAAATAACAAGTATCTTCTTAATTCATTGATGTGACAAAGCAAATGAGTTAGTACATACAAAGCCTTTGCATGAAATGATTGGTTAGTTAAATCATTTTAACTCACAGCCTGGGTGGCTCAGTCAGTCAAGCATCCGACTTCAGCTCAGGTCATGATCTCGTGGTTTGTGGGTTCGAGCCCTGTGTCTGGCTCTGTGCGGACAGCTCAGAGCCTGGAGCCTGCTTCAGATTCTGTGTCTCCCCCCCGTCTCTGTCCCTCCCATGCTCATGCTCTGTCTCTCTCTGTCTCTCAATAATAAATAAATGTTAAAAAATATTTTAAAAATAAAGGTAACATTATTATTGTCAGCATTATCATTATAGCCCCATGAGGTCTGCCAAGAAGGTACTGTTACTCTTATTTTATGTATAGAAATCTGAGCCTCCAAGGCGCTTGAATGGCTTTCCCATGGTCATATAACAAGTAAATAGAGCGCCTAGACCAGATCTCACTTTCTACCCTCCCAGGTGGTTCGCTGTCTGCTACAGCAGGATTCTGCTGCATTAAAAATAAACAGAATATGGCTTTTGCCCCTTTGGAAATTCTGGCAGCAGCATCTGGTAATTCAATGTGTTTCAGAGCTAGGGCTCTTCCTGTGTTCTCTTTCCATTCTCCCTCCCCGAGATTCAATTTCTTGAGTAAGACTCCTGCCTTAGAGAACTTCAGGATGCCAGGTTTCTATGTCAGCTTCATGTGAGGCTTGGGATATTACCTATTCTTCAGGTGGACCCTTCAAGTGGGTAAATTTAGGGTTGTGCTGTGTCTCCCTTTCACTCTTTTATCTTCATAATAGCCCTGTAGCACAGGAGAAACTTACTTACCCTTGCCACTCAAGAAAAGGAATGAGAATTAGCATAAGAAACTGGTTCCAAATTATACCACGAGCTGCACTTGGGTGGCTCAGTTGGTTAAGCAACCAACTTCAGTTCAAGTCATGATCTCATAGTTCATGAGTTCGAGCCCCATGTCAGGGCTCCGTGCTGACAGCTTCAGAGTCTGGAGCCTGCTTTGGATTCTGTGTCTCCCTCTCTCTCTTTGCCCCTCCTCTGTTCAGCTCAATGCTCTGTCTCTTTCTCTCTCAAAAATAAATAAGCATTTAAAAAATTAAAAGCAAATAAATTAAACTAAAAATTTCAAAAAAAAATATACTGTGAAAGTGAGGCAGAACCAGGATCCAAACCCAAGTGCACCATACACATCTACTGGGCTAACAGCTCCATAAACAGGTCCACATAGAATTTTGTTTTTATCTACACCCCCTATATGTAGTAACAACAGCTAGAATGTTCCACGAGAAGAAAGTAAAAGTCAGACTTTCTAGCCACTTCTGATTTTCAAAGCATCTATATTCTTCTTTAGTTAGCAAAATAGACTCTTAGTGTTTTAGGTGGTAGGCTGAAATTCACACTCTCAGACTCTGAGCTATTGGGGTCCTCTCGTTTATCTAAGCCAAAAGAAGGGAGAATAACAGTGCCAGTAGGAAACCCAGTGCAAGGTTCATGCTATGTTGCTCCTCCTCCAGACTGTCCAGCTTAAATCCTGTGTCAAGATACATTGCTAAAGTTGATGAACTCAGACTATATCAGCTTTATATCAAGTTGCTTTCCAATGTCATTTAATGAAGACATTGAAAGGAATGGCCATATATAAAGCCATGTGGCAGAAAGGATCACTGAGTACAGGGTGATAGGTAATTGCTATAAATACAGAATCAGCTGGGCCCATCTGGAAGGCCATTTGGATGGGCCTATTTGCTTGAAAGCCCTGGGAGCCTCATGGACAAGAATGTGCTCTATTGGAAAAGAGCACTGAAGTGAGAAGGGCTTAGTCCAGCATCATGGGAGGAAATGGTTGATTTCATGGACAGCCTGCTGTCTCTTACACAGTTTAACCTTTGGCCCAACACCCATCCTTTGGTTTCACCATCGTAGCTCAGTTCTGGTGTTGAATGCTGGCCATAACAAAGAGAAAATAAAAATAAAGAACAGTAGTACTAAAATCTCTATAAGAAATAGAAGGAAGGCATTAGAGAAACCATCTAGCATAGCTGACTTTTAATTTCAGAGAGACTTGTTTTAAATCCAAGCTGTGCATTTACTACTAGCTATGTGACTTTGGGTATGTTACTTACAGTTTCAAAGTCTTTGTTTCCTAATGGGTAATAATGCTGATATTACCAGAATCAATCTCATAGTCATGGTATGGGAATTTAAATTAGATATCATACGTAAAGCAGTAGAGTAGGACCTAAAAATAGCCACTACGGGTAAGTAACTATTATAACTCCTCTTCCTCTCTTCTGCAAAGTAACTTTTGGGATACTTGGAGTTAAGGAACCGAGTGGAGGAAATAGTTGAGACCATCTATGCAGACAACAACAGAGACAGGAAGTAGCCATGGAAAGCTAGAGCCCCAGATACTCCATGGGTGGCAGAGAACAGTGGCCTGGGACCTGGGGGCCTTGACCAGGAGGTGTAAAGGACAACATCCCCTCTGGAGATGGTTCTTCATTCACTCATTAATTCTTCAAATAGACAGATGTTGTTCTGTCTGCTGTGTGCAGGCCATTGACCTCAGGGCTGGAGCAGCAAAGGATGAATGCACATGCCCTCTGCCCTCACAGAGCAGTCAGTCATTTTTGTGAGAACTGTGTTTATGTAAGACCCTCCAAGGACCTGCTGGTGATTTCTAGAAAGGTGATAAAGTCCAGAAGGGGGCTAGGGTTCTGACAACCCTGTGGGTGGAGGCCAAGTCAGAAAGAAACTGCCTGATTACAGTTACAGTCTTCCTGTGGTTCCACAGTTTGGGAAAACAGCAATTGCTAAAATATTGTTTTTGAGAAGACCACTTAGTGTTTCTTTCTGTTCGCCCTACATAAAGTCCCAGAGGATCGCTCCTCCATAAAAGTAGTATCCCTTATATGTGCAATTATTTTTAATACTTACAACAGTTTACAGAGTAATATTCTACCCTCATTTTGTATTTGAGTTCGCTCGACTCTCATAAAAGTGAAGCCCAAAGCATACAGGATACGTGGTGAATCTGAATTTTGGCTTTCTCCAGAAGCCACACTACCCAAAACACCAGCAGGGGGTGGGGGTGGGGTCTTTCCAATGGTTGAATGGGAAAACAGTATGCTAAACCTTACGCTTAGTGTCTTCCTTTCCCCTTTTCATTCTTTGTCCAGCTTTTCTGGTTCTAATCGGTTAGCCTTATTGCCCATTTGAATCTCCCTCACATCCTTTATGGAAAGAAATGTGTTGTAAGTAAATCATTTGATATATAATATGTATTGCATATGTATTTGCCTAAAGATTCATGGTTTCAGTGAAAAACCCTTGACTAGCGTCAACCACACAGAAAACTACAGGGGTTTCACTTCTTGTTTTACCAACTCTCAGCATGAAGCAGTGGGGTGTAGTAGAAAACTGAGCTGCCCTGCGGAGGCTGGAGGCCCAAGTCCAGGTCCTGCCGTTCATTTACACTGTGGCCTATTGACAATAAATTTACTTCCTTTAACTTCAGGTTTAATGTCAGTAAAATTCTTAATTCTTAACCTGCTACCTCACCTCAATGATAAGAAATTTATATGCGGTCCTAATCGTGTGACTATATTCCAAGTTGTAAGGTATTTCACAAATTTAAGGCATTCCAATTAGTATTACTTTCTCTCTATTCCACTCTTCATGTCTTTTCAATCCAGAGGACTTAAATAGCTGCAAAGAATTTGCCCTAGGCCTGACTTTGTTCTTTCCTCCCCTTACATTTCCATTGTATCATTTCTTTCCTTTCTGGTGTACCTCACCTGCAATTTTCTGAATTCCCATCTGGGAGAGGAGGCTGATGGGAAGAAGGCCAGCATCAGCCTTGTATGCAAGAAACACTCTAGTTACATTTTGATTTTCCTCCTTGGAGTCTTGTATGTTTGCTTGAACTAACACACATGTGCAAAACACACACTCACTATAGCGTGGACACGTGCAGAAAACACATGCCTTCAGGCATACTCAGAATCTAATGTAGACATTTGTATATAAGTAATCACATACAAACACAAGAGTAGAGAACCTATCTCAGACAGCTGTAGGGCACCTGAATGTCTCAGTCGGTTAAGCATCCGACTCTTGATATCAGCTCAGGTCACAATTTCACAGTTCCTGAGATGGAGACCCACATCGGACTCTGCACTGACAGCATGGAACTTGCTTGGGATTCTCTCTCTCTCATCCTCCCCCGCTTGCTCTCTGTCTCAAAATAAATAAATAAACGTTAAAAAATAATAAAAATAATAAAGCAACAGCTGTAGACATTCACATCAATCACATATTCCCCTTGCAATATAATCACACTGTTCCATACAGACATAATCACACAGACACACACACAAACTCTTGCATCCACACACAGACAGTAATACTTAGAGACATGCACAAATACATAGATCCACTATCCACTTTCACTACCACGTAAGACTCAGAAGCACACCCAGCTGTGTGCAACACCTCCCACTATATTGCAATGAAAATGCACTCTGAAACACTCCGTCACAAGCACACTCTTGGGTGTGGCCATGTTTTCAGTTTTGACAAGTATATTTTCCAAGTGTCTTCACTGATCTGCCTTTGAATGTACCATTCTGGGGAAGATAAGTGTGTGCTCTTCGAAGAATTCTCCTCAACATGACCCACTTTACCCTCAGTGACATTATTTTCTCAGTCATAACATCCACTCCTTCCTAAATGTGGTCACAGAGTGATACCCAACAGGAAGCCACATTGTATGCTCCCCACCTTAAACTATTTCACAATCCCTGAAGGCATCAATGTCCTGTCAGGCAATATTCATCTGCTGTGGAAGAGACTGCTGCAGCTCTCATCATGTGGTCACCTCAACTGTATCAGCCATATGTTTCTAGGACCATCAAAAAATGACCTCCTGCGGCCATCCCATTTCTTGGCCTGCCCTTAGCCTGAATTGCGCTTTATAAGACCAGGAATTTGGACTTGTCCCTCTCTCTTACAAAAAGTGCCACTTTAAACAAAATCATTGTAATGCTTCCTTCATGACAGTCATAACATAGTAGTTAATAACTTTAGAGTGACATCAAGCGACAAAGTGATGGAGTGAATTTCACATATTTTCTTGAATGATAGTGCTTAAATATGGAAATTTCTAGCATGTCTCTAAAAGCCTTATTTATGGTAAGAGTTTATAGAGAAGAAATGAAAAATGAGAAGTAGATTTATAGAAACAAAAATATATCAGGCACAGTTAGTTAATATTTAGAACATACAAAAGAAAGACCAGGATGTTTGTGGATATGTATTACTCAGATTTCCTTCGGAATTAGTTACAGACTTTAGCCTATGTAAGGAAACAGGTTGAAATTGGAGGGGAGGTGGTCTCAATCAGGAGCCTTCTGAGTTATCAAGTGGAATTTAAATTGCATTCAATAGAAAAGGGAAAAGTGAGTAAAGACCTCATTCAGTTAAATTTAAGCTGGCTAAAATGTAAAACATGAGGTAGTTTCCATTCAGAAGACTCAGGTGAAGAACTATACCTTCTTCTGATTTCACTAGGGCCCAGGGTCTTAGGTCTAATTCAGTTTGATGGGGTAAGTGTTGAGTTGACTTTCCCTGCCATGGACTCCTTAGCTGATTTGGTTGAAACATCCACCTGGAGATTCTGTAATTTAGCACAGTACTTACGCCCCCTGCACTGTAAACCCCATGAGGTCAGCAGTCCTGGGTTCCTCGGGCACCACTGAATCATCTGCCCTTGGCACAGCGTCAGGTATGTCACAGCATTTAATTCTCATCTAGTGAATGAAGATACTGGGTCAAGCTGGGCAAGAAGCACTGCAGGAGTGTTTCCTCCTCAGGCAGAGGTCACTCTTCCATGCTAGCTGCCTTCTGCATCTGCCATTCCTTCCGGACTGCGTGGTTTACCATCCAGCAAGGCTTTTCTGAGTCGTCTCCAGAAGATGTGCCTCCCCAGGACACTGTCCTCCCACTCCAGGTAGGTGTTCCTGTTGAGAAGGCGATACAGCTCCACCTGCTGCCGCAGCAGGGACTTCTCCAACTTCTGCAGGACGATGAAGATGATGCCGGCACGGCTGCTCAGAAACTGCCAAGTCTGGGCAATCTCATACTCAAAGATGCACCATCGACTCTGGATAAAGTGCTGGGACACCACGACGATAACCTTCCGGCTTTTATGGAAACCTTCCTGGATGATGTTGGCGGCGATGGCCACACCAGGAATAAAGTCTCTGTAGTGAAGGCAGAGCTGAAAAGGGGGCACCCCCTCCTCCAAGTTCTTTACCAATTCATTCCTCACCCAATCTTCATCCTGGCTTGAGTAGATAACGAAGGCGTCATAGGTGCTTTCACCTCTGCTATACTTTTTACAGCCAGCAAGAAGCATCAGGTGGAAATAGAACTTATACACCAGAACCACCACCAGAGAAACCAAGAGTACAGTGAAAACCGACACAGTAATGATGGTCTTTCTCACCTGACAGGTAGCATTCCTAAAATTCAGCATGGGCATGCCCTGCATGTCCAAAGGTTTTGCACACACCATCTGTTCAACTTCCACCAAGAGCTGCCTCTGGTCCTTGACCCACTGCAGGAAACTCTGGTGTTCACAAACACAGGCAAAATCATTCCGAGTAAGATTTAAGGAAGATAGATTACTTGGAAAATGCCATAGTTCTTGCTCCTTAGAGGCCACTATACGATTAAAACTGCAGTCCAGAGTCTGGAGGGAGTGAAGAGGTTCATAAGGAAGTGTATCCAATGATAAGAGGTGGTTGTGGCTCATATTTAGCAACTGAAGTTTAGGGAGTGAGTTAAATGCCACTTGGGACACCTGTTCCAGCTGACAATCAGAGAGGTCTAGAATGGTCAAGTTAGTCAGCTCCATGAAAATATTTGGAAGGAAGTTGTCCTGGAAAGAATTGCCAGCCATTTTTAAGATTTGGAGGCTGATCAAGCCATTGAAGATGCCATGGAAGGCAACTTGGGTGTGAGTGTAAGAAATATCAAGGTAACGGAGGTTTTTGAGGGGTAGGAATACTGAAAAATCACTGACCTGTTTCAAACTGGAATGCTGGAAGTCTAGATATTCTAACTGTTCTAAGCCCAAGAAGTTTGAACTTATGGTAATAATATTGTTGAAGCTTAGATCTAAATGCTTCAGTCTGGTTGTCCCCAAATCTCTCTCAGAACAGCAACTCTTGAAACTAAAGTCATTTCTACTGAGATCTAGAAACTCAAGGCTTTCCAACTTAACCTGAGTAAAAGTGTTCCCAACTTCGTTGGCAGAGAAAACAAGCTCCTTGAGAGAGTCCAGCTTCCATGTGGGAAATTGTTCAAATTTACAGTTAACCAATTCTAACCGTTGCCATCCGAGATTTTTAGGGAGCTGTTTTAGCCCGTTGAAATACAGATGCACCAGAGAAATGGTAGAAACGTTTGCCAAACAATTAAATGAGTCAATAGCATCCTCTGAGAACTTGTCAAAGTATGCTATCCGGAATTTTTCTATGATCAAATTGCACAGTCCCTCCAGGATAGATTTGTCAAATCTTTCCAAGTTCCTTTCATTTTTAAATTCTCCCAGAACCAACTGATGGATCTGTAAACCTGCCAGACCTTGAATAGAAGCTTTCATTACATCTGTACTATTAAAATTACTTCTCAAAGTCAGTTCACGGAGCTTAACTTCTTTAAAGGCACCTGGTTGGATAAAGTCTAAAGGGTTGAGGGACAAGTCTAAAGAAAGGTTGAGTAGAGGCTTTTGATGTAGAACCTGTAAGTCTTTAGGATAAATATTTTGGATCTTGTTATTGGAAAGATCCAAATACTCAAGGTTGGGCATGTTAGAAAAATATTCAGGTAATTTGAAGGAATGGATAAGATTGTGAGCCACATTAAGCTCCTTCAACGTTTTGAGATGTCCAATGGGGAAGTCCTCTAGAGATGCTACATTTGTCTCCACAGCCACCAGCGTCTGTAAACTTGATAGTCCAGAAAAAGCTCCTGGGAATAACCTCTGGATAGGATTTCCTGTCAATATCAAGGTGGAGAGGTGGTTTAGGCCCTGATATGCATCATCTTCAATTATTTGAATTTCACACCTACAGGGAAAAGAGATACAGATTATATAATATTTCTGCTGAATCAAAACTCAAAATGGAGTAACCACCCCAGTCACCTAGCTCTTCACACAGATGTGACATGCCATATGATCTATGCCATCGGCAAAGACATGAAGCAGGACAGATCATGACACGAGCAAATAAGAAAACCCACAGATGCAGTATTATTACGCTGGACACAATGACAAACTCTTTTTAGCACACTAGGCACACGTGCTAAGCAGAGGCAACACATCCATCAGAAAGAAGTCAGTTAAAGATCAATAATTGGGATACGTGAAGACTGTATGGCTGATGGAGTATGTAACCACCTTGGATTAACTTTAGCTATTTCCTGCCATACATAATTGTGATTGTCCATCAGATTGGCACAGATGATATGGATAGCTGTTAGTTGTTAGGCATGCTAAATAACCGGTCAATGTCAATTTTAAAGACATAAAAAATTACACATTTGTGTTACCCTCAATGTCTATGCAGAGTTCTCCATGTATGATAGCTAGATATTTGAAAGTTGTGGTTATCACAGGTAAATGTTAGTAGTAACAGGTGATGGGAGTGAGTTGTATGGAAGAAAAGGAAAGTACACTATGAAACCTTATATGGAAGGAATGTACCTAGACAGGGGGTACCAGAGCAGGCTTCCATGAGAGCACTTAAGTTGAAACCTGAAAGATGAGTAAGGATTACCAAGAAAAGGAAGTGAGTCTGAGGTAGGCAACAGCCACGATACATGGAGGAACCATAAGAAACTGCTTCTGTGTCTGGAGTACAGAGAGGGAAGTGAAGGAGTGTGAGATGAACTTGTGGAGAAAGGAGGATACAAAGCAAAGGCTTCAAGACTGGATAAAGGATTTTGAATTTTATCTCCAGAGAAATGGAAGCCATGCTGTATACAGTGTTCATAGAGGTGTCCTACAGACAAGGTTCTTATCCAGCCAATGAATGGCAAGTCAATGGTAAACACCTGCCAGTCCTACAAGTGCATGACAGTTACAATTTGCAAGTGAGTTATTTCCTAGTCCAACCTGAATCACGTTAACAATTTCTCCACTTGTCCTATCCCCTCCATGTGGGTCATGGGTAATCAAAGCATTTTGGCCCAAGCTTTTGTTATCGATTGGTAATTCAATAGAAGGTGGAAGGTGCTATAGAAAGAATACTGGAAAAGCGGGCAAGATATCTTGGCTCTGGTGTCTTTAATGTCCTCTCTCTCATATCACATGATTTTGGAAACTTCCTCTCCGGACCTCAGTTATCACCTTTCTAAATGAGGCAGCTAAACTTGATTATTTCTCAAGTTACTTTCAGTTATAGGATGTTGTAACCTATAAACTTATGTATATTGCTGTGTGCATCAGATGACTGGAGAGGTCTTGCTGTTGCTCTGTCTCATCAAAGGGGGCTCATCACTTTAGAGAAACAGAGCATTAAGATGAAGAGAACATTTAACTTGGAAGCAGGAGATGTGACTATGAATCTCTGCTGCAGCAAGCTCTGCAAAACATAGAGAGTGAATGTAGATAGATTACTTAAACTCTCTGTACTTCAGTTTCCTTGTCCAAAAAAGCAAATACACGTGTCAATAGGTTTCCATAAGAATAACAGGGTGCCTGGTCTATTATAAAGCATCCTAGAGGACTAGTTGAATCACTATATGTGAACATTGTGAAGGGATATGAGAAGGGAAAGGATATCTACAATACTATGTTTGTCCTTGCCCTAAACCGTAATCAAGAGAGAGAGAGAGCTGGCCTCTCTTGAGGCACATAGTTAAGGCCTCTGAGAAAAGTTCCTTAAGTATTCCTTATAAAACACATGGTCTGATGAGAAACTACTTCTTGCTTTAAAAAAGGGGAGGGGAGATCTGTTTATCTTAATTACAGTTCTTGAAAAAGTCTTATTCAGAAAAATGAAATTCAGAAACTAATGAAGTGCTATAACAATAGTAATATTTTTATTCTTACAAAGTCTGCCTTATAAGGTTTTTAATATATATGCATGTTAACATACACGATCACATTTAGCCCTGTGTGGTAAGTTTCATCATTTCTGTTTCACAGATCAGAATACTGAGACTCAGGGAGATCAAGTGACATGCCTCAGTCCATGTGGCTGTAAATGTTGGAGGAAGATCTGGCTCAGGTCTTCTGAGCCCCACAGAGCTCTCTCCTCAACCCCCACTGCCTTTCAAAACGCTCCATTCCCTCTTTGTTATACACTTTCACTGTCCAAGTTAGAGTATAAAACATCAGGTGTCCCCTCTTCTTTCTATATAAAGATCTGCTCTAAAGAAGGTTTTCATGCTATGGTCTTAGAATTTATTAAAAGTTTCTATAATAAATAGCCATATATATAAATGCTTCTGCATTTTCCCCAAACTCTTATATAGAATGTGATCCATTATCTAGTATATTTTAAAGTAAGGCCCTAATGATGAAAATGATTTTAGAATCCAATTCTCTCCCCAAAATAATGATAATAATTTCACCTGCCCTAATAAATGTTACATTTCCCTGAATCAGAAAAGAAAAATCTTAGTCACTGTTCTTTCTTACAGCAGATATTTTTCTTTGATCTTGTCATCTTTCTTCTTGGGTTACTTATATCTTCCTATTTCCCTATCTCTGTCACACTTTCAATATTCTAGATATTTTTTTGAATCCTACTCAGTTCATGAAATCTGTCTTGATTACCCACTGCAGAGAAGGCCTCTCTTTTGAACGACACAACATTTTGCCTCTAATTTGCACATAGCTTATCACTTACTGGTGTGTATTCCCATGCTTATCTCAGGTTCAAAAATCCCAAATCAGAATCAAGTAACATTTATTGAATGCCTACTATGGGCCTAACATCATGCTCAGGATTTTAATATGTTACTTCATTCAAGTGTGTATGCCCTCTTTAATAGCTGGAGTTGTATATATCAATAAACTTTTATTTCCTAGTAGACTCTATACTATATAGCAAATAGTACTCAATAAATATCTGCTGGTGAAAGAGTTTGAGTCAGTTTTCTCCCCTGTCCTAAAATCGAAAGATAGAACTGTTCTTAGAAATTGTCTTGTCCAGGTACTCATTTCACAGATGAGGCAACTGAGACCTTGAGAAAGGAAGGGGCTTGCCCAAAGTTATACAGCAAATAAGATACCTGTTGAATGACTAAGTGAATAAAGAGGAGACTCCTGACATAAGAACGAAATGATAGAACAATGAGCATTTCACCTTGTGCTGTGTGTAAAATCTCAGTCATTACCTGGATAAATCCAGCACCTGCAGTTCTGGGAAGTTGGAGAAACTATGGCTGCCTAAATTTCTCAGGGGGTTAAAGCTCATGTCCAGGTCCTTGGTTGATGAGGGGATGTTGTCAGGGATTTTGTGAAGATTCAGGTCCATGCATTGGTAAGTAATGTTAGGAACCACCTGCAATGATCACATATTAGATACAGTGTCTTAATACATGCACCTCAATGGACTGCCCTCTCCACACCCTTCTCCTAGGCCAGACCCATGGAGACCTCCTGGACTGGGGCCATCCAACCATCTTTCATCCATCAATCCATCCATCCATCCATCCATCCATCCATCCACTCATTCATTCATTCATTTATCCACTCACTTTATAAAATCTCTTACTCTAGATTTGGAAGGGGAGAGAACTTCCTATGTCCTGTTTTCTAACCTCTGCTATCACAATGGCAGCATTTAGGGAGAAGCAAGGGAATCAACTGCTGAAAGGCTAAGGCTCTGGAGTCCAGAAGCCCTGAGTTTCACCCCAGTGTTCCATGGGATTTGGGGCAAAACCTTTTTTACACCAAGTACCCCACAATTGTATACAGCCTCAAGGAGACTATCAGTTCAGGTGCCTGGACTTCATAGTCATAACTCAATTTTTGCCAGTTGCATTCTCTCTTTTGGCTGATTGACCTTTGAGTAGGTAACACAGACATGGGGAAAAATCCTTCAGATGCTTGGACTTCAGTGGTGTAACGTAGCAAATAAGGCCAGGTACTTTATGCTCCCTTGGTTCCTATGCTTGTTTCCATCATATTTCCCAAATTCTTTGTAGGCCTTGTTCTCTAACTTCCCATTTAATTTCTGAATTCTCTGATTTATTCAACAAAATTTCTTGCTTAAGCCAGCTAATTTTGGTTTTCTGTTTAAAACCAAACCAAAATAGAATCTGTTAAAAGGATTAAATGAAATAAGGTATTTGAAGAGATTATCCCAAAGCCTATTACAGTGTAAATGATCAATACATGTTAACATTTATTGTTATTAGTTATTATTAATCCCCTACCATATGTGGGCCTATTTCTTATATGTTATATACTTTAATCTTCAAATAAACCTTTTAAAGAAGAAGAAGTCAGAGTGATGGAATAATCTGCATAAGGTCTTACATGTCACATGTGCAGCTCTTCACTTCATCAATGGACATGTCTCTGGAAATGCTATCCCCTGTAGGAGCCTCCCAGACCATACTGTCTCATAGAGGATGGTACCAGGCATCCTTCCCTTACGCTCTGTCATCTGCCTTCTCAGGGTGTATCACCATCTAACATTACACTGTCTATGTGATTGTACCATGTGTCTTGTTCATTATCCTCACTACATTGTAAGCTTTGATATTCTTGCCCTCTGCTATGTCTCCAGCACTCACAGTTGTGCCTGGCAAATGGTGAATGCTCACTCAGTATTTATTGACTAAATGAGAGAATACCTGATTGAATGAAGATTTGCTTAAATCCAAATTGTAGCCATTTTATCTAAGTGCTACGGACAGTACAAAGACCAGTGTGAAATGGCTCCAGACTTCAAGGAGCTTACAATCTAGAGGAAGAGCTAAGATAGGAACACAACTCACTCTAGTGTAATGGACCGTAAACCAGGCCTGGAAATTTCTTTTCCCCAAAATAGTTCCTTTGGCACATAAGTGGTAGAGGTCAATTCTGGATCCAGGGATTATAGAAGGCCTCTGAGAATGAGAAGGTTTCAAGGTGGGTCTTCAAGGATGAGCAAGATTTGGATATGTGGAAAGAGAAAGAAGGAGAGAATAATGTAAGCAAGAAAAGGATGGAAACTATTTCAGAGCGGCTGGTCCATAGTGGGAGAAATGGATCCTAATCCAGTGAGGAAGATAGAGCCCTGTGGCAGTATTTTTAATCATCTAAAATATGCAAGTTGAGCAATTTCTATGTGCTAGGTACTGGGTATAGTCTAAGCTTTGACAGTAGGCATTTCTTGTAATTCAGGTGTCTGGTTTAAGCTTTAATTGGGGGAGGCATCAGCTTCGAAGAGGGCTAAGATAAACACAACACCAGCCACATGACTAGATAGAGCCAGGACTTCTTCCCCCACTGAGCCTTCTTTTTTTTCCCCCTCTACCTCCTCCCTTTAACTCCCTGCTGTTATGTTTTAAATTCACCACTAAGAAGGGAGCCAGGGAAACCCTAAGGCCCCGTTGTCAACCCCAGTAAAACAGAACCCCACATGCTTGAGCAGTTTTTCTCTCTACCCTCAATATTGAGGCCACATGTGTGGCCCTACATGTGCTATATAATTTCCAGGTCTTATAAGTTATAAATTTTTAGTTTTTCAAAGTTTCCAGATGGTTATTGCTGAAAGGTACCTTACAATCCGAAAGAACCACAAGGGCTGGTCCAACCCAACATTGGTTATTGATAGACTGAGACCAGCACAAAATGCTGGGATATAGTGATAAATAAAATCAGCAATGTTATCCTTCACTTATAGATTCCATTTTAAAAGAACGGAAAAATAGTGAACAAATACACAAAAAGTATTTAATGATGTGCTATAAAAAGTAAATCGTCATAGAGATTAGAGGCAAATATGGGGCATAGGGAGTTCTACATGAGGTGATCAAGGAACACTTCCAAGAGGAGGTGACATTTTAGCAGAAATATGAAGTGAGGGATTAAGTCATGATGATAACTAAAACTGCACTTTCCATCATGGTAGCCACTAGTTACACATGGCTATTGAGGATGAGAAACAGTCTAAATTGAGAGGTATATTAAATGTAAAATACATACTAAATCTCAAACACTCTGTGCCACAGAAAGGCTGTGAAATATTTTATTAATAGTTTAGTATATATTACATTTTCAAATAATATTTTGAATATATTGGGTTAAATAAAAATATTAAAATCAGATTTATCAGTTTTTATTTTTTCAAAGTGGCTATCAGAAATTTTAAAGCTACATTTTAAACTTAGTTAGCTACAATTTAGTTAAGTACAACTTTGGCTAAATTTAGTTGGTTACATTTATTGTTTAAATAAGATGATGTGACCCACATGATATTGCCTTTGGGCAGCACTGATTTAGGAGCAAAGCATTCTAGCTAGAGGAAGCCAGTGCAAAGGCCGTGGGGTAGCAAACTGTCCTAATAGCACTCAAAAGTTATCACAAGTTGTTAAGAGGGAAATTTGTTGGAACTGAGACTTAGGCAAAACAACAAATAAACAAACAAAAATGTGCAGAGTTAATTAGAGTGGGGGACTCCAGAGGCACGAGACCAGTCACTATCCAAGACTCAAGGCCAGGAAAACTGAGGACCTGCCCTAGGGTGGCACTTAGGGGATAGGCAGGGTTGGACAGGTTTTGGAGACTGAGAATATGGGGTGTGGGAAAAGGGAAGGTGTGATTTTATCTAGTGGTGACTTTGATTAGAGGACCATCCCCATTAACCTAACAGCAGGAGGGACACAGAGGAGACAAGGAGTAGGGCTCTGGGCAGGAAATTGGAGGAAGGGAAGACTTTGAGATGACAAATTTGTCTTTGTTACATATGGTATGTATTTCCCCCATGGTATTTCCGCCATGCCCTCAATCTCTGCACACCACTGGTTATGCTTTTCTTGAGTTTCTGACCCTGTCACACATTAAATCCCAGGACATTCTCTTGGTTATTGGGTCCTACCATGGGCTCCCAAAGCACTTGTGAAAGTCCATGCACAGGGTGGGGAGGTACAAAAGAGATCCATCATGAATGAGATTATGCAAAAGTCGGTTGGTATTTCACAAAGAAAGAAGCCATTGCATTAGCTGTCATTTTATATGGTTCTTTCTTCCCCCACCCCTTGTATCTTTGTTTCTCATTTTCCATTTGCCTTCATTTCTCTTTCTCCCCTTTTCTTTTCTAAACTCCTTTCTTTTCATCCTTTGGAACCAGGGCTAGATCCACAAGTCTGAAATCCACTTAGAAAGTTCTCCCTGTTAAGAGAAAACACACACACACACACACCCCACACACACACCCCCACACACACACACTCACACACTCCTTCCTGAGATTGAAAGGGGTGAAGTGAGTGCTTGAAGCTGAGAGTACAGACCACTAGCAGAAGGAAATGACAGGAAGCAGACTTCTTACAGCTCTCTGTTTAAGCGGGTATTATTATAATGCTTTCATAGATGTGAAAACTAGCTTCAGAGAGGTTTAATAACTTCTTCAAGATCACACAGCCCAGAAGTCAAAGAACAGTGATTTTAAGCAGATCTGACCTAAAGCCCCTATTAGCACTTAAAGTCCTGAATGGGACATGACCCATGGGCTACCTGTTGGTGCCATGGAACCATGAATTGTTTGGTCCCTGTGCCTTCTCAAGTCCGTAAGGTAATTTGACTCTTTTTTGCAAATGAAATTCGGCAACTAGCAGGGGATCCACAGTGGGAAGTTCTGGGCAGAGAGCAGTTTTTCAGAAGCAAGACAAATCTCATAGGAGATGAGCTGACACTAACCACATACCTCCACACAAGGGTCCCAGCTCTCAGGTCTCAGGCAGGAGAGGAAGGCCATGGCTGGGATCAGAGTCCCAGCCAGGCGGGTAGGAGGCATCATTCTGGCATTTTCTGTATCCACAAATGGCTCCGTGAAACATGACACGCTGTATCCGCCTGCTGGTGTGGCCTCCGCCGCTTTCTCTCCCCTGCTCAGTGCCCTAGGACAATGACTGTATTCAAAGCAACGCTGCGTTCCGAGGCAAGAGGAAGTGAGAAAGGCAACCTTAGCATTCTGGGCTTTTGTTTCTCTAATATTTATGTCCCCAGTCACAGGAGGGGAAGTTAGAAGAAGAAGAAAATGTCTGCAGATCAGTGGTCCAAGTAACAACAAGAGGAAGCTGACTTTGATCCGGGGAAGTCATCTGACCTCCTGGTTAGTGAACTTAGGAAAGCAATCAAACTGGTCAAACAGCCTGCGCAACAATCTAGGACATGGCTTTCCAGTTTCGTTTTAGTACAGGAAACTCACTGTATGTATTCATTTCCTAGGGCTACCGTGACAAATTACCACACACTGGGGTGGGGGTGGGGGGCTTCAAGGGCAGATGTTTATTTCCTCATGAAGTTCTGGAGCCTGGAAGTCTGAGATGGAGGTGTGGGCAGGGATGACGGCTCTTCAGGCTCTCTCCTCGGCACACAGGTGGCTGCCTTCACTTGCTCTTCCCTGTGTGTGTGTGTGTGTGTGTGTGTGTGTGTGTCTGTGTCCCAATTTCCCCTTCTTAAAAGGACATCAGTCATTTTGGATTAGGGTCCATCTATATGACTTCATTTTACCTTAATTACCTTTTTAAAGCTTCAGTCTCAAAACACAGTCACGTTCTGAGGGACTGGAGAACTTCAGCATGGATTTTGAGGGGAATACAATTCAGCGCGTAGCAACGTCAACTCTTGTGAAATCTTGTGAAGAAATTCACTTTTGTAAAACTGACTGAAAACACAGCTCCAGTGAACCACAGTTTGAAAGCCCAGCAATATTGGGAAGAGATTGGAATGAAGAATCAGATATACTGAAATCCAAACTGAGGCTGGGTGACTTAAGGATGGCCCCATGGCATTTGTCAGTCACTTCATACTACTGATCCTTAACTTCTGGTCTGCAAAATGGGACAATGCCTTTAATCAGAATCAAAGCTCGAATCTATGAAATTCACAAAAATCAAGCCATGGGACAGTAGTCCAATGATGCAAGCCACTAAACCTTAGTTTTCTAGCCTTTGAAATGGAGATAAATCACATTTGTCTTACATGATCAACTTTAGTTAGTCTACATAAAATGTTTAGTCTAGTACATGCTTCATCAGTATATTCCATAAATTGGTAGCTATTATAATCATTAAAAATATATGGGAAATGGGGATAAAATAATACCTCAAAGTATTGCTATGGGATTAAATGAGTTGGCATTTGTTAAACTCTTAGAGCTGTATCTGGGATGTAGCAAGTGCGAGGCAAGTTTCTGTTAGACAAGAACATCGGTAAAAATGGGGGTATTGCTAGCATTGTGTCCTAGATAGCTCTACCAAGATGTCCTGCTGGCACCTCAAGTTCAACATCTCTAAAATCAAGCTCCGAGGGAGCATGTCATAGATGACTGAGCACAAACTCTTGCAGTCTTCTTCAACACAAGTATACAATTAAGCTAAAAATAGTCCCACTGTCAAACTTTTGCTTTGAGGATTGAGACTATGTAAAGATCATAGAGCAGTGCCTGGCACAGAGTAGGTGCTCAATAAAGAAGAATAGTTCTCTGAAATGTAAATAGCATTTCACTTCCACATAGTCATCCCAGAAGGAAATCGCTTTGACTTCCTCTTTTTTCTCATCAAATGCACATTAACTACATTTTCTTGTTTTCTGCATTTTTGTTGCTCTGCCTCCCGGCGTTGCTGGCTAGGATAGACTGTCCCTCCCAGGGCTAGACAGTCCTTTGACAGCAAGTGATTTGCTCTGGAGTTCACTTTTCATATACAAATGCACCAATCCTAGGCTTATACTTTGAATGCCTTTTCTGCCTGGCTTATATACTCTAGGAGGCAATTTTCTGCCTTAGATACCAGGTACCAGATACCTAGAGAAAGCATCTATACCCCATAGCTTCCTGAAATTATTCAAACTAGCCAAGTCTAAACCTGCTGACCTTATGTTTTCTTGCCTTTCCTACTTCAGAAACTACAACCAAACCTCCTGCCTGTGTCTTCTGTTTGTTCTTTATGCCTCCTGACAGATGCTGGTGCTTCCACACGTGGCCCTGCATGGTGCAGCGTGTGGCCTTCCTCTTGGGAATTGTGAATAACAAACTAGATTTTCAATGGCAATCATCTCTTGATCTGTTGGTCTCACCACACCTGAATGATAAAACCTACACTTTAAAATAAAACATTCTACCATTTCCTAGAGATTTGATCTATAAAATAATTCTAAAATGTCAGTCTTCATTTCTATTAGCATTGCCATTGAATATATCCCTTGGCCTGGATTAGCGGAATACACTATTAACGGGTCTCTCAGGGACCAGGCTCATTTTTGCCAATGTCTTAACTCTTCTAATCCATCCCTTATCCTGAAAGCAAAGCAATGTTTCTAAAATGCAAATAAAATCACCTCATGTTAATAAGATTCTAATGTTGTGTATTGCCTAGACCTCATGCCTTATGCCTCTAACACCCACTAGACCCAGACACATCCAGACACACCCAGACACACACACACCCAGACACACACACACACACACACACACACACACACACACATTCTACCTTCTAAGAAACAAATGTGTGTTATTTCACGCCAGACAAAACAAGGTCTTGTTACTAGAACAAGACCCCATTAGTAGAACACAGCACTCAAGGGGATAGAGTAATATATGTGTAATGGTGCAAATCCCCTTTCTTCCCATCACTAAGGAGAAAACCCCATGATGGCCAAGATGAGGACTAAGAGAAGGGGTCGAAGACAATCTCCCAGACTATGTTTCAAGGATGTGAATACACACATTTTATAGAAGTCTTCTTGAAAATTATTCTTAGCCAAGAACGGGGAGTTAATGATAGTGCCTTGTAAAGATGCTTTTTTCTTTCCATGGGATTAACACACCATGATCTACTGACCTCAGTCAAAGAGCTTTCAGTTCTGTGTGCCCCTGCCAGGAGACAGGCCGTGTATCAAATACAAAGGAGAAACTCCTGGGCCCATAGTTTCCACTGCAATACAGTAATAATCACACCCTGGGTACAGTCGAGGAGACCCCGCCAGGGGCGTGGGAAGCAACTTGCTCTTCTAATCCCTGTGGAGCAAGGTCAGCTCAGGACCCATAAGCATTCAGTCAGTTGAGGAATTTCCATCTTCATCAGAGTTTTGGAAGAAGTGTTTGGTATTATTTGGCAGGCACTACATACTTGCTAAGAAATAAAGAAAGAACAAAATTGACCTGTGCTAGGATAGGCTGATTTCTGTATTTACCTCCACATTTCAGTGACTTAAAACAAGAGATGTTTCTTTTTTGCCCATGCAATGTTCAGCAAGAATATTCCTGATTGGAGGTACTCCAAGAATGGTTCGTGGGTCCAGGATCCTTTTATTTCATTATGGTAGAATATTCAATATGCAGCCTCTAAGCCTGCTGCGGAAGGTGAAGAGAGCATGGGAGGACACACAGATACTTAGAAATCCTTGCTCAGAAGTGACCTACATTATCTCTACTCACACATTATTGGCCAGAACCAGTCCCAAGACCACACCCAGTGAGGACTCTATCTCCTAAGCTTCAAGCCTCCTACCCACCACCCAAAACTCACACCCACTCACACACACAGACACACACACACAGACACACACACACAGACACACACACACAGACACACACACACACACACACACACACTGGGATATACGGCTCCACAGCACCAATTCCATGTTATGGAAAGGAACACAAATCATCTTTGATCAGAGAGTTATCTCAGCCACAACCTTAGCATCCTATAATATCCACTTATGGTAATTAAAATAAAATAAGGGTAAACCGTCACAACATAGCCTGGATCAGACAAGAAAGGCCCAGTTAGTTTGGCATATCTAAGAACTAAACCTGATTCTATCCAACAGTTCCACATCTCACAATTTCTCACATGTTAACACCTCTCAAATCAGGATGCATCTCATAACTGACAATATATTACAATTATACTTTCTCCTTTTCCTTGCTTAGTGGCAAATACAGTAACGGTATGTCTTAAGATCAGTGGTATCTTACATTCAATGAGAAATAGTTTGTCACTATTGACTACTTACAACATATCCTAGGCTAATGTGTATTCTGCATCTACAAAGGGACATAGAATACTCAATGCTTCCTATTTTGACCCACAGACTCTCTTTTATCTTTGGATACCCACTACCAGTCCTCTATCCTTTAATGTGCCCTGAACCACTGTTCCTATGATCTAAAGCACACACAAAAATGTTGCTTTTAAGCAGAAGCATAAAGTGTATTCTGGCTCCAAGTGACCCAATTCCTGTCTCCGGGGCAGTGTCCTTACATTAAGTACTGTCCTGTATGTTTCAATATTTTCTCCCGAATGCTTCAAGTCCAGGGGAGAGTGATGGTACCCCCACCCCCACCCCAGGAGCTCTCAAGCCTAAGTAGCACCTGTTCCTCCCCAGCCTGAAGTGTTTATGACATTTCCTGTGTCATTTAAAAAATTACTTTGAAGGCATTCAGTGGCTCAGTGCGTTCAGCATCTGACTCTTGCTGTCGGCTCAGGACATGATCTCACGGTTGAGATAGAGCCCCACCTTGGGCTCTGTGCTAACAACGTGCAGCCTTCTTGGGATTCTCTCTCTCTCCCTCTCTTTCTGCCCCACCCCACTCGTGCACTTGTTCATGCTCTCTCTCTCAAAATAAATAAATAAACTTTAAAAAATGAAAAATTACTTTGAATTTCCCATCTCTATACTGTCTGTCTCTACCAGTAGAATATAAACTCCATGAAGGTAGAGGCTTTGACTGATGTTCACATATGTTGAATGCATGAGTAGGTACTCAGTAAGTAGCTGATGAATGAATCAATGAACAATGTATGTGAATTTGTTTTTACTATCGCTGATATTTTCAAGTACTTGTTATCTTTCCATACTGAGTACTGCGACTGTAATAAGATGTTCAGTGATTATTCTGGACCTTTCTTATACTTTCCTACCTCCTATTATTCACCAGGGGATAACATGTGCCCCCAGGATAACCAACACAGAGGCACATAGAGTCATAGCAAGTGGGTTAAGATGAATATACTTGTGCCTTCTCATGGGGTATGAAATCCTTTGTCTCTTTTTCTGAGGCAGAGGTTGGTTTTTTAGAGCCAAGAGACTATCCTTTCTTTGTTCTGTCTCACAAATCACCAAATTTCCCAGTTCATTCAGACTCTGGAAAGACATCATAGAATCTAGAGAGGGCTATATTTAAAAATATTTAATTATCCAGTTGACTTTCTGGCATCATCATTTCTTGGTGTGAGGCTTATCTTTAGCATTACTGAATTTCCTTAACTTGATAATGGAAATAATACTGTGGCCCAATTAATAATATTATTTGAGGGTTAAATGAGGATGTACCTCTAAACATTACAGTTTTATACAAATGTTGACTATCTTTCATTAATTAATTCACCAAATATGTGCTCAGTGCTTAAACTCTGCCAGGCACTGTTCTAGTCATAAAGGACACAGCCATGAACAAAACAGATGCCTGCTTACATAGAGCTCATGTTCTAACACGGAGAGAGCCAATAGCAATGATAAATTACATAGTATATTAGATGATGTTAATATATGTGGATGAAAATTTTTAAAGGGGAGTGGGGGGGGATGAAGAATGGTTAGTGGTATTAAAGTTTTAAGTAGGACCATCTGAGGGGCACCTGGGTGGCTCAGTCAGTTAAGCGTCCGACTTCAGCTCAGGTCATGATCTCACGGTTTGTAAGTCGAGCCCCGCCTCGGGCTCTGTGCTGACAACTCAGGGCCTGGAGCCTGTTTCGGATTCTGTATCTCCCTCTCTCTCTGCCCCTCCCCTGCGCATGCTCTGTCTCTCTCTGTCTCAAAAATAAATAAAACATTAAAAAAAATTTTTTTTAAAGAATCCAACTCTTGGTTTCAGTTCAGTTCAGGTCATGATCACAAGGTTTGTGAATTCAAACCCCACATTGGACTCTGCACTTACAGTGCAGAGCCTACTTGGGATATTCTCCTTCTCCCTCTGTCTCTGCCCCTCCCCTGCTGTGTGCTCTTGCTCTCTCTCTCTCTTTCTCCTTCAAAATAAATAAACAAACTTTATTTTTTTTTTTAAGTAGGGCAGTCCAAGTATGAGATAGTAACATTTTGAGCAAATTCTTGAACAATTTGCTAACGATGCAGATATCTGGGAGAATATTCAAGTTAGAATAGTGCTTCTCAACTGGGGGTAGTTTTGCTCCTAGGGAACTTTTGGCAGTCAGTGCCCTCTGCAGATACTTTAGGTTTTCATGGCTTGGGAGCAGAGAGTTTTGCTACTGGCATCCAGTGAGTAAAGGCCAGGAATGCTGCTAAATATTCCACAATGCACAGGATAGGCCCCTAATCCAAAATATCAATAGCCAAGGTTAAGAAACCCTGAGTTAGAGGGATAAGTTAGTGCAAAGATCTAGACAAAAGAAATTACCAGAACCAACAAGGATGCCAGTGTAGAGAAGTGGTCATCTACATCACTTAGGTCATTGTAGGCTACTGTAAAGACTTTACATCATCTTGATCCCTGCCCCAGCATCCCCAGGCAGACATCATCACTGTCTTCTTAGTCTCCCACAGCATCATCTGTCATGCTCAGGAGTGGTGAATTGTCTGCTTCCCTCACTAGGCTCTCAGCTCCTTGATGACAGCAGTTGAACCTGGCCTATGTCCACACCCCATGCCTATCATAGTGCCTGATACTCAGTTCAATGAATGTTGGTCACCTCAATGATTATACTAATAATTGTGGATGACCATGGGAATTGATTTCATTATTATTTCATATATAGGCTCATAAGATTCAAGAGAGAACATATTTTGTCTGTAACATTCATAGCTAGAGCTCCACTGCCCAGTCTGTACCAGGTGCATAATAAGTGCTCAATAAACATTGATTGAACAAAAGAATGAGTAGATTATACATAGTGAGCCCATCCTTTGATTGCTGGTCAGTCAAATTTCTCCTCTCCTTAGCAACTTCTCTTCAACAAAGGAAGGAGAAATTGAAAAGGGATATCTGCCCTTTGTCTAGAAGACAGCCTATGACAAAATATTTTCAGTTGGCATCTGATGCAATGCTGTGCTGGACTTGTAGGTCACATTGTGACACACTACTATGGACAGCACATGCATGCGTAACTCAGGGCACATATCTTTGGAAATAAAAAAAAAGATAAGTGGGGTGCCTGGGTGGCTTAGTCGGTTAAGTGCCTGACTTCGGCTCAGGTCATGATCTTGTGGTCGGTGAGCTCGAGCTCCACGTGGGGCTCTGTGTTGACAGCTCAGAGTCTGGAGCCTGCTTCGGGGTCTGTGTCTCTCTCTATCTCTGTCCCTCCCATGCTCCTGGACTCTCTCTCTCTCTCTCTCTCTCTCTCATTCTCTCTCTCTCAAAAAAAAAAAAAAGATTAAAAAATTTATTTAAAAGGGTAAGGACATGAGTATGTAAACATTTTTCAACTACCTGGTTGATTCTATAAGTAGCTTTCCTCTCTTTTAGTCTCCCATACTAGAAGGAATCAGGAATCTGGAGGTGACCAGGTAGGACAATGATGAGAGAATATGCAAACTGGGAAATAAACATTAGCAACTAAAAATTACCCAGTGAATGGCTTCCCTGAGGTTCAAGAAATATAATTCAATCCACAAAGAGTCAAAAGTATGGTACAGAATTCAGAACACCATTCCTGGTAGAACTAACTTATCTCATGGACACTCCCCAGATCCCCAGGATTATCCCTGGCCTTTGTGAGACTTCTATCTAAGAGCTATGGCTTTCCTGTAGACAGCATCATCCCCAAACCCTGCTCCTCACATGCTCTCCCCCTTCCTGTGGAACCCTTGATCCTTCTCTTCATCCCAAAGCCAGACATTCTGTGAACTATAGACTTCAATATGAATTGTTAGTTTTCTCCTGCTCAGCTTGGAGTTGTTGATGGGTAGGGGAAAAGGAAATCTATAGATCCTAAGGAGAAGAGCATGGGACAAAGAGACCCTTGTGGAGTGACCACCAAGGTGGGTAGGGTGGGGTTGGGGGGAAGAAATATTAAAATAAAAATAAACCAAAAGGATGGATACTTATTGCTTACATGATAAAGATGAAACTTTTGTTGCCCAATTATTTTATATTTTATGCTTATGTAAGTACTCGCCTCCTTTCCTGCTTTGAGTCAAAATAGGAAAAGTTGGGGGGAAGGAAAGAAAAGAAAAAGAAAAACCATTTTTAGTGCCTTGGTCTAAAAGGTTGAGGCTCCGGGGAGCAAGAAGATGCAGAGAGAAAGAGAAAATAAAAGGTTTGATGTGACATTGTGTAAAGGGATTGTGCTTGGAGTAACTAAAAAATATGTTTAGAATCCTAAACATAACTATGTTTCTATTTTGATTCTGCCCTTTTGATCTATGCCAAAGGGACAGTGCTTTTTTCATCTTTGACTCCTTTAGAACTCAGCACGGGGAACTGCTCAGAGTAAATAGCCATCGACTGTCTCCTGAATGACTCAATAAAGGAACAACCTCAATGACTTGGCATGAAATAATAACTGAAATGTATGGGGTATGCATTATATTGGGAGTCTTGGCTTCTAATACTTCATCACTTCCCAGCTGTGGGCCTTCAACCAAGTTACTTAAATTCAATAAGCCTTAGTTTCCCTCCCTGTGCAATGGTTCTTGTAAGGAAAAAATGTGATAATATGGGCTAAGACCATGGTGACTTTAAGATGTAGTATTTGGATTTATGTTAATACTTGATGGGAATTTCTCATTGCTTGTAGAAAAGTAACACTCAATGCACCTTCCTGATAACAGACAGCTTATTCTGAGTTGATTCGTCAATATCTTATATCTTGGAGTTAGTTGGAGTTTCCCATGACTTGAGAAGATAAAAAGTAAATGGCAGATGGCACTTTGTATGTTGGGGTTTGATCATCACAGTCTGTTTCCTTCAAGAAAGGAGCACATATCACCTTACCCGAGGCTACTAAAATTGGGTGTGAAGAGGAGATGTTGACTCAAGCTGTTTGGGGGAGAAAAGTTGTCTCCCAATGCTTCCAGCTCAGGTCAAAGCTGACCTCCACATTTTTCTCTGCTTCCCTCTTCAGCATCCTCTACTCTCAGCCCCACATACTCACACATACCAGGTCAAAGTGACCTCATTTTCCTTTGAATTTTTTTTAGAAATATTGTCCTGGACCTTATGCATGCTTATCTATAAAGAAAGGCATTTTATCGCAGCTCATATCCGCCTCAAACTGGGAATTCCCCCAGGAAATGAAACTTACATTACACATATATATATTCTACATAGCACTTTACCCTGCAGAAAAAACATCAACTAATAGAAGGGAAGAGGAAAGGAAAGGAGGGAAGAGGAAGGAAGGAAGGAAGGAAGGAAGGAAGGAAGGAAGGAAGGAAGGAAAAGACTGGAGGGAGGGAGAAAAGGGTACATGAGAAGGAAGGAAAGGAGAGGAAAATAAATGATAGCAGAATAAATTTTAAAAAGGGAAAATTCAAAAAGGGTACGCATCATAATCCCCCCCCCCCAAATCACTATAATAAAGCACAATGTGAAAACTCAAAAGTCTTGCAACTGAAAGAGAAAAGATCCTCATTCCCTAAGAACTAAAGTGAATCTAGTAAGGTGGCCTGGGACTCCTTGGTCAGGGCTGTGCAGTGAAGCCCACAGGCCCAGCTGCCTTGGGGCCTCCCAACAGCGTTAGCTTTATTTCCGCCAACCACAAGTATTTGCTTCTGCCTCTGTCCCTGTCCAGCTGGAGAACACATGGTAGAGGACTGGACATTCTAAAATCTCTCTTTTGCTCATGATAGGTGGTTTCCATGGACGTCCCTCATTCCTGTCTAACTCCTTCACCTTTAAATGTGCTGAAAAGTGAGTTTGAAATTAGACTCAGAGCCATATGGCAAACCTTAGGGGCAGCATATGGTTGCAGGTTGCTCAGTGCTGATCTACAGCATCTTTAAGCTCACCTTTTATCTCTCTCTATACACAGGAGGCAGTGATAGGGTCGCAGTTCTGTACTTTGATTTATTCTGTCCTTCATGTGGGAAAGTGAGACTCAATACAGCATCCATGTTAAAGTTTGTTTTAGTTTTCTTGGTCATGGTGGGGATAGAGTGCAGGGAAATATCTACACACCTACTTGAGATCAGTGGGAAGTAAACTGTTAGGGGTAGAGATTCAGTCTGTGAACTTGAACAATGGTCTGCCCAATAGAAATGTGAGTTTGAGTCAACCTAACTAGTCTCACCTGCAGATTTGGATCATGCCAACATAAACTGCAGATAGGGACAAATCAGTTTCATGGAAGCAGGAGCATACTGCTGAACAGTTAATACAGTGAGGTGACAGGGAGAGAGAGGAGTTCTGTGGTCAAAGCATGGAAAGTAATTTTTTTAACAAGCTGAAAGACTTGAAAATAAAGGGGTACCGAGGAAAAGTGGAGAGTCAACTGCAAGGAATGAAAGATTGCGAATAAGTACACACTGGGAAGTAAACGAGTCAGGATCTAGCTCTGAAGATGCTGGGCCACAGCGTGTCTGCCTCATCTTACTTCACTACCAATGCCATTATTGTTGCAAGGACAAAGAATACTATTATAATTGAGTCAGGTTCCAGAAATCTTGACTGGACCCATTGGCAGTGGTTTGGCCATGCCCCACCGTTTGTTTCTTTCATGGAGTCAAGTTTCCAAGAAAGGAAGCTCCTGTTTCAATGAGTAATAACATATTTTTCTTTGGGAAGAAACTCAAACTTTGTTATAGAAATGCACTTTTCTCATACAATTAAATGTGGCAGAGATGGAACTCAAATCCAGGTTTTTTTTTAATTCAAGCTGTGTAATTACACTACACTGTACACTAAACCAACGGACACGTAGACAAGGGGGAAACCCTTTAACATGGAAAAGGGGAGAACCACCGCAGAATACCCTGCGGGAGAAAGAGAAAGGAGAGAGAAAGGGTTTCATAACTTTGGAATAAAACAAAACAATGTGATTTTATCATCATCACCATGGCCATCGTGAGATCCAGTTCATGTGTTAGGGTATAGCTTTAATAATATGTCACTGTCCTGAAACCATTATTGCACTGTATGTCAACTAACTAGAATTTAAATAAAAATTAAAATAATAATAAACATAATACATCACTGAACCATCATTAGGGCACTAAACAGCTTGTGGTTTTGTTTTGTTTTGTTTTGTTTTGTTGTTTTTATTTTTGTTTTAGAGTAATCTCTACACCCAGTGTGGGGCTCTAACTCACAATGTTGAGACCAAGAGTTTCATGCTCTACTGATTGCCAGCCATGCCAACAACTTGGTTTGGCTCTGATATGCGTTTCCCTGATGACTAATGATGTCAAGGGTCTTCTCAAGTGTTTATTGGTCATTTATATATCTTCTTTGGAGAAATATCTATTCAAGTTCTTTGTCCACTTTTTTTAAAGTTTATTTATTTTTGAGAGAGACACAGAGCATGAGTGGGGGAGGGGTAGAGAGCAAGGGAGACAAAGAATCTGAAGCAGGCTCCAGGCTCCAGGTTGTCAGCACAGAGCCCAATGCAGGGCTCAAACTCACAAACGCAAGGTCATGACCTGAGCTGAAGTCGGACACTTAACCGACTCAGCCACACAGGTGCCCCTCTTTGTTCATGTTTTAATTGGATTGTCTTTCTTATTGAGATATAAGTATTCTATATATATTCTGGATACTAGACTTTTATCAGATTCATGATCTGCAAATATTCTCTCTCATTTTATGGGTTGTATTCACTTTCTTGATAGTGTCCTTTGAAGCACAGATGTTTTAAGTTTTAAAGTCTAAATTATCTAGTGTTTCTTTCATATTCATGCCTTTGATGCCATATTTAAGAATCCATTGTCAAATCTGAGGTCATGAGGATTTATCACTATGTTTTCTTATAAGAATTTTACTGTTTTAACTCTTACATTTAGATCTCTGGTCCATCTTGAGTTAATTTTTGTAAATGGTGTGAGGTAAGGATTCATTCTTTTGCATATGGCTATCTAGTTTTTTCACCACCATTTATGGAAAAGACTAATCTTTTCCCATGGAAGCGTCCTGTTATCCTTGTTGAAAATCCATTGTCCATAGACACATGGGCTTATCTCTGAACATTTAATTATATTACCATACTAATCTACATGTCTCTTGTTATGCCAACATCACATTGTCTTGATTACTGTTGCTTCATAGTATGTTTTGAAATCAAGAAATGTCAATCCTCCAACTTTGTTGTTCTTTTTCAGATTGTTTTGGCTCCCCTGGGTCTCTTGAAATTCCATGCAAATTTAAAAATTTTTTTTAATGTTTTATTTATTTTTGAAGGAGAGAGACAGA
Source organism: Prionailurus bengalensis (assembly GCF_016509475.1). Lineage (NCBI taxonomy): Eukaryota > Metazoa > Chordata > Mammalia > Carnivora > Felidae > Prionailurus > Prionailurus bengalensis. Next base: position 77,410,018 of record NC_057359.1, on the reverse strand, counting down.
GATAGAGCATGAGTGGGGGAGGAGCAGAGAGAGAGGGAGACAGAGAATCAGAAGCAGGCTCCAGGCTCTAAGCTGTCAGCACAGAGCCCAATGCAGGGCTCGAACCCACAAACTGTGAGATCATGACCTGAGCCGAAGCCGGACGCTCAACCGACTGAGCCACCCAGGCGCCCTGTTTTTAAAGTTTTTTTAATCTTTTCATTTATTTTCGAAGGAGAGAGAGAGAGAGACAGAGCATGAGTGGGGGAGGTGAAATTCCACGGAAATTTTAGAATCAGCTCCTCATTTTCTACAAAGAAGCCAGCTGGGATACTAATAAGGATTGCCTTGAGTCTGTAGATCAATTTGGGTAATATTGTCATTTCATCATTTTCAAGTCTTCCAATCCATCTAACAAGCTAGTGATTATTTCATTTCATTTATTATACTCTAGAATTTCCACTTAGTTCATTTTTATAATTTTCTGGCCTACACTTTAAGATGTATTTCCAATGCACCTATCAATATCTTCCCAATTACCATTCATCACAACCCTCACTATTTTGAGAGTGCTCTGAAACTTTAAATTCTCCACATTCTTTTGTAAATCAAGTTCATTCCTTTGGGAAGAGATTGGGAACTGTCCATGGTTGGGTTTTTTTTCTTTTTTAAAAAATTTATTTATTTAAATTCAAGTTAGTTAATATACAGTGTAGTATTTGTTTCAGGTGTAGAACCCAGTGACTCATCACTTACATGAAACATCCAGTGCTGATGCCAACAAGTGCCCTCCTTAATGCCCATCACCCAATTAGCCCATCCCCCCACACAAACCCCTCCATCAACTCTCTGTTTGTTCTCTGTATTTAAGAGTCTCTTATCGTTTGCCTCCCTCTCTGTTTTAATCTTTTTTTTCCTTCCCTTCTCCTATGTTCATCTGTTTTGTTTCTTAAATTTCACATATGAGTGAAATCATATGTTATTTGTCTTTCTTTGACTTATTTTGTTTAGTTCCATCCATATTGTTGCAAATGTCAAGATTACATTCTTTTTGATCACCAAGTAATATTCCATTATATATATATGACATCTTCTTTATCCATTCATCAGTCGGTGACCATTTGGGCCCTTTCCATAATTTAGCCATTGTTAATGGCACTGCTATAAACATTGAGGTGCATGTGCTTCTTCATATCAGCACTTTTGTATCCTCCTTTGGATAAATACCTAGCAGCGCAGTTGCTGGGTCATAGGTAAGTTCTATTTTCAACTTTTCAAGGAACCTCCATACTCTTTTCCAGAGTGGCTGCACCGGTTTGCATTCCCACCAATATTGCAAAAGCATTCCCCTTTCTCCACATCCTTTCCAACATCTGTTGCTTCCGAAGTTGTTCATTTTAGCCATTCTGACAGGTGTGAGGTGGGATCTCCTTGTGTTTATTTTATTTTATTTTATTTTTTTATTTTTAAAAATTTACATCCAAATTAGCATATAGTGAAACAATAATTTCAGGAGTAGATTCCTTAATGCCCCTTACCTATTTAGCCCACCCCCCTCCCACAACCCCTCCAGTAACCCTCAGTTTGTTCTCCATATTTAGGAGTCTCTTCTGTTTTGTCCCCCTCACTGTTTTTATATTATTTTTGTTTCCCTTCCCTTATGTTCATCTGTTTTGTCTCTTAAATTCCTCATATGAATGAAGTCATATGATTTTTGTCTTTCTCTGATTTACTAATTTCGCTTAGCATAATACCTTCCAGTTCTATCCACGTAGTTGCAAGTAGCAAGATTTCATTATTTTTGATTGCCGAGTAATGCTCCATTGTATAAATACACCACATCTTCTTTATCCATTCATCCATTGATGGACATTTGGGCTCTTTTCATACTCTGGCCACTGTTGATAGTGCTGCTGTAAACATTGTGTCCCTTCAGATCACCCACCTATATCCTGTGGATAAATGCCTAGTAGTGCAATTGTTGGGTCGTAGGGTAGTTCTATTTTTAATTTTTTGAGGAACCTCCATACTGTTTTCCACAGTGGCTGCACCAGCTTGCATTGCCACCAACAATGCAAAAGAGATCCTCCTTCTCCGCATCCTTGCCAACATCTTTGTTGCCTGAGTTGTTAATGCTAGCCATTCTGACAGGCGTAAGGTGGTATCTCATTGTGGTTTTGATTTGTTTTTTAATTTTTTTTTCAACGTTTTTATTTATTTTTGGGACAGAGAGAGACAGAGCATGAACGGGGGAGGGGCAGAGAGAGAGAAAGACACAGAATCGGAAACAGGCTCCAGGCTCCGAGCCATCAGCCCAGAGCCTGACACGGGGCTCGAACTCACGGACCGCGAGATCATGACCTGGCTGAAGTCAGACGCTTACCCGACTGTGCCACCCAGGCGCCCCTCATTGTGGTTTTGATTTGTATTTCCCTGATGATGAGTGATGTTGAGCATTTTTTCATGTGTTGGTTGGCCATCGGGATGTCTTCCTTGGAGAAGTGTCCATTCATGTCTTTTGCCCATTTCTTCACTGGATTATTTGTTTTTTGGGTGTTGAGTTTGATAAGTTCTTTGTAGATTTTGGATACTAACCCTTTATCTGATATGTCATTTGCAAATATCTTCTCCCATTTTGTTGATTGCCTTTTAGTTTTGCTGATTGTTTCCTTTGCTGTGCAGAAGCCTTTTATTTTGATGAGGTCCCAGTAGTTCATTTTTGCTTCTGTTTCCCTTGCCTTCAGAGATGTGTTGAGTAAGAAGTTGCTGCAGGCAAGATCAAAGAGGTGTTTGCCTGCTTTTTCCTTGAGGATTTTGATGGCTTCCTGTCTTAGGTTTAGGTCTTTCATCCATTTTGAGTTTATTTTCGTGTATGGTGTAAGAAAGTGGTCCAGCTTTTCCCCTAAGTTCAGGAACAAGACAGGGATGTCCACTCTCGCCACTGTTATTCAACATAGTATTGGAAGTCTTAGCCTCTGCAATCAAACAACAGAAAGAAATAAAAGGCATCCAAATCGAGAAGGAGGTCAAGCTTTCACTCTTCACAGATGACATGATGCTCTATATGGAAAACCCAAAAGATTCCACAAAAAAAGTGCTAGAATTGATTCATGAATTCATCAAAGTTGCAGGATATTAAAATCAATGCACAGAAATCGGTTGCATTCCTATACATCAACAACGATGCTACAGAAAGAGAAATCAAGGAATCAATCCCATTTACAGTTGCACAAAAAAACATAAAATACCTAGGAATAAATGTAACCAAAGAGGTGAAAAATCTATACACTGAAAACTATAGAAAGCTTATGAAAGAAGTTGAAGAAGACACAAAAAAATGGAAAAAGATTCCATGCTCCTGGATAGAAAGAACAAGTATTGTTAAAATGTCGATACTACCCAAAGCAATCTATGTATTCAATGCAATCTCTATCAAGGTAACACCAGCATTCTTCACAGAGCTAGAACAAATAATCCTAAAATTTGTATGGAACCAGAAAGGACCCCGAATAGCAAAGCAATCTTGAAAGAGAAAACCAAAGCAGGAGGCATCACAATTCCACACTTCAAGCTGTATTACAAAGCTGTCATCATCAAGACAGTATGGTACTGGCACAAGAACAGACACTCAGATCAATGGAACAGAATAGAGAACCCAGAAATGGACCCACAAACGTATGGCCAACTAATCTTTGACAAAGCAGGAAAGAATATCCAATGGAATAAAGACAGCCTCTTCAGCAAGTGGTGCTGGGAAAACTGGACAGCGACATGTAGAATGAACCCGGAACTGTCCATGTTAAGGCCTACTTCCTTCCCTAGGCAAAATCTCTGAGCCAGGGCTTTAAGGTTGGGGTTTGAGACAATGTCCTGCTTCTATCTGAGTGACACTCCCACTTTAGGAGCTGCGTGCTCAGTGGATGGGGGTGGAGGTCTTCTTGGCTTGCTTCTCCCACAGGGAATCACTGCCTTACAAGCTGGGACAAGGGAGATTGGCCTCTCAGTATTTTCCGTGGTGCCCAAGGTAGAGCCTCATTCCCATAAATGAGGGGTTAAGGGGAAGAAGGAAAGAGTAACTTCTTGGCTGCACACATGGCCTCAGCAACAGACATCTGGGAGCAAGATGAGCAATGCTGACATGCTGTTCCCCCTAGGAAGACAACCCCTTGACTAGGGGCCGGGGGAGATGGAGTCCTGTATTCCTGTTAACGTTAGTATAGAGTCTAGTTTCTTCCTCAGAAACTAAGACTTGAGTCTTAGTTGAGATACTATACATTTTCACTGTTCTTACTGAGTTTTAATCACTTTTTAATGAATTTGTTTCTTCATTTGCTATATGCCCTTTAGATCATTTCTAAATACTTTGAATGTTTTTTTTAAATTTTTTTTTAACGTTTATTTATTTTTGAGACAGAGAGAGACAGAGCATGAACGGGGGAGGGGCAGAGAGAGAGGGAGACACAGAATTGGAAACAGGCTCCAGGCTCTGAGCCATCAGCCCAGAGCCCGACGCGGGGCTCGAACTCATGGACCGCGAGATTGTGACCTGAGCTGAAGTCGGACGCTTAACCGACTGCGCCACCCAGGCGCCCCTAAATTTTTTTTAAAAAAATATTTTCACCAGTTTCTGTGGGGAGTCTGTCTATGGAGCTTGTCAAACTGTCATGACAGAATTGGAACTCAAAAGTAGGTGATTTTTATACCAAATTTAATATACTAAAAATAAGGGCAATAATCATAGCACAGGCAATGGGCAAAAAGAAGAATAATGAAAAGAAGGTAAGTGGGGCATAAAGAACAGAAAGAGGAAGAGCAGTGAGAAAAGCACATAATGGAGGGGAAAACAATGGCAGAAAGATGGGGAAAAAAAACAATGCAAAACAACCACGTTTAACCCAAGTTGAGTCCGTATGAACTTGAGTGTGGGACCGCTGACATGATGTTGATATCCCTCACCCTGACCTTTTATCACCTACTGACCTCCCTTCCAGCATCATCCCGGTATTTCACATGTGCATGTGTCAAGTTCCCTAAAAGTGACCTTGAGCTATTACCAAAGATTATGCTTTTTCCTTATCTGTCTCAATGCATATAAATCCACCCTATCCTTGAAGGATCAGCTCAAATTCTGCCTCCTCCAGAAAGCATTCCTTTATTTACCCAGAGCCGCCTTGATGTCTGTTCTCTCCATTCTCTGATTTTTCTGAACAATTTATCTGTATCTGTTTTGTGAGGTTATCATTTTTGCCTCCCCTCCAGAGTACTTGGTTCCTGCTTATTCCCAAACTTAATCCTCTTGGATACCCTCAGAGATCCTTCCAACATGTTTCTCTTTTCTTATGTAACCAGGGTAAACTTAACAATTAGTAGCCCTAATCAATACAGATACATCAGGGTTTTTTTTTTAATTTGATTAAAATTCGATTCAATTCTTCATGGCTCTACACTAACACTTGCTATGTGATCTTGAGGAAAACATCTACTTCAATTACGTTATCCATAAAGGAAGGAGGTATAACAAGTTTTTCTCCTGCACAGAATTTCTAGTATGCTACACAAAGAGGCCTATGATAAAACAACAAAGGGTAACAAATTCCCAGGTAATTTTAAATTTAAGAGCAATACCTTTTTTTTAATTAAATGAAAAAATATATAAAGAAAAAGCAACTGTAGCAATAAGATGTTACACACTCCATTTCAGCTTCAAAAGGACATTTCCCTCCTGGTCCCTCAATTATACAACCAACTTGAACAAAGAGTCTATAACTCAGAAATGTTTATTTTTAACCAAGAGAGTACACTGGACATAACATCACAGTTTGTAAAATATTATCTCTCTAGAGTTTTAAGCCTAGATAATTGGATCAGCCTCATCTCACAAATGCTGCTAGATCCCAAGTCTGTAGAGAAATCTGGTTTAAAATTGCCACTCAGAGCGGTATAGGACATCAACATCTCAATTAAAACAAAACAAAATATAAGAACAAGAAGAGAAGAAAATGGGAAAGTGAACTGGGCATATATATGGACATATAAAACTACAGTAACAATTCAACAGAAGATATCCAGTTTCTCCATGGAGAATTTCAATTTCAATATCTATACAAGGGAAATTGAGGCACATTGGACTGCTCCCTGATCACAGAATGAACCATTCCTGGGTTTGCAATAAGGAATCCTCCAAATTAGGCCAGACTTTGTAATGACAATTTGCCAATAGTTCTCTGCCAAATGCCAATAAAATATCAGAATCCCACTGACATCAAGGAGAGAAGATACCTTCTAAGGATATCCCAAGGATATGGGTACATATCAAATACCTGAGCTTCAGGAAACATTTTCATCTAGAGTTTCTGTTCTATTCAGAAGTCAGAAGTCTTACCTATTAAAGGAAGAACATACTTCTAAGGAAAATGAAAGAAAGTTGTAATCTTTCCTGGAAAATAATTCTTCCCCAGTTAAGAAACATTTCTTACACCTTGGAGAAGTGGTTGTCATCAAATTTGGAAATGATAAATTGTGAGGACTGGAGAACAATTCATGTAACAGATTTATTCCACTTGAATGAAAACAAAGTGGTAGACTGGAAATGGGGCATATTTTGGAGCAGGGGAATTTGGGTTTGAATCTCTGCTTTACAATTTACCAGTTGTGTAACTTTGCACCACCACTCTATCGCCCTCTATTAAAATGGGGATAAATGTACTTTACTTATGAGACTGTCAAAGGATGGCATGGAAAACTTGGCACATAGTAGGTGTCCTAGACCTATAAAATACCCTTGTTTTCACTTTTATCTTCTTCGAATTACAACTTAGAGTTGTCTGTGCCCCCAGTTTTCTTCTCTGGGTATTAATGATGGAGCTAGAGCAAATAAAGGCCTTGACCCATAACTGAGACTGTGTAGTCCACACCACCGCACTCTGTTTAGCATTCTCTTTAGCTTGGATGTACACTTGGCCAGTGGTATTAGACTTGGACAAAAGGGCAATAGATCTAGTGTTAGGAGACTTGGATGTTTCCCTAAGTCATCTGCAACATAACCTTGAATACATCAGTTGGCCTTTTAGAGACTTAGTTACTCCATCTGTAAATAGGAACTCATCATCCAAACTCTGCACTCCACTATTTGGTTTTTAAAAACTCTTCACTAACTTGAATCTCCTCCCCAAATTACCCAGCTACCCTGCATGAAATTCCCAACACTTCTCGTAAGTCCACATAGCATTTTACAATTTAGAGAATGCTTTTACATTCATTGACTCAGAATAAGCTCCAGCAACCAATTCACCTGCCCAGTGCTGTGACATGAAAGACAACCAAACTTCTATTCTACTTGAACCTTTTCAGTTGAACCAATTAAAGGAAACAACAGATCTAGAATCTAGCTTAGAATCTTTCCATACACATATTAAGGTCAATAAATGTAAGCTACAGTTGTTATATATCAAAGTAAATTATAAGATCTTTGATCAATGAGGCCATGTCTTATATCTTTACATTCTACATGTTCTTCAGTCCAAAATCATCTTCATAAAGCTTTCTCTGGACAACCCATCTAGAAGGGGTTGTCTGAACCCCTCTTCTGAGTTTGAGAGGAACATTATCTGTGTTTCTTCCGATTTTTACATGTTCCCATTATCTGATATTATTTATGCACATGTTTATCTTGAGGCAGCACTGGTATAGCAGCATGAATATGGATTTTGGAATCAGGCAGATCATGATTAAATCCCAGTTCTGTTACTTACCATCTGAGTGTAGTAGGGCAATCTTTCTGAGTTAATGGGACCTACACACAAGAACTATCATTTGGAGGATAAAATAAAATAGTACGTGCAGACATTCAACAAATGTTCATTTCTTTCTTTTCATCCCGTCTCCAACCATGTGACTCTGTATGTTCCTTAATGGCCAGTACTCTTCTGGTATAGTGAAATGTCCTCCTCAGAGAAGACTGAGTGCTTACTTAATTTGTTCCTTTGCTCTAAACACAATTTAGGTGCTCTTTGTATACACTAAGCAACACAAACTATGTTTCTACTGCCATCCATTCAAAAGTGAGGGTGTAAAGCCTTCTTTTGGGTACTTACCCTAAGAGGAATGGACAAGTATTGATTACGAATTTTGGTCTCATTCATGTTTGATCCCTGCAAACACTGAATGGATTAAAAACACACACACATACACACAAATAACCCCCCCCCCAGATACGTACAGTGCTTATTCCTGAAGAAGTAAAATCAATTAGTTTATAGAGGACTTCAAAGAATTGTTGTGAGCGATACAAGATTAAACCAAGGGGATCAAAGATTATACCTGACTTTCTGCCTTCACATTCAACAAAAAGTATGTGGTTTCATAGGTGATCAAGCGTTAGGAATACTTATTTGGAATATAGTTTTACTTCATGCAATGGTAATTGGAATCTAAAAGTAACACACACGCGCACACAGAATCAAGTACAATGTAAACACATTAACACCACACATGCACACAGTAGAGTCAGGGACCTGAATCAGTCTGTACTCCTTGGGGGAAAACAAGTAATTAAACTGACAGGTAGCAAACATTCAAAGATAATTACCGGTAATGCTCAGACACACATTTGATGATTAATAGCAGTAGATTCCAAGGAGGTGATTAAGAAGGAGGCAGGCAGTGTAGAGATAATATATAAATGATTAATAATGAATCTCCCTTCGGTCCGTGAAGCAAGCAGGTTGGAGGACTAGGAGTTTGTCTTTCCTAATAGGTGCCACTAGAAGGGTTTTGTGGCACGGAGAAAACCAGGGAGAAGTTGAAGATCGTAACTTGCAAACAAATTATTCATGGAAGTTTTGAATAAGCACCCTGTTTCAGTGTCCTAATCTGAAGATGGGACAGGATGATAGCTCAGAACTTTTAGTTTTATTGAGAGAATGGTTATCACTGATTTCTTTTTTTTTTTTAATTTTTTTTCAACGTTTATTTTTTGGGGGACAGAGAGAGACAGAGCATGAACGGGGGAGGGGCAGAGAGAGAGGGAGACACAGAATCAGAAGCAGGCTCCAGGCTCTGAGCCATCAGCCCAGAGCCCGATGCGGGGCTCAAACTCACGGACCGCGAGATCGTGACCTGGCTGAAGTCGGACGCTTAACCGACTGCGCCACCCAGGCGCCCCATCACTGATTTCTTTAAGTGTCTGTTTTTGGATAATAAACACAGTGGATGAGACACTGAAGGAAGATTAGGTCAAAAAAAAGTTTAATAGTAAAGATTAAGAGAGACAAATGTTGAATATTTGCCAACAATTAAGAGTCTCTGAGATTCAAACCTCAGAATGCTGATTCATGCACCAGAAAGCCTGTATTGAATAATTATCTATTAAGTACTTTTATGTAAATTCAGCAGGTTGAACATAGCTCCATCATCCCAAATAGGATGTCTTTCAAAGCTCAATTCTCTGAGAAATTTCAGCAAAAACTTTTCTTCCAGAAAAATAATCATTTGTTAAATTATTGAAGTATAATTGACAGAGAATGCTATTTAGTTTCAGGTGTCCATTCAGGTTTCTATGCGTTACTCATTGCTTACTGCGATAAGTATAGTCACCATCTGTCACCATACAATGTTACTACAATATTATTGACTATATTCCCTATGTTGTACTTTCATCTCTGACTTATATCTAACTGGGAATTTGTATATCTTAATCCTTGCTATCTATTTTGCCCATCTCCCTACCAACCTCGTCTCTGGCAACCATCAGTTTGTTTTCTGTATTTAAGAATCTGTTTTTGTTTGTTTGTTTGCTCTTTTGTTTTTTTTAGATTCCACCCATAACTAAAATCACATGGTATTTATCTTTCTCAATATGATTTATTTCACTTAGCGTAATGCCCTCTAGGTCCATCAATGTTGTCACAAATGGCAAAATTTCTTTTTTTTTTTTTGTGGTTGAGTAATATTCCAGTGTGTGTGTGTGTGTGTGTGTGTGTGTGTGTGTGTGTGTGTATACATACCATATCTTTATCCATTCATCTATCAATGGACACTTGGATTGCTTCCATATCTTGGCTGTTTTAAATAATGATTCAATAAACATGGGAGGCATATCTTTACTAATTCATTTTCCAGGGGTTAAATACCCAGTAGTAAATTACTTGATCATATGGTAGTTTTATTTTTAGTTTTTTGAGGAACTTCCATTCAGTTTCCACAATGGCTGTGCCAATTTACATTCCCACCAACAGTGCACGAGGGTTCCTTTTTCCTCACACCCTCGTCTGCACCGGTAATTTCTTGTCCCTGTAATACTATCCGTTCTGACTGGTATGAGGGCAATATCTCATTTTGGTTTTGATTTGTATTTCTCTGATGATTAGTGATGTTAAGCATCTTTTCATGTGTCTGTTAGCCATTTGTATGTCTTCTTTGGTAAAATGTCTATTCAGGTCCTCGGCCCATTTTTTAATCAGATTATTTATTTATTATTATTTTTTTAGTGTTGGGTTGTATAAGTTCTTTTTATATTTTATATATTAACCCCTTATTGAATATGTCATTTGCAAATATCTTCTCCTATTCACTACGTTGCCTTTTGTTTTGTTGACAGTTTCCTTTGCTGTCCAAAAACTTTTCATTTTGGGGGTGCCTGGGTGGTTCAGTCGGTTAAGTGTCCTTTTGGCTCAGGTCATGATCTCATGGTTTGTGAGGTTCGAAAGTTTGAGCCCTGCCTTGGGCTCTTTGTTGTCAGCACAGAGCCTGCTTCAGAAGCTCTGTCCACCTCTCTCTCTGCCCCTCCCCTACAGGAGCATGAGTGCACTCTCTCTCAAAAATAAATAAACTTAAAAAAAAAACCTTTCCATTTTGGTGTAGTCCCAATAGTTTATGTTTGCTTTTGTTTTTATACAAATAATAAGTCTTGAATGGAATGGAGACCAGTAAGAAATCTGTCCATTGTTCAATATGTTAAATGTGGAATCCTCAAAAGTTCTCCTCCCTCAAATTTTCCATTGACTGGTAAGTCTTTGAACCTGAAGCAAAAAATAACAAACAAACAAAAAAGAAGAAACATTTTTCCATGAGGCATACCTCAAAAGAAGTGAATGGGATATCTTTAGAAAAGCCACTGATTAGTCCTTCCATTTTGATGGCAAGGAAAATGAAAACATGAAAGTAATTTTTCCCAAAGGTAAGCAGCTGGGGGAAACTATATTAAATTCAGTTTAATACTGGACACTGGACTTAGAATAAAAACATCTGGGTAATTTGTCCATGCTCTGTCACTAACGGTGCACTTGAGCAAGGGACGTAAACTCTCTTTCAGTGTCTCAGAGTGGTCTCCAAGGGCTGTCAGTGCAGACATTCCAGGATCCTGAGACTCTTTTCTGGTTAGATACATTCATTAAGAAAATAACATATTCACTTTAATGCCAAACATATGAAGATAAGGAGTTGGAAGTTTTTTTTCTCTTTCCAAACAAATTCTCCTTTAGTATTTCAAATAGAAAGAAAACATCATGATGAATAGACCTCTACAATCTCAAGATTGTTTTTTCCCTGATACTATTAAAACGTTGACCTTCAGTTCTTATGCTTTTGGGTGTGTATGTGTGTGTGCGCGCGCGCGTGTGTGTGTTTTAAGAAAGTTTTCTGTTTTTTTTGCTGTGTGGGAGATCTCTCAGGGAAAATGGCCAAATATTTTGGGACACTGGCTACTTAATTTGATTATTTACAAGATTTTTGTACTTTTTAAAAATTTTATCCTGCTTGAATAAATTGAAGACTACCTATTATGTAGCTGCACATAGAACACTCTTTCCAAATTGGGCCATTCTTGGCCATATCTTTTACCAACATTGTAAGAGACAAATTTCTCTCCCTACCTTCTCCCCTTTAGCTATCCTATATTTGACTGTTAAAACAATGTGGGTGGAAGACAGATCCTTCTTACACACTTCTCATTAAATCCCCCAAATCTCTTTGTAACTCATCCCTTTTTTTTTAATGTTTATTTTTGAGAGACAGAGAGCAAGTGGGAGAGGGGCAGAGAGAGAGGGGTAGACACAGAATCCGAAGCAGGCTCCAAGCCCCGCACTACCAGCACAGAGCCCGATGTGGCACTCAAACTCAAGAGCTGTGAGATCATGACCAGAGTTGAAGTCAGACACTTAACTGACTGAGCCGCCCAGGCACCCATATAACTCATCCTTAATGCTTTGGACAAAATTATATTATTAAAAATGTCCATCATTCCCAAAAGTTATTACTTTCTGTTTCTTGGTCATGAGACTTAGAAAAGGTCTTCATTAGGATGTAAGCACTGGGGGGTCTCTTGTAGAAACCGTTGTTGAGTTCAAGCAGGAGAAAGGAAATATACAAAGAACAGAAATGCTGCACAATTTTGACATCATCATCATCATCATCATCATCACAGCAATACTCTAGTAGGAGTATTCTCTTCTAGGCACTGTTTTGAGTACTTCACACATATTAACATTGTGAAGTAGAAATGAAAATATATTCATGGTTTGAGTTTTAAAAATTCAACTTGTAATGTCCTATTGAAAATTTCCTTATTTGGCTGCTCAAATACATCTGTCCTGCAAAAAGCTGTCCTGGAATAAGAGTACCACCCAGTGGTGATGTTTTTCTCCATTAAGTTTAATATTCTTTCCCATTAAGATTTTTTCTACCCCTTCCAGTGGACATAGTCATAGGACCTTTCACCAGGTAGGGTTTATTTCAACCACAGATAATCCTTCTGTGGTAGACTGTAATAATTTTCCTTCACCTGTGTCATTATTCACTGAGGACAAATTATACTTTTCCACTCTGGAGACTTGAGTCTTGGCCATGTGACTTGCTTGTCCAGTGAAAGGTGTGTGACTATAAAGTACATCATGGCAACCAGACTCTGCATTGGCTTATGTTGTTTGACTTGATCTCTTGCACTCCTGCCCTGTACCATAAGAAGATTATACTTTTGTAAACACTGTGGCTTAAACCTGAGTCCTACAATGACAGATAGATAGTGCCAACTTGAACCAACTCAGCTTGAACCAGAGTCTTCCAGTTCACTTGCAGACTGCTGACGGAGAAATAAACGTTTGTTGTAAAGCACTGAAATCTGGGGAGTAATTTGTTACATGGTATTATTGTAGCAATGGTCACCTAATATATTCTCCTTTGTCTATAAGCATGCTAAGGAACTCCGTTGATCACCAACCCCTTCCTCTCCCTATTCTTGTTCAGTTACCTTCAGTAAACATATATACTTCCTTCTACTTCTTCCCCAGGTTCTGTTTGTGACTCTCCAGATTCTCTAATGAGAGCCAAGAAACATAAATAAATTCTGCTGATAAATCTTTATCAAAGAAAGAAAATTAAACTGTACTTAATTGGAAATTTGAAAGGTAGCTTTAAAATGGCTTTCTACACAATGTTATCATGTTCATATTTTCTTTCAATGCTATTCTTGCAACACTAATTCCACATTACCTGGGCTTGAATCCTGTCATCAACATTTACTAACTATGGGGTCTTGGGCAAGTTTCTTAACATCCTAATGTCTTAGGTTTATTACATATAAGTGAGAATAACAAGGTATATCTACATGCAAGATTCTTGGCAAGTTAAATTTAGTTCATAGATACAAAATGTTAAAAACTGTCCTAGGAAATGGGGGCGCCTGGGTGGCTCATTTGGTTGAGTGTCCGACTCTTAGTTTGAGCTCTGGTCGTGATCTCATGGTTCGTGAGTTCAAGCCCCATATCCAGCTTTGCACTCACCGTGCAGAGCCTGCTTGGAATTCTCTCTCTCTCCCTCTCTCTGCCCCTACCCTGCTGGCACTGTCTCTGCCTCTTCTCAGAATAAATAAATAAACTTAAAAAAAGTTAATAAAAAAACAGTTCTAGAAAATGGTAAGAACTCAAAAACCTTGGCTATTAATTCTATCATCATCACCTACCACATTTCAAAGCCAGAGGATGGTGTTTGACCCCACTTATGGTTTACTTAGCTGTTTGTGATTGTACCTGAAATGAACAGATACCTCTAATTCCTTCTAATGGGAAGATGTAACTACTACTTATAATTCTAAACAGCATGTTACTATTTTCAAAATGTTTTAATAGTCTTGAAATAATACAGTCTTCAGAATATTTAGGAGGAGAGAGCAAAACAAAGATTTTCAGAAAATCTGATCTAGCAACACATAGAAGGGATCTGAGGTAGGCAAAGCAGGAGGCAGGGACCCAGTTAGTTGAATATGGAAACCATCCAAGTGAGAGAGTCAGAGGATCCATAGGCTGCAAGAACTCATTGGATGAAGGTAGTGATGGGAAAAAATGAGCACAATGATGGAAGTTTCAAAAAGTTGCTTTTTGCTGAGTCATTCTGGGAGATTATTCCCTCAAGATACTTGTGCAAAATATACATTATGAATAGAGTGTATTCATCTATTCATAAGCATGGCAAATCCTAAATCATCTCACCAGGACATTCTTTTCCTTCTTTTCTATAGAAAGATCAGAACTTTTTGGTCTAATTTCAGATGTAGGAAACCCTCTATGCCCTCATTACTCACTAAGTGTGGCCAACAGACTTTTAGACATAATGCTCACCTCCTCCAAGAAACCTGCCGTGATTGGTCCAGAAGCATAATCTTTCTTAAGCCCAGGGGTTGAAGGAGAGCAGTATGATAACATCTTTGGGATACTACTTGAAGAGCCCTCAAGAGAACAGAATGTCTCTATTTGGAATCTCAGAACTTAAGAACTGAGAAAGGCCTTCATTGCTGCTTAAGTTCTGAAGGTCATGTGAAGTCTTTGAAGATCTAATGAAAGCTATGGACTTTCTCCCCATAAAAACACACATTTATATATCCATACAATTATGACACATAATTTCAGGGAGCCATATATGCTTTGGGGGTAACTGTGAAGGACCCACAGTGTCTAGCCCAGTGCTCTCTGAGCTAATAATCTGAAAACCGACTGAACAAAGTGATTTGAAATTGTGACTCACTGAGAATTTCTTCACCCACACCCAATGAACTGGTCTGTGGGTTGTTGATCCACATATATTAATGAGATAAAATAAACCAAAGATCCTATTATGGACCCAATTGTGTCTCCCCAAAACTGTTATGTTGAAGCCCTAACCCATAGTGTGACCACATTGAGGAATAGGTCCCTTCAAGATGTGATTAAGGGTAAATGAAGTCATAAGGATGAGGTCCTAATCTTGTCCTTATAAGAAGAGGAAAGGACACTAGGCGTGCACTGTCACAGAGAAGAGGCTATGTGAGGACACAGTGAGAATGTGGCTGTTGGCAGGACAAAGAAAGAGGACTCAGAAGCCAAACCTGGTGACACCTTGATGCTTGACTTCCAGCCTCCAGAATGGTGCAGAAATTAATTTCTGTTGTTGAAGCTCCCCAGTCTGTGGTACTTTGTTATGGCAGCTCTGGCCGACTAACAATTCACATTCATGCTCATTCATCTTCACAAAGTGAGATGCAGACTCCAGAGAGACAACTGGTTCTGGGGACCCACGAGAAAAGTGCCCACTTTGAGCTTGACTGACCTGGGTTCAAACCCCTGCTCAAACCCCCAGAAATGAGATTTTCTGAAGACCATGTGGCCCCTTGGAGATTTGGCTTCATTGTTTGTAAAACACAAATATTTTCCTGGACAAAAAAGTAGTGTTCTGAGAGTTAAAGGAGAGAAAGTAAGGAGCCCAGTGGACATTCCTGTATACTGTCATCACTGACAGCAAATACAGGGTGAGGAAGCTAGGGATGAAAGTGATTTTTACCACGTCCAGTCATTGCCAAGAGCACCAAAAATGCACAAATCTGTATGCCCCTTATTGCAGAACATACACCTGCCTACCCTGAAAGAGGGTGATGGTAACTCCTCTCATCTTCGAATTCGGGAGCTTTGGAAAGAAACAGATGTCCAGGCTTTCCTCAGACCTCTGAATCTGAAATCCCAGATGATTCTAATGCACTGGGAAAATTAATGTCCACTGCTGTACCCCAGTATTTTTATGAGGAAACCGAGGCAGACAGGGTGGGTTGAGGAGTGAAAGACACCGAGCCAAGTTTCACATCCAGGTCTCCTGATACCCAGTCTTGAGCACATAGCAGTATTTGTCAAAGGGCCACCTTGTGGCCGTCTACATGAGGATCTCCCTGGTCACCATTAAAAGTGTGTATTTATAGGTTCCACCCCATGGTTACAAAATCCCAATCAAAATGAACAAGCTCTCCAGATGATTCTCAAGCCTCAATTTGAAAACCACTTCATGACATCATGCTACCGGCACTCTGTTTGAAAGATCCATCACTCTGTGTAGATAGAATCTAATGTTCTTTGCAGATATAAAAGACAATATATAGGAGGGAGATCCCTGGACTAAGAATTCAGGGCCTATTTCGGACCATGGCTTTTTTTTTTTTTAATTTTTTTTTTCAACGTTTATTTATTTCTGGGACAGAGAGAGACAGAGCATGAACGGGGGAGGGGCAGAGAGAGAGGGAGACACAGAATCGGAAACAGGCTCCAGGCTCTGAGCCATCAGCCCAGAGCCCGACGCGAGGCTCGAACTCGTGGACCGCGAGATCGTGACCTGGCTGAAGTCGGATGCTTAACCAACTGCGCCACCCAGGCGCCCCTAGGACCATGGCTTTTACTAGTTCCATAAACCAGCCACATGAGCTGGCAGGC
The DNA here is from genome assembly GCF_016509475.1 of Prionailurus bengalensis. Classification (NCBI taxonomy): domain Eukaryota; kingdom Metazoa; phylum Chordata; class Mammalia; order Carnivora; family Felidae; genus Prionailurus; species Prionailurus bengalensis. The sequence goes on along the minus strand of NC_057359.1, from coordinate 77,393,321 downwards.
TCACAGAAGTGGATGAGAAAGTATATATTTGAAAAATTAGAAGCTGGGGGCTCCTGGGTGGCTCAGTCAGTTGAGTGTTGGACTCTTGATCTTGGCTCACGTCATGATCTCACGATTCATGACATTGAGCCCTGCGTCAGGCTCTGTGCTTGTCAGCACAGAGGATGCTGCTTAGGATTCTCTCCCTCTCTCTGCCCCTCCCCCACTCATGCTCTCTCTCTCTCTCTCTCTCTCTCTCTCTCTCTCTCAAAAGAAATAAACGTTCCGTTTTTTTTAAAATAAAATCAGAAGCTGGATATCAGTCATTAAGAATATTTAGGGATGTCTGCCATTGCTTTTTGCAGCTTGAGGTACATTGTTGCAGTTTCCTTAAACGTGCAATGGCTATTAAACATGGGCTTCTCAGAAATGTTGAATATCAGGTGTGATATTGTAGGTTAAGTGTCTGTCCTATAGCAAATGCTCAATAAGATTCCTGCCTCCACTTGCAATTTTTCAAGACCAAATCCAAGTGGTTGCTACTGTGATATTCCCCCCACTGTGGGGAGCTGTGGGCCAGGTTGGGGTGAGAGTAGGGAGGCATTCATTTCCAGCAGGCTAGTATCATGGAGGGGTCACAGCTCCGGGATTTCTGGATTCACAAAGGAGCTACGATTCAATTGGTGCTGGAGTAAGGGGGCATTCGTGTTGGGGCTATGTTCGTGTACCAAACACATTATAATTACATAGGCCCTCCCAACTCAAAGGGCGGTTCACATACCCACAACATCAGCATCACCGGGGAACTTGTTAGAAACGCACAATCTCAGGTCTCACTCTGGATGTGTTGAATCAGAAGCTGAGTTTTAAGGAAATAATCAATTGAGTGGCATGCACATTAAAGTTTAAACAGGAGTGGCTTAGAAGGGCACTGATGGAAACTAAAGGACAAGGGATATGCCTCACAAGTCACTCTGGACACCAACTCTACGTTAGCAGCAATACCCCCAATAGCTGTGGAGAAGTCCCTAAGATAGCCATACTTAAGAGGGGGAAGAGAAGGATTAAGAGGGGAGAAGAGCCAGAACAATTACCCTAAAGTGTTGTTTTCAAAAATACATAAGTAAATGGGCTCAAGAGTACTTTTTAAAAATAAAATTTTGCAGAAAAGCAAAATGAAAAACAAATATATTCAGAGCAGTTTTTGCCTGAAACAGCGGAGCATTACACAACTGCCCTTCCCCCACCTCCACCTGTGCCAACTTGAAGTCCACGGAGCCTGACTTTGAAGACCACTGGCCTAGATACCTTTGCTCTAATAGATCAATTGGGATATGATGTGTGAGGCTGGAGGAAGCAGCCTGAACTTATGGCCTTGTCCTTAGCTAAACCAAGTGAGCAAATCAGTCACAAATCACGAGTTCTCTGTGACTGCACCTCGATTAGAGGTTACCACACTGCCGTTCACACTGTGTGACTTCCAGGCCATCCCCACACTGGGACGCAGCAGATCAGTGGGGGCTCCAGCTAAGGCATTAGGGCATTCATGAACAGCTGAGACAGACTTCTTCTGCCCAAGCAGTGTATCATCTCAGAGCCTAATGAGGTCCTTCGCAGGACCTGTTACACAGACTTAATACACTCGGAAGCAGATGAATCCAGGAAGGAAATGAAACTCACAGTTGCTGGTGCAATCGTTTAAACTGAGTTTAGAACTAAATTATCATTGCTGATCCCTCAAACACACTTTGAGAAGTCTGTGCGAGGAGCAAGTTCATTGCAAGGCATCACCATTTTTGTAAACACAGGTGGAAATAAAGGGATTTCCAAGGGTGAAGGTCTCATTTTCCACTCAGCTTCTTATTAAATGGAAATTCAGAGACTGGAGTTGAGGTCAACTTCAAGGTCCAGTGGAAGATGAAATACATGCAAATGTCTGGAAACTCAAATGTTTGGTTCCAGGGGTCTCTGTACCCTGCAATGGGCTGCTCGGACAGTCAGGATATTAAAATCACACATGCACAAGGAGATAAATATATCTAATAGAGGAAATGGTCATTTTTAATATATAATCTTAATGCTAATTATAACTAAGTTTGAATGGTTATAGCTGATCACCTGTAATTATTAGTAACATGTGGTTACTTACATTTAAGTTCCTACTATTTACCAAGCAGTTTACATGTGTTATGTCATCTGTATGCACTCCTGATTCTCCAGCAACGAGAACGTGTCCTAGCGCATAATAGGGGCTTGACATAGATACATGAAATAAATGCATAGATAAATGAGACTCCCCTCACAAGCTCCAAAGAATAGCTATTATTATCTTCATTATATAGAGAAAGGAATAGAGTCTTGGAGAAGCAAAGTGTCTTTCTCAAGATCAAACCGATACCACATGTCATCATCATTATAGGGACAGGCTTCTTCTCAAGGTGCTGCGGGGGCATGTATACATGTATGGCATGTCATATCAACTAGCATTTTGAATACTTACTTTTGTGCCAGATACTGAACTAGCAATTTTACACCTTTTATTTCCCCTCATTCTCTTCCCAACTCTTTATTAGGTACGTATCAGTGCTCCCATTTACAGGGAAAGAAAGGGGAACTTTGCAGGATTATATAGTTGCCCAAGTCCTTGTATAAACATGCGCTAGGGGCGGACCAGGCTGACTCCAGAGCCAAGATACTCATCACCGTGCTTCTCACCACGTCCTCTGCCAGTATGTACACAAAAACTCACACACGAAACAAGCCATGAATTACAATGCCAGGATGTGACTGTACATCTTGCTCTGAAATGCTGACTAATGAATGCAAGCCTTAGAAGAATATATTCAAATGTTTGCAAGGAGTTAGTGAGGAGAAAGGCTCTCTACAAATTTTTTTCTGGATTGGAATGTTCCAGCTTTTTTTTCCTTTGATCTGGCCACTAGCAATTATGTGGTCATTATGTGATTTATTAAATGTATAATATTTCCCCAGACTTTGAGACTTTGAAGAACAGGAACTCTGCTGTTTCACTTTTTCTCCCTGACCCTTAGCACATAGAGGTTCTTAATAAAGTTTGGAATTAAATTAATAAGCAAAGCCATGATTAGTTGATCTGCACATTCTTCCTTCTGGTTCTAGCATTATTACCGTATATGATGCTAATAAACCTGAGGATTAAAATGCTTCTATAGTAAACCATCCCATTTTCGTTCTGTCTGTAATAGCCCTAAAGAAAATATAAGAGAAACCCCGCAGTTTCTAACCCGGATTAAGAAGTTAATAAACGGAGAGTCTCCCTAAGCCTAGATAACAAAATTGGTGGATGTGCTGCCATTAAAACTAGATTATACCATAAATCCAGTGCAAGTCTGATAAATGAGTGGTAGCTTTAACTGAGGTTTGGCACCAGCCATTGCCAAGAACACAAGGAGCTAGTTCTCCTACGTCAACCCACAGGGTAGGGTAAAATGGTCACTTTCTGGAAGTAGTAGTTGAGTGATATTCTTACCTGTACCCTCTGAAACATCAAGCAAAATTTGGTAAGGTCTCAGGATAATACCAATTTCTCACTTTCATATAGCACTTAACAGCCTGCCAAGCACTTTTGCTTTTATTATTCCATTTGATCCTCAGCAAGCCAGGGAGATATGCAAGCAGAGGCAGGGGATGGATTCAAGGAAGTTACCTGATATTTCTCAAGTGTACAAAGTAACATAAAAAATACTATAATATGTGTCTTAAAATTCCTGCAGTGGAATCTTCTGGCCCTTCCTCAGCCTGAGGCATGTTCCACCTGCCTCCTGATGTTCTGGGAGGTAGCCGGGACTGGTGATGAAGCCAGCACTACTTAAACATCAGAGAGAAAAGTTTAGGTCCATCTCTGCCCATCAGTGTGAATTTAAGTAAATAATCTAGAAGCACAAATTCCCTCAGCCATAACATAGCGTCGTACTCTCTTCTTCCCAAGGTCAGTTTGATGACTAATTATGGTGGAGCTTGAAATGTACCTGCACATATTAAATATATTGTATGTCACCTCATCTTTACCTTCCTTCTGAAGAATGTAATCACTGCAGAGTGATCTTTGCAGAGAGAGAGAGAGAGAGAGAGAGAGAGAGAGAGAGAGATCCTGAGATATTGTGGAAATAGTGATTTAGGCCAACGGTGGACAGGACCAAAATGAAAAGTCCCTGCTAGTTTGCCTAGGAGACCACCTGTACTGGGTCTTTTTATAGAAGGGAAGCAGAAACAATGTATCTTAAATTATAGTTGATGAACCAATATGGTTGTAGACAATCCACTTCAACAGCAATATGAAAGGATGGGTAGATGTTCACTTCAAAGAAGCCCCATTAAAGGTTCATTAAATTGTATGTAGTGAACCAGTTCCATTGGTGACCTTATTCCCTTCAAGGATTCACGCATTAACTCCTACCTACATCCACATGCTGATGTGAAAGGAGATTAAACCTTGAGGGGAAATTCCAAATGATACTAAGAAAAGGCATAGATGATGCATTGAAGTTTCCAAAAGTCTTTCTCAGGCACATATCATTGCGTATAGGTCTCCCAGAAACCCTGTGATGTAGACATTTTTATGCCCTTCAACTTAGAGATAAAATTGAAAGTCACTTGCTGGAAACCATGAAGTTACGAAGTGATAGAGCTAGGGCCTAGACCTGACCCTTAGACCCCTCCCCAGTCTCCTGTTATTTATATACCATGATGAGTCTGCTGTCCCCCAGAGTTATGAAATGAGCTACAACTCCAGAAATAGAGATATCCTTTTAATATATCATTGTTTTTGTCTGGATCAGTTTACTGAGGGAAGATTATCCTCAGGTAAGGTCCAAATGAGAAGTGATTACCTAGGTTCTAACCCTAAGTCATAGAGTCTATGCCCTTACTCCTAAACATTCCATATAGCACTAGACTTTGAATGTTCCTGTATCTTCCCCAAACTCAAGGCCTTCACAAAAATATCTATTCACAGCTCTTTCTCTTGGTTTACCTTTGGAGGCTGCCAAAATACTAAGAAAGAAGCCTAGAACTGTGAAAAAGACTGTAATCAAAAACTCAGACTCCTAACCTTTTGGCCATATCCACATAGTATGTATCATTCTAGCACATTCTAATAGATAGTAAGAAACATTAACATTTTGTTTCTTCATTTCTACATTTTATTTTAAATGAAATAGATCTTATTCTTAGATATAATTCCTAATGAATCCAGTGAACAATTTGTATCAAGCCATGACTAAGTACAGTTTTCATAAGGCTTAAACAAATTCTATTAAAAGTCTGTGACTAAGGTATGCCCAGAGGTACAAACAATTCTTGAAAACCTTTTTTATCCACTGTATTAAGTTGAAACAAATGGTATGTGCACAGAGATACATGTGGTTGAAAGTCTAAGATTCATTTTTAAAAGATAAATGTTAAGACATATTAAATTCTAATAATTGGTTGTTAGCTTCTCATCATCTGTCAGTATCAACATATATATAACTGGAAGTTTATGCATTCAAGGGATATTGAAAAAAGCTAAGCCGGTTCAACTCTGTAAATTGGAAGAGATGGCTAGCTGGGAAACTCTGGGTTTTCTCAACCTGGTCCCCATACATAGCACCCTAGGGTATCTCAAGTAACTGTAGGATCTAGAGCAATGCATCCATTTTAATCCAACAAAACCATGAGACTCTCATTTAGACCCCAACTTCCATGATACACAATCCTATGAAGTGTGGTTTCCAAGTTTGCTACCATGGGGGAGTTTAAAAGCATAAAATCAGAAGCTGAGTAAGAGGTGATTTCCAGATAGTAAGCAAGGAGTCATAAAAATAAAAAAAATGCAAGCAACAAGAATTTAAGAAGCAACATAAATGAAGCTATTTGGTGAAAGGGCAAAAATTCTGTGTGCCTTAAGAGGATGTCCCTTGTGAGAGTCCAATGAGATAGTGTATGGAATTGTAGAGCATAGTATCAGGCATGGTGTAAACACTCAATATACAGAAGCTATTAAAAGATACTTAAAAAAGAAGGCACCATGGCACTGCTTTGGTAGAATATGGTGTCAGAACAGATGCTCATCATGCTGATTTCAAACAATCACAGAAAGATAAAATGAAATTTGCCAATCTCTCCTGAAGCTTTCAGAAAGTTTGTTACCTTCTATTTAGGAAGATTTCCAGGAAAGTATTATAAAGGAAAGATGTCCTCTTAAAGAGAATCCGCTTCAGTTTTTTTTTTTTAAGTCACTTGAGTGGAATGCTTCATTTTCTGGGAAAGCCAGATCAACAAGAAGGGTCCTATACATGTCCACCATTGTAATCTCTCATGTGCTTTTACACTTGACTAGAGGTTATATGTGTCTTTCCCCAAATTACCTATTTTCCCTTCCAGTAGGTCAGCCAAGCTTTTACTCATTTGCACCTGGTTCTTATCTGCTGTCCACATCCACATCATGTATGTCTAATGCATAGATTCATTTCTTAATTTACTATCTACTTCATTCCACAAAAGGCTCAACGTGGCTTGTAGGAAAAACATACAAACTGATAGTAAAAAATGGCAAAATTATGGAAGAGCCTAAATGTCCATCAACTGACAAATGGATAAGTAAGTTATGACACACACACACACACACACACACACACACACACACGAATATTACTTGGTGATTAAAAAGAGTGAAATCTTGCCATTTATAACAATGTGGATGGAACTAGAGTGTATTATGCTAAGCAAAATAAGTCAGAGAAATATAAAATATCACATGATCGCTCATATGTGGAATTGAAGAAACAAAACAGGGGAAGAGAAAGAAAAGAAGATAAAAAGAGGGAGGCAAACCATGAGAGAGAGTCTCAAATACAGAGAACAAATAGAGTTGCTGGAGGAAAGGTGGGTGGAGGGATGGGCTAAATGGGTGATGGACATTAGGGAGGGCACATGTTGGGATGAGTACTGGGTGTTATATATAAGTGATGAGACACTAATTCTAGAAAAAAAATAAAATTTTTATTAAATAAAATAAATACATAAATGAGGATCAGCGAATATATTTCAGTGGAAATATCTGCTTACAGGTAGGCTACATCCAAAAATGGAGCTCTGTCATGGTGGACATGTCTGATGAGCACGTGGCCCAACTGTAACCTAAGTGCTATAGGGTGGCATGGAATGGTAGGAGGAGGGGAGACATTGGGCAGTGTTTATGCACATCCTCAGGGAAGAGAAGGACAGCTGAGTCAGAACAAAAGAACAAAAATTAATCATAACAGGGAATAATGACTTTAGTTACAGTACTATGGTTGTTTTTTCAAATCCATTGCAACCCAGTCAACTGGAAGGGTGTGAGGGCTTCAAGTAAACAATACAGGTTCTAATTTAGCAAATTCTCTTAAGCATGGCAGAATTGTCAATACTGCTGTAGGACCTCTCTAACAGAATGTAACATCAAGTCAGGAGGGGAATCAGATATCCCCTTCAACTCTCCTCAGCCTGCTGAGAATCTTTTGCTCTGTAGTGGCTCAGGTGTCAAGGGCATGGTAACACTTGGCAGGTCAGTGACAACGCCCACAGGGAACTTTAGAACAGCAGGAGAAACTATGGTTCGTGATGGACAGAGGAACAGAAATACCCTCCCAGGAAAGCCATACTGCATAGAAAAGAGAGGACACTGCCAGGGATGGTAAAGCCATAGCAGCCACCAGTGCAATGTTGTGGATACAGTGACAGTGCTGGTCCCAGGGACTGCTACATCTAAACATCCCACAATACAAAATTCTGAGACTTGTCTTTCTTGTTGTCCACTATGGGGGCTCAAGCTTTGCCCACCTCTTCATCTCTTGGGTCTCATCCTTACGCAAGGATTATGCATATCTCTTCATTGGTTCTCTATATTTTTATGAAAAAGAAAATAGAGGAAAAAACCCACAGGGAAGTAGAAAAGAAGGACAAGAGGTGCATGAAGGTAGCTGGAGGGGTTTTCTCTTGAAGCACAAAGCAAGGCTGCACAGAGATGGGATTGAGAACGTTTCTGGTTTGTTTTGTTTTGTTTTGTTTTGTTTTTTTAGGGAATGCTGCCAGGAGACTGATGGGATGTAAGGGAGGTGGCTAGAAGGAAAAGAGGGGGTGGGGGTAATGAGCATGAATGTGGTCTACACATGGCATTGCTATCATGAGGTTTGAGGATTGCGAGTAAAGAAGATGAATTTATAATGAAAATGTGTTTGGGGGACTGGAACACGTTGCCCACTACGGTGCCCTAAGACTGGACCATGAAGGTCATAGTTCTGTTAATTGGCCTTCTGTGTGGAATTCTGCTGTCCAGCACAGCAGCAGTTCCTAACAGAGCAGTGGAAGCTGCAAAAAATGTATCCATGAGCATATGTGAGAAATTTCCAGGGACTCAACACACACACACACACACACACACACACTCACTCACTCACTCACTCACACAAAACATTTAATGGCAGAAGGGAGAAGAGGAGGTTTTGCAGGAAGGGAAATATTTGCAGATTCTGTGTCAGCAGTTGGTGGCAGGAGAGAGTGCAACTTGAATTATTGCTGTTAATGAATTCACAGGCAGGTAATGTGGGAAAATGTGCATTCAATGTAAGTTATAATAAGAGGGTATCCCCACGTGCTTATTAAAGATTGTTCCCAAGCACCTAAAAGAAAACTAGAAATTACTTTAGTAGAGCAGAAGAAGCTTGCCATGATCTGGCTGTCACGTCAGCCTCATCTTTCATCTGAATTCTAGAGCTGTGATTCTCAGCTATGGGAGATCTTTGCCCACCACCCCCAGAGACATTGGACAATGTGTGAAACACTTTTGATTGTCACAAGTGGTGGGGGAGGAGATAATGCTACTAGCATCTGGTAAATAGAGGTCAGGGATTTGGCTAAAAACCCTACAATACACAAGACAGTCCCCAGAGGACCATCCCCACCACTAACCGAAATGCCAGGAGCACTGAGGATGAGAAACATACCTTAGATACACTGAATCTCTTGTAATTACCCAAGCTTGGCTTGGCTTCTCAGTTCCAACCCTCTGATAGGACTGTTCCCTCTTCCTGGAAAGCATAGCTCAATCCCAAGCAACCATCAAACTCTTCTTCTTACACATCTCCACTCAACTCTGGTCATGTCTTTGAGAACTTCCTAGGCTTTCAGAGAATGACTTGAGTACTATTTCCCAGATTCTGCCATTGCATTTTGTGTATACTTTCATTATGGCAATATAATAATTGGTAATTTCTTGCCATCGTTTCTGACCCCGCCCCCCTCCACTTATACTGTAAGTTCACCAAGACAGGGGAGGGAGGGGCTATCTTTATATTTTTTACCTGTATATTTCAAACTCTTGGCCTTGTGTGAGCAAAAAATATTTGTTGAGTGTGTAAACAAACAAGTCATTTAATCTCTGGGGTGATCTCTTTCATTTTAAAAATTGGACATAATCATAGCTGCTCTGCATTCACATATTTCTTGATATAATTGAATGAGATAATAGATGGAAAGTTATTTCATGCTTCATAATGACAATAGCTTCCATTTACCAAGCATCTTCTATGGGCTTAGGACTGGGTTAGATGCCTTACATGTAACACATCTAATTCTCCTAAATTGGTAAGGAGTGCTATTATTAATGGGGACACTGGGCACAAGGGATTCAAGTGACTTGTCCAAAATCACGGAGTTAGGAAAAAAGCAGATTTGAAGCTCAAGTCTAAATTTTGGAAGTGAGCAAGGGGTATACACCTTGACATCACTGCAAAAACCTAAGGGTTCAAAGATAGAAAGATTCCAAAAGATAGGAATTTATCCAAATAGTCAAGGAAAATATTTTTTCCTGTCACCTGACCAAGACTGAGACCTTTCTCAGGGAACCTGGAGTTTTAATAGCACAATTACCTCACCTGATTAATCAGAATTGCTGTTTGTTTGTGCATGAAAGATAACTCATTATGGCAAATATGCATTAGAACGCCATAATATATGCATTTATTCAATTAAATCTAATGTATTATTTAAGGCTCGGTGTGTGATATTTATCACTAGCAAATGCTAATTTATACAGATTATCAGAGTCTAATTAGGTGCACGGCTTGTGAAGATAGCCTGTTACTTGCAAGTTACAGCCACAACTTACTCTACTCTGGGCCAGTATATTAGAGGGTCTGGCAATGGACACCATGTGCCACATGCACACTTTGTCTCACAAAGAGCTTTAAAAGCAAGTGGTTGGAGTCCTTTACCATGGGCCCCTCCAATTACTTGTGAAAGCCACTGCCAAGCCTTAAAGAGGTACCACTCACTCAGTATCATGTACCTCTTGAGCGTCAAGGTCCTCCATCACTCCACCAACTGGAGTTAGTGCTAGTTGAGTACTTGTCTTCCCCCATGTAACCAACCCACCCATATGCTATACACAGGAGACAAGGGAGTCCGTAACATAGTCACTCAATAAAAGAGCAATGAAAATCTACTGTGCCAGGCTTTGTATTCAGTGTAGAGGATACAAAGATAGATGAGGCGAGGCCCCTGTGTCAGGGGATAAGAGCCATGCAGACTTTTAGGTCACAGATTGAAGCATCCCACAGTCCAAGAGACAGAGCCCCGACTCTGTGATTTATTATCTCTGTGATCTCAACCAAGTCATTTTAAACCTCAAATCCCCAATCTCTTCATCTCATACATGGGAGAACTGATACCTGCTCCTAGGTATCAGGAGCCACTATTTTGACACTAGATGTAGACCTGCCTTCTCACCCATCCAGGACCAGCCCTTGGGTCCTGCTGCGTCTTTAGTCCAGTTATTCAATCACACCCAGCATTGCTTGATTTTTTTTCTCTTGTAAGACTTTACTATAGTTTTTCCTATAAAGACAGAGTAGAATGTTAATATTTTTTTGTTCCACATCAATCCACCCTAAACATCTTTATCAGAATTGATTTCCAGTTTATTTTTTTCCTGCTACCTCTATCCCACCAGACATTGTTTCTCTGTCTTTTCCCCAAACAGAATATATCTTTTTCTCAATGGCTCTCAGCCATTCGGGTCTCTTCTCAAACTTCCATGCCTTGCCCCTCAAAAAGAAATTCCTAAAGTTTACAGGCCCAAGTGGGCAAAGGGATCCTTGAAAACCCCTGCCTCTGTAGGCTGAGATAAGTGCCCATTTGCATGAAATGGATTGTACTCAATTTGGGAAAAAGATGGACTTGATAAACTATCTCTGAATATCAGCTGTGCCATGACAGATCATTTCTTTGAAACTAAAGGAGAAGAGAAGGAATTAGATGGCCTTCAAACAAGGAAAACACCTTACCGAATTTAAATCCTGTACAATCTTACAAAAGGCTAAGCTGCTAGGGTAAAAGTAACAATGCCTTGTAGCCGTGGACTATTTTTGTCATCAAGCTGCAGGGCATTTTACCAGAAATGGGTCTTGAGATGAACTACTTAGCAAGGTGAAAGAGAAGAATGTAAGTCACCACTATCTTAGTATACGTATTTCTTCCCAAAAGAAAAGTTACAATGATTGCAGATACCACCATATGCCCCCCACCAGAACTCAGCCTTTAAGATGTTACTGCATTGGTGTCATCAGTGAAATAAGTGAGCCATCAAGAAGAAGGAGATGTGGGGCACTGGGTGGTTCAGTTGGTTAAGCAGGGTAAGCATCTAACTCTTGATTTCAGCTCAGGTCATGATATGCTCATAAAATCAAGCTGTGCATTGAGCTCCACCCCCCAAATGAAGATTCTCTCTCTCCCTCCTCTCTTCCCCTTCCCTTCTCTCCGTCCCTGTTTCTCTCTCTCTCTCCCTCTCTCCTCTCTCTGTCTCCCTCTCTTTCAAAAAACAAAAAAAAAGAGGGGGATGTGGTCTTGGCACATCCTTTTCCAGATGATCTTCCTCTACTTCTCACTCCCCTTTTGCTTCCAGGAGAGGCAATTCCCCTAATTCCATAAATGCCTGGTAATCCCCCCGAAGCTTGGTTTTTCTTATATTGCCTTACTCTAGAATGATCCCCCCACCTACCTCCACCTATACACACCCAGATCTCACCTATCCTTCAAGGCTCAGTGCAAGAAGAGTTGACATTTTCTGAGTCCATGCTACATCCTAGGTACTAATTAGTTGCTTTATTTGCATTAACTCCCTGAATTCTCATGCCAACCCTAAGAGGAGCACCATTTCTATCCTAATCTTACAGATGAAGCAACTGAGGCCCAGAGAGGTTAATGGACTTGCCCCAAATCAAACAACTAATACAAGGCAGAGTCGGGATTTGAAGCCTAGGATATGACCCCAGAATCTCATCCCCTTAACTTTTATGCTCAGTGCCTTCTGTGGTTGTCCCCCTGGAATGTTCTACCTCTCCTTGGAGCTTCCCATTAAGTTCACTTTTTCTAAGTCTGTCCACATTCTACCCTGCACTGAAAAAGTCCCTCTTCCGTTGCCCCTACTAGATTGGGTGAGGGTTGTACCCACATAAGTTTTATCTGTTTACTTAAAAAATAAGTATACAGTAGGGTCTCAATAAATATAAGAGCATAGGCAGGGTGGATCAGAACCAAACCTCACAATTTTTCTGCAGGATGGCTGTGCTCATTTTAACACCCAAGAGGTCACTCTCAGACAGTGGAAATCTAGGGAAATATTCTGTGGTTAAACAAGGGATCCCCCTCCCCAAACCCTTCTCTCCTCTAGGTAATATTTGGGCTGCAAATGTTGGCTTGCAAGCAGACTGATTGTGTGTTGGGGACTTAAAAGAAAAGAAAAGAAACAAACAAACAAAAAAGTAGGAGATTTGTCTCCACAGCAGGAAATGAAGAGACAGAGAGAGAGAGGAGGCAACTGTCAAGAAGCCAATTTGTTTTCTCAAACATGAAAGGAAAAAAACATACAAATATAATTTAACCAAAAAATTATCTCCAAACACCCAGGGAACCCCCTGCCTGTCCAAATAGAGAAAACACACAAACATCCTATGTGTGTTCTTGTGGGTTGTTAATTTGGTGCAGGCAGTATAGGAGAGCAGCGTTGTGAGCCCAGCAGTGCACATACACTAGGCCAGAGCAGAGGAGCCAGAAAATGGAGGATGCATGAGGCTAGCAAAGACTATGCGTCCAAAGATCCAGGGTTGTGAACAATTTCAGTGCACACAGGGTATGACAGTTGGGGATTCAGATCTCCTAACTCTGTCAGCTCTTGACTAAAATACCTTTGGCCTTCCCAAACGTGATACTCCCGATCACCTGGAATGATCGTTAAAAACGAATTTCCAGCCTCTATCCCAAGCCTCTTGAGTCAGAATCTCTCCCAGAAGCACTCTGAAATCTTTAAATTCAACAAGCACCTAATGTTTTGTAGGGCCAACTGAGTCAGGGAATCATGGCCTTGGGCAGTTGGAGTTAGATTCCTTTTTTTTGGCAGGCTCGGGTGCAGGGATTAGAATGTCCAGGTCCCCAGGGTAGAAGGAAGCCAGATTCGAAATCAGGAGACCAGCAGGTCATGTAAACTCTCTGGGCCTCACGGACCCAGTCTGTGAAGTTTCTTTGCCACATTTACACCTTTTCTACTACATGTAGGCTCATGCTGTGCTTTCTGAAGTTGAACTTTTGGTTTAGGAGGGGATGTTTACAAACAGCTATCTCATCATGACCACCTAACTACAAGGGTTGAGGCCTCTCCGAAACAATTCCTGGCACAAAACTGCTAGTACCGGGTCTGTAGGAAGGAGCTCTGTGGCAGCCAGTTTTCAATATGGCCTCAGAAGATTCTATCCATCAGCCATCATGCTGCCATTTTAGATACTCCATGATGGTAGAAAATCATTTTGCAGAAATAGCATTTATGACTGAGGCTAGTCAGAAATGATATTGTAGGCTCTACTTTGTTCTTGTGTATCATTGGGTAACTCTCTCTAGGGGAAGGGAGCCACCATATTGTGAGAAGTGCAGAAGCTCTATGGAGAAATCCACATGGCTGGGAACTGAGGCTTCCTGCAACAATCAACTTCAGTCTGCCAATTGACCCACCTTGGAATCAAACTGTCCAGCCCCAGTAAAACCTTTAGATAAGAGCAGCCCAGGCCAACATCTTGACTATAATCTTCCAAGAGACCTTTAGCCAGAACCACCTTAGTAAACCTCTTCTGGAATTCTGATCCACAGAAACTGTGTGAGTTACTGTTATTTTAAGGTGCTGTGTTTTGAGTTAATTTATTATGCAGTAATAGATAAATATACCATCTCTCTCACCCTTGTTTGATAATGGCTTAAAGGGGACCTAGGAATGGATGGTCCACGTGGGTCCTAGCTGGCATAATAACAACTACGTGTATCAAAGGAATACTAACCACTTTACATGGTTATCATTAAGAGACACTCAGCATCATTCCCATTTTATAGATGAAGTTATAAGGTTCAGAGAAGTCAATTAATATGTCCAAGGCCTCTGATTTAATATGGTGAAGTCAGAACTTGAAAGAAGTTCTGCTCCAAAAGGAATCCTCTCTCTTTATGTTTTAAGGATGAGTACTATTCCATTGTATGTATATGCCTCATTTTCTTTACCCATTCATCTGTCAATGGACATTTAATTTACTTCCACATGTTGGCTACCGTGATAATGCTACAGTGAACATGAGAGCAGATACCTCTTTGAGATCCTGATTTCAATTATTTTGGATAAATACCCAGAAGTGGGATGGCTGGATCATATGGTTGCTCTATTTTTAATTTTTTGAAGGCTTAAAAAGGAAGGACATTGTGTAAAATATGACAGCATGGATGAACCTTGAAGGCATTATGCTAGGTGAGATATGCCAGTTACAGAAGACCAAGTCCTGTATGATTGTAATTACATGAGGTATCTAAATAGTCAGACACATAGAAGCAGAGAACAGAAAGGTGGTTTCCAGGGGCTGGGGTAATGGGGAGCTCCCATTCAGAGGGTATAACGTTTCAGTTATATAAGATGAGTAATTCCAGAGATCTGCTGTATAACACTGTGCCTGTAGTTAACAATACTGTATTGTACACTTAAAATGTGTTAAGAGGGTAGATCTCATGTTAAATGTTCTTACAATAAAAAGAAAGAAAGGAAAAAGGAAAAAGAAAGAAAGAAAGAAAGAAAGAAAGAAAGAAAGAAAGAAAGAAAGAAAGAAAAGAAAGAAAGGAAGGAAGGAAGGAAGGAAGGAAGGAAGGAAAGGAAAGGAAAGAAAGAAAAGAGTTTTCCACTCTGGGTGTGCTTACTGTAGAGTCTCCAGGCACTTTGTATCCATCTCAATCCACCCCGGTTGAGGATATTCCATCTCAGTAAGCCGTGGTGTACACATCTGTGCAAAGGGAGTATGTTAAGATGCCCCTTGATCTGTAAGCATGTAGTGGGAGGAGTACAGCTTCCAGTACAGGCTCTCTGAGCCTCAGTCGCCTCATCAGTAAAATGGAAATAGTAACTACTTCCCAGAGCAGTTGGAAGAATTCAGTCTCACAAGGTACATGCCATTGTTTTATAAACTCTAACAGCTAACGCCAAAGCAAATTATTGTTTTTATCATGATGATTAGTGTCTTCATTTATGCCAAGCTTGTAGAGATTATTGGATTAAAAATGCCAATTATGACTGCCCATCCAGGATCTACGTAAAGGCTCCGAGCTTTAAAGGCAGTCGATGCATCCTTCTTTCCCAGAACACAAAAGAAACATCGAATCTCTATTTATTGTCTTGCAGCCATAATTGATTAAGGGATAAGAGTTGTTTTGTCAATCTTCCACTGCAGTCCTTGAATAAAAGGTTAGTAAATAATGATGATTAAAAAAAAAAAAAACCACAATGCATTCTCTCTTGAATCCTGCCCACGCAGCCTCTCTTACTTATAGCTCTTTGAAAATGGTCTTTACTAATATCAACTTCTGGAAAAAATGTTTCTTATGTTGAATCATCAGTAGTAGAGAAAAAAGCAAATTAAAGCAATTGCCTTGTCTCCCTACCCTTGGGACCCACCCTGGTGTAGATGACAGAGTTGGGGACAGAGAGTGGAGAAGAAAGGGAGGTGAGGGAAAACCCATGCCCACAATTTCCAAGCCAGAGGGACATTATTTCTTTGAAATTAAAAATCACAAATCAATTCCATTCAAACTCTAAGAGCAGAAAGGAATGGGGATTTGACTGGCAATGTTTAGAAATAAACGATTTCTGGAAATTGATTGTAACTTAAAAATTGAGAGGTTCTGCCTTTTTGTTTGTTTGTTTTGTTTGTTTTGTTTTTAATGTGAAATTTACTGTCAAATTGGTTTCCAAAAGAGACTCTTAAAAACTGAGAATAAACTGAGGGTTGGGGGGTGGGAGGGAGGAGAGGGTGGGTGATGGGTTCTGCCTTTTTAAAGTAAAAAAGAAGAACAAACACCCTGCAAATACCCTGTCTCATCAGCTCTGCCCACTCCCATTTCCTGGGCATCCTCCTGATCTCCCCCTTCTGTAGCTGGGATGCAGGCTTTCTCCTGGGCTGCAGCCTGCTAGACTGGGGGCTGAGCTCTTCCGGTCCTCCAACTTGTCCCCCCTCCCCACCACTGGCACACAGGCCTTCCTTCCTCTTCTCTGGAGGCTAGCAGCTTCTGACCCTAATCCTCCTTCCCCCCCCCCCCACCAAGTTTCTGCTTGAGACTAACAGAAAAGAGGGTGGAAAAGAAGGATGATAGAAGATGAAAGGTGGGAACCGTGGCTGTTAAGACCAAGAAAGGGGAATGGGGCGCCTGGGTGGCTCAAAAGGTTAAGCATCTGACTTCAACTCAGGTCATGATCTCACAGTCTGTGAGTTTGAGCCGTGTTGGGCTCTGTGCTGACAGCTCGGAGCCTGGGGCCTGCTTCGGATTCTGTGTCTCCCTCTCTCTCTGTCCCTCCCCTGCTCACGTTCTGTCTCGCAGAAATAAATAAACATTAAAATTAAAAAAAAAATACCAAGAAAGGGCAAGACAGAATATGTGGGGGAGGGGTGGAAATTAAGGGGTCAGAGAAATAGAGGGGTTAAAAAATCTAATTTGAAACTCACTCTTTGCCATTGACTCCAACCGAATCGTTTCCTGCACCCTAGGGATCTCTGGGAATCCTATTTATTCCCCCCCACTCTCTCTCTCCCCTCCCTTTCTCTTCCCCAGTCTCTGCCTCATACCCCACACAGCCAAAAATGATGGCCCGTGCCAGCACCACCGCGTTTCTTACTGTCACCTCAAACACACACACACACACACACACACACACACACACACACACAGACCACACTGACAGTCTCACACCCCCTTTCCCTTCCTGTATATTGTCTTAGGGGCTCTGGTGACACATATTTGTTTCATTTTCCACCATCTCCTCTCATTGCCTTTGCCCAGTGGGACAACAGGCCATCACAGGCACAGTCCTCACAGAGAATATATTTGAGGAAAACTGGCGGATGGGGCATTATAAGTCCTCTTAATTTAAAAAAATATGGGTATAACTCAAAAGGGGCTTCATTCTTTATGGGCTACACCTCCGAGCACATTTAATTATCTCTAGAGATAATGGACAGACTAGAGATTTAGAGGGAAAATACCTGTCGTGTTGGCTTCAAAGGCTACCGGCCTCCCCTAGAAGCCCGTCCCAGAAGCTCTGGCTTCCGCTCTGGGGCAGCTTCCGAAATTTCCTGCCATTTTTTTTTTCAAACATACCCTTCAAAAGTACCTCATACCCTCTAGAGGTTGCTCAAAGCCTTTTGTGGCCCTGCACTGCCATCGTGTGGTAAAAGTTAGAACTGCATCCACTTAAAGCGAGAAAACCGACGACCACTTCTTTGTAGGCATAGGCGACAGGGTGGAGGATCAGGGCAGACCGCCAATAGATCATAAGTGGGGTACCTTCCTGTTTCTGTAAGGTGTGATGGCATATTCTGCAAAGGACATTTGGATGTCTTCCACACATCTTTCCATCCGCTAGTCCCTTTTCATAGAAGGCCTTTCCCCACAAGCTGCTCCAAGTACTCTACTGTGCTGTAAGAAACTTGCCCATGTGTCCAAGCACAACTAACCTCTCCAGTCTTCACACATTTATTGTATTTATGGCATTTGCCTAAACTCTAAACTGTATGGAAATAAATGTGCTTGTGTCTCTCTTCCCTACCAAGAAGTGGACTGACAGTTGTCAGTGACTGTGGATTTTTCACACTTTTCCAATAGTTGGAAGCCTTTGAATGCATGTTGAAGGAAGGTGAAAATACTGCAGATAAATGACTCATTAATTCCTTAGCTGTCCACCTTTACTTACCTGATGACCCCTTCCTTATTCTTCCCGGTGCAGAGCTGAGCATTGCCGAGGATATGTCTAAGAAGCTCTGGACTGGGAATCCGAACTAGACTTTGTAGATGGAAGATTTCTTTCTTTTTTTTTTTTCAACGTTTATTTATTTTTGGGACAGAGAGAGACAGAGCATGAACGGGGGAGGGGCAGAGAGAGGGAGACACAGAATCGGAAACAGGCTCCAGGCTCCGAGCCATCAGCCCAGAGCCGGACGCGGGGCTCGAACTCCCGGACCGCGAGATCGTGACCTGGCTGAAGTCGGACGCTTAACCGACTGCGCCACCCAGGCGCCCCAGTAGATGGAAGATTTCTACATGCTCCTTGAGCATGTCGTTTTCCCCCTCTCAGCCTTACTTTTCCCAACTGCATAGAGAAGAAGAAATCAACCCAATCATTAAGCTCCCATTCAGACAGATGTCAGGGTAGATTTAAACAAACCTATGGTATAACCAGTAGAACTGTGAGTGTACAAAGAGAAAAGATGCACCATAGTTTTAATCTTTCCCCGTTTACCCCAAGGCACAGGGCTTGGTTACACCGATAAGGCACTCAATAAACAGCCAGAAGAAAACATTTGATGGAAGCAAAACAAATCATAGTAAATAAAAGCAAAATGGCAACACAGTCAATGTGCGTGAACAACATCACGTAACACTGCACAATATGTGTGGTCACGTTTGGATTTCCTATCTCCTGACACAAGCGTGCTGCATAAAAAAAATATGTGTCAAGAGCTGGTGACATTAAGTGGAGGCTGTGGTCATCTCTTCAGAGAACACTTCTTAGAAGGCAGGCTGCATTCCTTCCTAAAAGAATCAGGCTCCAGATAAAAGGAGAGGGTGGTGTTTGAGATGTGGCGAGGACAGCTCAGGAAAAGCACTGCAAGGCAGACATGAACAGTGAACACCTAGTGGCAACATTAGCCACGGACTCTCAGCCTGACTTCAGAAGCCTCTCTCGATCTGTAATCCAAATGGGTATCACCTGAAAAAAGTCACCCTGCTTCTGTGACCGGAAACTCAGGCAGAATTCTGTGGTGGGTCACTTTCTATTTCATACGTTGTTGGACATAGTCCAGCCCAACCTCTCATTTTCACAGAGGCACAGAGAGCCGGGAAGCCTACACTGTGTTCAGGGAGACTTCCTATGCCTAGCAGTGGCCCGGAAACATTCTATGTGCTTAGAAAGTTATTTGGCACAATGGCCTGTTGGCACTCTTCCTTCTACAAATATTATCAGACAATGTAGTATAAGCCAGGAACAAAGCTAGGCAGACAACTACTCCCAGTGCAACCACTTGAGGAATCATTACCCTGGAAACACAGAGCCAGGAGCTTTGGATACTCATGGTCTCGAGTGAAATAGTCACCATGAGGCCCTTGGAGTTAGTCAATGAAAGGCTTGAAGCCTTGATACTAATTGCTGGCTTATGTATCCCTTCTGTGTATGTTTTCATGATGAATACAGTTATGATTATTTAATTTGTAATGGACCAGAAGGAGCTGATTTTACTGTGGCTGATAGCCAGGAACTAAGGATGCTGAGGCAAGAATATTTCAAAACGTATCTCAAAATAAAGAGAGTAGCCAAGAAGCTTCCTTTCCTCTTGCCAATATGGTACGTGCTTCTTTTCCTATTGAAGTGGGATAAATAACTTCACCTTATCGCCCTGCTGTCTTTGGGGTTAAGCTACAGCACGGAGGCTGTGGGGGGAATCACAGGAGCATAGAGTGCACAGTGATGTTGGAGATGGACTTGTCTGGGAAGCACAAATACATAGCACTCGGCGCCCACCCGTGGCAGCCCCTGCTAATCCATCAAGCCATTTGTGTCTTAAAACATCTCCTCTGGGCTGCTCCAGAGTAACCAGAGCTGGCACTTAAGATAAATCTATTTTCTAACCTTTGAACCTGAGATCTTGGGAGGATGACTTCTCAGAGTAGCAGTTAAGATCAGAATTTTCTGATATCCAAAACATTTCTCCACTCTCCTTTGAATTACAAGTTTCCTAAGGATAAACATTATTTCCTCTTTTGCCTTGGGATTTTTAAAAATGATTCAGTCAATATATGAATTGCATTTCTATGTAGCCTCGATCCAGCCACTAGGGGGTCCTGAACAGAACGCCATACTCAGGAGGTTTCCAGTCTGCAACACCCAACTCGCTGTGCCTTGATGCCTTTTCTTAAGTGGTTGTCAATGCTAAAAGTGTCTCCTTTATTCCCTCGACTCGAAGCTCTGCTGAGATGCCATATTATCCACCAGAACTCCAGGTCTGTCTTTACCTAGAACCGTCTTTATCCCCAAGGGACATCAACTCCCACCTCTTCTGTTCTTCTATAACGTTTTGTTATGCATCT
This sequence comes from Prionailurus bengalensis, assembly GCF_016509475.1. Classification (NCBI taxonomy): domain Eukaryota; kingdom Metazoa; phylum Chordata; class Mammalia; order Carnivora; family Felidae; genus Prionailurus; species Prionailurus bengalensis. The sequence goes on along the minus strand of NC_057359.1, from coordinate 77,372,633 downwards.
AAACTACACCTCAGTTACTTGGGTCTCTGCCTATCACCACCACCAGACTGTGAGCACAAAGCTCTGAAACATGATGAATGTGGTTTTTTTTTTACTCATATGATGAATAAAGGACAGGCTCCTAGAACAGGACAGGCTCCCAACAAATTTTAGTTGGATTAAACCAAGTTTCTAGAATTATCAACATTAGATATAAAATTGTAAAACTCAAAACTGAGGTGGACTTTTCACATCATGTGATCCAGGATGGGAAATGAGTTTTATTTAAACCTAATCCAAACCATTCATCAGAGACTAGCAGGTGCATCATGTTAGCACAATTCAGGCAAAGTCCAACGTCAGTAGGAAACTGTGTTGAGCGAGAGTTGTGATATCTGTCAGGAGCAGGAAAGGGGCAAGTACAAATGTATGCATCTACTGCCTTTAGGGGTCATGTCCACCACCTACTAGTTAAATTTAAAGTCTGCGGAATGTGGTGGATGATCTGGGATTTGGGTTGGAGCACTGAATTGGAATGCTTACTATGAAGTGCTTGTATAATTTTATTTAAATGTCTTAGTCTCTTGGAGTTTTAGCTTCATTGTGTATGAGATGAGCATGGTGGTTATTCCTCTTCGTACCTCGCCAGACTCCTGTGATGGTTCAGGGCATGGTCATGAAAGCACTTTACAAACCATAAAACCACATACAAATGTGTGATATCCCCATAGAGCTCTGACCTCAGTGACCATGCAGTAAGTGCAAGTAGAGAATCCGATCCTAAAAAAGAAAAGTAATAAAAGATTGGCCATTATTGAAAGAAGGTTGGACACTCTGATATTCAAGCATGCTCCTGGTTTGAGACTATGATTTACCCACCATGTGAGAAATGGCCCTATTTGGCCATCATATGCCCAATAACCTGGACGCTTGTCAGGAGCAGAGACCATTCAGGCCAGGAAATAATTGTCTTGTCACCAGTCTTACTCACTGGTAAATAATTATGTCACTGGCTATTAACCTATGGCTCTTGGACCAGATGAAACTTTCTGAATTCCCTCTCTTTCTCTACTTTCCATTGCTATGTCCTAGCTCATGGTCTCCTTATGTCTCTTTTGAGGCATGGCTATAGTCTGCCAAATGGGCTTCCCTTCTCTACGATGATCCCCCTGAATCTAACCTCCACAGAGCCAGCAGAGTGATCCCTCAAAAATACAATAGGTAGCCTGTTATTCTTCAGTCCAAAAATCTTCAAAAGCAATCTGGTGCTTTCAAATAAGGTCCAGAATACCAAATAGGCCTGTTACAAAGTGACCTCAGCTTAGTTTTCCAGAATCCCCTCCAGCCATTCTCCTGATCACTGAATCCTCTAGAAAGAGCCTTTGGATCACCTTTTTCTTAATTTTCTGAACTTCCACGTCTCTGGGTCTCTGTTAACATTGTCATCTCCGTCTGAAAATTCCATCCTTCCCCATATAATCGGAAAAGTCATATTCATTATTTAGGATGAAGTGGGAATTTCATGTCGATTAGGACTCTGTTATTCATCCCCAGGCGGAATTAATCATGCCTACCTCCATGCAATTCACATCACTTTGTGTACACCCCATGCAGATATTTTACTGAACTTTTCACTCCTTGCAGTGTCCAATTATCAGTAAATACACTGATGTGTCTGTTGAATATGTAATATTCAATATATACAGGATTGTGAATATACAGGATTGTAAATATACAGGATTGTGAACCCCCTATTTTGTGTTCTAGAAAATGCATTTGACATGTTTTGAATCATGCCCCTGAAGCCTGGTCATCTGCTTAGATGATTCTCTTTCTTGTAAGACTGTGACTTTGTAAGGTGAGAGACCCCCACCCTTGTCACCTTATAGTCAATGGCTACACACTAGCCTATCTGCTTATAAATCAACGTATGCTAATACCTCTTCTATGCAAAACTCTTTAAACTTGGAATAAGACCCAAACTGCCCACCAGAGCATTAGGCGCCCGGCCCTGCACAGGACTTCCAGCTCATTCATTATCACCCTTACCTTCACACACTGAGTTTCGCTTTATTCCCCAGAGTCGACTTCTTCCCATCTCAGGCCTTTGCTACTCTCCCTGCCTGGAAAGCTGTGCCCCAAACTTTCACAGAACCCAAGAGACGTTGATCCAGCTCTGAATGCTAGGCTAGATATGAAATAAAAAGTTAATAAAAATCGAATTCACCCAGGCTCTGGAGAGATGGACAGGCAAGGAGAGAATGTTTTTCTAATGACAGATATTGGCTGGAAAGTGAGATTACTTATGAGTTTTTGGCTCTACTCACCCAACTCTGAGCTGGGCTTTAGCTTCAATTCTCCTTTCAGACACTGTGTCCTTGGGAAGGTGGCAGCTGACCGCCATGTCTAAACCAGCTCCATTTCCATTCACTTTCCATCTCTTTTATTTTCTGCATATCACTTAGCATCCTCTGAAATGACCCTATTTATCTGTTGAATGTTTACACTAATCTTCTTCCACTGGAATTCAAGCACCGTGAGGGATGACATTGTCTTTGTTTTGTTCGTTATTGTGTTCCCATGGACAAGAAGAGGGCACCCAGTCAACATGCATTTGTTAAGTGAGGAAATGACTTCATCTGACTACTTGGTCAGTGTCTGTTGAATGAATTAGTTCTTTATTACTTCTTAGGTGGCAGCCACTAACTTTTTAAATTTTAAACCCAAGTTGTTTCCAGTAATCTATGGATATATTATTCAAGTTGTAGAATATCCAGAAAGGTTCCTGACGCTTCTGTCGGCCTTATCTCTGTTAAGTTGGCCCTTTAAGCAGAGAATGGAAACAGAGCAGGTAACTCGATCCAGTCACAGTAACATCTTCTTAGCAGTTCTGGACAACAAATAAATAAATTGATTCTCTGGTTGGTGCCAGGGTTGAACATGCAGCCAGAAGTGAAGCTTTTATAGTTCCCAAAGACTTTATTTTGTTTTCTTTTTCTTTTCTGTTTTCACCTATTTTCTCCTACCTTCCTACCACCCACCCACATGAAAGTCCAGAGAGAGTTGATCTCTCTAAATTTCTCATTTAGAGAACTCATTTTCGGCAACTTATTTTTGAGGATGACAGGAGCAGGGGAGAATCAGGGCACTGGGTGAGTGCAGGTGAAAAACATCAGTCCTTTAAGAGTGCACAATTTATCCATCTGGCATACAATCAGACTTACCACCATCTAAGATTTCTCTGGCTCCTATTCTTGATGTACGGAGAAGGTACAACTGGATTAGTTCTTCCTCAAAAGCAGAGAACGGGGAAACCCAGAGACAAATGGATTAGTTCTTCTTCAAAAGCAGAGAACAGGGAGACCCAGAGAGATTAAGTCACTTGCCCAAGGTCACCCACACTCCAGGTGGCCAACTCCAGCTGTGAGACCTGAAAATGTCCCTTCAATCAGCAGGTCTCCCTAAGGCTTTTATGGCACTTGGCTACTTGCCTGTAATTTTCCTGGCTCTGAATGGGAGGAAAATTATGGAAGAAAAACAAAGTTAATAAAAATCAAACTCACCCAGACCCTGAAGGGACAGACAGACCAAAAGAGACTGTTTATTAGTGCATGAGAAGGAAGAGGAAGAACATTTATTAGTTATTGTTTTACACTTACCCAGGTCTTTCTCAGAGCTGCCCAAGGCTCTTTCTGACTTAATTCTTAAATTCTGAATTTTCACATGGACCTTTGTGAGCCTAGAAGCATCCAAAAGGCACAAGAAAATAGTGGTGCAAGAATTGTGAAAAGGCCTATTGTGTAATGTTGGACATGTTACTTGGAAGTGGAAGCCAAAAGCCCTCCGCCATCAGAGCTTGGAGGGGGCATCTTGGTGCATGCCAGGTCAATTAGAGACCTCCTAGCTCCTGTCATCCTGGCCACTGTGATTGGTTCAGAGGTAAGCATGTGACCCAAGCCAAGCTCATGAGAGCGCTCCCTGGGACTTTGTCAGAATTATCTGCAAAGATACTTCCTCCTCTCTGGGATTTCAAGCTGTAAATACCATGCATTATTGGAACTCTAAGGTCAATATCCCAAGGTCCACAACAGCTCACCATAGGCAGTAGAGATGAGCTTCTACTAGGCTGAAGAAACAAGATTGGGAGGATTTGGGATTCTGAAGGAATGATAGGTGCTTTCTCTATAAATCCAGAGACCCTTCACCACCCTTTACACCCCCCTCCCCACACACACACACCCACACACACAGCAGTACCCATCTTCCTTGTTGATGTCAGATATGACCTGCCCTACTCTCCTTGGAACATGACTTTGATGATAGCTCCCTACCCTTGTCTCCATGTATCCTCTCTGGTTGGTTCCCTTCTCCTTGTGTTGGTTTTTCCAACCTCTACTACAGGGCTCTTCCATCCTCACATTGTTCCTCCTAGACTCTCCCTACCTATCACTGTTCCTGATCTCCTACCACCTCCTACCTCTGCTTCTCACTCTCCCCAGGGAGATGGTGCTGGTCCCATTTCTTAGAAATATCTTTCCCACGGTGTTGGGATGGAACACAGAGGTGGAGAAAGGCACCAAGCACAGCCTGGAGGGGCCAGAAGAAAGTGGCTTATAAGCTAAACCCTGGCAGATGAGTGAGAATTACCCTGCTGAAGGACAAGAGGAGTAGTTTTTCCAGTGAAGGCAATGGAATATTCTGAGGCCTAAGCATAAAGATTGGTAGGATCACAATAAGAGGAGGCTGATTCTGAGGAAGATTCTAAAAGTCATGGCACTGTGGTTGGTTTTATCTTAAGGGAAAGGGGGAGACCCTGAAGATTTAAACAGGTCTCCTCCATCCGAGGCCCGTCTCAGTCTCCTTTCCTGTCAGTGCCTGTCAATTCACTTCAGTCTTTGCATGATCTCTTACACCTGCCACTCTCTCTGGCCCTCTCAAGCTGGCTTTGTGTCTCCAAGTCCTATGAATTCTGGTCTTGACTTTTGATTAATCACCACCTTCAGAATATTTGGAGCCTGACAATCTGTCAGGCGTTTGACCAAACCTCTTAGGACATGTTGTTCTCATGTCTTATCAGAGACTCTTTTGGCTCCTGTTAGGGTCTGTCACACTTATGGGTATCTTTTTTTACCACTAAGGTGTCACTTCTCTCCATTTTGGACTATACCCCTTTTGTTGGTGAATGTCTGTTTGTGTTCGCAGTGTCTGGCTTGGTGCTCCCTCATTGATGAGAGAATCTGTTAGAGCTGATTCTCTCCCTCTGTCCTTAAAGATGAAGCTTCATAGAATTAGAGTCATTCATGTAATCTCAGAGGTTGAGTGTTGTTTGGAGTCCATGATTGGACAGACTTCATCATCCACTGGGTTAGCTACCTGCAATAATAATATCTTGGCTAATGACTTGTAAAGAAATGAGGGGGCTGGATTCCTAGGACAGAGCCTAGAAGCTCACTGGGCAGGTGAGAGTTAGCAGGGGTATTTTTCTCCAGGACATTGTCAAGAGATGATGTGAGGAGATTATTTTGCCATGGGTCAGGAAGTGTCACTTCACCCTGGGAAATTGAGACCCAGAGGATCTTCAGTGATGGCAGCTTTAAATGATACCTTCTGGACACAAGTCCAATGTTAAGAGCATGGAGCAGAGAGATACTCTTCAAATCCTGCTCTAGGATCTGGATGGGGTAAGAGAGCTACAGCAGGGAAGGCGGGAGAAACATGCAAGCATTCAATCAGTTGATCATTGTTTTCGGGTTATTTTAGAAAGACAGTGGAGACTAAAGACACAGTCCCAATTCTCATGGGGTCACATCTGGAAGGGGAGATTGACATGCAGGGTGGCATAGAGACTGAAATAGAGTTCTAGGAGACCAAATTTGTTTATTACAATGGAGAGCCATTGACAAATTTAGACGGTGGAGTTGCTTTCGAAGATCCCTCTAGCAGCATTGTAGGAAGTTGATAGAGGTCAAGAAGGGAGGCAAGGAGACAATTTAGAAGGTTGTGTCCAGGAGGGAGGCTACAGATGATAGCCCTAAGTGAAGATAGGTTGCACTCAGCTGCCTGCTGCCCAGTTTCTGCAGATAGTTCTTTTTTCAACTTTTTTTTTTTTTTTTTTTTTTTTGGACAGAGAGAGACAGAGCATGAACGGGGGAGGGGCAGAGAGAGAGGGAGACACAGAATCGGAAACAGGCTCCAGGCTCCGAGCCATCAGCCCAGAGCCCGACGCGGGGCTCGAACTCACGGACCGCGAGATCGTGACCTGGCTGATGTCGGACGCTTAACCGACTGTGCCACCCAGGCGCCCCAGATAGTTCTTTCCTATATCTGTCCAGTGCGTCGTCATGAGAGAATACTTCTAGACCACCTTATTTCTTCAGAGGGATAGAAATACTACCCCTAATACTAGTAACTGTACTTATAATGATGTTAAACAATATAATATAAGATAATATGATAAATAACATTAACTGTATTTATAACCTGTATTTATTACATTATTTTATCCTCACAATGACATGTAAAATATGAACTTTTATTTTCCCCATTTTAAGGATGAGGACACTAAGGCATAGTGGGTTTCAGTACTTGCCTGAGGATATACATTTTAACCAGTCTTTTGACCGTAAATACCTTGCTCTTTACTGTACAATATAATCTCCAGAGACAGAAAGGGCTTTTGTTTCTTTTTAATTATTATATTTTTATGAAACTGTTGAAGAATAGTACATATTATTTGATCGCATTTTTTTCTCTTAGCATTAAAAATGCATTTTCTCTAAAAGAATTTCATAGGGGCGCCTGGGTGGCACAGTCGGTTAAGTGTCCGACTTCAGCCAGGTCACGATCTCGCGGTCCGTGAGTTCGAGCCCCGCATCAGGCTCTGGGCTGATGGCTCAGAGCCTGGAGCCTGTTTCCGATTCTGTGTCTCCCTCTCTCTCTGCCCCTCCCCGTTCATGCTCTGTCTCTCTCTGTCCCAAAAATAAATAAACATTGGAAAAAAAATTAAAAAAAAAATAAAATAAAAGAATTTCATATATTTGCCTCACCATAAAAACCACGTAGCAACCTGGTGAAAATACATATATGCATTCTCTCCTCATGGAGAGTTTGATTCACTAAGTCTAGGGTCGGCCCTATGCTTTCATAAATCACCCCAGGAGATCCCAAAGATCAGACAAGTTTGTCAACATTGTATATACGATGCTTTTTATTGGCTGTATAAGATTTAATTATGTAGATATTCCACAATTTAATTTACAGTTCTCTGCTTGTAGACTGTGGGTTTTAATGATATTTTAATACTGAAATAACACTGTGATGATCAGACGACTGTACATCTCTAATTAATTTCCTTAGAAAACCTTGGCACTGTGACTAAGTCCTTTCTCCAGCTCTGTGAATGAGTTCCCTATGTATGGGGCCCTAGCATGAGCGCTTCCCTACTGCAAATAATTCTAGGAATGTGGTGGTTTAGAGACGGGATATAGGCTACAGATTGGAGAAAGGGAGGCACGTAAAGCATACATGTATAAATTTAACTGTTTGACTTTTTTCTTAATATTTGTCGATTTACATACATTAAACACCAGTTAGCATTTTACTCGGTGCTTTCTATTGATCTTATTTGACCACCTCTGCAGTTCCACAAGAGAATATCACCCTCTTTTCCTGATACGATTGAGTTTTAAAACATTCCAGTATTTGGACCCAGATACCGTTCATCCCTAGGCCATTACTGTTTTTCAACACACTGTAAATGGCTTCAATTCAGCTATCATCAAACTCTTATTTTTAGATTAAAAAAAAAGTTTCCCCACACCTTCCCTAAAATTCCTATAAAATATGTAACTTTAAAAAGTCCAGGAGCGATCAGTAGGCTTATGTTCCTGGAAAATGAGAAGACAAGCCCTTATTAGCTGGGTCTGGGATAGAGATAAGGAATCCCTTTGATTCCATTTGGCAGAAACAAACTTTGGGTCTGGAGAAGAAAGATGAGGGTGATGTGCAGACGGGGGTTCAGTGTTAATTCAGCTGTAGGCAGAAAACGAGGACCTGGCGGCTGACAGACAGACAAGAGGTGAACAGGTGGCTGGGGAACTGTACCAATTTAATCTTAATTGTAGCAGGAAAGTAAGTCAGCTTATCTCTGTTCCTGTGCTGCAACTTTGAATGGAATAGTTCAGAAGCATTAGGGAGAGGGCAGAACTGGCATCACCTCGATGTATATCTGAATCTCTGCTGAATATTTGGGTGAACTTGTACTGATCCTGCCATCTCTCTCAGCCTTCATTTGTAAAGCAAGACAAAATCTAATCAGAGGATGACAGTGGTAATTAAATGTGATAATGTGACTAAAAGGCTTAGCACATTCGGGTTGGTAGTGTACCCTTATTATTAGATCATCCCTTGCCTTCCCCCAAAAGCTCCTTCTCCAGGGTGCATCTGCCTTGGCTTTCCCAGGAGGCTGCTTTCACATAAGCCCACTGTGCTCTATGAGATGTTTGTGGGGAAGGCTCATTGGACGGAGACAGTGGGTAGCAATCCTAGAACAGGAAGACACCTTAGTCTTCAGCTCTTATTTTATAAACAGTATTGGAAAATATCTGCGCTTGCAACAAGGAGACTAAGTCCAGTGTTGTAAATTCAACCCTGATATTTACTAAAGGTTAAGTCACTTTGGATACAGATGTTATTGTTCTAAAATGGAGCAAATCACAGTAATAGCAGGAACATTACAAACACCAGGAACATTATAAACATCGAAGGAAATACTGGCATGCAAGCACAGAGTTAACACATCTTAGTTCTAATCTTGACTCTGCCGCTTGATGGTTTTGACCCAGACATTCTATCTCTTTGGACCCATGTTCAGACCATCACAAATAAGAGGCTTGTATCTCATAGTTAAAATCTCTTCTATCTGTGATACTCTGTGATTCTGTGACTTGACTGAGGTCCTGGAAAGGTAGATAAAACCTGGGTTGCCACACTCCCAGTCTGGGTATTCCTACTTTATATGTTATCTCAGCTCAGAGATGTGTCCTTTATGGCGTTTTGAGGAGTCCTGTTCCAAGAAAGAGCTGCCTTGTGTGGTGTCTCCAAATGGCAACCTTTTCTAGGTCCCTGTAAAACTCACATCTGATCTGTGTCCCAGGGAATTCACCTACCTGCCCCCATCTGTGCTATTCCCTTGCTGTGGAGTTTATCAAATTTTACCCTACACCATACTGATAAAGAAAACTTAATCACTCATATGCCAAGAACTCTAGTTTCAAGTCCCAGGTATTCTTCTGGGTGGTCTATGGTTTCACTCTCAGGAAAAATATTCTAAGAGCACACAGATTTAAAATTCCCAGGCCTGCCAGTCAGTCAAAGATAAGAACAACCCATCAATAGCACAGTAAGTGCTTTAAGGCCTAGAATCCAGACATTAATTCTGGCTGACAGGGATCAATGAATAGCAGAAGTATTGACTAAATTAAGTTATTCTTAGGAATGGATATACCTGAAACTATAAAATCATACAGCTCTAGGTTCCTTCAACCTGAAAACATTGAACTTTACACAGGATATGAAAATCACTGAACCTTGAGTACATTTCTATGAGATGATAGAGATAACCAGGATCCACACTCATCACCTGAGTTGTTATTCTCAAATACACCATTTTATCTATTAATAGAGGCACCCAGAGAGCCAACACTAAAGCAAACTTGAATAGAACCCACATTGCCATTTTCTCCCATCCTCAGTCAATGCCTGACTCGACTCTGTGTTTTTGGCTAGTTCACCAAAATTCCTTCACCTTTATACTCAAGTTTCTGAACACTCATCTGTAGTAACTGTGTATTTTTTTTCCTTCCCAGGATCTGTTCACCTGGATCCAGCTCTGCCTGAAGTCCAACTCTGGATTTTTTTTTAAATATATGAGCCATTATATGTCTTATTATTTTCCCCAGGCCAATTTGAGTTATATTCCTGCCAATTGCAATTGAAAGTGCACCTTCCCAATGGGAAAATTATCTGCCTTATTAAAAAAAATAATATTTGCCTTTTCTACTTCATAGGACTGATATAAATGTAAGATAAATTAACAGATTTTGATCACTATCCATAGTTCCAGTTCCAGGTACTAGGGTAGGATTTGAGAATACAGTGATGAATAAGACAAGGTCCTTACCATAGAGAGGCTCAGTCTAGTTGAGGAGACAAGCATCTATAGAAATAATACACCACAGCATGTCTGACTATAGTTATCGTGAAGTCATGGGAGGAAATGAGCTGGTTTCCTTAGAGAAGTTAGAAAGGCTCTACAGAAGAGGTGACATTTGAACTGGATAGGAAAGGTTGCTTAGAAATATTTCAAGTAGAGCAATCATTCTCAGTCAGAGGCATTTTGGGGGGGCACCTGGGTGGGTCAGTCGGTTAAGTGCCCGACTTCAGCTCTGTTCATGATCTCGCAGTTTGTGGGTTTGAGCCCTACATTGGTCTCTGTGCTGACAGCTCAGAGCCTGGAGCCTGCTTTGGATTCTGTGTCTCTCTCTCTCTCTCTTCCCCTCCCCCACTCTCTCTCTCTCTCTCTCTCTCTCTCAAAAATAAATAAACATTAAAAAATTTTTTTTAAATTAAAAAATTAGAGGCATTTTTAACTTCCAGGATACATTTTTGCAGGTCATAACTTGTAATGTGCCAGGGATGGTATAAAACATCTTCCACAGCAAAGAATTATCTGGCCCCCAATGCCAATAGTCATAAGATTGAGAAACTCGAAAGGAGAGCCATTGAGAAGGAACATTCTAAAACAAGGTGAATATAAAGCCAGGAGTCAGGTCTGTTAAGAGTGATGGTAATGTCTTGATGCAGGGAAAATAGGTTGAAGGCAAATGACAAATACTCTTTGAAAGTAAGGACTTTGAATATTGCCCTGTAGGTGTGGGAAGGTATCAAAGCTCTTTTAAGATTGTAGCTAGAAAAAAAGGGCCTCTTAGGTTTGAAATCCTAAAAGTGGAACAGGTTACTGAGACTTTGAATGTGTGGCTCTACCAAAGATCAGTGGAGATAAGGATTCCCACAGAAGACAATCTTAGAGAACTATGAGGCTAGAACAATCAATGAGTTGTTAACATTCCTACTGAATTTGACCGAAATGGCGCTAGTGACATTGATGACGAAGGAAACCGTTGGGTCTGGCTTCCTTCTAAAAATGTTTATTGGACACTGAGCCAAGCACAAGCCCTCCCTACAAAGAGCCTTTCTATCTCCCCTGTGCCATTTTTTCTCTCTCTTTGGACATTGTGCCAATTCATCTTGGAAGAATTAAATATTTTTATAATGAGTCAGATGCTGGTGACAGGTGCCAGATTGACGGCTCTGGAGGAGGAAGCTTCAAGTGCTCACGTTCCTCACACGGAGATGACAAGGAGAAGAGTTATGTGTGCTGAAAGATGTATCATCAAGCTGTCCACAGGCACCTCTTTGGCCTCCAGAAAGTGATCTAAAATTAGACACAATCTGGAGGCCTTTTAGAGCCAAAAAGAAGAGTGTCATCATGTTGATGTTCTTTCCTCTTGTTACCTTTGGTGGAAGCAAACTGGAGCTTGTATTCAAACAAGGTCTACAGCAATATTCAAAAGGTTGCGCATGGCCTTCTCCCGTCCTCCCTTCTGTGCCACCACCACTTTGTAGTTACTGAACTTTAGAGTTCAAGGAGCTCATGTAATTCACCTGCTCTATTTTCCAAATGAAGGAAGTGGACGCCAGAGGCAGATTCATTACTTACCCGTTGTACAACCTGTCATAGAATAAACTACGGAGAACTTCTAGTTTTTTTTTTTTTTCTCTTTTGAGTGCTGCCCCACTCCATTTCTTCTTTTTTTTTTTCTTTTACTTTTTTTCTTTTTTTCTCTTCATTGAGATACAATTGAGACAACATTCTGTGAGTTTAAGGTATACAAACGTGATGAGTTAATACACAAATGTATTGCAAAATGATTACCACAATAAGATTAGGTGACACATCCTTCACCTCGCATAATTACTGTTTTACTTTTTTTGTAGTGATGGGGGTGACAACATTTAAGATCTACTCTCATCCACTTGCAAGTATACAGTTGAGTATTTTTAACTATAGTCACCATGGTGTAATTAGATCCGCAGAACTTATCCATCTTATACCTGGAATTTCGTAACCACCTTTGACAAACACTCCCTCATTGCCCCTAGTATCCAGACCCTGGCAACCACATTGTACTCTCAGTTTCTATGAGTTTGGTGGGTTTTTTTTTTTTTTGATTCCACATATAAGTGAGATCATACAGTATTTGTCTTTCTCTAACTTATTTCACTTAGCATGATGTCCTCAGGTTCATCCATGTTGTCACAAATGGCAGGATTCCCTACTTTTAATGGCTGACTAATATTCTGCATTTTCTCCATCCCTCCACTGACACTTAAGTTGTTTCCATATCTTGGCTGTTGTCAACAATGTTGCAATGAACATGGGGATGCAGATATCTCTTCGAGACAGCAATTTTATCTTGTTAGGATATGTAACCAGATCTACTTCTTAAGTGGGTGTCCTCTTAGCCAGCCTGACTTCCCTTTCCATCCTACCACCCTGCTCCCACAACTATGAATAACAATAAAATTATCATTAGGGAGTGCCTAATCTCAGCCTGACACAATGCTACACTATACATATTGAACCTGATTTTCTAAAACTCTTGGGAAATAACAATTACTGTAATCATTCTACAGATGAGAAAACTGAGTCTCACAAGGCTTAAGATGCCCAAAGATCATACAGTTAATAAACAGTAATTTAAAACCAATGCCTATATAATTGTGTTATGCTTTGCAATCTATCCGGGTCTGCTTCAAAAATTCTCCCTCTACTCCTTTCAGCCTTAACAACATTCATGTCCGTCAGGTGGCTCCTTTCAAGCAGTTGTCAGAAAATCAAGCTGATTGACAAAATTCACACTTTTTTTTTTAAAAGATGGAGACTTTTTCCTCCTTCCTGGTATTTCCTTCCATGTGAAGGAAACTCTATTTGCATTTTGCAGATGGCTTTTCTCCCCTAGTTTGCTGAGTGTTATTATCATGAAAGAATATTGGGTTTTGTCAAATACTTTTTCTGCATTTACTGAGATGATCATGTGGGGTTTTCTTCCTCTTTATTCTTAGTAATATCGGTATTAAATTGATTGCTTTTTATGTGTTGAACCAACCTTGCATTATTCAGATTAATTCCACTTGGTTATAGTGTATAATCCTTTTTATATGCTGCTGGGTTTAGTTGCTAGTATTTTGTGGAGTAATTTTGTGTCTGTATTCATAAGGAATATAGGCCTCTCATTTTCTTCTTTGTGATATCTTTGTCTGGCTCTGTTATCATGATAATACCCATGTCACAATGAATTTTCCTTCTTTTATTTTTTGGAAGCATTTAAGAAGGATTGGGGTTAATTCTTACACAAGAAGAAGTGGCCTATCTACTGAGGTTAGAAAGCATCCCTGGACATAAGCAATCTCCTCTTCTCTCTCTTCCTTAATTCTCTCTTGGGAATGAACCACTTCCAGGAGAAGGGGGAGGCGTGGTCTTCTCAGTTTTTAATGCCCTAAAGTTTCAATGAGGAAAGGCCTAAAATGATCTGTCACTGGATGTGTGAAACTGTCTGAACCTAGGATTCAGCATTAGAAAGACTACTACCTTGCAGGACACATCATTTTCTTTTTTTTTTTTTTTTTAATTTTTTTTTTCAACGTGTATTTATTTTTGGGACAGAGAGAGACAGAGCATGAACGGGGGAGGGGCAGAGAGAGCGGGAGACACAGAATCGGAAACAGGCTCCAGGCTCCGAGCCATCAGCCCAGAGCCCGACGCGGGGCTCGAACTCCCGGACCGAGAGATCGTGACCTGGCTGAAGTTGGACGCTTAACCGACTGCGCCACCCAGGCACCCCCACATCATTTTCTTAATATCAACTTTATCAATAACAAAGTTAATGTTTCGAGTTAATGGTTTGAACTTTTTTCACCTTAAATTTAAAGCCTGGTATGAGAGTAAAAACTTTATAAATATTTTTTTAAAGTTTTTATTTAAATTCCAGTTAGCTAACATGAAGTACAGTGTTAGTTTCAGGTATATAATTCAGTGATTCAGCACTTCCATACATCACCCAGTGCTCATCACAAGTTCACCCACTAATTCCCATCACCTATTTCACCCAACCCCCACACACCTCTCTTCTGGTAACCAGTGGTTTGTTCTCCATAGTCAAGAGTCTGTTTCTTGGTCTCTCTCTCTCTCTCTCTCTCTCTCTCTCTCTTACTCACTCTCTCTTGCTTTTTTCTTTTTTCCCTTTGCTCATTTTTTTTGTTTCTTAAACACAACATATGAGTGAAATCGTATGGTATTTGTCTTTCTCTGACTGACTTATTTTGCTTAGCAAAATACTCTCTAGCTCCATCCATGTCATTACAAATGGCAAGATTTTATTCTTTTTCATTGCTGAGCAATATTCCATTATATGTAAAATATTCCATTCTATATCTATATGTATCTTACCTATTCATCAATTGATGGGCACTTGGGCTGTTTCCATAATTTGATTATTGTAGATACTACTGCTATAAACATTGGGGTGCATGTTCCCTTTTGAAATAGTGTTTTTGTATTCTTTGGCTAAACACCCAGTAGTGTGATTGCTGGATCCTAGTTAGTTCTATTTTTTTTTTTAATATTTATTTATTTTTGGGACAGAGAGAGACAGAGCATGAACGGGGGAGGGGCAGAGAGAGAGGGAGACACAGAATCGGAAACAGGCTCCAGGCTCTAAGCCATCAGCCCAGAGCCCGACGCGGGGCTCGAACTCACGGACCGTGAGATCGTGACCTAGTTAGTTCTATTTTTAACTTTTTGACAGACCTCCATATTGTTTTACCAGAGTGGATAAACCATTTTCATTCCCACCAACAGTGTAAGAGGGTTCTTTTTCTCCATTTCCTCACCAACACCTGTTGTTTCTTGTGTTATTGGGTTTAGCCATTCTGACAAGTGTAAGGTAATATCTCATTGTACTTTTAATTTGCATTTTCCTGATTATAAGTGATGTTGAGCATCTATATGTCTTCTTTGAAAAAAGGTCTATTCATGTCTTGTGCCCATTTTTAGTTGGATTATTCATTTTTTTGTGTGTTGAGTTTTAGAAGTTCTTTGTGTATTTTGGATACTAATACTTTATCGAATATGCCATTTCCCAATTACTTCCTCCATTCAGTAGGTTGCCTTTTGGTTTTGTTGATTGTTTTCCTTTGCTGTGCAGAAGCTTTTTATTTTGGTGTAGTCCCAATAGTTTATTTCTCTTTTATTTCCCTTGCCTCAGGAGACATATCTAGAAAGAATTTGCTACATGGGGCGCCTGGGTGGCTCAGTCGGTTGAGCGTCCGACTTCAGCTCAGGTCATGATCTCGCAATTTGTGAGTTTGAGCCCCGCGTCGGGCTCTGTGCTGACAGCTCAGAGCCTGGAGCCTGCTTCAGATTCTGTGTCTCCCTCTCTCTCTGACCCTCCCCCGTTTATGCTCTGCCTCTCTCTGTCTCAAAAATAAATAAACGTTAAAAAAATTTTTTTTTTAAATAAAAAAAAGAAAGAATTTGCTACAGCCAGTGTCAAAGAGGTTACTGCCTATATTCTCTGCTAGGACTTTTATGGTTTCAAGTCTCATATTTACATCTTTAATCCATTTTGAATTTCATTTTGTGTATAGTGTAACACAGTGGTCCAGTTTCATTCTTTTGCGTGTTGCTATCCAGTTTTCCCAACACCATTTGTTGAAGAAACATCCTTTTGACCATTGGATATTCTTTCCCGCTTTGTTGAAGATCAATTGACCATTTAATTATGGATTCATTTCTGGACTTTCTATTTTGTCCCACCAATCTATGTATCTATTTTGTGCCAGTACCATACTGTTTTGATTACTACATCTTTGTAATGTAACTTGAAGTTCAGAATTGTGATGCCTCCAACTTTGCCCTACTTTTTCAAGATTGCTTTGGGTATTCAGAGTCTTTTGTGGTTCCACAGAAATTTTAGGATTGTTTGTTGTAGTTCTGTGAAAAATGCTGTTGGTGTCTTGGTGTCTTGACAGGGATTGCATTCAATGTGTAGATTGCTTTGGGTAGTGTAGAAATTTTAACAATAGTTTTTCTTCCAATCCATGAGCATAAATCTTTCAGGTCCTCTTAGACTTGAACAATATTGAAAACAGAAAACTCTGATTATGTCTCCCAGGAAAGAGGGTAGAAATAATCAGAGGTGTCTAAAAGTTACAACAGAAATGAACAGCAAGAATATGAGATCTGTAATCTCAACATTTGAATCAAGATTAAAAATGAAATATGGGCTAAATGGGTGATGGGCTTAGGAGGGCACTTGTTGGGATGAGCACTGGGTGTTATATCACCCTGGTTGATATGATACATCACCCTGGTTGGGATGAGCACTGGGTGTTATATCATCACCCAGTGATGAATCACTGGGTTCTACTTCTGAAGCCAATACTACGCTGTATGTTAACTAACTTGGATTAAAAAAAAAAGAGGTCAGGAACAGGGCAATGAAAATAAAATGAAATATGCTAGATAGTGTTTCGCATGTGTAACAGTGTTTTTAACCAGCTGCCTCTGCTCCACCCCCCAGGACTAGCTATACAAGATAAGGCAGGACAAAGACATTCCACCATCATAAATCTGTTTTTATCCCTAGGAATGGGACTCACAAGGCTGGCTATGCACATCTCTTCACAACTCCACTTGAGTGGGAGATTGAAATCTGCCATGATGGAAGTGATTTTTCTCAGGACATCAGGAAATATTAGATAAGAGCCTTTTGTACCTGGAGAACCAGTTGTTAAACATTTACTGGCATACTAATCCAACCTTGCTTCTCACTAAGCGTATACTGCCCCTTCTGTCCTCAGATGGAATGTTCCCAGGTGAGATTTATCTCGTCAGGAGCTAGGCAGAGGCAGAAAGCATGCAACTCCACTTAGTTTCCCAAGAAACACAGTTGTTATGATTTAAATCCCCTCATTGTCCATTCATCTCTTGCCAAGTGCAGCTTAGAGAACTTAGTCACCCACATGAATAGGTATCTTCCAGCTTCTTTGTGGCCCCTTACCAACCAATCCATCTCCTCTGGATATCCTTTTAAAGATAAGGAACCAATAATTAGCATGGTAATTAACAGTTTACAAAGTGCTTCTGAGGGTTTATTTCACTTAATCTACACAACTCTCTTAAGTGGTGGGTTTATTGTCCATGTTTTTTCAGTTGAGAAAACTGAGATTTAAGAGCAAGTGCACCTGCCTGTGCCTTTGAACCCCTGCTCTCTTCCAGCCTTGAGGTCATTGTCAATAATACCCCTTCTCTTTATACTTACCCCTTTACTTTTAGAATCTTTCCCCTCATCCTATAAACATGGTCAGGTTTCACACATTCTTTAGAAAATTATCACACCTACAGTTATTCTCTATTAATCGTTCAGTGTCTGTGTTTCCTTTATCAGCCAATCTCTGTTAGGACCAGAGGACCCTTCCTACGTCCATGACCTCCTCCCTCCCCCTCGTACTCACTCTCCAACTGCTTTGCAAAAGGGAGATAGTATAGAAATTGCCTAACATCATATATTCTTGAGTCAGACAGACCTGCGTTTGAATCCGAGTTCTGCCACTGATTTTGTTTTGTCGAGTCAAAAACGCTTCTATAACCTTAATGTTTGTCTGTAAGGAAAATCATAGCACCACCATCTGACGACAGTTACGAGGATTCCCAGATGCATGTTTCTACCCATTTTGCAGCCACATTTTCCCCTCACTCCGTGCTTCACCAACATTGACTCTTTATGGTCTCTGGACTCATCCGGTTGTCTCTGCTACTTGCCATCAAGCTTTTTACGCTGTCTGTTCATTTTATGTTTATTTTCCATGTTTCTCTGAACTTAGTACACATTTTAATAATTAAACCCTTCATTCACTCTTGATTTCTCACCATATTGTCAGCTTCTTGAATGCAGAAACTGCATCTTATTTTTCCAGCTCTTCTTTTCCTAATAAATCTTATTCATTTCCCTAATTTCCAGGTATTCCTAGCACATGGGTGAAAACAGATGCCTGGCAAAAGTAGACTACTGAAACCCATCTAATATCAAGATGGTCTTCTAATCCACATGAAACCACTCTGTCCATGCCTGTTGTCATGGTGACTTTAACGCCAGCTTAAAAGTCCTGCCCCACCCAAACCCAAGTCTGGTATCAGGACATTATTTGTGCTAATGATATAACTATGCACTACCCATTACCATCAACCCATCTAGATTTTAGCACTTATCAGTTAAATAATTAATGAAATTCTACTTCCATCAGGAAGCTTTCTTCAACTGATGAAGGTGAGGTGATTCTTCTCTCCACTTCTAACTTATGTTTTTTTAATTTTTTAAATCTTTATTTACTTTTGAGAGAGAGACAGAGCACAAGGGGGCAGGGAGGGGCAGAGAGAAAACGAGACACAGAATCTGGCAGGCTCCAGGCTCTGAGCTGTCAGCACAGAGCCCAACGCAGGGCTCAAACTCACGAACCATGAGATCATGACCTGAGCCAAAGTCGGACGCGTAACCGACCAAGCCACCCAGGCACCCCTAACTTATTTTGAAATTGTATCCCTCCCCTAGATATTCTTCATTCTCCTTTCTTATTTCTTTTACACATACACATATATTTGTCCATGTGTATATATATATGTATGTGCACATATGCACACACATATGATTATATCATTTATTTGTAAGTGCATATTTATACAAATAAAACAACCATCTACACTAAACTTACATGTATAAATAAATGTGTGTGTATGTGTGTGTGTATATATATATCTATATATCTATATCTATATGTATATCTCATGTGTGTTCATCTCACACTGTTGAGTGAATATATAGGAAAATACTTTAGAAAAGAATAATAACAGATGTAGCTATAAATCACAGAATTTCAAAGCTAAAGAGAACTTAGCAATTAGCGGTCCAGTATTTTATTTTACAGCTGAAAAATGGGAAGTCAGAGAAGGGAAGTGACTTACCTGTTGTTGCCTTGGTGAAACAGGAACAGAACTGAGTAAAAAACTCTGATCAGCTGGCACCATGGCTTATGTGCTATTCCATTCCTCCCCCCTATAAGCTGAAAACAAGATTTAGCTTTGAAATTCTTTGAAATGTCTCGGACTCCATCCCGTAAGACCCTAAATGATTCATTCTCTTTCTGGCACTTTTTGGTCAACCTCTAATCTCCCTCACCCATGCCAGTTCCCAACTGAAATGTTAAAATCCCATTCTCTAGGGAATAAGACAGACCAGCTGACCAAGTGCCCAAGTCAGACTGGCCCCTTCAGTGAGGATGACACTAATAAGATTTAGAACATGACCAGGGCTTGCAATTGGTGGTGACAACTGGAGAATTACCCCAATAAATTTTTGACATGATTTTGAGAGCAATAAAATATTTTACTTTTTTGCCCACAGTTTTCTCTGAGAGTAAGGAGAGAAAAAGACACTAGAGGGCAAGATAATAGTGCCATAATTCTTCCTAAAGGAGATTATTGTTGTCCAACTCTGGATAGATTTCTCTTCGGGTATGAAGAGGTGTCAGACTGGGCTAAGAGTCACTGTTCTCCACATTAACAATTTCTAAATACTTGGGAAGCTATCTTGTGAAATGATTTATGAGGTTTCGGGTAAGGAACCATTTCCTAAATTCTTTCATCAGAGTTTGGATAGAGTTTCTTTTCTGTGATGCATCAATTCCTGACATTTGATTTGTTTTCCATGCCCAAAGCTTCAGGATTTCTGTATTTAATTCCAATATGGAAGAACACAAGAGTATGAAGGCACCTTAAATGATATTCCAGTTCAACCTCAGTGAGTTGATTGGCTCCTTCTTAGTATTCCTACCAAAAAATCCCCCACCAAATTTCATGTGGATATAGCCATTGATTAGGAGCTCACTGACTCATGAGTTAGAACAAGTTAGTTCATGATAACTGTGACTATAAAAATTAATTTTATTATCTGAACTGTACCTTCCATAACATTTAGTTGATGGTCCTATTTTTGTCCTCTAGAGATACATAGGATTAAATAAAACCTTTCCTCTCTGTGATACAGGTCAGATATTTGAAGACAACGTTCACTTCTAACCATTCACAGACAAAACTTATAGGAAACCTCCAAAGCTCCCATTATGTGTTCCAAAAAGGGTCAGCATTGGTTGACACACAGGGTCTAGATGCACATTATCTTGGTTTGGATTCCCCTAGAACCAGACCTTGAGACAAGGATTTAAGTTCAAGTTGTTATTGGAGAGGTGATCCTTAAAAAAATCTGTAAGGGAGTAAGGAAGTGAAATGGGGTTAGGAAGGCAACCAATAAACAATGAACTATGAAGCAAGTTACCACTGAGACAATTGTCACTAAATTCTGCTGGGATCAATATGGAGCACATGCCTCAGGATTATCCATGAGGAGGGGGGAGCTGTAAATTTTATCCACCTCCTCCTGTCAATCATTGCTTGCAGAATGCTTGAGGGCTGCTCCAGAAGAATATTAATTTCCAATCACTTCCAAGCTCCTTCTGCATAGGAAGAGTGGGCTGTAGCAGCCAGAGAAAACCCTCAGGCAAAGGAATAGAGAGGCTGGCAGTCAAAAGTCAGCCAATTTACGTGAAAAATATATGGACTGAGGGGACATGGATGGATATGGATAGTTTCTGCTACTCCCATTCAATGTTAGCTTGAAGAGTGGTGAAATCCAACAATGAAAATGCAGTTAACTGACCATGGGTCAGCATATAGAAGACTTCTATCTCCTCTGGTTCGGCTCACCAGAAAGGAGACATAAAAACACAGCAGGGATGAATTGTGTCCAGAGTAGACCACATACACCATACACATCTTCTAACTACAAATTCCCTGAGCAGGCATCTGAAAACTATGGCCTGTGGGCCAAATCCTATTTGCATTTCGCGTATGAGACAGGTTAGGAAAAAAGAAGAAGGAGAAAATTTCAAGACATCTGAAAATTATATGAAATTCAAATTTCAGTGTGTATAAATAAAGTATTATTGGAATACAGCCACACTCATTCATTTATGTATTGTCTAGGTTTCTTTCACACTAGAACTGCAGAGTTGAGTAGTTGCGACAGGGAACATATGGCCTAGAAAGCCTAAAATATTTACTTTTTGTCCCTTTACAGAAAAACTTTGCTGGCTCCTGAACTAGAAACTTGTATAAGTCTAGTCTGTAGTGGAGAGATGAGAAGATGAAAATCTTAAGGAGAGTTTGACATTAACATGAAAGCATCTGGGACTGAGAATTAAATATAATAGCTGGTGTTCTGATACCTTAAAGTGGCTCAGAAGTAAAGGAACAACACTAAAGTGTAGTTAATGAGATTTCTGCAGAGTAAAATTGGGATAGTTGTAGGAATAATTAAAACTACTTCATGTTTTTACTCCAGAGAGTGTATATTCACATACATACATCTTGGTTGTATATGTGTAGATTTTCTTTATGTCTCCTCACCCCAAGGTGAGGTAAATAAAAATTTACACTCCTCACACCCAAAATGGAGCCCCGTGAACTTACAGCACCTTTAAAGGCTATACTCATCTGGCTCCTGTCTAACCTTCTGACCAAACCACCCTGCGCCCTCTTCTTTCCTCCCTAGGACACATCCCCCATTGTCTCCCAATCTACTTGCCCTTCCTCAAACACAAGAAACTCTTTCCTTCCCAGGACTCTGTCTTTGTTCTTCCCTACCTGCCGTCCTTCTCTCTCAGCTTGCTCATTAAATGGCTGGTTCATTCTTATGTTTTAGGTGTCAGCCTGTATGTCACCCACTCAGGGAAGCCACTTAAACTGGCTTTATCCCACCATCCTATTGGTTTTTATCAGAGCACTGATCTCTATCTAAAGTTGTGTGCATATTATCTAATTACTGTTCCCCACATACACAAAATAGTCGGTGAGCTCCAGGGGGTTTTGTCTTTTGTTCATCACTGTATCTCCAGCTCCTTAAAAGGTTGCATATAGTTCATTCCTCTCAATTTTGCTGTGAACCTAAAGCTGTATTAAAAAAAAAATAAAGTCTTAAAATTTAAAAATATAATTGGCCATTTAAAGCAAAAAGTATATATTTTAGAGTTTGTGACATAAATAGAAGTAAAATGCATGAGAAAAAAGAATGAAGTTCAGCAAAGATAAATGGAAGCATACTATTTTAAGGTTCTTCTACTATACATGAAGTGGTATCATGTCCTTTGAAAGTAAACTCTGATACTTTATAGTATAAATTCTAAAGCAAACATTAAAATAACACAGCAAAAAGCCTTATCGAATAAGCTAACAGAAGAGATCAGATGAAATCATGAAAACTGCTGAACCCAAAGCAAATCAGAAAAGAGGAAAAAAGTAACAAAGAGCATAAGGGGCAAATATTAAGGAAATAGCAAGTAGTAGCCTTAAACCTAATCATATTAGTTATTACATTAAATATAAATCATCTCAATGTTCCATTTCAAAGGCAGAGATTGTCCAAATGGATAAAATAAAAAGACCCAAGTATGTACTGTCTACAAGAAACATGCTTTAGGCATAGAGACTAAAACAGATTATAAGTAAAAGGATGAGACAACATCCATGCTAATCAAACAAAAGCGGGATTGGCTATATTAATATCAAACAAAGTACCATTAAGAGAGACAAATTACCTTCAGGAGAGATGGTAAAAGAGATTGCTTTGTGTAAGTGTGAAATAAAAATATTACAAAGAAAAAAGTTGCATATATTAGGAAGCTAGTAAACACTCATGGAATAAATGAATATGTAGCTCTTTTAAAGTTTATTTATTTTGAAAGAGAGAGAGAACATAAGCAGAAAAGGGGCAGAGAGAGAGAGAGAGAGAGAGAGAGAGAGAGAATCCCAAGCAGGCTCCATGCTGTCAGTGCAGAGCCCGCCGTGGGGCAATATTTGGCTTTTAAGATGTCAGAATAGGGGCGCCTGGGTGGCGCAGTCGGTTAAGCGTCCGACTTCAGCCAGGTCACCATCTCGCGGCCCGTGAGTTCGAGCCCCGCGTCAGGCTCTGGGCTGATGGCTCGGAGCCTGGAGCCTGTTTCCGATTCTGTGTCTCCCTCTCTCTCTGCCCCTCCCCCGTTCATGCTCTGTCTCTCTCTGTCCCAAAAATAAATAAATGTTGAAAAAAAAATTAAAAAAAAAAAAGATGTCAGAATAGTAAAATCATAGACTGTTCAAAGACATTGTCATTTGGTAACATAATGTTGGCCTTACAGACCTGGGTGTGAGTCCTAGCTCTGCTGTTTAAATGAATATGTTAGGGGCGCCTGGGTGGCTCAGTCGGTTAAGCGGCCGACTTCGGCTCAGGTCATGATCTCGCGGTCCATGGGTTCCAGCCCCGCGTCGGGCTCTGTGCTGACAGCTCAGAGCCTGGAGCCCGTTTCAGATTCTGTGTCTCCCTCTCTCTGACCCTCCCCCATTCATGCTCTGTCTCTCTCTGTCTCAAAAATAAATAAACATTAAAAAAAAATTTAAATGAATGTGTTAATTACCCTAGGCAAGTTCCTTAATCTCTTTGAACCTCTTTCCTTATTTATAATTTGGGAAAGAATACCTATCTGTGTGAGAGACTGTAAGCATCAATGAGATAATGAGGCTTGCAAAGTCCTGAGATACACAGTAGGGAAAAATAAAGGGTAGCAATTCCGGGCCTCTGCTATTATCATTACTATTAGGCTGGAGTTGGAAAAGGTCTTATAGGGGATAACCTTGGCCCAAACCTGACATCACAAAGACACAGAGGTCCAGGGAAGGAAGGGGCTTAATCATGGCTTTGTTGTGAGCTCAGCTGCAGAGCCAGGACTGAGGTCCAGATCAACAGTCTCTCGAGTTCTATGTACTTTTACTTTACCAGCTGCTTCCAGCTTAACACCAGACATCAATTGTGGGCATTCTCCAGAGTTCTTGGAAGTTGAATGCCATGTTGTGTGTAAAAAAGAAAATCCCTTTGCTAACCAAATAATGTTTGTGTGAAACATTTTTGCAGCCAACTCTGAAATGGTGTCTCTCATTCTCCCCAGCAGCCTGGAGCCAAGGCAGAGTTCAGTAGTGCAGAGTGATCGTATTCTGATTTTTTGAGACTTTTCTTTAATATTTATTTATTTTCTCAGAGAGAGAGAGAGAGAGAGAGAGAGAGAGAGAGAGAGAGAGAGAGAATCCCAAGCAGGCTCCACACTCGGCACGGAGCCTGATGGGAGCATGATGTGAACTAATGTCAAGAGTGAGACGCTTAACCAACTGAGCCACCCAGGCTCCCCTACCCTTTTTTTTATATACCCATTTTGAGCCCTTCCATGTCCTGGGGCTTTAAGACTCACTCTAAATAAAGTAGGAAGATAAATGAGCCCTCCATCTTGAGTATCTCATGAGAACAAACCCTCCAATGTCTCTGGAGCAAACCAAATTCTGCAGAGAGAAATACTCTATGAAAACAAGGATTACTCTGCACTAAATAATAATTGGCCTAGAGAGTTGAAATTCTACTAAACTTATGGAAGAGCATTAGCCTGCAAAGCAAGGAGGAAATGGGTTAGAGCCACACCATGTACTAAAAAGAAGCACTGACTTGGGAATTTAGAGACCTAGGTTTTAGCATTGAATCTGCCAAGAAATCTCTGATAGCTTTGGGGGAATTCCTGAAACCACTTTGGGGATCAGTTTTGTTGTCTATAACAGGAAGGGGTTAGAATAGATTGTGTTTCTTTCCATTCCTTGTCTATCTCGCTAGGATCGTTCATTAGCTATGAAGGGGGACGAGAGAAAGCAGGGGAAAAAAAAAGGCTAAGGGGCATATATAAGGAGTGAAAAAAGGGGCAGAAAACCACATTAGAATGAGGATAAGAATGAAATTAAGACTGAGACAGGTATGGGGAAGCTGGATGGATTTTGCAGTCACTCTTGGAGATGTGATACACTAGGGGCTTAGAAATGAGGCAGCTGAGAAGATTGGTTCACAGACTTGAAGAATCTCCATGAGAAATTGTGTTAATGAAATTTGCACACAGTTTGCCCCTTCCTCATGCCTTCTGCTGCCTCGTGGATTATCATCCAAACTGGAGTGTTTCTGATCTCATCTAATTTTCTTCCCGAAGAGAGAAGAGGGCACTGAGCCCATCTGTTCTGGTGTTCCCCTCTGGATTACACCCCACCTAGGGGGGGCAGTGTTTGTTGGGGGGGGAGCCAGGTCCCCACAATTTCTCTGCTCTTGCAAAAAAAAAAACTTCCATAAATCCACAGTCTCGCATGTACTAGCCTCTTGTCCCTAGTCAACAGCTCCGCCTCCACCCCACCACCAAGCACACAGCTGGCAACAGTGCTGTTTCCATGGTGATAATGAATGGCAACAGGCAGTAATCAAGAAGGGTCGCTGGAGTCATAAGTCATTACAGATTGCATTTAAAGGGACACAGCCACCTTTAAAATGATAAATGACTTCTATATAGCCTCTCCCTGCCCCAGACTCCCAGGGAAAAAAAATGGTTTAGTGGACATTTGTTTTGCATGTTTACTTTTTTAAATTGTTTCTTTCCATTTGTAATCATATTTGTCAATTTTTCCGTGAGGATATCCTAAGTCTACATACTGGGGTTTAGGGCACTTGGAAAGGCAACCTAGATAAAAATGAAGTCCTTCTCTATCCCTGGCAGAACCTGAAATTTCTAGATAACAGATTCCCCTCGCTGGTTCCTTAAAGACGGAGTTCCAAGTGTCTTATTGAAAATCGAATAGTCATAGGAATACTGTTAACTGACATTTTAGCTGCATTTCAGAATAATTGAACATTACATTGAATTTGGGTTCAGAACACATGGGCTTGAGTTTCAGCCCTGCCCCCCCCCCAGAAAAAATAGATGACCTTGGGCAAATCCCTTCAACTTTTTGAGCCCCAGTGTCTTCATCTTTAAATCAGAAATTAAAAAAACAAAAACAAAAACAAAAACAAAAAAACTTAGCTTGGGGGTTTGTTGTGAGGAGCAAATGAGATCCTAGATTCAGAAACGATGTATATACCATATAGTATTTTCCTAATGTACAATGCCTTTTACACATATTATTTGATTTTAAAATACCAAGTTTAGAGTGTAATAGTCTTCTATTGCAAACAACAACAACAAAAATCCTACTTTAGATAAGGCTGAGAAGAGATGGGGTATTTTCCCGTGTGACTCTGAGGAAGTCACTTATCTTTTCTAAATGATTTGTTTCTGAATCTGTAGAGTGGGAATGGTCACTTCTGTCCTGCCTGATGGCTAGGTTGCTATGAATGTCACATGAAATAACCCATGTGTAGGTGCTGCGTATATAAAGTGCTCCATATTACCAAAATGTAAGCTATATAGTCATTTAGAAAGCATCTTGTAAAAACAAGATTGGGTTAGTAATCACATTCAACTTTCCTTTTTTCTTGCTGCAAACCTTTCATTTCAAACCTAAAGTAGTGTCTCATTAAAGTCCAATCCTCCATGAGGTTAAAAATAAATTCCTTGTTTCACCCTGTAATTTACACTGGTATTTTTACTGTTCCCTCCAGTCTCCAAAGCTGAATGTTCTCTAATGGTCTTACTGACAACTTGAGATCAAATAAGCATGGTAATATAGAACAGACATTTATTTGATCTGAAGAGCAAGGGAGTTGGCCCTGAAATGGTTTTTGCATAACAGGTATTCCTCATGGAAAACATACAATTATTTTTGAGATCTCTTTGTAAACTGAGATTTAAACTAAATTGCATGCCATTAATATTTCTCTCTGACTGTTGGCCTCAGTTTTTTAATTAGGTAACATCTGAAGCAGGGTGCAATTTAGATACACAAGGACCCATCTTCTATATTAAGAGATATTAATAATAATATTAGTGATTAATTTTGTATGTCACCTCACAGAGGTCCTAATGGAAGCACAACTCAGCCGCAACAACCTAAGAAATTCACCTCTGCTTATTCACATACTGGGAAGTTATGTGTCTGTGGCCCTCTCAGTATCTTTGTTGCATAAATCTTATCATTAAATTTTCCTTTCAAAATTAACTCACACTTGGTGGCTTATTGGAAAAAAAAAAACTTTCTCCTGCCTTGCATCTGGAACTTTAGAAATTTATATTTTATCTGAAAATAGCATCACTAAACATTTTATCACACACTTTCTTATGTCACTATAGAAACTTAATTCAGATTCCTTTATTTCCTAACTCTTCAGGTTAAAAGTGATACATTAATCTAAACCACTACCAAAATTGTTTGTATTGTCATCATTGTTATTGTTGAATTTCTGTTACTGAGGTTAATTTGATCTTATATTTTGATGTTACAAATTTGCAGTTCCAGAAATCATCTTACGCATTAAAAAAAAAATTTTTTTTAATTACATTTATTTATTTTTGACAGAGTGAGACAGAGTGTGAGTGGGGGAGGGGCAGAGAGAGAGGGAGACACAGAATCCGAAGCAGGCTCCAGCCTCTGTGCTGTCAGCACAGAGCCCGACGCAGGGCTCGAACCCACGAACTGTGAGATCATGACCTGAGCCGCAGTCGGACACTTAGCTGACTGAACCACCCAGGCGTCCCAGATCTTAACCCATTTTTTGCATTTGCTTATCACAAATTTCTCTCCCAACTTCTGGGAGAGATGATTAACCTGTTTACCTCATGTGCTTTCTTAACAGAAAATGAAAGTGGAGGTGTCGCCCCAGAGAAAACGCCACATTCCTCTTCATCCCCAAACCCAACAAACTCACATGCAGACCACCCCAGTGTTCCTTGTAAGGTCATTCCAGACCCAGCAGTCCAGGGCAGCCCAATTCCTTTGTCACCCATGCCCATTTCCTGCTGTGGATCAAAGCACGTCATAGAGGGCACACTCATTCTTGAACCCATCCACTTGGCCCACAATCCATCCTGCTTCCTCCCAGTGTCCTATCTGTTGACTAGTAATAGCAACTGAGCATTTAGTTTTTCTGTTTCCAGCCTGACTCTGATCACCTCAGCCATCAGGCAAGTTTTCTTCAGCTTGACATTATTGACTTTTGGGGCCAGATGCTTCTGTGTTGTGGGTGGTTGTCCTGTGCATTGTAGGATTTCAAAAGCATTCTTGACCTCTACTCACTGAATACCAGTAGCATACCCCTCCCTCCCAATTTTTGACAACCAAAACTGTCCCCTGGGAGCAAAATCATCCCTGCTTGAAAATCACCAGTGAAGGGGGGCTGGAACCAAAATGCTGACAATCCTGATTACTAAGACAAATGATAAAACTCTGTTTAGTAGATGATATAGGACAAATTTCCATTAGAATTTGAACTGCGTCAAAAAGATAACTTACTCAGAAAATAAATTAGAGAAAGATTACAGGAGATTAGTCAGAAAGAACTGCAGCAGCCTGGGGTACAGAGAATTGTGTCCAGAACTATGGCGAGGGCAGGAAGAACAGAGAGAAATAAGAGGTTTGATTTGCGAAACATTTTACCAATGAGAGTGGTAGGATTCAGTGACTATCAGATTGGGGATAGAGAGATGGAAAAGAGTTGAGATTACCTCAAGCTTTCTACTTAGAGGACAGAAATAATTATGATGCTGTAATCAAACATGGATTTCTAATCATGTTGCTTTAGTAGAATAACCAGGTGACATCACATCTCATTTGCTACAGAGTGAGCATCTAGGGGACCAGGTACGTGTTCTCCTTATCTTTTCTTGAATCTATTCGATATCTAGAATTAAAGGATACTAGTAGTTGTCTTTTGTTGAAAGCAAATCAATGCGGTAGCATCTATATAGGGATAGTTCCTATAATCCATAAAGCAATCTTTGAAAGGTCAAGATTTTATCCCCATTTTATAGCTGAGAAAACTGAGAAGTGAGGAAATATGTTCCAAGTGACACGCAGATTAGTGGCAATTTCAGTCTGCCTGGTTCCAAAGCCAATGTTCTATTCTTTGTGCCACCTTGCCCTTAATTATAAACTTGTCTTGGTTCCACTTATCCCCTCACCCCTCAGCCAGGTGCCTTCCTTCCTAATTTTGGAATGGAAAAGCTGAGCAAGGGCACAGAAGGATTTTCAACTCTTTCTGCCTCCCCTTCCTCCTTCCCCTCCTCCTCCTCTTCCTCCTTCTCCTTCCCATCCTCTTGATTTAGGAACTTCTGTCTTTTCTGCAAAGGGAGATTTTTCCTCTCTCTGATGCACAGGGCAACAGCTTAGCAACCGCCTGCAGGCATTGGGAAATTGGACTGTTCTTACAAGGCCAGAATGTTTGGGCTGAATGTCAATGAATTTAAAACATGATCGATTAATGTACCTTTCGCCACCACATGTGAGTTAAATGATCAGGAGCAAAATTGCTTGGAGCAAAATTGCAATATTTGATCAAAGCCAGAATGTTAGAAAAAAGTGTCTGCAGTTGGTTTTTCCAACACCAGGTCTGGTTGGTTTTCCACTTCCCTAGCTGAATGCTCAGGACCTCTCTCTGTTTAGGACCCCGCAGGGAAGGAGAGGTTGAATAAGCCCTGAGAGTTCTTTGTCATCTCCTGTTTCATCCAGAACTGTAATAAACATGGTCAGGTGTACCTTGTGAAAGATCCCCCAGGAGGAGGGCAGGGTGGAGACTGGAATATGTCAGTCATCTCTGTGCCTCTGGGAACCACTCAATGTACCAAGCAGAATGCTGCCACCATGGTAAGATATCAGTCAGTGATGATCAAGGTTTTTAGCCAGTGGTGGTCAAGGCTTTCCCATGTTTTGAGAATAAAGATAATTACAGTGAAAAGGAGGTGATCATGATGATGGTGGAATATGGGCAAACTACAGAGGGTCGTCAGGCTGGGGGATTATACGCACACAAGCACTAAGCAAGCTAAAAACCATTTACGACTTTCTTAGTGAAAACTGGACTAGAGACTTTAGTTTAACCAGGAATCTTACATGGGAGCATCTAGCTCCTTCCCCCTGATGCTTTATTTAAGGTCAAGATCTTGTTCTTGCAATGTCATAAAAATTAAGTTAAAATCATATCCACCAGTGTCATAGGAAAACAGGAGCAAGATAGATGAGAGAGAATACATTTTCCTGCGGTCTCTAGTGGTAAGATGGCCTAAACTGTGCAGCCTGTGTCTAGACCTCTGAAACATACCACCAAGAATAGTGTAGAGATTTCTTGGCCTCCCACTCAAGAAGCAAGTCCTGGTCCTTTCAAATAGATGAGCACAGACTAGTAGAAATGGATGACACATAAGTACGTGAGGTGAAAAAATGTAGGTCAGTGCCTGCTTCTTGTCTTTAAGGTATAAAGACCCTGCCCAATACTAAAACATGGCCCTGCTTTTTAAGCAATGACAGTGAACTAGTAAAAAGTGGTAGGCAATGAAATTGAAGATTACTCTATGAGCACAAAGGGACAGAAAATATCATCACTCTAGCCTGAGACAGAAACATTCTCGCTCTTTGACAATAATAGTATAACAATGATCATGCCATTGGACATTGCAAAACAGATTGTAGCTACCATATCAACTCCCAGAGATATTACTTAGCTAAGAAAAAGTTTCAGACTGGGACTTCCCAAGTGCTACCTTCCAAAACAATGAAAGAATTTCCCCAGATCCCTGGTGGGGCTGCCTTTTAGCTTCAAATTTCCCCCAAGTTGTGATGGCAGCCCAAAGGAGGTATGTTATTTGTGAAGATAAATGGCACAGATTACAACCAGCCTAGGCACAGAGCATATCAACCAAGCATGCCATCAGCCCACTCCGTCCCTGATGTTCTGTTTACAGATGGAACTGAGAAAGTCTGCATCCTGCCCTAATTGTTCAAAGGAGATGCTGAGTAGCAAATAGACTTTATGTTAAAGACCAAGCACACGATGTGTAAAAATAATAAAGTCTGTCTTCTGTGCTCCTGAATTTCCCTTTCTTCTACCTTTCCTAACCTGCGGCAGAACTTTGAGAATTGAATGGATCATGGTTCCATGTGTTAGATTGACCTGGCTCCCCTGTTTCCTAGCTAAATATCCCTGGGCACGTTACTTTCATTTCCCAAGCTACAGTTTGCTCCTGGGTAAGGTGAACATAATGGAATCTACTCCCCTGAGTGGTTATTAGCATAAAGTGAGATAACTCACATAAAACATTTGTTTCTGGCTATAACCTTAGGTGAAGTCATTTTCCCTCTTTGCTCCTCAGTCCTTCAACTATAACATGGAGAAAACTGCACCTGAAAATAAAAAAAAAAAGAAGAGCTATGATTTTTTGAGTTCATATTATACGTTAGACACTGCATTAAATCTCACTTCTCCATACACATACCAATCAACATATGTCAAACTTGGCTGAATGTAAAATCACCTATTTAAAAGACTGATGTCCATATTTTCCCCTAGACCTGGCATGGGATTTGGTGATTTTCTAACTTTAAGAAGTGTTATCAGTGATTTTTATTATTAGGCAGGCTATGAAGAATTACAAGAATTAAAGGTTACAAGAATTAAGAAGACAATAAAATGCTTGACCCATAGTAGGCGTTCAATAAGTGTTTTGTCTCTATCTCCACTTCAAATTATTTTTTAACTTTTATGGAAGTATAAAGCACATGGAGAGAAGTGCACAGCTCATGAGTATGCAGTTCAATAAATGTTCAGAAACTGAGGATGCTGTCTGTATAACACCTGGATCAAGTAAGAGAGGGTCACCAGCCTCCTTGAAGGAGCCTCATGCCCACTTCAGTCATTTTTACCCCAAGAGTAAACACTCATCTTAGTTCTAAAACTATATATAGAGGTGATGCCTGGTTTTGAACTTTATGTAAATGGAATTATACAGCATACACTCTCTTTATGTCTATCTTCTTTGGCTCAAAATTATGCTTATGAAACAATTCCGTATTATTGAGGATAGCTGCAGACTTTCCATTCTTGCACTTAGATTATATTTCGTTGTGGTTGTTGTTTTTTAATTCTACCAGATGAACATTTAGTTTCTGACTACCCTTAGGTGATCAGATAGCTGGCTTATACACATGTAACTTGGTAAACATGTGTATACATTTCTGCTGAGTACATGTCTGGGAGTGGGATTCTTGGGCCATATCATTGGCCTACATTCAACTTCCATATATTCTGTGAAATAGGGTTCAAAAATGGCTCCGCAGTACATGAAGTGCTCATTGTTCCACATCTTGGACAACATTTAATATCATCAGTCTTTCACATTTTGGACATTTTAGTAGATGTGTAGCAGTATTGCATTTTGATGTCAATACTCATTTCTTCAGTGTGTGGTGATGTTGAACATCTTCCCATATGTTGTTCACTCGCCATTTTTGTTACCTTCCCTTGTGAATTACTTGTCATCATTTTCTTACTAACACCCAAATTCGTAAAACTTACATACAGTTGATTCTCACTATTCGTGAATTTTGTACTTTCAAATTCTCCTACTGCTGAAGTTTATCCATGACCCCCAAACCAGTACTCACGTGCTTTCATGGTCATTCACAGATGTGTGCAGAGTGATGAAACTTCTATTCTGACATGCATGTTCCCAGCCGAGGTTGACAAGCTGATTCTCTGCCTTTTTTTAAATTTCAGCTCTCATACTATAAACAAGTGTCCTTTTTGTGGTACATTTGGTGCCATGTTTGTCACATTTTTGTGCTTTTTGTTGGTGATTTTGCTGTTTGAAATGGCACCCAAGCATAGTGCTGAAATGCTGTCCAAGTGTTCCTAAGCTCAAGAAGCTTTTATAAGGTCTGCCTTACTGAGAAAATAAGTATGTTAGATAAGCTTCATTCAGGCATGACTTATAGTGCTGTTGGCTGTGAGTTCAATGTTAATGAATCAACAATATATAGTAAATAAGGTGCCTTTAAAATAAACACACATAAACCAAGTTTATATATTGATTGGTTGATGAAAATGTGATCAGAGGCTCACAGCAATGCAACCCCGCATTTCCCTTAGGAGCAATGGTTCAGTATTCACCAGTTCAGTGTTTGCAACAGTTTTATAGAACATGACTACGGTAAATAATGCAGATTGACTATACCTGACATACATTTCCCCAGAGCCACCTGTAGGCTAGCTAAGATGGGCATTTATGCCCCTATTTGACAGATGAGGAAAGGTACCATGGCTTTTTCAGTGCTGCACAGGTAGCTAAGTCACATTTGGGCCTCATATCCAGATTCCTGGACCCCCTGCCATGAGTTTTCTGCGGTGGTTTGCCCTTTGTGGTGACCCTCTCTCTCCGGATATATTTTGTGGACCCCACAATAGACATCTCCAGATCAGATGCACACTGGAACTGCTTTCCTTATCACTTTTGCTTGTTTATTTCAAAGGTTCTCTTCGATACTTCTCTCTAAAAGAATGAACCACAGTTTTTGGTGCTTTCTAGCTGATTATATAAACAGCCAAACAGGGTAATGCTGGACTCTCAGGTGTGATCTAATAGAATCTCCACCACCTGTAAGTCAGCAGCCTTGAAAAACTTGGCCATTCTGAGCCTGTTTCCTCAGCTACAAAATAGGGGTCATAGTTCCTGTCTGCCTTTTGTTAGAAAAGTGCTCAGTTTCTGGAAACCAGTGAGGATGGGCTGGCACTGTACTAAGTACATGGGGGAGATATAAAACAGACACAACTTCTTCCCTTGGAAAACTCGCAACCTGTCAAAGATAACAAAGAATATGTAGAAACAGCTATAATAAATAGTGACCATCAAATACTAAAGTAAAGGGTAATTGAAAGAGATGAGGGAAATGTTACTTCTATCTAGTAGGTATCAGGAATAACCTGAAAAGAGGAGAGGTAAAGTGTGGAGGAGGTCTAGAAATAGCAATAATAATGATGATAGATATTATTTGTTGAATGTTTACCATGCGTCTGACCCTCTGCACACACCATATTATGTCCACTAAGCAGAATGAGCGATAGTAAATTCGTACAATGGAATATGACACAGCAGGGTTTCTCTATCTTGGCACTATTGTTATTTGGGTCCAGATAATGCCTTATTGTGGGGCACTGCCCTGTGCATTGTAGAATGCTTAGCAGCATCCCTGGTCTCTACCCACTAGATGCCAGTAGTGCCTCTCCCCATTTGTGACAACCGACATTGTCTCCAGACATTGCCAAATGTCCTCTGGGGGGCAAGATTGCCCAGGTTGAGAACCAATGCTATATAGTAATTCATGAGGTATGCTAGAAAGGGGCATGGTTCTTCAGGTTAGACAGACTTGGTTATTCAAATGCTGTGCCACCTGCCAGTCCTGGGGTTTCTCTGACCCTTGTTCTTCAGCTATCAAATGGAGATAGTGGTAAGAACAATTGGGTTAAGTGAGTTAATTAAGATGCCTAAAATGCTTGCTTTGGCACAGAACAGGTGTTGGGAAAACAGTAGGTATTAGTTTTTATTTAGCCCTACAATAACCTGACGGTTAAGAATTATCCCTATCTTCATCTTTCAGAAGATCATACTGGGCACAGAGAGGTTGAATAATTTGTCCAGGGTTACTTTGCTCCCAAGGCACAAAGGCAAATTGGCCTGTCTGGATTGCTTTATTTTTGCTTAAGTTTATTAATTTATTTTGAGAGGGGGGTGGGGCAGAGAGAGAGAGAGAGAGAGAGAGAGAGAGAATCCCAAGCAGGCTCTGCACCAGCAGCACAGAGTCCAATGTGGGGCTTGAACCCATGAACCTCAAGATCATGACCCGAGCCTAAACCAAGAATCTGACACTTAACTGACTGAGTCACACAGGCGACCCTGGATTGCTTTATCCAATAACCAAATTTCAGTAGATCAGTGGGGGTTGGCAAGAGAGGAGGGGCATGGAGCGTAAATCGATTCAGGAAGGTCAGGCATGAATAGGGTGGGGGTTTGTGAGAATCCAATGTGATGTTTTAGGTACACACAGGGAAAAAACTTTTAATGTTTTCATTGGAGAGAAAATTTGGACCAGGTGGAGAGTGAGGAAGAAATTGAATGGAGGAGATTATATGCAAATTGAAAATGCAAACCAAAGATATAATTTTATCACCTCTCATCGTAAACACTTAATCATTTACAAAACAACTCTTAAAAACATACCTAGAGGTTTAATGAGTCACACCTTCAATTTTTAAGTGTCAGTTTCCATGCTATAAAGGAGGGATAAATGTTATGACCACATGTTATTTATTCTGAGACACTAAGCCAGTAGCAGATGGAAGAAAAACAATGATTTTATTAAGGGCGGCAATAAGCAGAAAAAAGAAAAAGTTTGATTTAGGCAAACACGGGAAGTTCTTGGGCTCGAGGCACACCTCTGCTGATTGCAAGACCTGCGACCATGGACATGTCACTTCTCCCCACCCCACCCTCTGGATCTCAGTATCCCTACCTGCAAAGTCGAAGACAGGGACTGCACCAACACAGCCAGACCCCTTTCTGCTCCAACACACCAGGAGTCTGAGTTTGCCCCCCACTTTCAAGCTTGGTGGCAGCCTCTCCGGCTGTCTGTTTTTTAAAAAGGCCACCATGTGGCAGCCCCGGCTTGGCAGGGGACTGACCTTTTCAGGAAGAAATACAGCCTGACATCCTACATTCACCACTGGCCCACTGATCTGTCCCCCTCCTTTTCTGCTGGGGAAAAAAAAATAAGACAAAAATAAAAAATAAACAAGCTTCTGTCCTGCCTCTCCTCTCACCTTTTCTGCCTCCTCCCCACTCAGCTAGGAACTGTTTGGTTCCTAGAGCCAAGGAGGCAGCTACTAATTGTGGGGGCGATGTTCGTCTCATCAGCTGTGTCTCACCACCTTGCAATTATAACCGTTTTCTCTCAGGCTCAATGCTCTCAGGCATCTATAGCCTATTAGCCTCTAAGCACAGAGAAGGAGCATGGAATCATGCAGACTTGCTTTACAGGTGAGGAAACTGAGGCCTGAGGAGCACCACAAGTGACAGAGCCAGTATAGTGCTAGGGAGCTGGGTCCCTCAGCACTTAGTCTGGTTTTCATTCTTCTTCTGAACAACCATGAGTTCTATGTTGCATTTGGGCTGCATTTCTTTTGAGGAGATGGAAAACAGAGAGATTTTCAGGTTTAACATTTTTAAATGGAAGAACAAAAAAAGAAATGAAAATTTGTGGAGCCCATGATTAGTTAGTGATGAAAGATGTGGGATGCACGGTGTCGGGACATAAAACTTACCTGTGACAAGAAGTGGTACCTAGGATGATACCTACTGGGTTACAGTTTTTAAAGCCTCAAACACTGCAATCAACACTTCATGACCAGAACATGCTCTGATCCAGGCTTTCAGGCTTGGAAGGCACTGACCTCATTTTGGGTCCGGAGCTCCAAGGAACAGGAACATTGGTCTACTTTTGTTCCCCAATGTATCCCAAGTGCCTAGCACAGTGCCAGACACATAGCAGATACTCAGTTGGTATTTGTCAGGGATTTCTGATTCCCACAGAAGTGTTGGCACAGTTTGTATTGGTGGATAGTTGATAAGAAAAAAAAAACACTCAACTTGAAACCAAAATACCTGACTTTTACTCTAAATATATTACCACTTACTTCTTACTTGGGCAAGGCATATTTCCCCAAATAGGAATAATTTATTACCAATTTCAGAGACTTGCAAGGATTCAATGTATTACTGGATGATAAAAACCTTCAAGTTAATAGGTGATAAAATGCAAATGTAAGGTTTCCAGACTACATAAACACAGGTTTTCTTAACCTGGGGATTGACTTTAGGGGAATTTCTCAACTCAATTGTATGCAAAATCATATGGGTTTATTTATTTTTCTGACAAATGGTTCCTCAACTGTCATCCAAATCTCAAACATTCATGATATCCAAAATTGAAGCACTCCCCATATAAAGTTACTCATAATGGCTATTAAAACTTACTCAGCACATCCTGGTTGATGTGCAAACTCTCTGAGTCCCTGGCTCCTCACCCAATTGGCTCATCCCTTCTGGTCCTCTTACTTGGGCTCCCAAGCCCCCCACTTGCGACTTGCTTCCATAGCTTCCCGTAAAGTCCCCTCCAGTGGTCTCTCTCAGCATAATCAGTCTCCCTCTGGCCCTAAGGTCTGAACCTGAGGTGGCCTTCAACCCCTGTTTCGTCCATATCTCTAATGCCTTCTGTCAAGTTTCCCCTGGAATGTCCTGATTCTGGAGACCCTAAACTGCAGCTGCTGTCCATCTACAATCTGCGCCTCTTTTAATACAGTGTCCTCCTTCTTCTCTGCATGTCTCCCTTCATCCTTTCCTTCCACAAAGACTTACAGGTGTCTACCATATGACATACACTATTAATGAGTTAATTAATGTATTCATTCAACAACTATCATCTGAATGCTTCTTATAGATCTGCAGTGAAGAATAAACCTTATTTTCCCTTGTAGAGCTTACATCTCAGAAATGGGGGACAGAAATATGAATACGATCTGGTCACAGCCTTCACAAAGGACATGGAATGTCTAAGGTGTTGGCAGCATTGATTTCTGGGCTAAGAATTGAGCCTTTACTTTGCAGACAGTGGGGAGCCATTGAAATTTTTAAGCAGGAAAATGACATGTGCAAAGAGATATTTTAGGAAGTTCAATCTGGTGACATCTACAGGGTAGACTGGAATTGGCAGAGCCTGGGGGCAGGGAGTCTATTACTGTAATTGTCAAGGAGAAAGGTAATTAAGGTCTAGGCTAGCATGGTGACTTTGGGAGTGGAGACAAGTGGAGAGATATGGAAGGCATTATGAAGGATCAGTATGACTGTGTGCAGAACAATAGAAGAGTGAACAGAAGGTGATCCCAGCATCTTAACTGACAAGTGGCAGAACTTCTATCCTATCTCTGCTGCTCTCCTGCCTGTTCTCCCCACTCCTAGGAGGTTGTGTGGCTTTTAATATCTCCTTGGCATATATTTTAAGCTTCGACTGCCCTGTCTCCATCCATCGCCCACACTGTCATTAGGGAACTCTTGTGAAGAGGCTGAACATTCATGGCCGAAATTGCAGCCTTGGACTGCTCAGGTGTCACCCAGAAAAGATTGTTTCAAAGGTTGTCACCTCCTGTCCCCAGTATCTAATGACCCCTTCATTTCCTTTTACTCCCCCTTCCCTAGTTGCATTTCAATTATTCCATGGGGAGAGGAGAAAGTAATCAACAAGATACCCCTGTGTTGTCTGCCTCCCCACCAGGGCCAGCAAAAACCTGCAGACAAGATGGCAAGGGCACCTAAGGAGAGCCAGCTAGCGGGAAGAGAGGGAAGGGGTGAGGGAGGCACCGCCACCTGACATCTCCACCTGCTGAGCAGCTGAGTGTATCTGGTAATTACCAGTAAGAAATGGGATGCCCAACCTTCCAAAAAGGCCAGGCTCTGGGAAAGTTGACAGCAATGCTTGAGGCTTCCTGGTGGATCCCTCCTTCCTTCTCCATGTGTGATTCTCCCAGAGGACACCGCCCCTCAACAATACCTGAGCTATTCCTGTCCAGGACAGGAAATATACCATTGGCCTCAGACTCTACATCCAGGATGTCTTGGGCAAGCCGGACATATACTGGGCAGTTTCAAAGTTGCAAAGTTTCTTCCCCTCCCTGTCACCCCACTTCTCACTGAAATAAATCAGCACCTGTGAAATAGGCTGTCTCTGTATCAGTGCCAGAAACTATGCCAGGGTCTAAGAGATCGTCTGTAAGAAGAGTACATATTCTTCTCCTTCTCCTCTTTCAGTGCCTCAGATTCCTTCAAGAACTAAGGATTCACCATGACGTTCAGTCACTTTCTGGAGGGTCTTGGGACTGGCTGGTCCTTGCCTATGTCTGTCCCAGGGGTCTCCTATTCACCATATCCCTAAAAGAGGGATTGCTATTGTTATGAATGGGATATTCACAAAAACCACCTTGAAATTCTGCCTGAATCTCTATTTTTACTGTCTGCCTGGAATCTTCTGCTACTCGGTCCCTATTTGGGGCTATGCTATAAGTAGGGAACACAGGCAGGCAAGAGTGTCCAAGTAGAGGATTGACTGTGTCAAGATCAAATGCAATGTCCCCTCAATAATGTTGTCACCATTAAAGCTGTTTCACCCCTAACATGATTTCACATGTATTATCTGATTTAGCTTCACAGTAATCCAACCCAGGAGCAATCCCTTGCTCCCATTATGCAGATGAATGACAAGTCCTAAGAGAAGTCCTACGATTACTGGATATAATTACCACGACTGAAGCCACAACCTGTCTTGGTGCCTCCAGTGTGCCAGTAGGGCATGGCAGGGATGGGACACACACACACAGGCATGCACACATGCATGTACCGTGTGTACATGGACTGATTAATAAGGCAGAATAGAGTCCGGTACTCTGTTGTGCAGTTTAGCCTATGCCTACTATGGAATTTCAGAGAAAAGGCAGCAGAATAAATATCATGTTACATACCTTCGACTTGTTACATACCTTCGACTTGTTACATACCTCCTATTCTTGATGCCTGAGTATTGATCTCGTGCAATTTCCTATAGTAGACTTCTCTAGAGAAACACAACCAGTAATAGTTGATAGAGATAGATAGATAGATAGATAGATAGATAGATAGATAGATAGATAGATGACAGAGATACAGGCATATAGATATTTTTGAGGATATTATCACATGAGTTGGCTCACATGATTATGGAGGAGAGTTGTCCCGGGACCTGCCATCTACAAGCTGGAGAACTAGGAAAGCTGGCAGTGTGATTCATGTCTAGTCCGAAGGCCTGAAAAGGAGAGGAGCCCATGGTGTAGGTCCTAGTCCAAATCTGAAAGCCTGAGAACTAAAAGCACAGATGTCTGAGGGCAGAAGAAGATTGATGCTCAAGCAAGGACAGCAAATTCACCCTTCTTTATGTTCTACTGAGGTCCTCAGTGGATTGGATGCTGCTGCCCACGTTGCCGAGGGTGACCTTTGCTTCTACTCAATCTATGAATTAAGATGCTAATCTCTTCCAGAACACCCTCACAGACACACCCAGAAATAATGTTTTACCAGCCATTTCTCAGCCTTCTCTAGCCCAGTCAAATTGACACATAAAAGTAACCATCACATACTCAGAGAGTTCCTTGGATTCACAGTCGTTCAGTCCATAAATACCAATAATTGGTTGGCATCATTGTGCAAAGTGCTAACAGACAATAGCAATAAAGTATCCTAAGTGCTATGTGCTCAGGGAGTAGGTATGCACCCAGAGTAGACACCCACAAGTTAGTCTTGAATCATTTTATTAAGCGCTTTCACCTATAAGGGCACTGATGCTCACAGAAGTCAATTTATGTACCCAAGGTTATAAAGACAGTGGTAAGCTCCATGTGTACTGATATGGAACAGTCTCCAAGATACAGTGTTCAGCCATGTGTAAAATAGTATGACTAATATATTACTATTTGTGTATCAGGAAAAGCTTATTTATACTATTGTGTTAGCATCTTTGAAGAAAATACAAGATACTGGTAGCTGAGATTACGTCCAGAGAGGATCCTAGAAGTTAGAGAGAAAGGCGGATTTGGGCTTCACACTGTAACTCTTTATGCTATGTGAATGTTTTTGTCTGTGTATATGTTTGACTTGAAAATTGAAAAACAGCAAAACAACAACAACAAAAACTAAAGCATGCCTAAGTTAAAAATTAGGGGTGCCTGGGTGGCTCAGTCAGTTAAGCATCCACCTTAGGCTCAGGTCATGATCTCACACTTTGTGGGTTTGAATCCCACATCAGGCTCTGTGCTGACAGCTCAGAGCCCGGAGCCTGCTTCCGATTCTGTGTCTCCCTCTCTCTCTCCCCCTCCCTTGCTTGTGCTCTGTCTCTCTGTGTCCTTCAAAAATAAATAAACCTAAAAATTCTTTTAAAAAATTGATTGGGAGCACCTGGGTGGCTCAGTCGGTTGAGCATCTGACTCTTTGATTTCTGCTCGGGTCATGACATCAGGATCCTGCATCAGGCTCCATGCTGAGTGTGGAGCCTGCCTGGGATTCTTTCTATCTCTCCCTCTCCCTCTCCCTCTCCCCCTCTCCCCCCACTCATGCTCTCTCTCTCTAAAATAAAAATAAAAATAAGTTAATTAATTAATTAATTAATTAATACAAACAAAAAGAACTGAAGTGACTCAAACTCAAGTCTCAATCTGTTGAGAATTTTTTTTGTCGAAATAAATGCTATTAGAAATGTAATATGATGGGAATGCAAGCTGGTGCAGCCACTCTGGAAAACAGTATGAAGGTTCCTTAAAAAATTAAAAATAAAACTACCCTACGACCCACCACTTGCACTACTAGGTATTTGTCCAAGGGATAGATGTGTGCTGTTTAGAAGGGACATATGCACCCCAATGTTTATAGCAGCACTATCAACAATAGCCAAAGTGTGGAAAGAACCCAAATGTCCATCGATGGTTGAATGGATAAAGACGTGGTATGTATATACAATGGAGTATTCCTTGGCAGTCAAAAAGAATGAAATCTTGCCATTTGCAACTACGTGGATGGAACTGGAGAGTAT
This sequence comes from Prionailurus bengalensis, assembly GCF_016509475.1. Taxonomy (NCBI): domain Eukaryota; kingdom Metazoa; phylum Chordata; class Mammalia; order Carnivora; family Felidae; genus Prionailurus; species Prionailurus bengalensis. Next base: position 77,330,953 of record NC_057359.1, on the reverse strand, counting down.
TATGCTAAGTGAAATTAGTCAGTCAGAGAAAGACAAATATCATATGACTTCACTCATATAAGGACTTTAAGACACAAAACAGGTGAACATAAGGAAAGGGAAACAAAAATAATATAAAAACAGGTAGGGGGACAAAACAGAAGAGACTATTAGATATGGAGAACAAACAGAGGGTTACTGGAGGGGTTGCAGGGGGGGATGGGCCAAATGGGTAGGGGCATTAAGGAATCTACTCATGAAATCATTGTTGCATTATATGCTAACTAATCTGGATGTAAATTTAAAAAAAATTAAAAGAAAGAAATGTAATACGAGCTGTAGACAAGGCCACAACAATATTGAGAAGGTATGTGGGCTGTGGGTTCAACTGGACCGGGTACTGAGGTGTGCATGACAGTGGTGTTTTGGGGAAGACGGGCCCTTCTGAGATGGCTGCCATGTCACTGGCCTCCAGGACAGTGAGGCTAGGTGGAGAGAAGGGGGCAGTTTGTAGAGGCGCCTGAAGCCCGCGCTCCCGCTTTGGACAGGACTCAAGCTGTCACCAGGAGAATGTTATGTTTGGGAGCCACTTTCCTAAATGTTGAGCATTATTAGCAATTGTGTCAAATTGCCTTTTCCTAAAGGTCTCCCCATGGCTGCCAGAGCTTTAATGTTAATTGGACAGATTGTCTTTGGATTTGAAACACAAACTGTGATTAATGAAACAACTGTTAACGAGTTTGGCCCGAGGTGGTTTTCTCCACCTTGCTTCTCCTGCTGATACAGACTCAACGAGGTCCTGCAGTGCATTTTTGGCCACTGTGCCTGGCATGGGGAAACTGGCAGCCTGGCCTGAGAAGGATGGCAATTTTGACCTGGATGCCATCCTTAAGATCTGTCTCTCCACTTCTCTCACTTTATGGAGGGAAATTGAGTTTTAGGAAGGGAGAGAGACTTGTCTAAGAGAGTGGGTGGCTCAGGGTTTTATTCTGAAAAGATATTTAACCTCTTTTATTCCTTACTTTGCCTCTTCTAGACTTTTCTCCATGCCTTCCTCATTTTATTTATCAGATCTGCCTTTATCTCACCAGTCTCTTATGTTCCGAAGTATGTCACAGATGAGTTTTTTTTTCCTCCATCTTCCTTGGCATAGGTCCTATGTACTCATCACTGGTAGAAGTTGGATTGGTGACAGAGATACACAGACTGTAGGGGCACCAGGGTGGCTCAGTTGTTTGAGTGTCCAACTTGGGCTTAGCTCATGATTTTGCGGTTCCTGGGTTCGAGCCCCGCATCAGGCTCTGCGCTGACAGCTTGGAGCCTGGAGCCTGCTTCAGATTCTGTGTCCCCCCTCTCTCTCTGCCCCTCCCCCGCGTGTGCGTGTGTGTGTGTGTGTGTGTGTGTGTGTGCACGCGCACACATGCACCCTCTCTGTCTCTCTCAAAAATAAATTTAAAAAACATTAAAAAAAAAAGCAATATAGGCTTTAGGGTTCATGGAAAACAGAGTTTGTGACTCATCTCTACTGCCTACAAACTATGTGATCTTGGGAAGTCCTCAAATCTAAAACTAACATAATGATACTTAGTAGCTTGGGTATTTAGCATGAGCCTAGATGATGGTGGCTACATGATACTCATTTTTCTCACCTACTTTCACCTGCCTGCAGATTCTAGCTTTGCCCTGCACCACAGATCCAGCCATATATAGCTGTCACAATGCACCATATAAGGTTTGTGCTGGTTTATGACTTTTAGTTCTGGTATATTGGCAGTCTGAACTAATCTACACCATTCCTGTTTAGTCTGTAATGCATAGAAGTGGACATTAATTTTTAGCAACAAATAAAGATTAAGCTCAGAACAGGAAAAAAAGCTAAAACAAAAGGACATTCTTAAATTCTAGAAATAAAAAGAAAACAGTGATAAGTACTCTAATATCTATCTTACAAAAGATAACTTTAGTAATATTGGACCTAAATGTTTGCACTTTAGTATAAAGGATACAGTTTCAACACCTTTGCAGTGGTTTACTTCGGTCCTATTTCTCCCTTGGTAGAAATATATAACTTTTGTTCTATCTCTCCCTAAAGATTTATCAATGTATTCTAAAGGCTTTTATTAAGAAAGTGCACATTTAGGTCATCTTGTCTTCTTGAGGAATTGACTTTTTTATCATTTAAAATCTCCCTCTTCTTCTCTGGCAACACTTCCTGTGTTGAAATCTACTTCGTTTGGTATCTATATAGCAACTCAATTTTCCTTGCCTTAGGTTTGTGTAATAGGTCTCTTCCTTTGAACGTCTCTGTATCTTAATAAAGTGTGACTCTTGTGAATAGCATATGCTTGGGACATTATTTAAATCAAGTCTTAAAAATCTCCCCACTTTAATCAGTGTTTACTCCATTTACATTTAGTGTAACTAGTAATACGATGGGTTTAAGCCAACTATCTTGCTATTTGTTTCCTGTTAATACCTCCTGTTCTTTGTTTCTATGTCATTTATTTCCATTATTCTTTGGAATTAATCACGTACTTTTAGTATCCCATTATATCTTTTTTTTTTAATCTACACCTCCTTCTCTTATTTATTTATGCTTTGCTATTTACTCCAGGGATTAAAATATGTACCCTTAACTTCTCACAATATATTGTATCACATCATCTATATTGTAAAATCTTCACTACTATATAATTTCATGTATATGCCCTCCATCCTTCTAATATCATATATTTTACTTCTTCATATGATATAAACCCCAAATATATATCATTACAGTTTGGGCTTTAGTCAATTGACTTCTAAATACATTTATAATTTATATCTATATTTACCCACATATTGGCCATTTGCTATGCTCCTCATTACTGTTTGTATATATAAATTATAAATTTATGTATAAATTATCACCTATTAGATTTTTATTCTGCCTAAATAATTTCCTTAAGTATTTTTTGGAGCAGAAAAAAATGTGCTCAAATTTTCTTTGTCTGCAAATGTAATTTTTTTCATCTTCAATTTAAAAACACATTTTCATTGGATAAATAATCTGGTTAATAGTTATTTTGGTTATTGTTTTTCTCTGAACATTAAAGTTAACATTACATTAATTTCTGTCTTCCCTTGTTTCTGGTGGGAATTCAACCAACGTTCCTGTTGTGATGTGTATTTTTTTTCCTCTGCCTGCTTTAAGATTTTTTCTTAATCTCTGGTTATCAGTAGTTTGACTATGATGTGCTTACCTAGGATTTTTGTCATTGTTTTTTTTTCCTGCTTAAAGTTTTCTGAACTTCCTGAATCTGTGCAATTCCATTTCTGATTAAATGTGGAAGGATTTTTAATAATCTTCCTTCAAATATCTTTCTGTTTATTTCTCTCCTTCTCCATCTGGGATTCTAATTAACATGCTACTCACTTGCTGTTGTTTCACAGATCATTGAGGCTCTGTTATTTCTTGTTCAATCTACTGCTGATCCCTTCCAATGATTTTTTTTTTTAATTTCAGGTAAGAAATTTTTATTTTCTATTTTTCAGCTTTAGAATATTTATTGGTTTATTGTTACAGTTTTAATATTTTTCCTGAATTCCACAACTTTTTTCCCAATTTTTGAAAGTTTTTTAACATATTTATCTTTAAAAAAAACACCTTGTCTGCTAATTCCAACATTTTGGTTGTTACTGGGTCTCTTGCTATTGACTGACCTTTCTCTTGACCACAAATCACATTGTTATTTTAGTGTGTGTCTATTAATTATTTAATTTAATTTAATTTTTTAATATAATTTATTATAAAATTGGTTTCCATACAACACCCAGTGCTCATCCCAATAAGTGCCCTCCTCCATGCCCATCACCCACGTTCCCCTCTCCCTCACCCCCCATCTACCCTTAATTTGTCCTCAGTCCTTAAGAGTCTCTTATGGTTTGCCTCCCTCCCTCTCTGTAACTTTTTATTAATTATTTAATTTTAAATCAGATGTTATAGATAATAAGTTGTGAAGATTCTGGATTCCTTTGTCTTCCTTTATAGAGTGTTGAGTTTTGTTCTAGCAGACAGTTAAACTACTAGAGATCAACTGGCTTTTGAAGGCTTAGATTTAGGCCTTAGAAAAATGATCAATTATAGGTTTTTTTGTTTGTTTGTTTGTTTTTCCTGAGCATTGTGAAATTAATAAAATTAATTCTTATATAACAAATCTCCTAACCCTGAGACTTGTTATTTTGTTCAGTGACATAATTGCAATGAAAGCCCACGGTGTTACCAATTCCCTCTTACATAACTTGACTGAAACCAAAAGCCTGCCTTCCCTGAGATAGGGGGCTGCTGAAATTTTAGCTGCTGCTAAATTTCTGCAGAAATTTAGGGCTTTTGGTTGCTATTTTGCCTGAAGACTACTTGGCTTCTGGTACCACTGATGCTGTTAACCTTAAAAATAAAGCTGCCCGTTATTTGCATCTGTCATTGTATTTATTAACATTTGTAATGACAAAATTACTCTTTCTCAGCAAAAATGAGTTTATTCAGGAGTAGCAGAGAATTGAGATATAGGATACGCAGGCTACAGCAAAACCATAGGCATGTCCAGAGGACAAAATAGAGGATACGATCTTTTACAGAGGAAAGGGGAGCATTGGAAAGGGCTGTTATACACTAAAATTTTTCATTGGAGTAAACTGGGAATTTGAAGTATAGTGGCTTTTTATTGGCTGAGTTGTGACAATTTCTCATTGGCTGGGCTGTTGCCAGGATAGAGAGAAAATTTTTCTTCTTCCTTCTGGAATAGTAAAGTAATAGCTAACATAGTAGGGACTTGCAAGGTATGTCTCTTTCTGTTGGGTCTGTAATTGACAAGGGGTGGTGGGGCATGAGACTTCCCTCTGCTGCCTCGACTACATTTTAGTGAGGTTTCTTTTTATTAATTTTCACAAAGCACAGCTTAGGAGTCAATCAAGAATTCAAAGGAAGCTGGGGCTCCTGGGTGGCTCAGTCGGTTGAGCATCCGACTTTGGCTCAGGTCACGATCTCGCGGTCCGTGAGTTCGAGCCCTGCGTTGGGCTCTGGGCTGATGGCTCAGAGCCTGGAGTCTGCTTCTGATTCTGTGTCTCTCTCTCTCTCTGCCCCTCCCCCATTCATGCTCTGTCTCTCTCTGTCTCACAAATAAATGAACGTTTAAAAAATTTAAAAAAAAAGAATTCAAAGGAAGCTTGTATTCAGATTTTAGAATTCCTTCTTCTGTAGCTCCCCCTTTTCCAGAATTTCTCCCTTTCAATTTCCAGTTGCTTGGTATTCCCAAATTCTGTCATTTGATTTTTTTGGGCAAATCAGAGTGCACATTCTGTTTGATCTCCAATGCATATGAATGAAAACAGCCTGTTTCACCTCTGTGCTCACTCATGTAAGCTTCCAAGTTCTTTCCTTCTTTTTGCTGGGAATAAGGTGATGAGATTGAGAAGGCCCAAGGAATACCAGAGTTTCAAGATATAAGAAGACTGCATTACCATAGGAACATGAGCCACATATCAAACAGAACACTCACCATAGATGCTTATGTTAGTGAGAAATAAATATTTATTGGATTAAAAACAAACATTTTGAAATCTGTCTGTTCCTATGTAGAACCAACCTCACTAAAACTGCAATGGATAACTAAATATGTGTGTGTGTGTGTGTGTGTGTGTGTGTGTGTGTGTGTATTCTTCATAAGGCTTTTATTTACAAATTTATTTCTAAACTCATACTAAATGTGTACAAAGAAGAGGTCTGTGTTGCAGTTTTGCCCAAAACTCAAACATGGAAGTAAGCACAAAGGCATGTATTTTGTTCTATTCTGTTTTAAGAATACCATTGTATACCTTCTTATAACTCAATTCTCCCACTACTTTTCTTTGTTCAAACTGCCAAGGACTGTTTGTCCCTATGGCTTGTCATGAGGTTACTTGGCTCTCAAATGTATCATTTATTATGAAGTATCTAGCAGTCGTTTTCTCATTAGCCTGCAACATTTAAGATAGTGTGATACTCCCCTTCACTGAATCATTTTCATGATGTCAAATTAAATTCTTAATTTATGAACCAAGTCAATAAATTAATTTCCTAGTCCATGAAAATATCTTTTGATTACAACCCATTGCTGAGAAAGAGTAATTTTGTCATTACAAATGTTAAAGTATTAATGACTACAATTGCAGATGCAGAACAAATATTGTCATTTTGACATTAGGACGTGCAAACTACATGCTGTCATACTTGCTTACCGACACATTAAAAGTTAAATGCTGTCACTTGGCATCATAACCTGGCATTGACATAATTATGAAAAACAAATACAAATATGAGCTTTGAAATTAAATGGTAGTCTTGCTTATAATATTGCAATTTAGAAAATCTAAGGAGTGCCAACATTAATTACTTCCAGACTATCATCAAAATGATAATTAGCATGTGGACCCAAAGACAAATGTATTTTCTGTGACTTGGCTTATAATTGTGAATAATTAAAAACAAGGTAAATGTCCATCAGATTAAAAACACAACCTCTGGAGTTCAGCCTTCTGAGTTCAAATGCTAACCACCACTTCCTAGATGCGTGATCTTGGACAACCCCTTAGAATTTGTGCTTCCGTTTCCTCAAATGTAACATAGCGATGGCAGTTGTGCTGAATAGTGTCTGTTCATATTTACATTGTTCCTGCCTTTCTAATATCTCCCCTTTCTTACAAGACCCGCAGGATTAGAAACCATATTTCCCATACCCCTTACTGGTGGCGTTCCAATTTAGGTTCCACCAAAGGAAAGCACTTCTGCAAGATTATAAGGAAAAAGAAGGAAGAGCTGTTCTTTTGATACCAGCCTCAGTGGCGACAGCAGCCTACGGTGAGCTCCTGCAGTGGCTGTGGTGCTGGTAGCAGCAGGCAGGACAGTTTCCTCTGTTGAAGGTGGCGGCAGTAAGCGGGCTCTTGGGGTAGCTACGCAACAGCCACCTCTTGCAACAGCAGCAGCAAATGACCTAGCAAAGTGAGTTAGGGCGGAAGTGGCTTCTCACAGGTCTTTATATCAGGATAACACTGCCCTAGGCCAGGAAGTCCTTCTAACTATTGAGTAGCTCAATTATGCATATGTATATATTTAATCTCTCTTTGCCTGAAATACCTAAACTGGTTTCTGCTTTCTTGACTCCATATTAACTGATCAAGTAAGTGTATCAACATAATAAAGTTGCCATGAGGATGCAAATCATAAGCATAAAAGTATGTAGAGTATGCCCTGGAACATAGAAAGCTTTCATTCACTGTCAGCTTCTGCCATTGGCACAGTTATTATGCCCTTGAGGATGTGTCCCAAGCTCCTGTTCGTTCCTATACAGACGCTTCTATGGTTATCTCCTGGACATTGAAAATGTTATGTTATGGAGGTGGTAGATTCTGCTGTATTCTTTCCAAGAGTGAAGCATTTTGTTTGCTTTGCTTTAGCAGAAGATGACGCGGTTGGGCAAAGTGCAAAGTCTGTCTTTTGGATAGCAGCTCAAAGTTCAGTTCTTTCAGCCATAGGCAGCTTATTTAAACTCTACTCCATGCATGAGAGATTTGGGGAATCACTCATGCATGAGAGATTTGGGGATATGTACAGAATTTGAGCTTTCCGTCTCTAGCTCTGTCCTTTCCAAGATCTGCCCCTCACTTTCTAGCAAATAAGATTGCTCCAAACTCTACCTAATCTCTTCTTTTGAAGCCAGCAAGGCTGTTGTCATTCTCTCATAGTTTTAACTGCCCTGCATGTTGCAGACTAGAGACTGCCCTCATGCTAAGATAAGCAATGAAAAGGAGGATGCCATTTTTCTTCTAAGTGTTAACTCCCCATCCAAGACATACTTACTGTTGATCATTCTCCATTGCCTTGAAGCAGTTGTTTTCTCTTTTACATTTTGTCCATTGTATATTGTCATCCATGAGAAGGCCAGTCTGATAAAGGTTTATTGGCCATTAGTGGAAGCAGCTGTTGGGCACACTATTAATATTTTATTGGTATATGCCCATAAGCATATTTCATTTATATATTATGACATAGCAAACTTAGTGATCTGAAATAATAACTTTTGTTTTCTTCACAATTCTATTGATGAACTGGCTTAGCTGGATGGATCTTTTGCTCCATGTGCCATTGAATGGGGTCTCTCACTTACCTGAATTCAGCTGCAGATAGGCTAGAAGTTCCAAAAATTCATTCACATATCTGGAACCTGGATGTTATTCCACTTGGCCTTTTCATGTGACCAGCTTGGGTTTCCTCTCTAAATAGTGATTGTAGGGAAGTTGGCCGTTATACATGGCAGCTAGCTTTGCAGAGGGAAGACTCAGAAGCCTTTAGACTTCTTTTTGTTTGTTTGTTTTATTTTATTTGTTTATTTTTTAAAATTTACACCCAAGTTAGTTAGCATATAGTGTAACAATGATTTCATGAGTAGATTCCTTGATTCCCCTACCCATTTAGCCCATCCCCCCCTCCCACAACCCCTCCAGTAACCCTCTGTTTGTTCTCCATATTTAAGAGTCTCTTCTGTTTTGTCCCCCTCCCTGTTTTTATATTATTTTTGTTTCCCTTTCCTTATGCTCACCTGTTTTGTCTCTTAAAGTCCTCATATGAATGAGGTCATATGATATTTGTCTTTCTCTGATGGACTAATTTCGCTTAGCATTATACCCTCCAGTTCCATCCATGTAGTTGCAAATGGCAAGATTTCATTCTTTTTGATTGCCAAGTAATACTCCATTGTATATATGTACCACATCTTCTTTATCCATTCATCTGTCAATGGACATTTGGACTCTTTCCATACTTTGGCTATTGTTGATAGTGCTGCTAAAAACATTGGGGTGCATGTGCCCCTTCGAAACAGCATACCTGTATGCCTTGGATAAATACCTAGTAGTGCAATTGCTGGGTCATAGGGTAGTTCTATTTTTAATTTTGGGGGAGAGCCTCCAGACTGTTTTCCAGAGTGGCTGCACCAGTTTGCATTCCTATCAGCAGTGCAAAAGAGATCCTCTTTCTCCACATCCTTGCCAACATCTGTTGTTGCCTGAGTTGTTAATGTTAGCCATTCTGACAGGTGTGAGGTGGTATCTCATTGTGGTTTTGATTTGTATTTCCCAGATGATGAGTGATGTTGAGCATTTTTTCATGTGACGGTTGGCCATCTGGATGTCTTCTTTGGAGATTCATGTCTTTTGCCCATTTCTTCACTGGATTATTTGTTTTCTGGGTGTTGAGTTTGATAAGTTCTTTATAGATTTTGGATACTAACCCTTTATCTGATATGCCGTTTGCAAATATCTTCTCCCATCCTGTCAGTTGCCTTTTAGTATTGCTGGTTGTTTCCTTCACTATGCAGAAGCTTTTTATTTTGATGAGGTTCCAACAGTTCATTATTAGAAGCCTTCAGACTTCTTAAGGCCTGGGGTCAGAAACTCCAAGATGTCACCTCTGCTGCCTTCTACTGATTAATATAGGTCATACACCCAGTTTCAAGAGGAATGGAAACAGACTTCACCTCTTGGTAAGAATGGTGCCATGAGCATACAAGAAAGGGAGGCATGTGTGACAGCCTTTTTTGTTGACTATACACACACGTACACAGACTTGGTCACATATAAAACATTTTGGTGGGCCAAAGGGGAAGGAGCTGTGAGATGTAGAGTTTTAGTTTTACCTGTGGGGTGTTTTATTTCTTGAGTATAAGGCAAAATAAGGAAATCTAAATATTTGCCAATTCTGAGCAGCCAACTAGACGGTTGTTTGCTCTATTATTCTGTTGTGTTTTTACTTGTTTGATTTGTTATGTATGTTTAAATCTCTTCCAAATAAAAAAGGCTCATCAGCTTCTTGAACTCATAAGGCTGTATCCGTGGGTCATACGCCCCTCTTTAATTGGCACAAATCCACAGGTCTTAGTCTCCTCTTACTCTGACGATCCGTATTTCTAGATAGAAGGAGGGGAAGGACCAGATGACCTCTGAAAGCCCCTCTGATCTGTCGTTCCATGTGCTTTCTGTGGTGTCCAGATCATTTCATTCCCAACATCACTCCTTAATCACTCGCCTCATCATTCTGCTCAAAAGCAGTTCCCTTTGTCGTGATGTTTTCATACCCTGAACTCTGTTCATTACTCTGCTCCCCACCTCATTACCAGAATGTGCTGCTCGAGTCTTGCTCACTTAAAAATGATCTACCATTCCGGCTCTGTAGAAATTACCCAGCCAACAGGCATCTATCTCCTTCAGCATCCATCAAGCTGAAGAGAGTGATTAGCAAAATTGCAGGGACCAGGACACTCCGCCAGGGTCACATTGGTGATTTCCATCCTCCAGTGCTACAGGGGAGAACCTTCCAGTAGACCCATTTTGAAATGAAAGGCAGAGTTTGGGAGAAGCTTTGCTGACTTATAAGAAGGAATCCATTTGTTAGCCAAACTCCATGACTTCTTAAATAGAAATAATAATAATCTAATATAGGAAAATATCATACAAAATAAGTGGGAAAAATAAGAATGTGTTCATTCAACCTTATTTGTAAGAATAGAGTATTAGAAACAGCCTAATAGTCTCTGTCTGAGGGAATAAGAATATAAATCCTAGTATTTGCACACAAAGGATCAGTACTTGGCCACTTTAAAAATTGAGATAATGTCATATGTCCTGACATGGAAAAGTGCTCGTACTATTTAAATTAAGGCCAAAATTTGCAGAAAAAATTTTACAGTTGTATAGTATGATCCTATTTTATAAAATTTTAGGTGAGTGTATATTTTGTTATAAATACAAGAAAGAAAAAAAGAACACTAGCTTTCCTTTATTGAATGCCTCCTCTGTGTCACATACTGTGCATATAGTGTGAATACACTGAATTGCCTCATCATTCCTCACAACATGGGGTTGGCTGTATTATCATCACTTCGCACATGTGGAAACTAAAGCTCAGAGAAGTTAAGGAACTCATCTGTGGATGTCTAGCTAGGAAGTAACCAAATTTGTATATGCCTCTTGGCTTGCCTACCGCAAGTGCCTGTATACTTAACCAATTCCAACATTATGAAACTTCTCACGTTTCAATTTCTCTCACTGCCAAGATCACCATACTTCCTGTCTTTGCCCATATTCCACTGTCTTCCTCTAATATTCTTGGCAGACCTCCTTCCGGGTATTTTGTATGAAAAGTTTTTTTTACTGGGGCATTCTAAAATATGGTGACTTTTAGCTGAGGCTTCTTAAATGTGTTTCTTTTTAAATGTTTTAAATGTTTATTTATTTATTTTGAAAGAGAGAGCAAGCAGGGAAAGGGCAGAGAGAGAGAGAGAGAGAGAGAGAGAGAGAGAATCCCAAGTAGGCTCCCTGCTGTCAGTGCAGAGCCCAACCACCAACCATGAGATCAGGACCTGAGCCAATATCAAGAGTTGGACGCTTAACCAACTGAGCCACCAGGTGCCCCTTAAATGTTCTAATAATTAAAACATACACATAGTTCAAAATACAGATGGGTCCCAAGCCACCAAGTTCTCCACGCCAAAGGTGACCACTATTCTGTTTCCTGTGTCTGCCCTCCAGCAGAATTTTATTCATGTAGAAACCAATACATACAGATGCAGTATTCCTGTCTATCCTTCTGCAGAAACAATGGCACATGATTCACACCATTTCTTACTTTATGTATATCAATATGACTTACAAATAATTCATAACGTGTATGTGAAAATATTCCTCAGTCTCTTTTCGGCTTTGTACTATTATTCTATTATAGGGAAGCCATCTATGTAAGCAAGTTTCCTATTGATGGACATAGAGGTTGTTTGCAGTTCTTTGCTTTAGTAAACAATACAGCAATTTTTTTTTTAAATTTTTTTTCAACGTTTATTTATTTTTGGGACAGAGAGAGACAGAGCATGAACGGGGGAGGGGCAGAGAGAGAGGGACACACAGAATCGGAAACAGGCTCCAGGCTCTGAGCCATCAGCCCAGAGCCTGACGCGGGGCTCGAACTCCCGGACCGTGAGATCGTGACCTGGCTGAAGTCGGACGCTTAACCGACTGCGCCACCCAGGCGCCCCCAATACAGCAATTTTTTAAGGTCTATTTATTTTGAGAGAGAGAGAAAGAGAGAGTATGCACATGCACACAAGAGTGGGGAAGGGGCAGAGAGAAAGGGAGAGAGAGAGAATCTCAGGCAGGCTCCATGCTGTCAGCAGACAGCCTGATGTAGGGTTCGAAATCACGAACCATGAGATGATGAACCCGGAACCCCCTACATCAATTATTTTTTATTCATTATTTTGCATGCATTTATGTATCTTGTTAATGAATGAATGCATTTATTATTTAAATGTATACTTTCGAATTGTCTTTCACAGAGTTCATGCCAAATGAGAATCCTACCAGCACTATGTAAGATTGCCCTATTTCCTCACATCCTGAGCAATACAGTACAGATAGCCTTTTGGATCTCGGATAATCTGTAAAGTGAAAACTACCATCTTGGTAGTTTTAATTAGCCTTTCTGCATCTTCACAGCTGTCCTTCCACGTGTTCAAGTCTTTGAGAACATTTTACATTTTCCTTCATGGAGACTGTGGGCATTTCTTATTTGTTGCTATTTTAAATGGAATCTTCTACCACTCTATTTTCTAACTGTTTTAACGGTGTGTTATTTGTATTATGAAAGTTATTGATTTCAGTACATGAGCATTTTTCCCATCCACTTTATTGAATTCTCTGATTATTTGTCATAGTTTTTATTTCACTCTCCTCAGCTTTCCAAGGGCTATAATCGTATTATCTGAAGTAGTGATAATTTTACATATTCATTCCCAATATTTATGTGTGTGATTCCCCCTCTCGTCCCATGGCACTGTCTAGCACCTTCTGCAAAAATATTTATTAATTAATAGTTGCGGGTTCTGTCGCTGTTTTTGTTGATGGTGAATTCTTTATTTCTAAAGTTAATGAAAGTGCTTTTAGTGTTTAGTGTTTCTCTCCATTAAGCAGAATATTTATCTTATTAAGAAAATATCTATCTCTGAAAATATTATTAAAATGATAACATCTTCTGTCTTTTAAAAGCCTCTAATGAAGCATTGTTCCATAGAAATATAATACAAGTCATGAATGCAAGACACATATATAATTTTAATTTTTTTGTAGGCACACTTCATTTTTTTTAATTAAAAAAATTTAATGTTTACTTATTTTTGAGAGAGAGAGCAAAACAGAGCGCAAGCAGGGGGAGGGCAGAGAGAGACACACACAGAATCTGAGGCAGGCTCCAGGCTCTGAGCTGTCAGCACAGAGCCCAAGAGGGGCTTGAACCCATGAACCATGAGATCATGACCTGAGCCAAGATCTAACCTTTAACTGACTGAGCCACCCAGGCACCCCACTACACTTTAAATAGTAAAAAAAATTGGGGTGCCTGGGTGGCTCAGTTGGTTAAGCATATGACTTTGGCTCAGGTCATAATCTCACAGCTTGTGAGTTCAAGCCCCACATCAGGGTCTATGCTGACAGCTCAGAGCCTGGAGCCTGCTTCTGATTCTGTGTGTGTGTGTGTCTCTCACTCTCTCTGCCCCTCCTTTGCTCTCACTGTTTCTCTCTCTCTCTCTCAAAAATAAACATAAAAATTATACTAGAAAAAATTAAATAGTAAAAAATAAATGAATAAATTTAATTTATATAATAGTTTTATTTAACTTAATATATCAAAATATTATCATTTTAACATGTATCCAATATAATTATTTTTTTAAAGATTTTATTTTTGGGGTACCTGGGTGGCTCAGTCGGTTGAGCCTCCAACTCTTGACCTCAGCTCAGGTCATAATCCCAGGGTCATGGGATCATGTCGGGCTCTGTTCTGTGCATGGAGCCTGCTTAGTTAGGATTCTCTCTCTCTCTCCCTCTCTCTCTCTCTCTCCGTCCCTCCCTCCCTCCCTCTTCCCCTTCCCGGCTTGTGCTCTCCCTCTCTCCAAAATTAAAAATAAATAAATAAAAATTTAAAAATAAAGATTTTATTTTTAAGCAATCTCTGCACTCCACATAGGGTTCAAACTCACAACCCCAAGATCAAGAGTTGCATGCTCTTCTGACTGAGTCAGTCAGGTGCCCTTCAGTATAATAATTATTAATGAGATATTTTATAAACTTTTCTAACACTAGATCTCTGAAACCTGATACATACTTCACAGTTTCAGCACATCTAAGTCAGAACTGGCTTTAGTTAAAATGCCCAGGAGTCACATGAGTCTAATGGCTACTTCATGGGACAAGCACAGTTCTGAGTTTTGATGTCTTCAGGACAAAGCCTAAATGTCAGATGGCCTTCGTAGAAGGTTTTCTGCTGGGAACTCTACTCCATTACCTTTCTCTACTAACCCTTCTGCTTGGGACACTCTTCCACCTCCTGAGGTGGCTGAGTCTTACCTATCCTTCAGCCCAAAGCCAATCTTACCTACTCCCATGAAGCATTCCTTGCCTCCAATCTGGGTTGGGTTCCTGTTCTCTTTATTCACGTCATAGCCTATTTTTATCCTTCTTCCACCAGACTTAATGCTTCTTGAGATCAGGGACTCCCTCTTGCTTCCCACACTCCTAACACATAGGACAGTGTACATAGTAGCTGCTCAACAAATACTTGTTGAAGAAGTATCATCGCATGAGATACGAGCCTGTATGCAGAGCGCAGGAAAACAATGTGTCCTGTGTATCTTTTGAATGAGGAAAGAGAAAACTTTGGACACCACAAAGTAGGAAGGAAGACTTAGGATGGAGTCTTAGAAGTGGATGATCAGAAAGAGAGTAACATATTAGGAGCACACTAAAACATGTAAGTTGTGACATCTCAGTATCTAGGTTGCAATATTAGAGGAGAAAGTTGCAGAATGTACAGGTGTCTGTCCACATGTCCTTGGGGAAAGGAGATATAAATTGCAATGTAGATGATAAGATGTACATCTTTCAAAGCCGTGGACCACTTTAAGTTCAAATGCTTTTTTGTTCCCTTGGTTGGGGTAATTTCATGAATAATGTGTCATCTACCATTCACCACCCTGAAGCTTTAGAGGACCTTGCCCCAGTGGAGTGACCCTTTCTTAAGGGAGATCACTGTCCATAGAAACCTGGAAATGGTATTAGTTAGGTATTTCAATGCTGAAAATCTCTCTCCCTGTCTGGACTTCTATTTTTATATTTCTCACTTTTGGGTAGTTTCTTGCCAATCCTATCACTTTTCTATAATGGAAGGAGTATGCATCAACTTTCAAAAACTCACAGCCATGGGGTGCCAAGGTGGCTCAGTCAGTTAAGTGCCTGACTCTTGATTTTGACTCAGGTCATGATCCTTCATGGTTCATGGGTTCGAGCCTTGCCTCAGGATCTGTGTGATGACGTGGGTCCTGCTTGGGATTCTCTCTCTCTCTCCCTCTCTGCTCCTGCCCCACTCACGCATGCTCTCTCTTTCTCTCAAAATAAATAAATAAACATTAAAATAATAAACTCTCAGCCAACATGACCCTTGTGGTACCTATCTTTGGAAAATTACTAAATAATGACAACAATAATAGTAAAACGTATGCATAAACTACACACTGACCATGTATCAGGCACTGAACTGAGCACTTTATCTACATCATCTCATTTAAATGTCACAGAATTTACAAATAAGTAATGGGCCCAAGGTCAAACAGCTCATAATTAACTGAGCTGGGACTTTTTCCCAATACGTCTAATTTCAGAGCCCACATATCCATACATTATATGTTATTACTTGCAATTTATCAAACCATATAGAATTCTATTACTGAAAATATTAGTCATCCATCTTTGCTTTTGGCCAACATTAGGGCACTTGGGTTTCACTCCAACTCACTCCTGTGCAAGGAGAATTTGATACCCCTCATGCCTGGCCTTTTGATTAGACCAAGGAAAGATGCTTTAGTGTGTTTGCTACTCTCTTTCCCATGAGAAAATGGGCAAAACGATTGACTCAGACCTCTTCACACATGGACACCCCAGCAGCTCATCAGATGTCTTCTGCGTAAGGGTCAATTAAGATGTGTGCTCAATAGTAAATGAAGGAAATAAAGGACAGATGGAGGAATTTGGTCACAGTGACTGAAGGCACTTTGACAGCTGCTGTGGTGATTACATCACCAGCCATTTGGCTTTCAATGAAGTTTGCATCTTAATAACTCTTGAAGAGAATCAAAAGTATTTTGTCTTTATGATACCATATTTAAAGGCTTTAATGCATGGGGGTAGAAAAGGTACCAGATCCTAAATCAGTGGTGCTCAGCTTTGACTATACATTAACATCCCAGGTTACATACCCCAGAGACCAGTTTCATCAGAATCACTGGAGGTGGGATCCAGGCTTTAGTATTTATTATAGCTCCCCTAGATTAGTCCAATGTTCAAATCAATAAGGGAAACACTGCTTAAGATTTATGTTTCTCTTAGCTTATGTTAGTTACCAAATGTAAAGTAACAGTCCACTTCTGTTTTATTGCCATTTTCTAAATTATTTGCATTGCAAGAAGAAAATTCAGTCTATTCAATATTAGTTCTTTGAAATATTTAATAATTTCTTCATGACTACATATGTCACAAATGTACATGTATACATAGATAGGTTGATAGATGGATAGATAGATATGTTATATATCAGTGTATTTTGGGTGTTTTAGAAAAATTACATTACCAATTTTTGTATATAGTGTATATATATGTATATGAATAAGTATACACACATAGATGACAAAGCTTCTTAATTCTGGTATTTTTTATCTGTTTAATCTTTCCTTTTGTGATAAAGATGTTTTAAGACCTTCCATTGATAGGATATTTGCCTGTTTTGCAAAGAGTAATATCAATGCTGCTTTTAAATTTTGAGGATATGTTGTTAAGTGCATCAATATTCCTTAAATTATATTTTCCTAGAATTTTAAAATTTTTATTATTAAGTAATGTATGCCTTAATTGCTAGTAATATTTCTGCCTTGGATTTCATTTTGCTGGTATATTGCCTCATTATCCTTCATTGTGTTAGTACTTGCATAATATATCACTTACTTTACTTTTCAAACTTGTGTGATTTTTGTTTTAAGTGGTTCTCCTTTAGGAAACATTATTACTGGAGTTTTAGAAATTGGTTCTGATCTTATAATGGCAAATTTTATTCATTTACACCAGTAGTGATTACAGATATATTTAGACTTGGTTCTACCTTTTTCTTATTTGACTCTGTTGGGCTATATATATTTACTATATTTATTATTCTTCTCTGATGTTTTAGAACTGTATTTTTTTACATATATAAATAATTACAATTTTTTAACCATGGCTAAAAGCATTCAGAATTTTAAATGTTTTCCTAAATATAGCAAATACCTTAGAACACATTATTTACCACTGAACTCCAGTGTCAATCATGATAATTATTCCTTAGAATTTGTTTTACATAACACACACATAATTATTAATTTTGCATTCAGGTAGTTAAACATACTGGTATTTTCTCAATTCTTGTGCCCACAGAAATGATTTTTATCATTTTTTCTCTTTTTTAAACTTTTACCACTGTTTCTTATATCCCATATCTGCATTTTGGGTCAGCATTTCCTTTTTTATAAAATACATCCTGCATTTTTTTCTTTTAGAAAGAGCCTGAGAGCCTTAACTTCCCCATTCATGCATTCTAGTTCCGACTTGACCGGAAGTTTATCTAGAAATAAAATTGGAGGTTAATACATGTTTTCTTTCAATACAGTGAGATATTACGCTTTGATCTTTGGGCACCTTCATTGCCAAAGTGGGGGAAAAAAATCTCTGAGTCTAAATTCTTTTTTTTTTTTTTTCAACATTTATTTATTTTTGGGACAGAGAGAGACAGAGCATGAACGGGGGAGGGGCAGAGAGAGAGGGAGACACAGAATCGGAAACTGGCTCCAGGCTCCGAGCCATCAGCCTAGAGCCCCACGCGGGGCTCGAACTCCCGGACCGCGAGATCGTGACCTGGTTGAAGTCAGACGCTTAACCGACTGCGCCACCCAGGCGCCCCTCTGAGTCTAAATTCTATTACTCAATGGCCACTCTGGCTTTTTTCCCCGGTAGTTTTTTAAATGTTTTATTTTATTTATTTATTTATTTATTTATTTATTTATTTATTTGAGAGAGAGAAAGAGGGAGAGAGAGAGAGAGAACAGGGGAGGAGCAGAGAGACAGGGAGACACAGGATCAGAAGCAGGCTCCAGGCTCCAAGCACAGAGCCTGACGCGGGGCTTGAACTCACAAACCGCAAGATCTTGACCTGGGCCGAAGTCCGACACTCAACCGACTGAGCCACCCAGGCACCCCTCCCTGGTAGTTTTTAAGATTGTATTTTCGCCTTAGTTCTTTTACTGTCTCATTCAATGAGTAGACGTTTATTTGGTATAATTTATTCTTCTCTGTGGATCTTTTGATCTGTGAACTTGTATATTTTCAGTTCTGTAAAAGGCCAGTAATTACCTCTTCAAATATTTCTCATCTCTTTTTATTCCTTATGTCTTTTGGAACTCTTATGGGGCCTCAGTTGGAGTTTCTCAAGCTATTCTTGATATCTCTTTATCTTTCCTCCCTAGTTGCCCTTCAGTTGGAGAATTCTGGATAAGATTCTTATTATTTCATTCCAAATCATTATTTTTTCCTTGGTTTATTTGTTGGGGGTTTAATCCATTCTTTATGTTTTCTGTTTAAATGTATCCATTTTCAACATTTCTGATTGGTTCTTTATGTCCACAATTCTCCAGTTTCATTTTTTTTACTTGCTTCCTAATTTCTGATGTGTTTCAAGTGGGGTTTTTTTCCTCTGTGACCAACTTACATATTCTTATTATGAATTTTTGTCAACCATTTTGCAGAATTAATTTAATTCATGGTGAATTTATGTTTGATTATTGGTTTTGCTAGCTGATTTTCTTATTATAACTTTCCTCCTATGGCAAAAAAAAAGTTTTTTGTTTATTTTGATGTTTGTTTTTCTGCCTATTCCTCTTCTCACCCCTCCCTGTGTCATGCACACATTTACATGCAAATATTCTTTGAGTATGTACTATGCACTAGTCCCTATTCTAGTTCTGGGAATATCTAGTGTACAAAACACACTGAAATCACTCCCTACATGGAGCTTACATTCCAGAGGGAGAAAACAGACAATAAATATAACACCTGTATAAATCATACAGCATGTTAATGATCTTGAAATTGCCGCACCTGTTCCTCCCGGGCTCCCAGTCCAGCATGTTAGGGGTTCCTGCTCTGTTGAACAGTACTATTCAAAGTGGCGTCCACAGACAGGTGCTGATCTGCAAACTATTTGTAACTTGTCCATGACAAGACGAGTATAGAAATTGAGATAGAGGCTTTGGAAACCTTTCTATCAATTTGACAAAACAATTTTATTTCTGTCAAACCTGACACAACAAATTTGGCCTTATATTGTGTAGGTCTACTTTTTTATTTTATTCCTCAATTTTCTTTAATTATATTTTACTAAAAACAATTCTGTGATGAAATGGTGGGGGAGGAGGCAGGAATCAGTGTTCTTCCAACACAGAGAGTCTGGGAAGTATCAATATAGTGGTTCTTTGGATATGGGAAGTCAACCAATAGGGACTTTGTTTATGTCTTGACTGAAAGGCTTTAGGCTATGTCTGTATCCTTTTCCCTTCTTAAGTGTGCAGCATTATGGAAATCAGAGCCTGTCGTGGCAGTGGGTAGTTTGTTTTTTCAACATCTTTTTATAGGGTGAGCAGCAGAGCTCCAACTTTAAGCTGTCAATTTGCCATAGAGCACTTTAGTTCCAATTATCTGGTGGGCATAGAAGGAATTTTCAAAATATATCTAACTCTGCCACTTGACAGAAATACAAGTTCTTTTCATTCTGAGACTTTGGCTTGGTTCAAACTGACCCCTGGAAGAAAGAGTGAAAAAAATACTAAACTGTCCAAATCCCTCATTTCAAATGTTGGGTTGGCCATTGACTTACTGGTGACCTTAACAAATCACTAACTTCTTACAATTCAAGCTTAATAACTTTTACACCTCTTTGAGACTAGTAGGGATTGGTTATTTCTGTAAAGACGGAAAGCACATTCAGAAAAGTGCAGTGATGTGCCCTAGGCCAACTATTCAGACAAGCCTAGGTCCGTCACAAAGTCCATATGTGCTATCTTATCAGATATCGAAGTTGGATGGAGTCCTCTCCTTGGGAATATCAAAGATGGTAAAACTCAAACACTATTGTGAAATACCTGCATTCTTTTCATAGCAGGGATTTGGAATCTAATCCCAGTTGGGGAGTGCTCACTGAACCCTGCCTGTGGCTGCTCTAGCATTGCTTACAGATGCTCCGGTGTCCCAGCTAACACCGAGCTAAACTCTCCCCCATTGTCAGAGTTTAGAAGCTGTGACTGAAAGGCACTAGACAAGGTAGGGAGGGCACATGGCCTTGACAACTGATGTTGTGTGTTTACCCAGATATGGCATGGAAGCCGCTGCGGAAAGGATTTGATTCACCTGGAGGCTGATGTATATAGTCTCAATTTGCTTGTTGTTTTCCCTCTCTCCTTTACATTCCTCTTCTTTACTCCCTGTGGTCCTAGGCACATCCTGACTCCAATGTCTAGCTACATTCTGCCTTGAATACAGGTCAAATTCCATTCCAAAATTACAATAACAAAGAAGAATTCCAGAGAACAAAGCTATGCCTGTACTTTGGTATTTGATTCCCAGGAGCAATGCTTTCCTTATCTAGTTACAACAAAATTTGAGCTTTTATGCAAATACTTTCCCCTAATGCTATCCATATGATATTTATTCTTTTTTTAATGTTTATTTATTTTTGAGAGAGAGAGAGAGAGAAAGCAGGGGAGGGGCAGAGAGAGAGGGAGACACAGAATCCAAAGCAGGCTCCAGGCTCAAAGCTTTCAGCACAGAGCGCAATGTGGGGCTTGAACTCACGAACTGCAAGATCACGACCTGAGCTGAAGTCAGGACACTTAACAAGCTCAGCCACCCAGGCGCCCCATGATACTTATTATTAAAGCAATACTTCCTCATGTGTGCATCTCTCCTCAAAGATTAAAATGCATATTCAAGTGTTCTATTGTGTGATCTTTACAATAGCAGTTGATTATTGAACTATCAAAAGTACTCCAATTTTACAGATTAGGAGATTGAGGTTCAAAGAAGTAAATCAACCAAGACCCCATAGCCTTAAGTGCAGGAACTGGGGACTTTGGCTTCTAAATATTCTCTCTCCTGTGTAATATTCTATTTTACAGATGGCTCTATGAGAACCATTTTTCCAGGAAACTAAGGGTAGTAGCTAAACTGTTTGTATGTTTTATGCCCTGCCATCAAGACCAAATGCCAAGTGAGTGAGTTTTTACAAGGATGAGCTATGCCTTTAATATCCTTTATTCCCTTTCCAATATCCCAACTGCCAGAACAAAATTGGGAATAAAAATATTCACATTATTATGGAAAAGGGAATGGGAATGGTGTCTTTTCTCTCATTCAGGTTTGAAACACTGAGATTTCAGTGCAAACAGGGGATCACTCTATTTGACCTCCAGTTCTAGGAATGCAGTTTTTTTTTTTTTCAGTAAGCCAATGAGGGCAGTATTATGGAAAAAGACAGCCATGGGGTTGGACAAAAGTGACTCTGCCACTTAGCACACTAGGATAGGTTGCTCACAGGCTCTGCACTACAGCTCTCTAATCTGTACAAAGACACGAGCAATATACATACTAGGTTTTTCATATTGGGTGAAGTGTATCTAGTGAAGCTGTTTTTAAAAGATAAAGAATTATACAGGGACCTGGGTGGCCCAGTTGGCTAAGCGTCTGACTCTTGGTTTCAGCTCAGATCATAATCTCACAGTTTTGTGGGTTCGAGGCCCATGTGGGGCTCCGTGCTGATAGTGCGAAGCCTGTTTGGGATTCTGTGTCTGCCTGTCTCTCTGCCCTTGCTCCACTTGTGCTGTCTCTGTCTCTCTCAAAGTAAATAAATAAACCTTAAAAAAAAGTTATACAAATATTAGTTCTTATTTTGTCTGTTTTGCACTCTACCCAACAGCATAAATTCTAGTCTAAGGATTGATTAATTTGCAGAGATCCCCAACTGTGGACACATGTGGCAACAATAACTGAAATTGAACATAGTGTGACCTTGGGACATCATATAACCTTTCTGTTGTCACTGTACTCCTCATAGAACAACCAAACATTATTATTACTCTCACCTTGAGATGAGCAAGGTTGTATATAATTAGCACTATCTAATCACTTGTTTACGATCCTGGATCATGTGTGCTCATGAGTGTGTGTGTGTGTGTGTGTGTGTGTGTGTGTGCACGTGTACAGTCTCCTTTTGCAAATGAAATGTAAATTCCTTGAATTTGAGAACCATATTTCCTCTTATCTATAACTTTTACAGCACTGGGGAATAGAAATACAATTACTGACTATCAGAGCAGGAAGAGACTTTAGCCTCATTTAGTCTGACTCTCCTCATTTTATAGATAAAAAAATAGGAACCCAGTGTACAGATAATAGGTGATTTGCCTAAGATCGCCCAGCAGAGGTTGGGTTTAAAGCAGACATTTCATTTCAGATCCTTGTTCCTTCCATTATATATATGTTACAGTAGATATTTGATGTATAATTTTCAAATGAAGAAGGAATAACTAAAAATCATTTAATTTGCATTTTACATAGTAGAAAGCAAGTTCAGTGATCAAATAAATTTTAATAAATTCTGTGCTTCAAGAACTTTGTTTCTTTATGCTAATACAACTTGAGAATCTCCAAAAGATGGTAGGTTGGCTTTTCCGAAGTTCTTTGAACAAAGATTCCTTTCGGAGGACCACAGCTATTACAATACAATAAATATCCAATAAACATAAATGGATAAATGAACTAAAAATAGAAGACAGTGTCCTAGGATTTCAAGCTGAAACTTGATTACCCATCTTGTTTAGCCTTTTATAACCTATGTAACCTTGAACGTGATTCTCCAGTCTCTGTAGCAGGAGACTCCAGTCTCTCCAATCTCTCCCTCTTTCTAAGATGGAGAGAGGATGTTCTGCCCAACCTACCTTAAGAAGCATCAGGAAAGGTCAAATTTCTTTGGAGCTGCAGAACCTGGTGTAATGAATGAGCCTCACTTTGAGCACCAGCCACTCTCCTTTCATTTTGGGAACGACGTCTTTTTTCCCAGGAACCGCATTTTCCCCTCCCTCCATCCATATGATTCCCATTGGAGTCACCATGTTCTGAATATCAACCTGACCCTCCAGCCAGAGTTAACAGGTTAAGAGCTGCACACCTCACTCTGGCTGATCCAGTAATTCTCCCCACTGGGATCTCAGCTTTAGAGCTAAGAGAGAGTCAGCTGAGAGTCAGCAGGTAGCTACAGGTATTTCCTTTGTTCACTAACCACCAGCCACAACCCTCAGATATTCTAAATTGTGTCCCCATCTGTTGGCCTTTCCACGTATTCCTTCTCCCATCAATGTCCCTCTCTCAGACATTGGCAGAGCTGGCTGTCACCATTTTCACCTCAATTCCAATGTCACCTCTTCCCAGATCTCCTCTGATCACTTAACAAAGGAAGCACCCCTTGTCATTCTGTACCACTGACTGTTTTATTGTCTTCATAGCTTATCTCAGTAACTGAAACTATCTTGTTTGCTTATGTATTTGCTTATGTCTGAGTTCCCTGCAAAACACAGGCTCCTTGATGGCAACAATTTTGAATTTTCTCTTCTTCACCCCTACTTTCCCAGCCCTCGAAAGGATGCCTAACACATGTATCATTGATCCATAAGCTGGTAGAAAGTCTCCATGCTCACAATGATCTTTCAAGGCTGGCAGCATTGTCCTCTCCTGATAGTGGGAGGAACAGAAACCCCAAGGATGTAGTCATTTTTTCAAGATCTCATAGTTATGAGAGCAGTGGTCATCTTCTACCTGGTCAGAACGATTTCTCTAGAATCCATCTGCTGGCAGATCATTTATTTATATATTTAACTTTTTTTTTTAAGTTCATTCATTTATTTTGAGAGTGTGGGATGTAGAGAGAGAATCCCAAGCAGGCTCCATGCTGCCAGCATAGAGACTGACATGGGGCTCAGTCTCACAAACCATGGCATCATGACCTGAGCCAGAATCAAGAGTCAGACGCTCAACTGACTGAGCCACCCAGGTGCCCCAGGTCATTCATTTTATATTGGTAAGATCATTTTTTTTGGTGGGGAAGGGGAGATAGTTCGATAGAGATGTGAAAGATCCCATCAGGTACCACATGTCAGTCAATGCGTTTGGAACCATTAGGCATCACAGAGAAACTCTACTATATAACTACAATGCTTTTTTCTCCTGTATGTGTCCAGACTTGTTTTTGGAGCCATCCCTGCTTACAAGTCTGGGGCTGGAACATTCTGAAAGGCCCCAGGTATCACTACAGTGGCAGCTGCCAACCTTCTAACACTGATACTGCTTTCTCCCCAGTAGGTCTGCATAAGCATTAGTAATAAAGGAGAGGAGAGGAGAAGCCTCCTTCTGCTTGCTGCTTTTCTGTTGGACATCAGTGGGCTTTGTTTCACCAGTGAAATATATATTTTTAAATATCCAGGAAAGACAGCCAATATTTGGCAGAACAAGAGTTACCCCCTACACATGCTTCTTCCTGTGGGGATTTTGAATAATGTTCTGTTTGTTTGATTTTATACAAGGTCAGGCCTAGCTGAGTTTGGCAGAGGGAACTATTCCCACCTTTACTCTGCTGCCAAGTCAGGAAAGAAGCTGGGTTCTGGCCCATTTTTCACACTGGATGAACCTCAGTGGAGACAGGGAGAAGAATAAATCCAAGGTCACACAGAGAGCCAGATCTTATTAATAGTCTGAAATATTTGACTTAATGTCCTACACTTTGCATCATTATCTCATCTAATATTTACAGCAACCCTACAAAGTAGACATTATTACCTAAAGGGAAGTTGAAACCAAGAGAGATTAAATGACGTGTCCAAGATCACACAGCCAAGAAATCACATGGAATTTTGACCTGTGAATGCTGCAGTATTTCTGTGCCCCCACCTCTGTCAACACAGCCAACTACTGGTTTTGGAAAAGACATGTCCCTGCGGTCATCACACCTTCACATACTGTCACAGGAAAATATTCCCATTTCGTACAACTTTATGAACGTCACCACCCAGAATAGGGCCACAAAGACTCCTACATTTCCACGGCAACTGCCACATCTGTCTCATTCCTTGTTCCTCATTTCCTATTATTCATCTCAAAGAGTTTTGCAAACAGGTGTGATTCCAGGTTACTACAGGGAGGTGCCAATGGCAAAAATAAGTCAGCAGCAGATCTCAGATCCAGAATGCTCAGTTGTCTCCACAAAGCCCAGAAGCCACAGTCAGTACCATTCTGTCTTAAGGAAAATAGCTAGCAAACTGATGTTTCTCCAACAGTCCTGCCTTCCTGGGTAAATAGTTAGCTTAGAAGTCTCCCCATCTGTGTACCTTGTGATCACAGGTGGGTAGTTTAACTTCTTCGTGCCTCAGTCTCAATGTAAATGGTGATGTAATAACAGTAGTATCTATATCATAAGGCTACAGAACAGATTAAATACTCCAATGTATATGACATGTTTAGGACAATGTCTGATATTTAGTAAATGCTCTACAAGTTGTCATTCTTTGCAGCTCTCTTTGTTCTCAATTAATGTTTTCATGGACCTCGGAAAAGCTAACCCCCATATATACTGACAGCATGGTTTTTTGAGGCCTCTTTCTCGCCATAAGGCTGATTTTTGCATCGCTTTTAATGGTCCTAGATAAACACTTGTGACTTGTTTGCTTGATTACCTACAGTCTTCTGGAGTGTTCTGTATCTGCTTGTTACCCTTCTGGAAATGACACAGGACCATGTGACTCACCTATTTCCATCACCTGTGAGACTGGCCCTCTCCAGGCAGAGCTGCTGGGCTTCAGCCAGACATGTCATTCCCTGAGACCCAGGCCAGTAGGTCTGGTTGGACTAATTAATCCTGAGGAGATCCCTGTATACAAGCACATGCATGCTGGGAACTCCTTGTGGGAAAGAACCCATTGTATCCATTTCTGTACCTCAGCATCTGTCTCAAGCATAATACAGAGAGAGTACTCAGTGTGCGTCGGCCAGGAGAACTTCTGTGCATCTACCTCCTTTGTTGTGAGCTCCTTAATAACAACAGATGACAATAGAAATTTAATTATTACTATGGCTAGACACTGCACTAACACTTTACATACATAATCTTAGGAAATCTACAGAAGCTGTGAAAATATACTGTGAGTATCCCCATTTTATAGATTAGAGAATGACAGCTCAGAGTAAGCAACAGTAACAGAGCCAAGATGGAACTCAGGGCTCCATTGTTTCAAGGAAACTGAAGTGGTTATCTCTTCCCTGTTTGTACCCAATGCCATAGATCCTGCTATCCTGGATGCAGCAAATGAGAAGCCAACATCTCCAGTGGTGGGAGTTTATTGCTTCACAAAACAGAATAGTCTTAGTCTCAGATTGTGCTAACTGCTAGGAAGTTCTTCCTCATATTGAGTTCAATTATTTCTTGGCATTCCCCCACCACCACCATCCATTCTGCATCTGCCCTCTGGAGGAACACAGAAACAAGGTCTCATGACTTTCCCATATGTTAGCTCTTGTGCTCTAATGAAACTCTCCTGCTTACTCCAACTCAGGAAGATGGATCGAAAGCAGAGAAGAGGAGGGTATGTTAAAAACTGGTCAGTTATTTAAAAAATAATCTATGATAACGATACTAGCTAACATTTATAAAGCACTTAATACTTTTCTCTAAACACTTGTCTTTCTCCATACCTAGGTGTATGCCTCTAAGGTTCTAAACAGAGAGCATTCCCCCATTGCTGTTAAAACAGCTCTCATGAGACCTGTGAACATACTACCTATGGATGTTGGCCACCTTGTTAATCCTATATCTGTATTTTCCATGGGTAAATAACAGGCTGGGGATGATTTAGTGGATTGTGACAACATTTCTTTGCTCTTTGATTTCAGATCAAATCAAAGAGCTCTGATTTCTTTCCCACTAAAATTGTATCATGCCATGGTGAATGCAAACTGCAGTCTTCATGTGAAGAGTGGACTCTGGGAAGAGAGAGGTCTTAGAAAAATCAGAGGCATTATTAGTTTAAAGGCCCTTCCCAGAGATTGACCCCAGCCTTCCCTTTAGCTCTTGGACTCATAGTTTCTACTTGGTGTCAGGGAAAAATAGCATCATGCATACTTCAGAGACTTAGTGTCTGAGGCATATACCCTTGGAACCCCACCCATATATATCCCTTTGGTCCATGCCATCTGAAGGTTCCATGGATAATTCCTGAGTGTGGTACCTGTTTATCTCTCCATAAGGCTTTCTCTGGCTTCAGGAATGGTGTCAACCTACATGTGACACAAGATGGAAGATCCAAGGAGTTAATGGTCCCCAAGAGCAAACCTTACCAACAAGTCATAGGATTTGGTGATTAAATACCCCAGCCTCCTTGATACTTTAGGGAAAGTGTTGTGAGATATGTCCTACAGTCATCATTAGGATTCCCTAGAGGGACTGTGTGTTAGTTGCCCCCTTGATAAAAAATCCTTTGACATTCCTCCTTCCCTGGCTTATTTGCTCACTCCCTCACCATGTTTCCTGGGAAAAAGGAACCTTCTTTCAGTGTCTCCTTGTGGAGAAACCCAACTTTAAAAGTGTTCTTGCCAATATTTAAATGGTGATCGTAACTTGCTTTATAGGATTGTTGGGGGAATTAAATGATGTTTGTAACATTTTGGCACAGAGCCTGGCCCATGAGTTGGAGGAAAAACAAAACAAAACAAAACAAAACAAAACAAAACAAAACAAAACAAAAACAAAAACAAAACAAAAAATTTTAAAAACAAACAAAACAAAACAAAAACAACAAAATGCAGCGTTTTCTCCTCTTTATCCTCAGCACATCATCCTTGTTCTCATTTTCCTTTTCCTCTTTCTGTTGCTTCTCTTCCCTACTTTCTCAGGGCGAGTGAGAATTGAGAATTTTATTCGAGAAGCAAATTTTATTAGCCATAAAACAGCTTAAATATTAACACAAGACACATTGAAAGTGGGGGACACAAAAAATAAAGTTAGAATTTAGTAACAATTTTCATGGCTTTTATTAAAACAAAGGGCTACCATTTCCAGGACTTACTTTTATTGGATACTGGCTCAACTGCATGTGAGTAGATTAAACTGAGCAACCTTTGTAAGTGACAAATTAGACATAGTGATACTCTATAAACTACATATGATATAAAAGGCAGAAATATACACTTTTAAAGAGTACCCCCCCAAAACCCCAAAACTTTATGGTTGGATTGGGAGGTCTTGGGCAAGGGTCAACAAATATGGCTCAACACTGTTTTTGTAAATAAAGTTTATTGTAGGAACACAGGCATGGTCATTTTTTTAATGCATCATCTGTGGTTGCTTTTGTGTTATAGACAGAGGTAAATACTTACAACAGAAACCATAGAGTCCCCAAAGCCTAAAACATTTATTATCTGGCCCTTCCCAGGTAAAGCTTATTGACTTCTGGTCAAGGACACTGTTTTGACTTAAAAAAAATGTTTAAAGTACCAAGAAGAAAAATATTTTTACATCTTTTTTATAATCCCACACCACGAATAGTATCTGCTGTCCCATGATTTCTCAGCCATTTTTCCTTCCTTTGCTTTTTGGTCTGAAAATCACTTTAGTGGGCAATAAAGCAGATCATCCAAAAACAAAAACAAAAGCAGCCTTCCTTTTTTGATTTATAAAAAAAGATATGAATATTTAGGTTAGAAAAGACAAGATTTGACAAGGCAACATTGTTGACCAGTGGGTAGCCACCACACCCCCACCTCCATTCTATTGGAAAAATAAAATCTATTCCAAGAGTTGTCCAGGCCTTAGCAGCTCTATATATAACAAACATGAAACATGATCTTTTTAAAAACAACCCAAATTATACATAATGCATGCTCATATTCTTAAACTGATCTGTTAGAGATGCTAAAAAAAGATTGCATATATTTCAATTTTCCCAAAATGTCTCTTTCTCCAACACCAACTATTTTTTCTCCCTTACAGAGCTCCAAAAATTCTGGATATCTTCCTAAAAATAAAAAAAAATTAAAAAAAGCAGGTCTGAACATGTTATTCCACTGCCTAAAAACCTCCAAAGATTATCTTTTTATACAAATTAATTTCAGAGACTTTGATTTCCATGTCTACTTAACTTTTCAATCTTGTATCCTGATAACAACATCCCCACAGAGTGTCACTTTGCATACCCAGTGCCATAGTCTTTTACTGCCATTTTCTAAACCATGGACTCTTTCATCCCTGGGCTTCTGTTTACATTGTTCTCTCTGCCTAGAACAACCCCCCTTTCTCAAATTAATCTTTTTAGATGTCTTGTCCAGATATTGGCTACCCCTAGAGGTGTTCCTGAGTTCCCTTAGTATTAATCTCTACCCTGTTCTTCTGCATCTCAGTTAATAGTCCTTCCATTTACCCAGTTGCTTAAGCCCCAAATCTGGAGTCATTGTTATGTCTCTCTCTCCTTCACACCTCATTTCCAATGTACCTTCCAGCTTTGTCCATCCCACCCTAAACATATGTATGGACGCTGTCATGCATACTTCAAGCTACTGGGATCTCATTGATGGACAGCTGTTTTATCTTTCCATCTCATACCCATCCTTGTTTCCCTCCAATCCACTATCCACTCTGATAGACTAATCTTTTTAAAACCATGAATCAGGTTATGTCTCTCCTCTGCTTAAACTTTCTGGTGGCCTCCTTTTACATTTGGAATGAAATGCAAATATCTTAATGAGACACAAAGTAATGCATGATCCAGCCCCTAAGCCCTCGCTCCAGCCATTCTCCAACTCATTCTGCTCCTGAGCTAAATTTAGCCAACATCAAAAACTTTGTGGTTCTTTCCTCTACATTTAAATACTCCTCTACTCACTCTACTCATTTGTCCTAATTCTTCATTTATAATAAACAAAAAATCAATTTGCTTGGGATGCTTTACATAACTCCTGAAACCAAATAAGGGTATCTTCCATTATCTTGCTTCATAGTCCTTGGTTTTCTTCATTCATAGACTCATTGCAACTTGCCAAAATATATTTACTTATGAGTAACTCTAGCATGTTTGTCTTTCCTGTAGTCTTTAATCTGTAAATTTATGAACATGTTGTCTTATTCAGTACTCTACACCAAGTGCCTCTAGGTGTTTAGTACACAATAGGCCTATATTAAATATTTGCTCAAAGGAGAAATGAACAAATGAATAATTGAATGAGTGAATGAATGAATTATATATCATACTGAACATTTATCACATAGTTGAACTCAAGTTATGGCACTTACAATAGCTTAGCTGGTATCAGTTTTTTAAATGTGCATTCCTGTTTCCCTTTCTGAATTATAAGGGCTTATGGGCTGATTGCATTAATTATTCAGAATGATATCTCCCACAGATCCTAGAAACGGGACTCTCCATTAATATAAATTGATAGGAGTCAATTGCCTTACACATTTGACTGTAATATAACTTGAGCATATAAGCATAGTGTATACTGCTTTTAGTCTCCAGTGCCTGATACATAGTAGGTGTTGAATACGTGCTTGATGGATAGATGCTTGCATGCATGTGTCATTATCAGGAAGAAAACAAGTCAGCCCTCCACCAGTGGGCTTGGGAATGCAGGAGGAAGAACCTTTGGCCTTTTCCTATTGACATTGATATTTCCCCTTTAGCATTGCTGGATCATTTTTTTTTCCAGGTTCATTTCAGTTCATTAAATGTGTGTGAGAGCCCACTCCATGCAAGCACTGTGCTGGCTTGGAGGCCAGGATACTGAGTAGGACCCCGCCCCTGATTTAAGGAAAGGCAGTGAGAAAAATGAGCATCACGGATGATATAGGTGTGATAGAGCTGTTTGGTGCCTCACCCAGATGATATACCAGGTCTGTTGCACTGAGTTCTACCTGCTGTGAGTACCGGCTGCTAGGATTCACGATTGCCCTTACTTCCTTCTTGAGAGAAATACACTTGAATGCCTGGAGCCATGTACCTCCACTAGTGATAGGCCACAGCCAAATGGATACAGAGGTATGGAAGGCAGTCATCTTACCCCAGTGAGGGAGACAACATTGTGGTGTGGTTTTGCTTCAGAGCCCCATCCCTGAAGACCAGGCCAAGGCGAGGCTATCCCTGAGACCAAATCTGTGCTTGGCTCTTTTCCCTTCTTTACCCTACTTCAGTCTCTCCCTTACAAGTTTTTGCTGATGAACTCTCCCCATGTCAATCACAAGGACCCAACTCCCTGTCTCAGGCTCTGCTTCTGGAAAGCACCACCTAAGTCATCATATATAAACAGGTGCTTTGATAGGATAAGTGCATGTATTTATAGAAGCACAGGAGAGAGTATCAAATATGGTCTAGAGATAGAGAGCCTGGGAGATCTTCATGGGACAGAGACATCCTGAGCTGAATCTTTTTGCAAGTATAAAAATATTTCAAAACTATAGAAATGAATGAGAATAATATAGTATCATAAAACACATACTCCCCACCTAGATTTAACTAACGTCAACATTTTTTCATAGATGTTTCAAAACTTACACAGAATTAAAGATTACTAGTATGGTAGAAAACTTCTTTGCAGGCTTTTTAAATTCTATATTCTTCTTTTTATCACCAGAAGCAACTTTTAGCCTGGTGATGGTGTTAGCAATTAACAATCATATCTTTGTGTTTGTACATATACTTGAACAACAAATATGATGTCATGTGTTGTAAGAAGTACGTATGTTAACACCATACATAAACTTTGCAAGTTTTTCTTTTACTCTGAATATCAAATCTTTGTGGTTTACTCATGTTATTACATGCAGATATATACCATTTCCAATGGTAGGTAGCATTCAATTACTGTGCCTTGTCTTGGCTTTTTCATGTGTTCTTTCCTGCTTTCTATTAAATTGGAAAAAAAGTTATCTTTATTTCCCTTTTTTAAATTGGAAGTACATTCTGTTTGGTTTAATTTAGAGATTGCTCTTCAATTTTAAACATGCACACTATATTTAATAAGGTTTAAATTAATCAACACATCTGTTTTCTCTGTGAATATTGTGAGGCACATAGGACTCTCTCACTATGAAATCATTTTCCCTATATCCCATGGAATTGGCAAGTATTTTATTTCCACCTTTTAAAAACCTTTCCATTATTAGTACATATATATGCATACACATGTGTGTGTGTGTGTGTATTTGAAGTTTATATTTATTTAGTGTTGACAGTGTGCTTAATACTGCTTACTCAGCATTGTTTCCAGCATCTCACACGTATCGTTTAGGTTCAGTTTCCGTTTTACATTAGTTTATCCTTCAGTAGTTCTTTCAGAGAGGCCAGTGAATAGGCAAATTATGTCAGTCTTTTTTCTTCCTGAAAATGTCTTTATCTTAATTTTATTTCCCAGTGATGGATGAAGC
Source organism: Prionailurus bengalensis (assembly GCF_016509475.1). Lineage (NCBI taxonomy): Eukaryota > Metazoa > Chordata > Mammalia > Carnivora > Felidae > Prionailurus > Prionailurus bengalensis. The sequence goes on along the minus strand of NC_057359.1, from coordinate 77,298,276 downwards.
TGGATATAGAATGCTAGGTCAGCAGTTGTCAGCTAATAGTTATCTCTTTGTGAATAATCTCTCTTTCCTTTTTTGTGGTTTTTAACAATTTATTTTTTTTTAATTTTTTTAATTTTTTTTTTTTTTTAATTTTTGAGACAGAGAGAGACAGAGAATGAACGGGGGAGGGTCAGAGAGAGAGGGAGACACAGAATCCAAAACAGGCTCCAGGCTCTGAGCAGTCAGCACAGAGCCCGACGTGGGGCTTGAACTCACAGACCGCGAGATCATGACCTGAGCCGAAGTCAGACGCTTAACTGACTGAGCCACCCAGGCGCCCCAACAATTTATTTTTGATATTCTATCATATTTATACAAAATATCTTGAGTATAGATTTGTTTTTATTTATTGTATCTCTAGGACTCTAAATGCTGATTTTATCTGTTTAAAAATATTTTTTAATGTTCATTTACTTATATTGAGAGAGAGAGAGAGAGAGAGAGACAGACAGAGCACGAGTAGGGGAGGGGCAGAGAGAGAGGGAGAGAGAAAATCCCAAGTAGGCTCCCTGCTGCCAGCACAGAGCCTGACACAGGGCTTGATCTCACAAACTGTGAAACCATGACCTGAACCTAAATCAAGAGTCAGATGCTTAACTGACTGAGCCACTGAGGCGCCCCTGATCTGTTTTTAAAACTAGGAAAATACTATCCGATTCCTCTTACATGAGGTGTGTAAAGTAGTCCACTTCATAGAAACAGAAAATTGAATGGTAGTTTCCAGGGGCTGGGGGTGGGGAGGGAAAAGGAGGAGTTGTTTAACGGGTATACGGTTTCAGATTTGTAAGATGGAAAAGTTCTAGAGTTCAGTTTCCCATAATGTGAATATATGTAATGCTACTGAACTGCACACTTAAAAATGGCTAAGAGAGTAAATTCCCTATTATGCGTTTTTTTACGACAGTTTCAAAAAACAGAAAAAAAATAGCCTATTTTTCTGTGACCATCACTTGTCCTCTGGATTTACATGCTCTGTTAGATATGTACTGGATATTCTTAGTCTATCTTACAGGTCTAATTTTATCCTTCTTCTCCCTATATCTGTGAGCTGCATTTTGGGTAATTTCCTCAAAGCTATATTCCAGCGCACGAATTCTCTTCTGTTCTAGTCTACTGACTGTACACTCCGTCCATTGGGTTTTTAAGGTCTATAAATACATTAATTTCTATTTAATTCTTTTTTAAAAGCCCACCTATTAATTTTCCATGTTCTATTGTTCTTGCCTTATGTACACTACCTTCATTTATCTTTTACCACTTAAATATGCTTACCCTGTAAACCCCCTCAGAAAATCCAGTCATCCAGCTCTTCATTGTGAATTTTTCCATGTTTCATGTGTGGACTCCCCTTCTTTGTGGCTGTTTCCTTGTGAGGTACATAATTTTTTACTAGGATGTCATCTTTGTCGGGGTGTATATTGTGGAGGTCACCTGTGTTTTGCCTTATGGAAGCATCCCTATAGGTTAGTTTGAGATTGTTTATTATATATTAATTTTTTATCTTGGATTCTTAATGCAAAGATGACGTGAGTAAGTATATTTGGTTTTGACCAAGGATTCTGACCTCTCACAGGATTCTGATTTCCACGTATAGTCCTGGCGAGTGGAGGACTCGTGGTAAAATCTCTATTTCACAGATAGGGCATTCTTTAACATCCCTGTCTTTGTTAAGGGTTTCAGTTCACACTGGTGAGCAAAGCCCATATTCATTTACATAACCTTTCCCACCCCTGTGAGTTAGAAATCAGCCTACATTCACAGCTCCAATGCCAGGTCCCTCTTCCATGCTGGCGTTGTGGATTTCCCTCTCTATGTGTTAAGATTGGCTGTGTATTATTTACTTTTATTATATTTTCTCTAACTTTTTTTTATGTATGTAGAGTGGGAGGTGAGATGAATCTTTCCATATATGCCCAAGCATCCATTTACTGGATCTGAGCTAAGTCTTGAAACATGAGTGAGTTAGGCAAAAAGAGGAGGGAGAAAATGTCAAGCAGAAAAAAATAGCAGAAGGAAAGATGTGGGAAACAGCACTGTGGGCTCCTTCTTGGGGACTCAGTGTAGGTGGAGCCTGGGGTTCCAGGCTGCTGCTATCCAGGCTGCTCCCTGGAGACAACAGAGTCAGTTACTAGAAGGAAAGCCTACACAAATGGCAGACATGAGTTGGTAACAGATGAAACTGGGGTCAGAGATGATGGCACTGTGTCAGCCATGAAACCAGGGATATGGGGAGGGGGCAAGTACATTACTGTGACCAAAAGCCATATCAAAACATGCAATAAAGATGTGGATCTGCCGTGATCAGCTCTCACCCCATGCCGAGACTGGGGCAGGCTCAACCGGACATTTCTGACCCAGGCAGCACCCGGGGCCGAACAAACCACATGCCTTACATGTGAGTGTGAAAGGTGTACCCACGCGTGCCTCGCTCCAGAGGGGATTTAAGGTTGGGAAGAAACTTTCCAGCAGAACATGCTGCTTCTCCAAAGTCCTCGTGGCTGGCCTTTCGTGGTGGATGTGGGTGGTATAAAAACTTGGCTCCCGAATGTGTGAGGAACTTGGTGCCAGGGAGGGAGCAGTCTGCATCTGGAGTACCTGGTAGAGCTGGAGAGGGAAGGCATGTGGTGAAGTGTCGCACTATCTTCTCTCCTCGGGGAATCTGCTCCCGGGAGAAGGTGGCTTGTGCCTTGCAATGCACCATGAAAGAGGGGGCCATTGTGTGAGGAGAGTTTCAGGTAGTGGGTTTCACACTGGCTCCTCAGACCCCCCGTGTTGTTCTGGAGGAGGACCGCAGGGGTCATTCCTGGGAGCAAGAGCAAGGCTTAGCTAAGACCTCCTCCTAACCCTATTTCCAACAGCGTTGCTTCTACTGTTAGCTGGGAGATGAGGGGTAGGAAACAAAATTTTCTAGGCACTTTTACCCATTTTATTGAGATAAAATTCACGTAATATACAATTGAACATTGTAACCATTTTGAAGTGTTCAACTCAGTATCTTTTAGCATATTCACCATGTGGTACAACTATCATCACTATCTAATTCCAGAACGTTCTCATCACCCCAAAAACAAACCCCATCTTCATTAAAGTCACTCTCTATTCCATCCTTTTTCCCAGCTCCTTGGCAACCTCTAATCTATCTACTATGTGGATTTACCTATTCTGACATTTCGTACACATGGACTTATATAATGTGTGGCTATTGTGGCTGGCTTCTTTCACTAAGCATCATGTTTCAAGGTTCATCCATGTTGTAACCTGTATGGATGGGAATTTCATTCCTTTCCGCGGCAGAAAAATGTTCTATGAATACACCACATTTTGTTTATCCATTCATCAGTTGATGGACATTTGGTTTGTTTCCACCTTTTGGGTGTTATGAATAATGCTGCCATAAACACTCATGTGCAAGTTTTTGTTTGAACATATGTTTTTAATTTTCTTGAGTTTCTAGGGTTTTAAATGAAAAACGTTCCACAGCATCTCTCTTTCCCACCACCCTTGAAAGATGCCCATGTCACTAAAATGGTGCAATTAATGTTTCTTAAATGGGAATATGAATACTCCTGGGTGTTTGCAGCTCTATACCAGTGAGTACACAAAGCCAAAGTAGAAACAGGGTGCATCTTTTTGAAATAAGCTTACTTAAAGATTGAAGGGGGGGAGGGATTATATTTTTATATTAAAAACCAGATAAATATCCACTAGTTCATCGATCCTTAGCCATTCATGTATTAACACCTTTGAAATGAGAGTGAATTTTACAATCGATTCTGTGTCACAATTTAATTTTCAGTATTTGGGTTTGTTTGTTTTTTTTCATTCTTAGGGATAAAACCATGATGTGTCTTACAATAAATGCACCTTAGCTTTTATGGATTATAGTGTTATGGAGTACAATCTACATTCACATAATATTTTTAAGAGAGAAATGGAAGACTTTAGAGCTGTTTGCAGCTGCAGGGTTCCCTGACTAGTCTTCATCCCCTGGGGCTGGAGAAATATAGTGGTAGAGGCTGTGCCCAGCACACCAGGGTGCCCCAAAGCCCCACGTAGATGGCTTTGCATGGCGCACTCTAGGGGACTTATTCTACTCTCTGTCTGAATTTGCTTTGTGTTGCCACCCTCATCACAGACTACTAACATACACATCTCTGGGGTGTCTGGGTGGCTCAGTCAGTTAAGTATCTGACTTCAGCTCAGGTTATAATCTCATAGTTGGTGAGTTTGAGCCTCGCATCCAGCTCTGAGCCTGGAGCCTGCTTCAGATTCTGTGTCTCCCTCTTTCTCCTCCCCTCCCCTGCTCACTCTCTCTCTCTCTCAAAAATAAATAAACATTAAAAAAAATTAAGATACACAACCTCCCTCTAACACTCTACTTCAGTGGTGGATAATCCCCCCTTTCTCCCCTCAATGTAGCCGAGGCAGACTGACATTTTCAAGAAGAATTTTACATAAAGGCTAAGGGAATAGGGAAAAGAAAAAAAAGCGAGAGAGAAAGAAAGAAAAACAGTAGTGAAATTGTCATATTTTCCATGATTACCTTTCTGATGTTACCATTCCATAAGAGAAAGAATTTCAGTGAGACCCCTCAATTTTGGCAGAAATCAGTGGCTAAGAGAAAACCTTGTTCATGTTCTGACTCAATCCAGAATCAGCTGTAGCCACCATTCACCTCCTTACCCATACAGTGAGGATCTGGACTGCACAATTTCTTGGATTCCTCCACTTGCTGACATCTTATAGCTTGGTTTTTTCCAAAAAGTTCTGGCCCGAGGAAAATGCCACATTCTTGTCCATGAAATGGCTTGGGGATCACTTGAGTGGCGACGAAAGTAAAACCTCTTGCCAAAATCATAAAGAGAGAAAAAGAAAATACAAGCTCACTTGTTTAACTCATGAAAATTAGCTCTGCATTTTCTGAGTTCTTTGGTCATCAGGAAGGAGTTGTTAGTTCAGAGGTGAGTGGTGTTAAGTTAGCAAACTTTTGCTAATAACCATTCAGGTTACTTTTACTTTATTCCGTAGCAGTCTCTTAGGAAAAAAAAAATTGAAAATCAATGAACAGATTTTTCTAAATTTAAGAAAAATAACAACAAATACTTAACTTTGAAACTAAACAGGAACACCCAATGTTCCAGTGACTGGGTGAGTGCTTCTGAATGAAATTGGGTCAGGGAGGGGTCCACACTGCCTAACCACCCCCCCCTCCATTAAATGCTTCCTTGTCTTTGTATGTATGTAACTTTGTAAGGGTATGAGGGCTTCCCTGTAGGAGCTGATTATTTTTGTCACCTGAGAGTCCTTTCTCAGTACTATCTGCCTTGTGAGAGGAGCACATTTAGCAGGGGGAATGCATCACTACATTTGTTCTGAATAGCAAAGTAAAGAAGGCTAAAGACAGGTTGAGGCATGCCACAAAAAAAAAATCTATCAAAGTTGTGAGTGCAATCAAAACTATGCCTATGGGAGAAGTAGAAAGAAATGAGATAATATAGCCAAGAAAAGAGGATACTCGTGATCTGGGTGGTAGGGGTCAAAAGGCAGCTATCTGCAGATCCATGAAGATACATTACGTGAAAGCAAGAGTGGGTTCATTGTATAACATCTGGAAGATAGCTAGTGGCACAATCTGAAATGGACTGTACAACTTGCTAATAGTTAAGCTGGCCCAAGATATGATGGCATGCTTTCAGATCTCAGTTCTTCAAAAAGGAGCAAGCCCGCTCATCATCAGTTGTAAGAGCTCTCTAATTGAATTTTAATAGTTAAGTGGTGGAACTTCATTTTCAACATCGATTTAAACCTGAAATTCTAATGGCTCCTGGTCTATGATAAGGGAACCGAGAGTCTCTGGTGTCCCGCAAAGAAGGAAGAAAATAGGCACCGACCACCTTCAGGGCCTTTTGATTCAAGTTCAAATGCAGCCCGACACAGCAAGATTTTCAAGAACAACAGCATAAAAAGCTCAGCCTGCCTCACTCCTGCAATGTCTTGGTCATATAAATTAGAGATCATGGGTCACCCCTTTCCGTCAGGTCTACGTCTCCCTCCTGACTCTCAGGCCTCTCTGCAGCTTGCAGCCAGCCCTCTGAAAACTACGCTGTTCCCCACATACCACTTGGGGGCAAACCGCGGGCCAAGGCACCATCCGTGTTCAAACCAGCTGAGCCCTTTCATGGTGTGCTGCAATTCAGGCAAAAATGTTCTCTTTCAAGACGGATGACCCTCTTGCCAGCAATTGCTTGGATAGAGTGTTCATTCGAACATGCTGGGCTTGTTACCAGCTCAGAGCACAGAAATTGTGCAGGTAATTTCTACTCGCCGTCCAATCTGTTGCTTGCCCACCCTCGTGCCAGTCCTTCCCAAGATAGATGTGACATTACACACGCCACTTTACGATTCCTAACGCGGCAGGTGCACTTAGATACATCCAACACCATATTAATAAGAGTCCTAATGAAGACCCAAAATAACCTACCTGTCACAGAAGCTCTGTCACCCCCTAGGAAAATTAAAGTGGCAAGTCATCCCACGCATGGTCTGTTTTTCCTTTGTCTCCACTTTATCCCTTCTGCCTGCCCCCAAGCCTCTGTCTTCCTATGCGTTAGTTGTTGCAGAGCCGTTTCAGCAGACCCTGTTTGGTTGCTAACTCCCCATTTGCCGTGCCATTGCCATGGGATGTGCATTGAGCTGGGAAACAGAAGAGCTGGGTAGGAGTTCAGTATCCCCTCTACTTCTGTCTCCGGCAGAAACTTGAATTTTAAGAGTCTACCTCAGGCCGAGCTGAAACGACACCGCTGCAGGGTTTGCAGAGCCAGGGCGATCCTCCTCCTGTGCCCTGGCTGCTGCAGATTCAGAAATGCCCCCCAAAATGGTCGTGGTCTGGAAGAGGGGTCAGAAGACTTTGTCTGAAAAGGGCCGGGTAATGAAGAGTTTAAGCTGTACAAGCCAGGTGATATCTGATGTGACTGTTCGCCTCTGCTGCTATAGCTCTAGAGCAGTCATAGACAATACACAAACAAATGCCAGTGGTTGTGTTTCCATAAAACTTTCTTTCTAAAAAATAGACAGTGAGCCAGTTCTCTCAAGACGTGGCTTGCAGGCCCCTGATCTAGTGGGGGAGACAAACAAGTGATCCTACTGTTGTAGTATTCAACAGCGAGTGACAAGACAAGAGGGAAGCAGCCAGAGGTGGTTGGGGAAGGCTTTCTGGAGGAGGTGAGGTTTGAGTCATACATAACGTGAATCACTTACCTGCCTTTCTCCCTCTTTCACTCCCATCTTCCCCAGTGGACTGCCTACCTGTGGTTAGACTCCATAAGATTTTGAGGTTTCTGAGAGCTGTGACTGCATCTTTACCCCGTCTGTATCTCCAAGATCGAACCCGGTGCCTATACGTCATCGGGGATTCACGCATGCTTCTTGAATTAAAAGGTGTTGAACTTTTACCCATTTTGGCCACTCTTGCCTTTGTTTCTTGGAAGATGGCACTTCTGTGTCATTCTGCTGCAGCCTGGTGGAGACTTAGTCACAGGGCAAGGGAGTCCTTATAACTTGCTGCCTACTAGTTCATCTTCCCAGAGCCAGACTGCCTTCGATTTCGTGCTCTGTGCCTTTCATGCTCTCCTAGCTGTTCTGTGCCTCAGTTTCCTCTTCTGTTCAAAGAGAATCATGACAGTATTTGCCACCTGACCTGTGCCAGGATTAAATGAGGTAAGAGGAATACAGTATTTAGAAGGTTTCCTGGCAGCAAGCAGCCATTCATTAAATGCTGGCTATTATTAACATTACAAAGCTGGGCCTAGTCTCTTCATAACACTCTGCACCTCTTCGGTGGGAGGGGGAAAGAGTTGTTCCTGGGAGCTACTGACATTCATTTGGAAATTCTAACCAACTTCCTAGCACCAGCCTTATTTGTTTGTTGTTTTAATCTCTCTGCCCTCAACGGCTGCACAAGGAGAAGAGTTGATTGGCAGCTTAACTGTTTAAAATCAATATAAGACGCACTTGGAGATTAAAGCAATTTAAGCAAGGTACTGGCTGGCGTTGGGAGCTAAAACTGCTCTTGAAGGAAACAAGCGAAGGAGATGAAGAAAGTAGGTCAGAAATGAAACCGCGTGGAACTGTGAGTGGAGGTGAGATTACAACAATAGAGCAGCACGACTTTTTCATCAGAGAGAGATCATTTCCTTTTATAAAAAATAAAATAAAATAGGACCCAAAGCCCTAATCTCAAAATTGCCCCTGCCTGGGACTGATTGTTGTGCTGATTTAAACACACTTGTCTCTACCCTCTGCTCCCTGCTGCAAAGCTGCCCACCCACTCGCACACACTCGCCTTCCCCTTCTCTGATTTTGGCAGGAACTTCCTTGCCATGTAGGGATGGAGAGAGAACATGGCAGCCTCCTTGCTGACACCGCATAAAACCACTACCACTGAACTGAGCCAGAGAGAGGAGGTGAGCATGTGCCAGGGTGTCATGGTGGACAGCCACCCCTCCTACCATGGCGGCCCCAATCAGACATTTGATTCCCTTAACCCAGTCTGGTCTCATCTAGCAGCGGGATCCACTTCAGGGAGCCGAATCTGTATTAAATTCACAATAAGCTCAAAGGGTTCCGAAGTAGACAAAAGAGCCCCAGTGTTTCCCTTTCTTACCTGTCTCTGAACTTCCATCTCTTGCTCATTCCCCTTCACTCCTCCTGTCCTACTCAGTCTGTACACTAGGACTTGAACTTTTATGGGCTCAACAGTGCTTAACGCATGTCCCTTACTACAGCTGCTCCAACTGGACCCTAATATCTCCCACCCTATTTGCACCACAAACTGGTCCCCTACTGGGTTAACTTCATCCCTAATGAGGAATCACCTGTATGTAGTTTACAAGAGTGATTCCATACTTTTTATTCTGGGTGGATGATCTAAATTCCTCATACAGTGTGGGTGGTTTTACATGCTGGAAAGAAACAGGCCCCTGTGGTGCTGGGACATCCAAAGATTTGGAGGATTCCTCATACAGTGTGGGTGGTTTTACATGCTGGAAAGAAACAGGCCCCTGTGGTGCTGGGACATCCAAAGATTTGGAGGATTTGGGATCCACATCAAAGAAGACCAAAGCCATGGAGGAAATCATCTAATCACATGTAGAACATTTTAAGCAGGATGTGGTCAGTACTATGGGCTTTATTTCTATGCACTTTTGGGTCTTATCTTCAAGATATAATCTACATCTCCCCCTTTGAAAGAGAAAGGGAGAGTTCTTTACAGAAGAATACTAACTGAGGGGCACCTGGGTGGCTCAGTTGGTTAAGCATCTGACTTTGCCTCAGGTCATGATCTCACGGTTCACAAGTTCCAGCCCCCGCATCAGCCTTTGTGCTGACAGCTCGAAGCCTGGAACTTACTTCAGATTCTGTGTCTCCCTCCCTCTCTGCCCTTCCCCTGCTCATGCTGTGTGTGTCTCTCTCTCTCAAAAATAAAAACATTAAAAATTTTTAAAAAACAATACTATTATATGTCATTGGAATAATAGAATAGAAAGTCACCATTTGGTAACCATCAGGAAATAATGGATCAACAAGAGAAGTTTAAGCCATTGGGTAAAAGGTTCTTAAAAAACAGGATATTCATGGGATTTCAAACCATGGTCCCACAGGTAACTTCTTAATTAAGGAAAGAGATTATTTATAATGGGGACACCTAATGGCTACCACCTTAATCAAGTGATCAAATTTAGTAACACCAATAATGAGATAAACTGGTATTATGTGCCTCCTGATGGAATTCAAAATCAGTTGCACAATATCTTGCCCAAAATATTTTTACTTGAATCTATTCATGACGAAAAAGGAAAATCCAAAGTTTGGGGATATTCTGCAAGACTACTAGCCTGGACTCTCAAAAAATTGTTCATGAATAATATTAAATAAATAAGCATCCATATGTACATGATTAAAGGGGGTTGTATATCAAAGGATAATAAAGAAACATAAAAACCAAATGCAATGGGAGAACTTTAATTCGATCTTGGATTTTTTTTTTTAAAGATCTATAAAGTATATCTGGGGAGCACTTAGGGTAATTTTAGTATAGACCACTTGTTAGGGGTGCCTGGGTGGCTCAGTTGGTTAAGCATCTGACTCTTGGTTTTGGCTCAGGTCATGATCTCATGGTTCATGAGTTTGTGCTCCATGTTAGGCTCTGCACTTATGGTGTGGATCCTGCTTGGAATTTCTCTCTCTCTCTCTCCCTCTCTCTCTCTCTCTCTCTCTCTCCCTCCCTCCCTCCCTCCCTCTCTCCCTCCCTCCCTCCCTCTCTCTCTCTCTCTCTGCTCCTCCCCTACTCACACACACTCTCTCTCTCAAACTAAATAAGCAAAACAAATTTTTTTAATTAATACAGACCACATGTTAGGCATTACCACATCAGTATTAAATTTCTTATGTATGACAAGGTCCTTGTGCTTTATACATAGATATAGTGTAAGGTATCTGGGGTTGGAATATTATGATGACTGCAAACTACTTTCAAAAACTTCTGGGGAAAAAAAGCCTGTGTGTGTGTGTGTGTGTGTGTGTGTGTGTGTGCGTGCGCGCACGTGCCCATGCACATATATGTGCAGATAAAGCAAGTGTGACAAAATGCTAGCAATTGTGAATCTAAATGGAGGATATATTTATATTCACTATAGTACTCTTTCAGAGGGTTTTCTCTGAGGTTTTGAAATTTTTTCAAATAAAAATTCAGGGATATGGAAGAACCCCCCACTTTTTCGAAAATGTAACTTTCTTAGATGGTACCCTGAGTGATGGGACAAAGTCCCTGCAATGCCCCATCCTTTCCTCTCCCCTAGCCATTACAAAAGGTTTGGACTTTGTCACTCAGTTTTTCACCCCACTCCACACGTTTTCTCTTGTAATAAGGAAGATTTATCTGCTATGTTATGGTTCTGAATCAGGATAAGAAAGGTTGTGGGCTAAAATTGAAGAAGAGTTTGCTGAGGAGTGGCAAAAGAGGAAGAGGTGGCTGGTGGCAGTAAGGGGGTGCTGATAGAAGTCATGAGGGAGACTAAATGTCTGCTCCAGGGTAGCCCTTTAGCATGACCATCACCACCTTCTTCTTATTGTGGGCACCTTACTCTTTCCCCATCCTCTAATGGTCTTAGAGCCCACCCTCAGTTGCAACAGCTTATAATGGATCACGTCCACCCAGTGTAAGGACCTGAGCTTGGGCTACGGGTGCAACCACATCTGATTGAACATCTTCAGCTGCCGTCATGGAACAGGAACAGGTCAGACCGTTTTGGAGCCTTCTTTCCGATTCTGTCTTCCAGAAACTCTGGCTCATACCCTCTCCCCACACTCAGTGGACAGAGCTGTTCTCCCCACCACATTGCCTGCCTACAAGATAGGAGACCCAGAGAGAGACCTGTGTGGCTGCTTTCTTCACAGCTGCCAGGCAGTGTGATGCTCTGGTGATCTTTGCTCTGCTCATTCACCTTCTGAAAATCCACTCTAAATATTCTGTTTCACAAAACAAGCAAGGTCTCTCAACTCTCCTGCTTCTGTTGTTGTTGCTATTGTCTTACCCTTTAATTAAATCCGACAGCCAAGCAGGCATGTTTGAGCTGGAGGTAAACCAAGGCCAAGCAGAACCGGAGCAGGGCATTCTTCCTCTTGAGAGCTGGAGTCTCAGTACAAAGCCTGGAGTAAAGCAAAGGGAAAATCAATAGTCCTCAGCCAAATTCATTTTCATATGTGGATGGTGTTTGTCATTACCAAGGGAGGTACATGGCGAAAACTTGTGCTCTTGAGTCATTTTTGTCATTGTGTTCATGGTCATTATCTTCTGGTCTCTGCCAACTAGTCCAGCTCACTATTTTAATGTCAGCTTTAGATCTAGATAATGATTCATTCAGAAAAATGACAGTTACCACATTTGAGGTGTCTCCTATTGGCTTGTTCGATGGACAATTTTTGAGGTCCTACTAAGTACACAGCAGTGTAGTAGGCTTATACCAGTCGGGGAGAGGAACGTTTATCAAATCACATCACAAATACATAGTTGTGTACTTTGATATGTGTAGAGTGGTAAACGTGGTCTACCTGTAAGACTGACCTAGTCAGGAAAGGGCAGAGAAGGTGTTGGTGAGCAAGTGATACTGAGCTGAGATCTTCAAAATGACAAGGGTTAGCTAGGCAAAGTGTGCGTGTCTACATTAATATTCACTGTAGCATTATTCACAATAACCAAAAGGTAAGAGCAGCTCCAGCACCCATCAACAGATTAGCAGATAAACAGAACGTGACACACACACACACGAATATTATTCAATATAAAAAAATAATGAAACTTTGATATATGCTAAAACATGGATGGAGATTCAAAAGAGCATATTTAGTGAAATAAACCAGATATAGATAGACAAATATTGTGTGATTCTACTTACATGAGGTACCTAAAATAAGCAAATTCAGAGGCAGAAAGTAGAATAGTGGTCATCAGGGGCCAAGAGAGCAGTGGAAGGAGGAGTTACCATTTAATGAATACAGAGTATTTGTTGAGGTTGACAAAAATGTTTTGGGTAGAAATAGCGGTGATGGTTAGCCAACATTATTATTGTGTTTAATGCCACTGACCTGTGCACTTATGGATAGTTAAAGTGATAAATATTTTATGTATATTCTACTACAATAAAAAATTGAAAAAATGGGAGGGATTTTTAGTTTCCTGGGTAAACCCAAGAAAAGAGATGAAGAGAACTAGTTATCAGATGAGGAGAAAGGAGATTGGTGCCTTGCTGGAGATGGGGCAGATCTCCAAGGGTGCTTAGTCTGAGGAGGAGGTAACCAGTGAGAAAATGCAGGTTGTGTAATGGCCAAGGAGGGGCTTTGATGAACTGGAAGGTTTAAATTTGCATAACATTTATATTTTGGGTGGAAGATGGATAGATAACACCTCTCTCTTCCCCACTGGGAAGAAAACATGAGACAGGGAAAAATGAAAGTGAAGAAGGCTATGAACCACCCCCCAAATTAAAACATTTTTTTCTGTCACTTTCAATTGTAGGTTTCACAGCAATGCTGGTATCTACGTCCCATCAGGACCTCAAATCTCCTTGTGAGCAGCGTGTTGCAAACTTCAAGGAAAACTGTCTAAAACTTCATGATTTAATGACATAGAGGAAGGAAAATCTTTAGGAGGTAAGACGGGAATGCGATAAATAATTGAAATATGGAGAATAAGAGAAAGGTGTGATGGGATAAAATGGAAGAATTCCATGATTATTAGAGGAAGGCTGGGATTGTAGGGATCAAGAAAGATGCGCTCAATTCTTTTTTGTAAGGCAGTGCATGGATGTGTTAAGAGACATAAGGAAAAAGTTTCTTTAGTAAAACATTTGTATTTTCTACTTAAGAAAACATAGGGCAAAATGAAAACAACAACAACAACAAAGAACTGAGAACTAGAACAAAGAACAAAGAACTATTCCTGGGATCAGTTCATTCTTTCATTCGTTCTTTCTTTCTCTTTCTTTTATTTTTTTTTTTCATTTCTGGAAGTAATGAAGATAGTACCTTCTTTTTCCACCTTACAAGAGGCAAGCAGACAGTTTGATCGCTCTTGCCAGCCTTAGCAGACCAAACTTTCATGTTTCTTCTCCTGGGGGTGAGGAACCTGCCTCTCTCACTGACTCAACATTCCTGAAAAGTAGTAACATCTGCCCACTGTAGGTGGGGCCTCCTCTCTTCTCTAGCAAAAATATTGCAAAGTAGGTCAAGGCTCTCTTATTTATTAGTAGGAAGATGACAAACTAGTAAGCATGAAACTTACCATGCCGTGATGTGAGACAAAAGATTATAGACTATCCCAGGCACCTGGGTGGCTCAGTTGGTTAAGTGTCTGACTTCAGCTCAGGTCGTGATCTCACAGTTCATGAGTTTGAACCCCACATCGGGCTCCGTGCTGACAGCTCAGAGTCTGGAGCCTGTTTCCGATTCTGTGTCTGCCTCTCTCTCTGCCTTTCCCCCACTTGCACTCTGTCTCTCAAAATAAATACATGAGCATTAAAAAAAAAAGATTATAGAATATCTCAATATTTATTCTTTACTTTTATGGTAATTTACATGCAAACTCTCCCTTCAGACTTGAAGAGCTCACACCTTGTGTTCAGTATCTCTATGTAACAATGTATTGAGTCCGTTCTTGAATGATTATAATCATGACAATGGCCAAAATGACTAGGCTTTAAAGGAAAGATTTTCTAAGAGTCTATGATACCTTTTATCATTTAATGTTCCTTCTTAATTGAGAGAAGCTTAATGATATACTCTTCAAGGTGTAGAAATCCTTGTACTTGCCCAGAATCTATGGTAAATTAAAGAAGCTCCTGTTTTCTGGAACCAGAGGGTCACTAAAACAACCTGTTTGTGCATGCGCGCGTGTGTGTGTGTGTGTGTGTGTGTGTGTGTGTGTGTGTGTGTGTGTATGTGTAGTGTAGTGTAGTGTGTAAGGTTGGGTTCCTACATTTTTAACTTTATGCTACAAATGAAGTAAGTTCTAATTCACTTCAAAATGTTGTCTTCGAGAATGATAGCCACGCACCTTAAAACATTTGAGCCAGACATTGTAGACTCCTTCTGAGGTACATCATTTGCCCTCAGCCAAGAAAGAAAGGCTAACAGTTAGGTATCCCATAACCTTAAAGGCAGGGCCCTCCCAAGAGCATTTTCAGAAGTATGCATCACATTATTTACATGGAAACACAGTTTCCCCATCCATTATTAGAATCACCTCATATTTTCTCACCATTTCAGGAATAGTCATCTATGGGGTCTACTGTTCCTTAGAGCAAAACCAGCTAGTATTACAGAAGCTGCAATGAACAGAGGTCCCTAGAACCCTGATCTGAGCTGGAAAAATGGCACCTTGTGACCCGGCAGCATATACTCAGGAAGTGTGGATGCGTGGGTAGTTACAAATTTAACACAATTGCTTGGAAGAACAAAAGTAAAATGATACTTCTGGGAGTCGTGTCTAGACAACATTGCTTCCCAGGCAGATCTTACTTCTTATACCCAACAGAGATCTTATAAATAAAAGCCTACCCAAGACATGAGGGCATGGTTTTCATCTAGTTCTCTCTTATTAACTCCGTAACTATTGCCAATTTTTCTTCCTGTGTGGACCTACAAATTGTATAGCATGACTCATTTTGAAACACTACTTTCTATTTTTCTAAGCCTATAAAGTAGTTTTATTATCCCTGTGGTTATTTTGTCCAATTCACAATTTCAGTACTTTGGGCACTGATGTCTTATTGGAGAGTCTAGATCATTATATGGTAGGTGAACATTGCGTGGATCATGCATTGTGAGCCATGGCTACAAATTCCCATGATCAACCCCCCCCCCCCCGCCAACTATGACCTCTCAAGCTGAGTTGGTTGCTTCCCCCAGGAATCCTGCATGTCTACATGGTGTCTTATTTTAGTTCAACACTGCTCTCTCTTGCATGGAATTTTTAATGCTTGGATAGCTTCAGAGCAATTTGGGGATGTTTTATCTACCCCAGAGCAATGTAGGTCCACAGGGAGACTTAAAATGCTCCTTCCTTCTACCTCATATCCTTTACAGTTCTACTCCCAAAAGGACTCAAAAGGTTGTGCCCTCCTCTGTGAGGGATTCCAATTATATCAGACAGGTTCATTACCCCAGACTGAGGTATAGACAGTAATTTCTTGGAGGCTTCCACCACTTAGAGTACCAGTGAACTCTTAGTGAATATTCTTTCATGTGAATACAGGTCTCAGTTTAAATATGTAGTCACTACTTATATTCCAGGGTACTTTTTAAAAATCTGTTCACATATCAATCAGCTAAAGTTTGTCATGTGTTGTATTTGACATAGTAATTATTATTAGCATACCGACAACCCACTGAATACCTTTTCCACTTAATCAAATAGAACAATATGATTTTGTGGTCGACAGTTCCAGTGTTTATACATATCTGGTTCCTTTCTCCTTCCAGGCACAGAATAATGTTACATTTCCTTACTGCCTTGTAGTTATTTGGCTAGGACCATGTGTCTAGTTTTGGCCAATGGGTTGTGAGTGGAAGTGCTATGCATTATGTCTGAGATGAAATATTTATTTATTTATTTATTTATTCATTTATTTATGTACAAATGTTTATTTTTGAGAGAAAGAGAGAGTGCTAGCAGGGGAGGGACAGAGAAAAGGGGGAGCAGAGGATCCGAGGTGGGCTTTCTGCTCACAGCAGGGAGCCCAACGTGGGGCACAAACTTACGAACTGTGAGATCATGACCTGAGCTGAAGTCTAATGCTTAATTGACTAAGCCACCCAGACACCCCTGAGATGAAATATTTAATGGCCACAGCCCATTTTGCATTCCTTTACCTGCCTCATTGTCCATGAAGGCCATGAGTTCCAGATGACCAGATGTAGTATGGTGGAGCCTCCACCAGCCTGTATCACTGAGTCACTACTTGGAGAATATTTGGTCTGGAGAGTCAGCTGGATTTTACATGAGTGAGAAATACACCTGGGTTTTTGCTAAACCACTGAGATTTTGGATTTATCACTGTGGTATAATCTACCTTTTCTTACCAATAAAGGTTTCTTCCGTAATTGAGCATAATGCCACATGGTCCTACTTCCATTTACAGTTAGTGTTTAAGGTAAAAACGGGTGTCATTAAGGTTTAGAGTTCATGGCTGGTCTCTGTATCTGTGCCACCCAGTCTGTCACAAGCAACTACATGAGGTTCTACCACTGATACTGTAAATCACTTCTCTTCCTATAGTCCAAGTTCTGTGCATGCAACAGGCTAGAGCACTTCGTGTGAAGTGAACATCACCTTGAACAATATGTAGTTCTCATCAGGAATAACAGGTGTTTGGAGATACAGTAGCCAAGTATTACAGCGATAATGTTGCATAAAATCTTGGTGGTTTTATAGCAAAATCATTTACCATCCTGAATCTTTCACTCACTAGTTTATGAGTTGCCCACAGAGATGGGGACACTCTACCTCAGGTTGTGTGTCATTCATGTCATAAGCTGCATTATGGTCCCAGAAGCTTTCCAGGGCATCATCTTCTCATGGAGAACGACAAAGGCATAAGGGACTGAGACAAATAGAGCAAGAACATTTAAAGCCTCTGTTCATGGCATATCTGTTAACATATCATTGGCCAAAGTAAGCCAGATGGCCAAGCCTAAAGTGAATGGGGCTGGGGTTGAGTGGGGATGTCTACTCCACCTATTCTACCTACAGGCACTTCAACACCACACAGAAAAAGGGCACGAGTATATAATTCTATTAAAGTGAAGGATTGAAAAAGCAAAACAAAAATCATTCTACCAGAGAAGTCAGAGTGGAACAAGAAAATTTAGCTAAAGGTCTTTTTTTTTCAAGTGACTATGAAATCTTAAATTATCTTTCCCCATGATATCATTCAGCTACATTTTCAGTATTTCCTGATCCTGAAATACGTGTGCTTGTTATTTATTTATGTATTAATCTATTTATTTGTTTTTGATTATTTATTTATGGCTTTGGTTCTTGGCCACCCACTAGCTAATCCTTATCTTGCCTCCTTCTCTTTTGGCAAAGGGAATTTTCTTCACCGTATACTTAATTCTTTTTGATAAATTATAAAATGACATATAACCCCCGATTTAATCAGAGGGTTGTCATAATATTGCTCTCTTGAATTGTGTGAGCAAAAGTATATATTCAACACAATATACTTCTTATTTCCCAGTTTATAGTTGTTGGTGGTTTTTATTTAGCAATATAAAATACTGATTGATTAAATAAGTCACCTCTACCTCAACTTTTTTCCATTGTGATTTAACAAAGAAAAATTCAGGATTCCTTACTTGTTTGTCATCAGACACATTTCTGGGGCCTGCCACAGTGAATGGCCATACTAATACTTGTATTCCGTCTTTCTTATCCATCCCTTGGTCCTATACATCATGAAGGCATGTGCTTGGACACACAGGCCGTAAAGTGACTAATGGGAAGATAAACAGATAATGATAGAACCATCAACTATCCTGCTGAAATTTCAGCTGTTGAAGTTTTGAGCTGGGACTTGAAGTGACTTTTGCATGGCTCTACTCCAGGCGCTATTTGAGATTGAGAGGTCAGATAGAAAAACCATTTGATATTCAACATATGAGTCTATTCTTGGAGCACATGTGCTGTGAATAAAGTTATCTGACTCAAACATAGAAAATATTTATTTAACATCCATGTTTCAGGCACTGTTCTAAGCTCATGGGATATAGCAATTCAGACAAAATCCCTGCCTTTATGGTGCTAACATTTTAATGGGATCCTAAGGAATCAGGAAATAAATTTTTAATAGCTTTCAAAGGAAGACTTACAGAAAAAAAACCTCAATGACTGCTTTTACTTGGAAAACTGCCTCATAATCAGACTGTGGGGAAAAAAGTGAGGACTCATTCCATTTTTATTTAAATATTCGTGGGGCGCCTGTATGGCTCTGTTAGTAGAGCATCTGACTCTTGATCCCAGGGTTGTGAATTCAAGCCCCATGTTGGGTGTGGATCCTACTTTAAAAATATATATATTCATTCATATATGAAATATATTCATAGTAAGGGTGACCCCAACAGGGTGAAGTACTTTGAGACATTGGAAGGCTGCTATTGGAAACATAAAAAATGTAATAATGAGTGTGCTTTATTTTCCAAGCTTTCCTGATTATAAGAATATATATCTCTAGGTTCCTTCCCTAGAGAAATTGATTCAGTATGCTTTGGGTGGACCCTGAATCAGGATGGTTAACAGCAAATGGCTCAGGGATTCTTACGAGCAGCAATGTTTGAAAAACACTGCAGTAGGAGTAATGAGAGTGTAGGCTCTGAAACTTCTTTTCTTTAATCATCACATCAACCTTGCAGTGTAGATATCTTTGTCTTTCTTTTCGGGCAACAAGAGTACAGTCTCTAAGATGACAAAGTTAATAAGAAGCAGATCTAAAATTGAAACCCAAAGACCAAAGTCTTTTTCTAAGATTCATGTTTTTTCTATCACACCACACTGTCTTTTTATTTGCTCATTCATTCATTTATTCCATTTTTCTTTCAACAGATATTTATTGAGTGTTAGTCCTTGAGGTAGATGATATGGGGTAAGGAGAATGGAAATTTGAATAAGACCCAAAGAGCTTAATGTCCAGAAAGTATCACATTTGAGCGAAGTCCACAGGACATGTCATGGGAACTCAGAGGAGAGAAAGGTCAGCTACAGATGAGAGATCCTTCACAGAGGAGGTGGCATCTCAAGAGTGTGCATAGATAGGTCAGAGGGACAAGAATTCTAGGCATGGGAAGCAGCATGAAGAAAATCCAAGGGTCAGAAAACAGCAGATCATAGAAAATTGTAGAACAAAAGAAGAGAGGTTTCCATAGCCACGTACCTAATTTTAGGACATTTGGAGCAGTATTTAAGATTGACTGATTTCACATATATATCAGAATCCTCTTGAAAGTTTGGAATTTGTAGTAGTGCATGGCCATCTTTCCCCCTGGATACACTCTGCAGAAACAAATATCTGCCTCTTTCATAAGCAGTGTCTACTCTACTTTTCTTTCCTGAGATACACATTTATATCATCTGCTCGGCCACTGTGTGCATTTGAGTTCAACCCATGGAGTAGAAGACATAAAGTAAGTGACAACAGATGAAGCTAGAAGGAGAGGTTGAGGCATTGGCAGGTTCCTTGCCTCAGGGGATCAGTTGATGGAAAAGTCAGCTAAGGGTACTGAGCCTGTCTGGTGTTAGCTGTTTAAATAAGCTTTTAGCACTTCCCTGTGTGGGGAGATAGAGCCGGGTGCAGTGACAGCCTGGGACAAGTCCACTCTGCCCAGGAATTTACAGTCTGCAAAGCCTGCTGTGCAGAGAGTTCTCTAGATGGAAAGTAGGCATTTGGGAGGGGTAGAGGGCTGCGGAATTATGGACCTGGTCAAACAGCCTTTTCTTAAAAGGTGAAACTAGTCAGTGATTAGTGAAGTCCTACTTCTCCATTATTACCTCGGGGCCTGTTCTGTGACTTAAATGTTAGCTTTATTTAGCCAGCCGGGGAAACTGTAATGGCTCAGTGAAGGGGGGAGACCCACTGAATTTCTAAGATTGCCTTGGCATTTTCTTAACCTAGAGGTAAATGCTGGGACACATGTTGAGGGAAGAGGGAGAAAGGGAGAGAGAGGGAGAGAGAAACAGACACAGAGAGAGACAACTACCAGCAGAGAAGAATTCAACAAATATGTTTGAGCATCTACTATGTGCCATGCATCTTTCCTAGTGGTCAAACTGGGGACCATATGGTGGAGAACGTGCTAGGCATGATTTTTTTTTTCCATAGAAGACAAATACTGTAGAAGTTATTTATCTGAATACAAAACTACACCAATGTCAAGGCTCTGGGTCAGTGAAGCCTGGAGCAGATGGAAACCCAGTGACAGGAAGCAGCCAGTTGTGTACTGTGTAAGTGCATCTGAAGACTGCCTCTCCTAAGAAATAGGTAAAGGAACAGTGACTCACATCAGGGAAGTTAGCGGCATGGCAAGAGCATGCATTTTGGAGTTCAGCACTTCACAGTTTGAACTGTGTTCTGTCACTTACAAGCTCGGCAGTAACTAGCAAGTTTCCTCGAGCCTCAGTTTCCTCTTCTATAAAAAAGGAATCATAACATTTTCATCATAGAGTTTGGGTAAGGATTAAGTGATATTATATCTCCGGACACCCAGGAGGCACTTTATAAATAAGAAATCACATTCCATCTTCAGCTTTCTTAGTGACATGGTCCAAGTCATTAGCCATCCCAACTAGTTTTATTCGTGCTGGAGGATAGGAAACAAAAGAAATTCAGGTCCCAGAACCTCTAAATGAAAGCTAATGAAAAATACATGTTCTCTCACTTCCTTATTTGGCTGCCTGCAAATTATGTCTCTTGATGCATGCTGGTTCCTCTGCAATTCCATGACTTCAGACACTGAACTTTGAGTCTTTGTCACATCAGCAGCACCAAGTAATTCTATACAGAAGTCTGACATTTCCAGTTGAAAAAAATAAATTGATTAAAATTCAAAAGGCATGTAGCGTTCGGCATTTAAAGGTCGAGGAATCTAGGGAACTATCAACTGTAAGATAATTCAACATTTAACGTGGGTGGGGGCAACCAGGATGTGTTTCCTTCCCTCATTGCCCCAGCATTTGACTGCTGGGAACATAATTGTGGCAAATTTAATTACAGCCTCACAATGGGCCATCCATCTTTGGGGGTCCTTAAGCAGTTAGACTTCCCCAGAGTAGGGAAAGATTGATTTGACTTAACATGGATTATGTCTTTACCTTTGTTAGGTAAGAAAGAATCTTTGTTTTATTTTTCCTTTTGGAATTCCCAGGATGACTGCAAGCCAATTGGTCTTTACTTAAAGAGAGAGAGAGAGCAGAAGATCTCTAGACCATAGGCTCTAGGATTTGACTTATTATGCTCCGTGCTTGACTTATTACACAGGTGTGGTGGAGGTCCCATTCATCATTACATAACAAAGGCCTAGCATAGGACTGGCATATAGTATGTAAGCCTACCATAAATATGTGTTTATTGAATGAATTAAAAGATCATGTGCAGGCTCTTTCAGCTACTATTAGATCCACGGCAAGTTACTCACCTGCTCTGGTCTTCTATGTCCACCTTGGTAAAATAGGGAGAAGAATGCCTACTTCATGGTCCTTAGGTCATTTGTCACTTGCCTGTTGGCTTTATGCTTCCTCCACCGACTGTGCTCTTCTTTAATGCAGGCACTGTTGTTGTTGTTGTTGTTGTTGTTGTTTTTAGGTCAACACATTTCCCTGTGATGGGGCCTAACTATTGTCAAACTAAGGTTGTTTTTCCCTCTAGTAAAGCATTAAGACAGTAGGGAGTTCCTGGACTTTAGGCTATTGGTAAGATTGCTCTTCATTTTGTAATTGCACTAAGATATTTATAAACTGATGGAGACCCTTATCAGTTTACCATTTGTTTTCTGCCCTTTCCTTTGTTCTTGGGCAGCCAGAAGTGCTTGAGGAATATCACACAGATCCCACCTGGGGGCAGGGGGCTGTTGCTAGCTTGTGCTTTGCCCTCAGCTTGCCTTATGGTCCACCATCACCTGTTCCTGATGGTGCCCAGCACATTGCCTTGGAAAGAGTAGATTTTCATTGGTATGAAATGAATTAGAATGTGTGCCATGTGAATGCAGGAAACCAATGGTCTAAATCTCTATCCCGCCACCAATGTGTGATGTGACCTCTAGGTCTTAATTTGTTCATCTGTCAAGTGAGGAATTTATGTTCAAAAATCTCCAAAGTCCCATTGACTTCTGATATTCTTTGGTCCTTACTCCTGTTTTATCAGGACTTGATTCATTCAAGATAATTTATTGAGTCTTAGTAGGGACTTAAAATTATAGCAAATAAAAGAGATGTCTTGTGAAAACATAAGATAACTAGTGGATGACATGATTGCTCTCTGCAAATATCTAAGGAGTTTTTATGATGGGACCGCTGATCACTTGTTCTCATTTTTACTAAGAGGAACAGGCTTAGGTTATTGCAGGCAAGGATGCAATTAGACATACGGAGAGATTTCTTGATTACTACAGGGATAAAATGATGCTTACGTTCAGGCTCCTGTACAGGTGAGAGCTAGCATCCCCAATGAGTCAATCAATGCATCAACAAATATTTGCTAAGCCTGCTTGCTGCTCATTTTCCTCTTCACAACATTTTACTCAAAGTGTGGATCATGAACCACCTGCATCAGAATCACCTGGAGCTCATGTTAAAAATGTAGATTCTCAGACGCACTCCTACTGAATCTAACTCTCTGGGGCTAATGTCTAGAATCTGTGTTTTAATAAGCTCCCCAAGTGACATTTCTATGTATCCTAAAGTTAGGAAAATGCTGTTCCTGAATTTAATAGTCTTAAGCAATATTTTCTCACAACCAAGTAGCTGTTAAAATTATAACAATGGCAGATACTATTTGTTGAGCACCAACCACGAACCAAACATTTCACCTGTGTCATTTACAACAGTCACACTCACCGTACTAAGTAGGCATTATCCCGCCTAAGAAATGAATAAAACAGACACTGAGTGACACAGTGATTCAACCAGGAAGTGGCAGGACCAGGGCTTGAACTCAGGTCTTCTGACCTTCAATCCATGAAGCCACAGCTGCTGTCCTGACGTGCTAGCCTCTGGGAAGGGCAGTCTGGGAAACTCACGTTCTGCAGCCATGTACTTGCTCATATCTGAAAGGGGAGAAGAGGCAAAAAAAAAGGTCACAGAGTTGCAGACTCATCCATATTCAGCTTGGTCTGTTAGTTTCAGAGAGGAGACTGAGCAGGAGATGGGTCTCTAGCACCCTGCAGAGATCCCGAAGTATGGTTTCTCAGAAAATTCTTTTCTTAAGGAGAATGTGTGATCCTACTGTGACCCCTGCAGGTCACTCAAAGCAGAATAAACTGACAACCTTCATCACAGATCTATCTCAGTCTGAAGGAAGGACTCCAGGGAGCCACTTTCAATTGGCCCTATTTGCGTTACCCCTTGTAATTGCAAAATAAAATCTCCCTTTGGATTCTCAGCTTCTGGAGGTCAGCAAAAATCATGGAGGACCTGTCCCCTCCTTGCTTTAGACAAAAAAGGCTCATAGATTATTAATTGGCAGAACTAAATTTTACACTGAAACAATCAAATAACCATTTATGTCCATTATCAATGATTACCTGGTAGGTGTGTCAGAAGTGGAAGGCAAGTTTGAGACAGGTAAAGTGAGCCAGTGGTATACAAATGCAGATGATTTTAGGAGACTTCCTTAGTCTTTCCCGAACATCTAAATATTTGGGATACAGTCTCAGAACTTCAATGAGTTTGTAACTGAATTCTTTAAAGGTTAAAAAGTCAAGTAACCAACTCATCTGGAATAGTTAAGAGAAAGCATTGAAGAAGCAGGGGAATGCTTGAAATTACTTTATTTCTCACTGAGGTTCATTCATTCAACTTGCCTTGATTGTCAGGCTAAGTGGACAGGGCGCTGCAAAAATAATCAAGTCACAGTCTCATTTTTGAAGAGCTTATGGTCTTGTGTTTCATTCGCTCTGTTAGGAAGAAAAACAAAATAACCTACCACTGGGGAATTCTCAATTTGAAAGAGATGTCAGGGCAGGATTAACTCAAGAAAATCAGATAAAATTAAGGTCATAAGGAGTGGGTGAAAGGCATGGCCACAAAATTGCTTGGGTGCCCTTGGGTAAGTCACTTAACCTTTCTGGCCCCTGGTTTCCTTATCTCAAATGTAAGGGAGTTGGATTAGGTGATCTCAGTGGTCCTGTGTGACTCTAAGAGACTATGATTCTACTTCTGTTTTTATAAATTTATAAGCTACTGAACTAAGACGCATGACTTGTCCAGAAATACTAAGTCCATTAAAATAAATTCCCCCACTGCTCAAAAAAAAAACAAAATCCACCTTAGAATCTCAGGCTCCTTAGTGAAAACCTAGACTAACCCTATCAACTTAGACACGAAAGTCCAGAGAAGGAAAGGAACTTAACCAAGGTCACATGCAAATTAGGGTCTGAAACTCTTAAAAGGTAGGCTTCCACAGTCATAGTTAAGAAGGAAGCCCATCTTGGGGCACCTGGGTGGCTCAGTCAGTTAAGCCTCTGACTTTGGCTCAGGTCATGATCTCGTAGTTCAGGAGTTTGAACTCCAGGTCTGGCTGTCCTGACAGCTCAGAGCCTGGAGCCTGCTTTGGATTCTGTGTCTCCCTCTCTCTCTGCCCCTCCCCCGTTCATGCTCTGTCTCTCTCTGTCCCAAAAAGAAATAAACGTTGAAAAAAAAATTTTTTTTAAATAAAAACATTAAAAAGAAGAAGGAGGAGGAGGAGGAGGAAGAGGAGGAGGAGGAAGCCCATCCATTGTACTTCCCACCCCACCACTTTGTTGCCTGTATACATAGTAGAGTATTTTTTAGAATTTTTTTCAGATATAAAATCATTTTATTAGTTTTGGAACATAAAATGCATTATGCATATCCAAGATTGCTTTTAGACTAACAGTTTAACTGTTATGAAAGATGCAGGAAAAATAGGAGGATTTTTTTTTCAAAATGCCAAAAATATTAACAGAAAATATCTCCTTACCATGTTTCTGTACTTCTTTCCTTCATATCTATAATTTGATCTCCAATTAAGGACTCCAGAGTTGTTGTAGAGGCAGTCGTTGAAATGTAGCAGTTGTGGAATTAGTGATATTTGTTTTGATGAAGTTAGTGAAGGTCATTAGTTTGATTATATAATTTTAGATGGGTTTTGTAGTTAAACAAATTCAGACATAGACAGGAAAGGCAATTTATTGCATCAAATATACAAGGCAAGCTTGAGGTCAGGATTGATCCAATAGAGAAACAGCGTCAATAAGAAAAAATACCAAGTGCTTTTCTGTCTCCTCTTTCTAACTTCAGCATGCTTTCATCCTAAAGGTGGTTCCCATTATAGTCACAAGGTGCTTTCCTGCAATATCCTGGGCTACATATTTCCTTATGTATGTCCAATAAGAGATGAGTCATCTTTTCCTTCTGACTGACCCAGAGTTATGAACCTGACTTTCACTGGACAGACTTGCATCACTTATTCTTCCTGAATCAATAAGTATCATAATATACAATAACTCTTCTCATGGTAACCTGTTTGTTGGCTTACTGAAATCACTTAAAACTCCTTTAGCTGAGAGGGGAGAATTTAATTTCTTCTCAAACTCCTGTGTTCTACACAGTAGTTAAGAGGAAAAATAGATTTGGAGAGAATACCATAATTTACAATGTTTGGATTAAATGTGATGCTGATAGTGGTACAGATGATAAAGATGACTAAGTCATAGAGAAGAATAAGGATGATGGAGGTGATTATGCTGATGAAGTGGTAAAGCCATCAAGGCAATAAAGATGATGCTGATAATGGTGGTGGCAACAATGGTAGAGAGGTGTTAAAAGTGAAGGTGATGGGAATAATGAGGTTAATAATAAGGAGAAAAGCAATAGGTCAACATTCAGTTAACATAAGTGTAGTGAATTTGCATGCTTTTCTCATGCACTCTTACATAATTTACCTCTGGCCACCATTCTTGTTTTTCCCTTGTAATAATGCTAGCATACCCCCTTTTCCTGGCCACTGTTGTTGGCCCAAGATTGGACACCTGATCCAGGAAAACCAATCCACAGTTTGGGCTATCCTAAATGAATTGGAAGTCAAGAATTTTCATCATGACACCAGTTGTAGCCAGATGATGATGGCCTCTTAATTTTTTTTAACGTTTATTCATTTTTGAGAGACAGAGAGAGTGCAAGTGGGGGAAGGGCAGAGAGAGAGGGAGATACAGAATCCAAAGCAGGCTCCAGGCTCTGAGCTGTCAGCACAGAGCCCAATGTGAGGGCTTGAACCACTGAGCCATGAGACCATGACCTGAGCCGAAGTCAGATGCTCAACCTACTGAACCACCCAGGCACCTCAATGATGGCCTCTAAAATGGCAAGTTCAGTATCATTTACTGTTGTATGTTATCTGTTCATAAAGATTTGTTGCCACTTCACCCCTGCCATGCTTCCCAGACTCTTTTCCTTGAGGCTTTACCATGTGACATATCCCAACCAATGTGATACAAACAAACATGATTCTACTCTCACATGAACAGAAGCTTTCAATTTGATTGCATGGCTTGCCTGAGTTCTCCTATCCTGGGCCACCTCTCTGAAAACAACATGTCCCCCGGTAGTCGCTTTTTCTTCAGCCTGGGCTGCAGAATAAGAAAACATGTGGAATCAAGCTAAGTCTAGCAGGGCTGTAGTTGACCCAAAACCTTCAAAAAATGTAAAAATTAAATATGTATTGATAGGATTTTGAGATTATTTGTTATCCAGCATAACCTAGATAAAAACTGACACATTTACACTCAGGCCTGCTAAGAACAGAGTTTGTGAAGCTACATCCACATGTAGGTAAGAGGAAAGAGGACACAGAGAACCTGTAAGAAATCAAATGAAGCTGGTCTACAGAAGTAATTAAGGAATATCTCAACATTTCTGTCCTCGGAAGAACTGAAAGAAAAGAGTTGGGGGGGGGGGGCATGCAGGTGGCCCAGTCAGATGATCATCCAACTTCAGCTCAGGTCATGATTTCATGGTTTGTGAGTTCCAGCCCTGCACCGGACTTGCTGCTGTCAGTGCAGAACCCGCTTTGAATCCTCTGTGCCCCTCTCCCTGCCCTTTCCCAACTTGTGCTCTCTCAAAAGTAAAATAAAATACTTAAAAAAGAAAAATAAGAAAAGAGTTGGATCTTAGGATACCACAGTGGCAATATGAGTGCAGTACCAGATGCAATAGCCCCAGGTTACAGTCAAAGATCAGACCTTGTTACCTCATCCCTACCCTTGTTGTCAGAGCAGAAGCAGTTCCACATTGGGCCTTCTCCCTGAGGCCCTTATAGTGTAAGTGAGGGGCTCATTTCTCATTGGCTTATTTCCTCTGGAGACCACGTGAAGGAGGAGGCATCTTACTATAATTGATTCAACTCCTTTCTCTTACCGAGGATGATATTTCCAATAAATCAAACATTCTTCAGCCTGGATCTTGTTTTCTAAAAGTTAATCTTTTGACTTGGTTACAATTTTTGTTAAAACATGAACATTCAGTGAACACAGTGGCATTTTCTCTATTTCCTACAAGAGAGAATTTCTGAAGTTAAACTTTTCCATAAACAATTTGAAGCCTGCCTTATTTTTTTTTAAGTCACATAAATATTAGATACAAGCAGACATTTCAGAGATTATCTCCATAGAATCTCAATTTCTTCATCTGTAAAAAGGAAATAATTATATGTATACCTTGGGGACCATGTGAGTATTATGCAAGAGAAAGCGTGAAGGGTGTCTGACACATAGAAAATACAAATGACAACTATTATTAATATTGAGGGAAAGGACAGGGTGGGATAGCTGCAAGAAAAGGAAGTGAAAAGAATTTGTGAATTAAATAACAAACATAGAGACTCATAAGGGGCTGTTTGGGGAAAAGGCAGAGAACAAGTTATGCAAACAGCAAACCTGTCCAAAGTTAACAGGAAAGGAAACCCAGAGTGAATTCCATCTGCTTTCCGCCTGCACCTGCTATTTATTTACTTTTCAGCTTCATCAATAGAGGCCAAATTGTTATATTTTAAATCCGAAAACATAAGGAGAAAAGAGAGAGATGTGGAGAGAGAGAAAGAAGGAAGGAAAAAGAATAAGACAATAATAGCTAACATGTTTTGAGTTCCTACTATGAGCCAGGCACTGTTTTAAGAACCCTGCATGAATTAATACATTTGCTATTCACAGTACTCAATAGGGAGGTTACTCTTGTCCGTATTTTACAAGTAAGGACCAAAGTGTAGAGATAATAGCTGGTAAAAGGGAGAGTCAGCATTTAACCCAGCCAATCTGGCTATTTAAGTCCCATTAAATAGCCTGAGCTAGTATGGAATGGAGAAATATACTAGGAGAGGGAGGAAGAGGAAAAAGAACATCATCTTCTCCCTGTGGTTGGGTAGATCTTTATACATGAGATGGAAAGCAGTCTGATTTAGGAGCAGTACAGTTTGGGACCCATTCCAGATTCTTTTCACTTTGCAGGTGCCATTTGGTTTATGACTTTTGGTGGTTCAGTAAATGTCTGAACCTGTTTCTTCATTTGCAAAATCCCATAGCTTTCCAGCTCATCTGTGTGCGTAAAATAATAATAGGACAACACTTATCTGTTGTAAAAATTAAATCATGTAATTTAGGTAAAATAATTAGTGCATGGCAACTGCTCAATAAATGATAGCTATTATCATGATAATTATATGTTAGTATTAAGTTAGTTGGAGAGGAAGAATCAAGAAATTCTCCATGAAAAAAAAATGGTATTTCAGCAGCTTTTGGTGGATGCGAGGATTTTCACAGGTAGAAATCAGATAGATTGTCCTAGCAGAAGGAAGAACATGAACAAAGCTTAGTCATAGGAACACACAAAATTGATGTTCTGAATTCACTATTTCAAGAATCAAGGAAGCATGTAATACATTTTAGAAATGTACTACTCTACAAAATTGTTGAAAAGCAACCCTTAGGAGCTTAATGTGGCAGACCCTCAGTCATCTAGGAACTTTTACTGAGGGGAAGAACAGTCCCAGAGGGATCCCCATACTGGAAATTCTACTGCCACAAGACACAAAAACCTGTGATCAGCAGCATTGCTAAAGAATGTCCTTTGGAGATCGTCCCCTCCCAGAAATAGTTGGCTTCTCCCTTTTTTCTCCTGCAGCTTTTGGAAGAAACACTGACCAAAGCCATTATGGGATCAGACTCCAATTCCAGAATCTTGTTATTTAAGTCAAGTCCAGATGTTGTTGAGGCCTCTCAGATACGTCTCCTTATGCATCAGTCTCCTTTATCCAAAATTCTGTGACCTGAAAAGGCACCATCCATCACTGACTCACCATCACCATTCCATCACTGACTCAACATGTTATGAGTAGAAACTGGATGGCCATAAAAGACAGTTCCACTTAAAAAGGGGAGAAATGTAAGTGCCATAGCTGTCACAATTCTGGTTACATGTTGTCAGTTCCCTCCTAATTTAGGAGCAGGTAATGTCCTTTGAATAGGGTCTGGATCTACTCCTTGGAAATGGCTCCCAAGGTCGTTTTTATCTTTAGCTTTTCACTCTGCCCTCGGGAATCTTGACTCTACCCTCTGAGATGTTTTTTGCTATTTTATAAGAAATGGCCCTGTTTACAAGTAAGTAAATTTCTTAGGCTATTTCCTGCCTAAAGGAAGCTGGGGGCTTAGCGTCTTTTCAGAAACATGAACGTTCTCAGTCTCTTCTAGTGCGAGCTGGTAGTACATTGGTGATCCAACTCAAAAGCTTTCTGGGCTTTCAGCATATCAGTGTAGAAATGCAGAACCACTAGACAGAAGCAACAGCTACAATTCTTTTGACATGCCTCTCTACTTTGTCCATGTGTTGTTTCTTACACTGCTGTAGGACAAATGCCCTTTAAATTCTCAGAAGCCCTTTGTGAAGGTTTACTGGGTACAACTTTAAATCTTCCTGGTATCTTAAACCCATAATTTTGGTACCATCCAGCAATTTCTTACTTTATGAATTATTTAAAATTTTAGTTAAGGCCAGATTTTGGCCAAAAATGAGTCTTTTATTCATGATTTTTCACATATCATTTCAGTGCAAAACGACAACGGTTTTTGCCAATTTTTATCTATATTTAAGCATCTTGGCCTATGTATCCTAGTTATTATTATGTTTTGGTATATTTTGGCCTTTAAAACTTTTTCTCAAACCAGTATTCCTCCAAAATAATAGCCAATTATAATATTTTCTTGACCATATTTTATTTTCTAATTTAACTCTACAATTACCTTCATGAAATAGGGTTAAAATTTACATTTTACAGTTTAAAAAAAAGGCTCAGAGAGGTTAATTTTCATTCCAAAATTACATTGCTATTAGCATAGCTGGCACTTAAGCTTCAATTTGTCTGTCTTCAAAGCTAGAAAATTGACCAATTTCACTCCACTGTGTTTCATCATAATAATCTCACCCTCTGGCACTACACTTTACAGTTTACCAAGCATGATCTCATTTGATCTCATTTAATCCAAGCCTAAGCAATTTGAAAAGGAAGATTCTCTGTCTTGGCCAAATGGAGGGCTAAACTGTAATATAAAACCCCCCTTTTCTCTCATCTTCACCAACAAGACAAAGAATAAGTAATTTCAAAACAACTTCCCTTCTTCCCTGTGGCCAAAAAACAAACAAACAAAAAAATGTTTTCCCTAGTCATTTTCAATCAAGCTACTCTAGATTTCCTGGTAAACTTAGCAATTGTTGGTGATGTTCCCCAGTTCTCTTTCCTTCCATTGAGTTGGGTTGATTTGTGCGGTAGGAAAGATGGATGTGCGGTTGAGGAGAGATGTCAGACTGAACATTATTTGTACAAATTGTGGCTGCTACCCTTCGTGGACATGGTCACCATGTCTCTCCCATGGAAAGTATGGTAATCTGGTTGATGCACAGGGCTTAGGAGGACCCAGAATTAGAAACCCATGGAAGCAGTATTCTACACCCATTTTTAAACTTGACTTGACAGTATAAAGGACTGAATTTGGACTTCTGTGCATTTGCTGATCATTCAACATTTTGAACTACCACCTAGTGGCACTGCATGCCAGCCAACGGTTCAGAGTGGACAGCTTTGCCGTGTTCTCTGTATAGCAGGGTGTGCTTGTCCAAGTGATTGCTTTTTTTATTGTATTTTGACCTTCCCGTCTTGTAATTGTGAATGGAAAGTAGAAAATGCAAGTGCTGCTACTTGCAGCAGAAGCGGAGCTATAATAAGCTTAATATAATCAAGGAAAATGTGGCAATCACCCCAGCATAATGCTTTAGTATGTGTGTGGGTTCTGAATGCAGAGCTTTCTGCTTTGAACTTAGGCTCCATCACTTATCACTGGATGACCTTAGGCAAAATGCTTTCGTATCTTCTATAAAATGGGGATTATAATAAAATTCCTTTCTCATACATCGTGTGAAGATTAAATTACATAATCATGAAAGATGTTATTTAGAGACCCTACAAGGCAGTGGTTTTCAAAGTAGGATTTTCTGACCAGCAGCATCAGCATCGCCTGGGAGCTCTTTTGAAGGACAAATTCTCTAGCGCCACTCTAGTCTTAGAAACCCTGGGAGTGGGGGTGCAACACCAAGCCATCCAGGTGATTCTGATGCCCTGATGCTGCTGCTGTTTCTATCAATTGTGATGGAGAAGAGCAGGCTCAGAAGTTAAATGATCTGGATTTAAATTCCTGTTCTGCCTCTTATTGCATGCTTTGGGGGTGAACTGTACAGCCTTGAGTGCCTCGGTTTTCTCATCTGCAAGTTCAGAACAATAATATATTTATTCTGGACTTGTAATGAAAAGTTAAAAACATATCTGTCATATACCAAGTCTTCAATACATGATACCTAGGCGTTTGTGTGGTTCTGATGATTGTTTTATTGCTTCTGGATTTAACTGTGCTTAATCCAAATGGCTTTATAATTCATAGAGAATCAATTTAAAATCAAAATTAAAGAGCACGTCTGAAATATTGAAAAAATATCATAGAAGGTTTTTTTTTCTAAAATTGGAGGCAACTATGAATTTTATTTGTTTTCTAGCTAATTGAAAAAAGACACTCTTCTACAACATGGTGGTTTATAGCTTGATTTCTGTATTTTTGCTATCATACACTTTTTTAAAGTTTATTTATTTATTTTGAGAGAGAACACAAGCGGGGAAGGGCAGAGAGAGAGAATCCCAAGCAGACTCCGTGATGTCAGCACAGAGCCTGATGCAGGGTACAAACTCACAAACTGTGAATCCATGATCTGAATCAAAATCAAGAGTTGGACACTTAACCGACTGAGCCATCCAGGTGCCCCCACTATTATATATTTGTTAAGGAATATATTAATTCAAAATGTATTGTCCTACCAGAACACCACTGTCCCAGAGCTGAATTCTCTCAACAGGGACTTCCTGGTCTGCCAAGATGGACAGAGCCTACCAGTCAAGACGCTGAAGGCCAGTTCCTCTCAGTACAGGGCTGGCATTTGCTTTGGGCAGAGGCTTGCTCCAAGAAGTACCACTGGAAAGGGAGCTCCATGCCCCATCTCTCAGGTACAATCTGAGCAGATATGACCAGCAGGCCCTCTGCTGGTCTCTGTACCTGCTGGCAGGTAGACATAGCACAGGAACCAAAGACACAGGAAACAAGAGAGAAAGCAACTGTCGGCCAAGCCACAGGGAGCTCCAGAGGTTCTGGGCTATACCAGGCCAGGACACAGAGCAGAAGCAACTCTCCTCCTATAGAGGAAGAGAGAAAGAGCACAATCGTGCTCCCAGACATTTTTCTGCCACTAACTCATTATCAGACTCCAGACACGTCTCTGTCCCTTCTGGGTTCCCCTATCTGAAAAACAAAGTGAATACAGCTATAAAAA
This sequence comes from Prionailurus bengalensis, assembly GCF_016509475.1. Classification (NCBI taxonomy): domain Eukaryota; kingdom Metazoa; phylum Chordata; class Mammalia; order Carnivora; family Felidae; genus Prionailurus; species Prionailurus bengalensis. The sequence continues at coordinate 77,265,041 of NC_057359.1, read as the reverse complement.
CCCAGGATCTCAATGATTTGTATGTAAGTCAAAAAACTACCCATGATGGGTGTGTTTTCTAAGAATGTCCTTGACCATGATGTTAAGTCTTCTGCCAACCCCAGTAACCATCCTACCCCAGTGCTGGTGCATATCCTTCCATGCACCATTGCTGTTGGAACAGCAACGCTGGCATCCCCACAGTCCTGACCCCAGGTCTTACATCTAGAGGATGGGGTTCTTGGATGGCTGTGTCTTCCCTGTCCCCGATGTTTGGTCTGGTAACAGCCATTGTCATGGATGACCTAGACATGCCTTTATCCATAAGACTTAAGGCCACTTCTGACTCCCTAGCATTTCTTTCCAGAAGAAAGGGGCTTTCATTTTCCTTAATCCCCTTCCTCTGCATTCTCTTTCTTTCCCTTCACTCTTATCTCCTCTAAGATTGGCTTTTTCTAGAGGATAAATATTACTTGGGTCACAGTTGGACTTTATCATGTTGCATGTCTTTGCTGAGCCTCTATTTCCTCATCTGTGTAACCAGGATAGCAGCATAGACCTCATACTATCACAAGGAAGATTAAACAAGAGAATACATATAATGTGCTCAGCACGCGGCCTGGCCCAGACAGTAAGCTCTCAAAAAATAAGCACTAATTTTATCATCACCATCATCTTCATCACATCATGAGCTTATGGCAGTTATCTCTGGACTTATCTACTTATGTCAACAGGAGTCCTGTTTTGCTCACTACTAGTTATTAACCCAGAGGCTGGTACATAAAATAGGTTCAAAATGTTTGTGAAATGAATGTTGGAAGACAGAAGATAGACAAGGACTTTTACAGTATGGGGTATGATGTGTGTGTGTGTGTGAGTATGTGTATGCGTGAGTGTGTATGTGTGAATGTGTGCGGAAGTGTGTGTGTGTGTGTGTGTGTGTGTGTGTGTACTACAGTCCTGACTGGGTTAGCTCTCTCTCCTCTACTGCACCTGTAGCTCTGCCTCACACTCAGACCCTAATTGGTTGGATGGCTCTGTGGGGATTCCCTAGTGCCACTCTGTTTCAGTCTGTCCCCCAAGCCACTTGGCCCACCTGCCCTCATCCCTGGGGAGCCACAAGATCAGAGCCAGAGGCATTAAGTACATGTTCCTACTAACTGGTGTGAAAGATGGTGGCTAAAATTTGAGGAAAATAACCAGCTTATCCATAGTTAATGTTTTTTAAACAAGAACAGAGAATGAAGACCATTTACCTGATATTTAGAACCCCAAAACACACTCAGAGAAATAGGCACCTAGATAGACTCCTTTTGCCTCAGCCATACTGTCGATCTACTAACAAACATGGCCTAAGAATGTGCACCAAGCACCATGCTAAGTACTGTGGTTATGGAGGACAAAATATAAGTCTCTGTTGGTAAGAGAAGGAGCAGGAACCAGGAAAAAAGTGAACAGAATTATAATACAATATGGTAAATAGGACTATACTGGAAACACAGAGGACTGTAAAAGTCACCACTTTCAGCTAGATGAAGTCAAGGAAATTTTTCCAGAGGGAGCAGCATCCATGCTAGCTTTCCAAGAGAGTGTTACAGTTAAGCAAATGAAGGAAAGATATATGTGAATGCATGGGGCCAGGGAGGGGTGGGGTGAGAACATGATGCTTGCTGGGAAATCCAAGTAGTTCAATGAGAGTGCTGATAATGACCACAATAGTAGTAATAATAATGGCAGGAATATACCAGCTAACACTTCTACAGTACTTGCCATGTGTCAGATGCTGTTCTGAGCATTTTACATATTGTGACTCTTTGCACAACTGGAACTTAGGGGTCCAGGACTTAAAAGGCGTTGAGAGAGGCCAGGTTCAGAAATACATGGTTCCAAATCTCAATAGTTTTGTGAATAGGCTTTGGGGTTATGGTTTGACTACAGGATGATGGTTGGTTATAGAAGGGCATGATATGTCTTGATCAAGTATATGTTTTAGAATGATTATTCTCAATACATCCTGGTGGGTGGATAGGGGTGACTGTAGACAGGAGTCTGGGAGAGCAGTGGACAGGCTGGTGGAGCCATCCAGAGGAAAGCTTTGAGTCCCTGAATCAAGAAGCAGTGTTGGGAACAGTCACTATCGATTGACTTGCTGAGGGCCATTCCAGCTAGATTCAGAACTCGTTTTATTTGTTTTTTTTTCCAGCTTTATCGACATATACTAAATACACAAAATGCTTCTAGTATTTAATGTGTGCATTATGATGAGTTTGGACAGATGCATACTGTCTCTAAGTCTACAGTCTTTCCTGCATCACAGTGTCTCAGATGCCAGATGACTTGGGGTATCACTGACCCCACCCTCTGGCCTTTACCACTTACTAGCTGGGTTATCTTGCAGGCCACTCTATTTCTGTCAGCCTCCATTTTCTCATATGCTAAATGATGGTCATAAGACCTCTGCTTGCATGCATTTGTGGCTTACAAATATTAAACTGTGATGTAACACTTTATTGTGTGGATACTGCAGAGAAAGCTCAAGATGGGGATGATGAGGACCCGGCTTTCCAGAAATCATTTCCCTTTGGTTTCTCAGACCAAGCTCTATCCATTTATTTAATCCCTCTCAGTATCGCCCTGACCCTTTCTCCCCTTCCAGAAAGAAATAATGTCTCTTTTCTTGTCCCATTAAAACCGTGTTCACAACTCAGCCTTTATATCAGAAAGACCACAACCTTTAAATAATGACAAATTCTGGGTAAATGATTGTTGATGTCTGCTTTAAGACTTGAACTCCCCCAATGTTCAGAGACCATGAGAACAACTATATATATATATATATATACACACACACACACACACACACATGTGTGTATATATATACGCACACACATGTGTATATTTTTAAAATTTATATACTTATATATAAATATATATATACACATATATATACTTAAATACACACACACACACACACACACACACACACACACACACACACACCCTTATGTTTAGAGTTGAAAACCAGAGCCTTTTTGTTGCTGCGTTATTTAATTATTCAGAATAGAAGTTGCCAGCTACAGGAAATGACTGTTCGCAACATGTAATTTGCCTCCCAAACAAGCTCATTTGGGCTCTGACATTTGACAGAGAAAGGTCTGGGAAGATGAGCTGTTCAGAAAGGGTGTCTGTGCATCTGACACCGCCTGAACTTTGGTAGGTTGATTTTTACAATCGCCAGATCATCAAAGGTTAAACTCATTTAAATTCTCCCTTTACTAGCGAAGAAAGAAAACAAAATGCCACAAGCTGCCTTAACCTGCTGTCCTCAACTGCATGCACTAGCTGGGGACTCAGGAAATTCTTAATGCCTGCAAAAGGTGGTGCCAAGTTGGTAAAGTCAATCTACCACCACCCCGTTACACTTTCTGCATCTCTGCCTCTCTTTGGAAATCTAGAGGCCTCCTGCTCTGTTGAATCTGCTTTATATAAATCCGCTCTTCCATCAACACTCATCCAATCCTCCATTTCTTCCCTTTCCAAATATCCTTAGGTTTTTGGTGTTGGGAATAGAGCTGGGGACTGGGCACCTAGAGTGGAGTGTTTGTCTTTTGCCCAGGTTCTGTCCCAATCTCTCCCATGATGCTGCAAGAATCTTCTGACTGGTGTCCCTTCATCATTTAACCCTTGTTGCACCTCCATAGGCACACCGGAACACTTTGATATGGGACTAATGGGACTGTTTCCCTCCAGTAACTGCAAAAATTGCCATCATACATCTGAGTCCTGGACACAGGGCCTTTGTCTTATTAATTCACTTTACAAATAATTATTTAATACCCAGTGTATGCCAGACATTGTGTACAAGGTATCTGGGAGGTATAGCAGTGATTAAAACAGGCAATGGCCTTTGCTCTCACAGCTGATAAATAAGTAAACAAAGAACACAAAAAATAAATATATAACTTCAAACTATCTGGTTAAAAAACAAATACTACTAGAAGAGAAAATAAGTGCTTAGGTTGGTATGAGGAGACCAAGGGAAGTCTGTGGAGTCTGATGGTCTAAGTAAAGTCTGGAGCATGGGTAGGATGTGAGAAACATCACGTCATGCTCAAGAAGGACAGTGTGACCAGAGCCTAATACTCGAGGGAGATGTGAAAGTGGACAGGTAGGCCAGGCTCTGGCCGCATAATACCTGACAGGATGAGAGTCCTCAGCCCTGATGTTCAATGCTGGGGAGGTTTTAAAAACTACAGATGCCTGTTCCTTACCCCCACTCAATTCACTTTGGACCTTATGGGAGGGGCCTGAGCCCCCATCGTTTTGTAAAGCTCTCCAGGTATTGCAAATGTGCAGCCAGGATTGAGGATACCTTCTGTAGGGTCTCTACAAATTGGCCAAACTTTCCTCTTTGGTTTTACCACTGTCTTGCCCATCAATTCCCTAACACTATTCCCTAACATCCTTTCTCCCCCATATATACTAACCACTTCATGCATTGTCATTTCTACTCGTTTGGTTTCCTTGGCATAAAATTCAATGCCCCTTTCCCTACATGGGTTAGGGATGTTTTTGGTTGCAAGTAACCCAAACCCTGACTAAGTATAGCTTGAATAAACAGATTCTTGTGTTTCTCATATTACAAATGTCAAGTAGGTGTCACCTACCATTGGTTCAGAAACCAATGCCAGGGCCTTCCATACAGAAAGAAGGAAAGAAAGATGGGCCCCTGGTCCCTTTCATCAGAAAAACAAGTTTTCCTAGAAGCCCCACTCTGGTGACTTCCCTTCTGTCTCAATCACCATATTTGTATGACAGGCCAACCTTAGCTGCAAGAGAGTTTGGGAGAGTAAAGGGTGGATTTGAAGTGATTAACTTAGATAGACCATGTCCCGCAACCTTGGGCTTGGTGCTGGCATTCTGTCAAAAGGAAAAAGGTGGAGGTAGTTATTGTTCAGACAACAGAAACTGTCTACCATATATGCTCTTAATCTGCTCAATGAACTCCTACCGCCTCTCACTAAGTCCAAAATTGTGGTCCGGACAAGAAATGTTACATCCCCAAGGTGACTTGTGCTAGAGACAATGAGAGACAAAATGAAGCAGCAGGGGTTCTTGCCCCTAAAGTGTTTATGCTCTAGTTTTAAGTTGGAGAATTTGGGTGAGTATGAGTGGTATGGGGGACTTGGAGACAAGGTAAAGGACACAGGCACTGTGATGTTCTATAAAATTTAAGGACTTCAGAGAAGTAAGAGAACAGTGTGGGGTTGAGGGAAAGACCGCATCTTGAATGACCCTAGAAAATATGGAATCTAATAGGTTTTCTTAGGTAGATAGAGGGAGAAAAGAATCCAGATTGCAAAGAACACAGCTCCAGTCCCACTACCAGTATCTCCATGAGTTTAGGAAGAGGATGAATGTGCAGAAAGAGATGATCCAAAGCTCTGCCAGGACCAGGGGTTAAAATTGTTCTGGATATTTTCAGCCTCCTCTGTGATCAGTACACATACATATTTCAGGAATGGACTGCTTCCTCCAAATGACTCCTTCTGGACCACATGCTTATACTTGGACCCTATCCTCATATATCTCTGACAATAAAAAAAATATTTTAAATTATTTTTTTTCTGCTGTGAGTAGTGGAATAGACAATGAGTCTCACCCCCAGGGAGAGGGGTATGCTTTGCTGCATCTACTTTCAGACCCTGACCCTAGACTCATATGTGGATGGAAACCCATACCATCTTTGGATAATTCTAACTACAATAATAACTGCCATTGTATGCATTATCATTAAACATTCATAACCTGAAGAGGTGGGCTTCATTATTATCCCCACTTTTCAGGTGAGGAACTGGAGGCACAGAGAGGTGAGGCAGTCTAATTGGAGCGGTCAGGATTAGCATCTAGCCAGTCTGGCTCCAGAGTCTGTGCTGTAAAGTGGTATTCAACTTCCTTTCATGATTCCATTATAGTGTATTGCTTACCAATTAGGAATTTCTTCTTAATACCACCTGGAATTGGAATTTTTGGTGCCCACTCTAAACCCAAGACTATCAATCCTACTGTCCTACCCGCTATGCAATGAGAGGCCACCAAAGTGAGCCACCATGACCCATGAACAGTCTTAAGAACCAGTCGTTGCTTCTCCTTCCTACCCCTTCATCTCACATTCTCTCTGTGCTCTTGTTCACCCCCACCCCTTGGCTCTGCCTCCAGCCCCATGCTTGCCTCTGAAATTGGCCTCAATTTGGCTTTCACAGTTTTAATCCACTATGCTTTAAAATATAGCGCTGGTCAGGCTTTTCCACTCTGTCCTCGAACCGGATCTCTGGGAAGTTTGGGGTAATTTTATGGAGCCAGTCCAAGCCCCCATGACCCCAGTTTCAGTGCCAACTATGTCTGCTGCACCCCCTCAGGAAGGGGTGCCATCTGCTTTCTAGTTTTGCTGTTGTTAATGTCGGTGTTTTTTGTTGGTATCCATGGAGCTCTTGCTTTGTACTGAACACTGAGGTAAGCACTTGATGTGGTTTGTCTCACTTAATCTACCTCTTCCCAATCCTGTAGGGTCCATGTTATCATTACCTCTATGGTATAGACAAAGAGATGGAGCACTGAAAAGTTTTGATCACTTGCATAAGGTCACACTACTACTCTAGGTGGAGAAGTAGAGCTCGGATCCATGTCTGACTGAGACCAAATTTCTCTTTTCTAGAGCTTCACAGGATAAGCCCAGATCCTCCTTCATATGTCAACCCTTCAAGTATTCATGGACACTTCTTCCATTTTCCAGAGTCCCCTCTAGTTTCAACAGCCACAGTTTCAGCCACTGTTCTTCTTTTGCCATGATTTCATCTTCATCTCTCATCATCCACATCTCTGTCCAGCATGTCCAATGTTAATCTGCTTTTACAATTGGTGTAGACCTGTATTCACTCCTCCAGGTGTGGTCTGGTTAACACAACATATACAGTTGGCCTATCACCTCCTTCATCGTTTATGGTCTATTTCTGGCAATGAAGTCATACATTATTTTGGCAGCCTCTACAACTCCAATCAACAGAATGACTCCAGAGGGAAATTGCTTCTGAATGTGTCTACTGTTAACTGTGAAAATAGCCAAAGTGAAGGGAAGTAGAGGAGATACTTGGAGAAACGATGCCGAGGGGGAAGATTGTTAGAAGACACTGTGTTGGGAGTGGGGGGCTTGTTGACCATGGATGTATTGGCTCATAGGTAAAATATTACCCCACACCTAGCTGCCAATGACCCAGTCTTTTCCTGGGAATTCCCCAGGTGGAAAGGCCACCTCGAGGCCATCTGATCTGCTTATCTTTGTGTTCTGCTCAGCAGTTAGTGTTTTTGATGCTGGGGCCCCTTGGTCCTTGTGGTCCTGTGACATAATGGAATCAAATTAAAGGCCCATTTACCAGCTTTATTGTCGATTATTTATAATACTCTGGTTCCAAAGTGCTTCTTTATAGAGTGCTTAAGCTGCCATCACTGGATAGAGCTTGCCATAAATGCCTTCACATGCACAGCACATTATGTTCCTTAGCCGCAGCAAAAAGGGAAAAGATTATTCTCAATTATTTCATATAGTCTATTTTATTGTTTTATTGTAATAAACTGCCATACCTTACACCACTTTAAAATCAATAGTTTGCATTAAAAATAATGAAACGTGGCTATTAATCCTGGATAGCATTTCTACTATTACTTTCTGATAGTGAATCTGTAATATAGAGAAGGCAATAATTATTCACTTCCAATCAATAGGAACATTTTCAAATGCTCCTATGTGTCCCACTGATATTGCATCAGTGGGAGCTGATGACAATAGGGGTATAGATTTAGAGACTCCTAGTTCACATGAGGTTCTTCATGCCCTCCCTGAACCTGTCTCCACCTTCCCTGACTCTCAGACCATCCTTTTTAATTCCTTGAGACAATATGATACACTTATTAAATGCCCAGGTTAGGGAGTCAACAGCCAGGGCTCAATTCTTAATTCCAAAACTCACCAGTGCTATTTGACCTTGGGCATGCTATTTAACCATTCCCTGCCTCAGTCTCCTCAGCTACAAACGATGAATAATAATGCCTACTTTGCAAGATTCTGAACATCATGTGCAACACTTCACAGGATATGCTTATCCCAGTGTCTAAATTGTCGTAAGCATACTAGAAATGATAGCTACTATTATTATACACTGTATATTTGACATTAATGAATGGCCCAATAGATAGCCGTTGTTTCCTGAAGAGTCATTAGTGAAAACACGGGTGAAATGGCTAGTTCCATTCTATCCTTCTGCTTCTTCATTTCAATCTGACATAAGAAGTTCCAGCTGTGCTTTGTGGTGGTAGTCAGCATCTGGACTTGAAGCCCTGACAGAAGAAATTGAGCCATCAATTTGGCTGTGATGCAAGAGGCCTTTTAACTCCCAACCCTTTGCTTTTGAGCAAAGTCTCTGTGGAGACAGAACTGGAATGAATACATGGTTTTGTCAGTAAATACTCTTTGATCAACACTCAAGTCAAATATAAGAAGAGTAGAGATGGTGATGCTTAAGGCCGTAATTGATGGCATGGCTTTTCCTATCCTGTTTAATTTAATTCAACAACTGTTTATTGAACAGCTAACATGTGCCAGAAGAAAGCCTAGGTGTTGAATGGTAAAGAGATATTCAAAGATTAATAAAGCATAATATTTGCTGTTGAAATATGTTGAAACCTAGGCAAAGAGACACATGTCACCTGAATAATGTGAATCCAAAGTACAGAAAGAAAGATTGATTCTCTCTAGTAGGGAGACCGTATTTCAACTAAAACACAAGTGAGTAAACCTTCACAGGGAAAATGGAGGAAAAAGAATATTCAAGGGAGAGGGAACAACAAAGGCAAATGCCAAAAGGTGAGCAAGCATACTTCTTAATATAACGCTACAAGCATGAAATCATTCTAGTTTCCCTGCTGCCTACAACACATCTCGGGGCTCTACAGGCTCTTTGCCAGAGCTTCTACTCCATTCACTATACTTTCCTATACCCCAGCCTCCCAAAATGACACTACAAAATATGCGTACCTTTTGAACATGATGACCTCTCTTTCATGCCTCTATAAGCCTGCATTTGCTGTCTCTTGAACTCAAATTGATTTATCCACCTTAAAAGCCATTCTCCTAGAAGACTGAGATCAAATATTACCTCCTCTATGAAGTCTTTCCTGATATTCTCAGATCCTGTCACACTGTGTCACAATTCTTTGTGCGTCTGATGCCATCTTTCTTGAATGAATGAATGAATGAATGAATGCACGTGTGAATGAAAGAATGGATGAGTGGAATATAATATATTATATATTATATTATATATACATATATATGAACATAATATATTCAGAAGATGGCAAGTCTGGAGGGATTAGGATACAGCCTATTTGGGGGCACAGAAAGCTGGAGGCTAAGGAATTTATTGGGTATAAGGTTATGTAAATAACCAGAACCATCAAGGGCATGCAGAAAATTTTGGCAACAAAGAAATCAGCAGCAGAGAGATCACTCTAGATGGTTAGATACCAAAATTAAGTAGTTATAGCTGAAATGAATAGAAGAAAGTGGGTAATATTTCAGAGGAGGAACACAGAATGGCAATGGATTGATTCATTGAGGGAACAGGAGTAAATCTCATATTCTTCTCACTGCAAATGCTGTTGGGAAGGGATTCCTCTCCCTACCCTACCTTGCTTTAAAGAAAGAGTTACTAATCTCTTTAGGTGATACTCCAGGACATAAATAGGAAGAATGTACCCCAGGGCAGGGCTACTGGGTTATTCTCAAAATTGTCATGTTCTATTCTATTTCAACCAGATCAATAAGTCAGCAGATCAAACTTGCAACTTCCTCTTCTCTCTCCTGTCAGGAACCCTGGGACCTTGGCACACAAAGCACAGTCCCTGACCCACCAGGAGCAGGGACAGGGAGCTTGAAGAAATTCAGATTCCCAGGTCCCACTCCAGGGTTACCAAATCAGAGTTGCATTTTGACAAGCTCCTAGGTGATCCCTATGCACATTAGAGTTTAAGAAGTACTACTCTAGGAAATCGTCTCTTCAGTGTCTGACAGCCAGAAATTAGGGCTCTTAACCTGGGCTGCATACTAGAATCACCTAGAGAACTTTTAAGCCTCCTGATTCTCCAGGCTGCTTCCCGGACCAATTAAAAAAAAATTCTTCAGGTGTAGGACCCATGCAGTAAAAGCTACCCAGGTGATTCCAATACGTAGTCAAGGTTGAAAATCACTAGGCTAAAGGTAAGATTTAGACTTGGAGGCGTGCCTTGGTGGCTCAGTGGGTTAAGCATCTGAATCTTGATTTCAGCTCAGGTCATGACCTCATGGTTCATGGGTTTGACTCCCTGCACTGTCAGCATAGAACCTGCTTGGGATTTTCTCTCTCTCTCTCTCTCCCTCTCTCTTCCCCTCTCTGCTCCTCCCCACTCATGTGCAGCCTCTCTCTCTCTCTCTCTCCAAATACATAAATAAACTTAAAATTTTTCAATTTGGACATTATGAGAGAAATAATCTCATTTTCTCCTCCCCCACTTAGCCTTTAGTTCTAGTCCAATTTACCAAAGAGGTCAGATTTGGGTTTCTGGCATATGCTCTGCCAAAAAGAAAGTGGAAGTTTGATTTCTGACTTGCTGCCATTGTTTATGTGCTTATTGCCCTTGAGAATTCTTGCAAAGAAAAGGAATAGATGGAGTAAGACAGGATTCAGGTATTCCATCTGTCTCCTGGCCAAATACTATTTAGTAGCGCTTCAACATTTAACCATTATCAAGATGCAGTCCGGACCTCCATGGTAGTGGGGACAGAAATGCCATTAACTCAAACAGATGACACAGAACAGCTTAGATTAAAGAGAAAACTTTAAATGGAGCACTCTGTCTCCTCGCTTTGTGAACACACATCAAACATTCTCCCCTGATTATTCCACACTGTAGCGTTCACCTATTGATCTCAATGGTTAAGCCCCCCCCCACCCCCTTCAATGCTTCAATACTGTAGAAGAAACTATCTGACCAGAGGGTTGATTTAGTCCATATTTCATACAATGAAGCAGTAATGAAAAAAAAAGAACATTAGTTCTCTGTGATGATATCATCATGAAAGGGAGAAAAAAATATTATTCTATGGTGTTGGTTTTATTGTAATAATACAGGCCAAGCATTTATCTGAGTCAGGGCGTGCAGCTGCTGGTTATAAACCACTGTGATAATGAAGACGAGATTGAATTATCTTCAGCCATGATTAAAGATCAAAGAAGATTTTTTTTAATAAACCCAGTCTTGTTTTTCATTGTCAAAAATGGTTTAGGTTAAGTTAAATGGCTAAACAGAGGGATGGAAAACTGAAGGCCTTTTCAACAAAGGAGCTGAGCAGGAGAAAATACAGAAGTAGGCAAATGTGGGTGGTGGGTGGCTAGGTGGATGGGTATCTAGATAAAAGAAGAACAGAGTCTTTGATACACAGAACCTTTTGAAGGGCAAAATGGGGAGATGACCAGGTCCCTTGCTTCTGGAAATCATATATAAATGAGGCCTAATAAGTGGTAAAAATCCCAAGTATGAGTTTCTCATAGGTCAAAGGAGTACACACAGCTGAGTCACTTGGACAGTTGTATAGATAATAAGAAAGTCTTTGTTGAAGTTACAACTCTTAAAGATTCTGCACATAAGACCTGAGGCACACAAAGTAATGGAATGATTCGCCTTATAGACTTGATCAAAAGAATTTCCTCAGAAAAAGTATATTATAACAAAGTTGTGAGAAAAGGAAAAGAATGTGATAGTCTGAGCAATAGCGTGAAGACTTTCCATGTTACAGATGGAGAAACTGGCCCCAGAAAAGTTGAATGACTTGTTTAAGGCCACATATTCAGTTGTAGAACCACCTAAATGTTTTCTACCTACTAACTTATAGGGATCCAAATAGAGTTCATGGGCCAGTCTCCAAACACCATTCGGCTCACGGAAAAATCCCTGAAAATTACTTTAGCATATGTAGGGTGAACTGATGTTAGTCTAAGTCTCCAATAATACATATGAGGAATATGCCAAACTGCTTGACTTGGGTTGGTCACTCCTGACTGCACTCAATGCACAACACAGTGATCCTCTTAAAATGCTTTGGTTACCGCTCTGAGAAACAAAGAAAGAGGGGCGCCTGGGTGGCGCAGTCGGTTAAGCGTCCGACTTCAGCCAGGTCACGATCTCGCGGTCCGTGAGTTCGAGCCCCGCGTCAGGCTCTGGGCTGATGGCTCAGAGCCTGGAGCCTGTTTCCGATTCTGTGTCTCCCTCTCTCTCTGCCCCTCCCCCGTTCATGCTCTGTCTCTCTCTGTCCCAAAAATAAATAAACGTTGAAAAAAAAAATTTGAAAAACAAAGAAAGAAAAAGAAAGAAGAAAGGAAAAGAAAAGTCATAATGATAATGTCAGCTATCACTTCTGAATACCTACTATTGAATTAGATGTTCTAAATATTTATTTAGCTTATTTGATTATCTGATTTAAAGAATAACCTTGCAGGGCAACAAAGGAGTCTAAGGAGTAGAGATGTTTACTAATTTGTTCAAAAAATTTGTAGAGCTAGAGTTTAAATCCCTCTTACTCTCAAAAACCTATGGCTCTTTTCACAGTACACTCTATTCCTTCCAACTAATGTAATGATTCGAAACACTGGCATGGTGGGGGAATGGATGCTTTACACATCCCTTTGTGACTATGAGACACTCTTTCCAGAAAAAAAATGCATTTTCTTCCATATAAAAAATTTGATGAAATTTCAGGGAGTATCTTGACCCCCTAAATCCACATAGAGTTCCAAATTAAGAAGCCCATCCCCAAAGTCTTAAAGAAGTAATAAGTAGGACTGAGAAGGAAAGAGGACAAACAAGAAAAAGCAATGTCTTGGACCTGTACTGTTTGGAGCAACTGTATTTCTGGAATTTGATTCTCTTAAAATTGGTTTTTAAATTAACATGTAATATGCATATATTTGCATAATTATAACTTAATGCTTAAAATCCGTCACCAGCCAAACCTATCTGAAAAAAAAAAAAGAAAGAAAAAAGCCATTCTCTCGGCCACTTAGACTTCTGTGATGTCATGGTTATTGTCCATTAAAACCCACACCATGTTGTGGCTGTGAAGTGGCCTGAGCCATACTGACATCAACACAGGTCATTTCCTGCCCATAAGATCGTACTGTCATCACACTCTCCTTTGTAATGGGGCATGCTTTATTACAGTGGAATGGTTTTGTTTTTGATGGATGCTCACTGAAAATAGTGCCTTTTAAAATGTGCTAGTGTCTAGTGTCCTACATTTCTCTTGATTAATTTGAAATAAGGCAGTCTTTCATGTACATACAATCGGCCTATAATGTATAATGGCCCTTCCCACCATCAGCACATGGCATTGACTTTCTCTGATTTCATGTGCATTCAACGTGCACATAGCCCTCTGTGACTTCTCTTTAACCATTCTGCTCTGCTTTACCCATTCTATTCATTTTTTTTTTTTAATCTCAAGGATGTCTTTCATTTCCATCTTATTCGGGTGTCATTTGGAGTAATTCAATCAATTTATAATTGAGTAAATTTTCACTTGATGTGGACTCAAAGGCCCTATGGACAGCTGGCGAAGGGGGTTCTTTTAGTCACTGTTGGGGATCTAAGCCATAATAGGCATAAATATAGGAAAAGGGAAAGTGTTGGCTTGGAATTTTGGAATTACACTTTGTACTATTTGGGGGATATTTTGATTCGTGACATTTGTCTGACTTGATCCTTATATTATCAAAAGACATTAATGCATTCAACTGACATATTAAGATTTTACTATGTGCTTAGTCCTACAGAGCATAGCCCATGGTGCACAGCCCCAGATAAGATCATTAACATTAGTTGAATGAGTCAAAGAATACCCAAGATCACTTAAATATGAATGGCTAGAACAAGAATATTTTGGTATCATATTCAGTGTTTTTCTCAATAAATCTTTCTGTCCCTGACTTTTGTGTCCACATATGGTCTTGGGGAAAAAAATTTGCATATGAGATAAGAGAACTTTCATTCTCAGGGAGTTGATGTTCAATCATAGCCAGGTTCAATCAAACACCACAATAGAAATAGATGACATAACCAAATTGGGTTAAAAAGGATCTTTAAAAAAAATTAATGTTTATTTATTTTTGAGAGTGAGAGACAGAATGTGAGCAGGGGAGGTGCAGAGAGAGAGGGAGACACAGAATTCAAAGCAGGCTCCAGGTTCTGAGCTATCAGCACAGAGCCCGGTGCAGGGCTAGAACTCACAAACCACGAGATCATGACCTGTACAGAAGTTGGATGCTTAACCGACTGAGCCACCCAGGCGCCCCAAAAAGGGACTTTTTAATGCCTCTGGAATAAGGGTAGGACATATATCTCATTCTAGCTAATCAGCAATAATCTCACACTGTGGCCACAGTTATTATATAAACATGTGGTGAAATTCAGGCCAGCAGGAAGGAGCCATTGGTAGAGTGTTTCTGGACAAGGCTGCTGTACTTCTCAGAGACAGTCTCTAGATAGGGGCAAAGAAGTAGGTAGTCCTGGACATTCCAATAGTTTATGATTAAGAAATAGGGCCAGCGTTAGGATAAAGTCAACATTATAGAAGGTGAAGCAAATTAACAGGAAGAAATCAGGGCCTTGGTGACACCATAGAACCAATAAATCAAACCAAGCTGAAGTCTGCCCTACTTCTACCAACCTGCTGGCCAATGTGATTGAGTTCTGTGTCCCTCACAAAAAAGCCTCATCCCAAGGATATACCAATTCTGTGCTACTCCTTGAATCATGACTCCCAAATTGGTTTTGCTTCTGTGCAGAGACTTTTTAAATCCTGCTCAAGTACGATTTCTTTAGTTTTTGTGGGTTTTTTGGTCCTATCTCAGAGGTGTTTGAACAAAGTCCACCAGTGTATGATGAGGTAATGACCATTCCATTGCCATTTTTCGGATCCCTCTCTTAATATCCCAGAGTCTCCTTTCTTGTGCTTCAGCCAAAACTAAATGTTCCTATGAACAGTAATTCATATAAATAGATGCCCACTTTATATGCTTACTATAATGTATCTCTAATAAGTATCTGTCACCCTGGATTCAGCCCCCTGGTTGTGTTAAACCTCTAAGTTCCAAAGACATGGCTGGAAAAGGAGCCTCTGGTCCTTGCTCCCTACAAATAACATTCTTGAAGAGTTTGTCTAAGAACATGGGCTTTACTATCACACAAATCATGATTTTCATCTTGATTTTGACACTATGTAACCCTGGATAAGTTGCTTAGCCTCATGGTTCTCAGCTCCCCCATCTGTAAAATGGGTATGGGTGTTGTAATCCACACTTAACTAAAAGTTGTGGATATTAAATGAGATCATGTAAATTAAGGGATTAGCAGAATTCCAGGCACTTCAGAGACACTCAATAAACAGTAGTTATGATGGGTATCTTTCAAATGATTTCTGCTTCCTGGTATTCAACTCCTTACATAATTCCCTCCCTTAGTGAACCGCTTTTAGAAAATAGAATACAACAAATATGATAGAATGTCATTTCTATGGTTACGTCATGAAAGGCTATGAGTTCTATTTTGCTGGGTTCTCTCTATTGCCTTCTCATCTTACATACACTGATGAAGCCAGCTGCCATGTTGGAGAGGTTCATGGAACAAGGAACTGAGGGTGGCCTCAGGCCAACAGCCAGCAAGAAACTGAGGCCTTCAATCCAACATCCTCTAAAGAAGTGAATTCTATCAATAACCACTGAGTGATCTTGGGAGGAGATCCTTCCCCAGTCAGGCCTTCAAATGAGACTACCACCTCAGTCAATATTGTCAGCACAGCCTGTGGGAATGAAGCAGAGAACCGTCAAGGCACATCCTGATTCCTAACCTACCTAAACTGTGAAGTAATAAATGTGTGTTGCTTTGAGCCATTAATTTTGGGGATCATTTGTTATGCATCAATACATAATGAATACAGTAGTTTTGAGGCTATTACCACTAGACTCTTCCTTCTGCTACTGCTTCTACTGCTGCTGCTGCATTTGCTAACAACAGACCGAAGACGAAAAGCCTATCCCCAGGGTTTCAGAACATACTTGAAGAGATTATAGAGAACATCTATAATCTCAACATTGTAATCAAATCTTCTGTTTGTGATAAATTCACTCAAAATTTCAACATTTGCTTTCTACTCTTTAATAGGTGCATACTTCTTAAAAAATACCTACCAATTAAATTTATTAATCTCCCCCACCTAAAATATTCAGATAAGATAGTTGATTTAGGACCTTGTGTCTTATTCATTTTTAGGCATACTTCACCCCTAACATATTACTTGTCATTCACCTCAAACAGATACATCTTCGAATTTTTTTTTACATGTATTTATTTTTGAGAGACAGAGACAGAGCACGAGTGCAGGAGGGTCAAACAGAGAAGGAGACACAGAGTCAAAAGGAGGCTCCAGGCTCTGAGCAAGCTGTCAGCACAGAGCCTGACACGGGGCTCAAACTCACAAACCATGAGATCATGGCCTGAGCCAAAGTCAGACACTCAACCGACTGAGGCACCCAGGTGACCCAAACAGATGTATCTTTGAATGGTTCCAATCTACACTGAAAACTTGCTTTGGTGGTATGACCAGAGGCTGAACATATTGTCTTCATCTATAAAGTGGGGATAATTTCCCTATTCTCAGAGAGTTGTCTTGAGGCTAGAGTGAGAGAATATTTATCAAGTATCTGAGCAGTAAGTGACAACAAATGTATCTTTTATTTCAAATCTCTCTTATGCATGAATCACAGTATCTTGGAACATTATGGATCTTAATCTGCCATAGGAAATTACACTGAGAAATAACAAAACTATATCAAAAGTGAAAAAGGAAAATAAGTGACTATAAATTCATAACAAACTCTTTTTTTTAGGTTATCATGGGACTTCATTTCCGCAGGATTCTACAGACCTATCTGTGTATTCTTTTTCCTCAAGGGGAAATAGAACAGCCTCCTCCTCTGAGAGTCTAGGGTGGTCACACGTTGAGATGTTTGGACAAAATCTGTCTAACATCTGCTTGGATTTCATGGCCTCAGACTGAATGGAAGGAAGTAAAGGAAAATGCAGGAGCAGCTGGGACATTGGATCCAGTAAGGGGAACAGACCAGTCAATACAAAGTGCCCAGTGTCCTCAGGAAACTCAGACCTTAGGTTTCCCACCCAGTAGTCAGGATAAGTCAAGTTACTCAGTTACCCACATCAAAGCCAGCCTCCTTTGCACAGTGTGACCACAATAAGTGGTCCTGTTTTCTGGAAAAAGGGAATGGTTGGAGCTAGCTAGTGTTGTGTCTCATGGTGCTCCTCTAACTTCAGTACATACATTAGTAACCTGGAGATTTTGTTAAATTTCAGATTCAGATTCAGTAGGTCTGGAGTGGGCCTGAGGTACCTACACTCCTGAAACACTTCTAGGCTTCCAGGTGATGCTGAGTAGCTGGTCCATGGATCACATTTTGAATATCAAGAGTGTAGTGGAAAGAGCATGGGCTTTGGAACCAGACAGACATGAGTTTGAGATCCAGGTCAACCATTACTAGCCCAAGTAATCAGGCAAATTAATTGATCACTCTGAACCTATTCCCTCACCTAGAAAATGATTTGATTTATCCCCCAGGACTTTTTTGAACATCAAAGGGAAAACAAATATGTTCATAGATGCTTAGTAAAATGTTCTAGCATGGTAAAATGTAGGGAAAGGAGAACTTCTACCAAATCTCCTATGCTTCCATCTGTCAGCTCCTTTAGTAGCCAATCTGATTGGTCATCTCCAGGACATTGGATTGGCTGCGTTCTTGTTCAGGGTTACTTCCTGATCCTATGGAATAAGGACTTCTTGGTACTTTTTGTCTCCTTGAAGAAAGACAAGCCAAGTCTGTATATCTACCCCACTTCACGCATTCCTGTAGCTGAGTGACTCGGACCATAACTTCCTCTGAAGACTCAGCCACCTCAAATTTAAGGAGAGGAGTTAAATAGACCAAATTAGATTTCTAAGCCTCTTGCTGCAAGCAGGCTTTTACCACAGCTCATCATTGGAGGTTACTGCATATTGGCTCAGCTATTAATAATGAAGAGCTTTGTCTCTCATATGGATATTTTCCCTATGTATATAGTCACCTCAGTTGAGAGTCAGTGGGGTGTGTGAGCGGTAGGCCAGGCTTTGAGCATTTATTCAATTCTTGGTTTAATACATTTCAATTTTGCAAAACCTCACTCTGATCCCTTAACTGTAGCTGCCATCATCCCACTACCACCATACTCCTGTTATTATCATCATCATCATCATCATCATCATCATCATCTGCCCCAGCAAGATTCAAACCCGAATTTGTTCAGTTCAACTGGAACTGAATTTACTGAATGTCTGCAGTGTGCCATATGTTGTGGTCTTGTCCTCTGCATTCGTGTTGTTGGATGGATCAGATCTGTTTGAATGGTCTGAGTGCAATGGGCATATTGATGTTAGGTACCGGGGATGAGGAGATGTCAGGAACCGCTTCACTCAGGCATCGGAGCAAACTTGAGTCTCAAGTGATAATTTCCATTAGTGAACTCAGCTTTAGGAAACAATGGCGGGGGCGGGGGCGGGGGCAGGTGGAGGGCGGGCAAGCTTGAGTACACCTTCATCTCAATGAGGTCTCCCTTAGGTTAGAGTTGGGGTCTGGGAGGGGGATGCTGCTGCCATAGGCACAGGCAGCACCAGAAGTTCTGCTCACGCTACCAATGGGCTTCTTATCGAGTTGGACATTATCTGAAATTAAAATCATACCTGACATATGAGGCTGTGGAAAGAATGCATCGTGCTCTCCCACCTGAGATTATCTCAGTCTAGTTCCTGTGCAGGGAGAAGGACTGACAGAATGCTCAATTGCCCTTTCTGGCAGGAAAACGGTCTTTCTCCAGGCCATGGCTGTTGAAGAAAATTCTCCTGAGAGTGGCTTTCCTGGAGAGAAAGTAAAGCACTGACTTTTGCCTGGAAGATCACATCTGTGTCTGCATAAGTGTCATCCTGTCCTGCTTCCTAAGCTTCACACAGAACTACTACCATGCTAGTTATTTACAACCACATTTTCTCATTCCATGTTGCCAAAACCTGTAATACAGACAGAATGTGTAATCCCATTCTACAGCTGAGAATACTGCATCTTAGATGGTGCAGGAACTTTTAAATACGTGCAAACTTTGCATACTAACTCGTATACTTTGACCCCATCCCGATGCCCTTTTTTCTAGGACCGAAGAGTAAACATTTCGGGCTTTGTGGTCTACCAGTCTCTATAGCAACTACTCCATCTCTGTTGTGACAGCGTGAACACAGCCATAGCAAATGCATAAACAAATGAATATAGCTATATTCCAACACTGAATTGGCTGTGTTCATTTACAAAACAGGCAGCTAGCCCACAGGCAATAATTGTGTGACCTCTGTTCTAGAATGCTCTCTGGATTCCCACCCCTGATACCTGGTGATAAGCCAGGTAAACAGGAAAATAAACATGAATGGCCTCTGAGTTCCCATTCTGCCCAATAAATACCTTGTGACCCAGGCCTGGTCCCAGGTCCTAAATCTCATGCTGTGGTATTTTTTTGTGTCAGATATGGCCCACATCAATCATTAACTATGCCATATCCTTTCATTGGGGCATGTACATCATGGTAGAACACAGCCCACATGCTCCTTATCAGCTTCATGGTGTGGCTCATTATTTAGTTTTAGGACTTTTTCTGTAATATAAATAGGGACTTTGAAGTCCATTGAGTTAAATAGTGGATCCAATCTTCAATCACAGTTTCGGAGAAATACAGACATGCTTTTTTCTTCTGGGCAGTTTTCTTATCGACCCTTCGTAAAGGCAAAGAGCAAAATATTAAGTCGTAACTCAGGGAAAACATTTCTGCCATGGGCTGAGATAATGTGACTCAGGTATTTCCTTTCCAGTGGAGACTGGAGATGAATGGATAGTTAGCATGTCTATTAGACTTTCTCTATCAAACATCAGATATCGTAAACGAGCTTCTGAGAAGTGCTGGCTCTCATTCGATTCACAATAAAATCCTCTAACAAGAACTTAGAGTGCAGATAATCTCCATTGTGGATTAAAGTAAAACCCATAGATTCGGCCGCTATGTGATATAGAGAGGTAAAGATGCCATCCTTCTGGGAACACTTAAGAATGGATCATTTACTGCCTTCTGAGAGGAACAGCCAGACCACTTCAGTACAAATACGAACAGAATAGTATCCTCTCAGTGGATGTCTTGGCTTGGGGTTGGCGGAGACCATCCTCAACAGAAGCTAGTGGGTGCAACAATCGAGAAAGAATGAAGATCCGAGAGTTGAATAGGAAGCCCAGTCAAGAGGAAGAAGGAGAAGGACTGAGAAAATGCCTGGAATTAATTATTGTAGTAACTTTGTCAGCTTTCCTGTTGAGAGACAATCCCAAGAATCAGGAATCCAGCCACCTGGTCATTCATTCACAGGCTCATGCATGCATGTTTTTACTCATTTATGCATGTGAGCATTCATCTATTCCGGGGATAATTTGCATAGTAGGCTCCTATAGTATATTTGAATGCGTAAGTACACAAATTCATTAATCCATCCATGCACAAAGTCATTTATTCATGCATCCATGCAAGTTTGATTCACTCCTTCATTTATGGGTTCTTAAAAGTATTCATTAATCTGTTCAACAAATTGCCATTTAAAATTCACCATATAAAAAGCACTGAACTAAACCATGCTGACTCCCCGTCTTCATGGAATGCACACTTAAGGGGAAAAACATGAGCATAAAAAAGACTAAATATTAGATCAATTAAAAATATATATGCTGCAAATAAAGCATGGTGGACGTTCATGAGCAAGGAAGATTTACTTTGCTTTGTAGCAGAGATATAGGGGGTGAGAGGTAGATCATTCAGAAGAAGGTAGTCTTTGGGGCGCCTGGGTGGCTCAGTCAGTTAAGCACCTGACTTCAGCTCAGGTCATGATCTCACAGGTTCATGAGTTCAAGCCCTGCATCGGGCTCTGTGCTGACACCTCAGAGCCTGAAGCCTGCTTTGGATTCTATGTCTCTCTCTCTCTCTCTGTTCCTGCCTGTTCTCTCTCTCTCTCTCTCTCTCTCTCTCTCTCTCTCAAAAATAAAGATTAAAAAAATGTTTTTAAGAAATATTTTAAAAAAATAAAAAAAGGAAGTGGCCTTTAGGCTGATGCATGATGAGTAGACAGAATCTGGATGGGATCAGCGAGGTCAAGGGAACGATATGAGCACATGAGACGAGCTGAGAAAAGACGTGGTGTATGAAGAAGCTGCTGAGGAGTAATGGGATCCGTACGGCTGGAGCACAGGACATTGACAGAAGCCTGACAGGCAAGAGAGAGCCACATCATGAAGGACCTTGAATGCCAAGCTAAGGATTTAGGACTTGATCCTGTAGGTGGTAGTGAGCTGCTGAAGGATTTTAGAGAGAAATTATACCTTCAGAAATGGGCTTAAGGAAGTTTACTTTGGCTGTCTTGCATAGAGAGGCAGGGAGAACAGCTAAGAAGCCGTTAAGGGGAAAGATATTGAGGGCCAGACCTGGAGCTGGGAGAAAAGAGGAGGTGTGTGTCTTTGTGAGTGTGTGTGTGTATGTGTGTGAAAGAGTATGAGTGTGTGAGTGTATGAGTGTGGGAGAATGTGAGTGTGTGAGAGTGTGTGAGGCTAAGTGGGTATGAGTATGAGTGTGAGACAGAATGTGAGTGTGTGTGATTGTGTGTGTGTGTGTGTGTGTGTGTGTGTAGAGAGAGAGAGAGACAGGGAGGCAGGGAGAGAGAGAATGGAGGCAGAAGGGGAGAGAGGTGGAAGATGTTTGATAGAATTGAAAACTGGCGGTGGAAGGAGAGGCAAGAACAGGTGCCTGTGTGTTCTGAGCAGACTTCCAGGAGATGCTGGTACTTTGGACCATGAGGAGGATGCGGAGGAAGAGGAGCGGCCGGGAGGAAGGAAGCCCAGGAGGTGGAGCTCAGCCTGCGCTTACCAGGATCCTCTCCTGGGTCCTGGGCATGCTGGCAAACGTCCTTGTCCTTGACACCAGAGGCATGCACGGGGGGGGGGGGGGGGGGGGGGGGGTGGCGCGTGAGCCTGCACAACGGAGAGCCCCTGCCTCCTCCCCCACCCCAGCCTCAGCTCCGCTCCCGGGAAGTACCCAGGAGACAATCACGAAAGGCCACTGGTTGTTAGAGAGAATGGCCTGGGGTGGGGGGAAGGGAGGGAGAAGAATTACCCACAAAGTGACTTCTGGAGCTCGCCTGTTTCTAGCGCATCTTCTCAACCTTGGCCTGAGCTAATGAACCTCAGAGAGCAAAGCTGTCTTTTGTTTGTTTGTCATTTTGAGGTTTTCTGGTTGATTAAGATCTAAGCCAGCAGGAGGGTTTGAAATCACCAGCAATTCTTAGTTTGAGGATCACAGGGCATTTTCATCCCCTCCTGACAAAATGCTGAACTTAATGTAAAAATGCTGTCCCATCCACTTTAGATGAGAGAAACTGTTAAAAGGATTTTTCTTTTACTGTTTTTTCCATTTGAATTGTTATTTTTTTCCCTCCTCTTATCATTTTCTGCTTTGTTTCACACCCCCTGTAAATCAGGTTTCTTTTAAAAGAGCAAAAATTGAATTCTTAGTTACAGACAAAAACTACAAATGAATCTCACTTTGAATGAGGCCAAAGGAAGGAAAAAAAATGGTTAGTGGGTGACACTTTGAGGTTTATTTTTTCTCATCAAACCCTGGTCTTTTTTCTTCATGGACCGTTTTGTCACCCTCCCACCAACGCCTAACCTGCATCCTTGAAACCCCAAACTCTTGCTGGAAAAAGAATGCAGCCGTCAGAGCTCCTGTTTTCTGGGGGAATGTAATTATCTAACCTGGCATGGATCCAGAATTCAGCTACCCCTGAAAAGAATTTCTTATGAAAGATTAAGTGGTAACACATATGTCAACAACACTCCCAGCTCTGGAGTAATTCTGAGCAAACAAGAAAATGGCAACAGTTCCTGATTCTAATCTGGAAACTCTCCCTGGGTCTTTTTCTACCCCAGGTGGTATAAAGCTCTTGGATTTGTTCTGGTGTTGTATATTGGGAGCCAGTAGACAGATGAGGGGGACGACAGGTTTATCCACAGTGGAGCCTTAAGGGGATGGGAGCCTGGGAAGCAGCTGGCCAGCAGGCAGCCCTATGAGGCTGGTTTGTTTTAGGGATGCTGCACAGGCCACTGGGTCTGTTTAGCCAGGGCCCCCATCCTGTTTTCTGTAGCCCTTGGCCTTGGCCGGCATGGCAACACTGCCCTCTGCTGGAACAGTGCAGTCATCGCGCCCCACCTGAGCTCTGATGGTCAAGGACAATGGCTGGGAATATGGTGGGGACAAGAAAGGCTGGACAGCAAAGCAACCTCCAGAGTCAGCTTTTATGTGGCTCGCTTGCCAAGCGCCCCCATTTCTGATGTCACCCTTGACCCAGGGATTTGGAATCAGACAGACAGCACTGTCATGCATTTGCAATATGACCCTGGACATGTTACACCTTTCTGAGATTCAGAATAAAGAAAGTCACCTACATTTGGGGGCTACGGTAAATGCAAAATGAATGATACCTCTTCAGTGAGTGCGACCACACATCCCAGTTTGCCCAGGATGGTCTCAGTTCATCCTGTGGTCTTGACGTAATTATTCACAGTACCCCTATTCATTTTTTGTATGATAAATGATATGGTCATGCTACCCAAAGCACTAGGGCATACTACTGGTGGGCATAGTAGTTCCTCAGTGAATCCTAGCTTCTCTCTCCTTTATTAGGTGGCCGATCTTCTACTGTGAATGGATATATCTATTTTTAAAGAGGCGATACGGTGTCCTTTCCCTTTCTTTCTATGGGACAGACTGGAGACTAGCTTTCCTGCATCCAACCAAGAAAATAATACAGCACCATAAGGAAGAATCAGTGGTGAAGGAGTAGGAGACAAAGAAAGACAAAGCAGGCCAACAACTTTCAGGGATATCCTAAGAAAGCCCCTTCAACCTTTCTGCTGCCTCTCAAAGAAGGTATGTTTTGCCTTCTTTGTAGGACTGTGGCAAGGCCCCAATGCAGCAGGATGAAAATGCAGTACTAGACATTATCTCATTTTCAACGGATACTAAGCATCCGCCGTTGGAAAAAATACTTCTAAGAAAGAAAATGCAAAATTTCAGCATGTATAGGCACATAGCTACCTAATATGCATTCATTTCTTCCAAGCCTGAAAAATGTGGGGAATGATTGAAATGCCTACCACTTTGATAGCTCACATCCGCGACAATGGCCAAATTTTGTTGCATCAACATCCCTGATGGGAAGCTGGCACCAAT
The DNA here is from genome assembly GCF_016509475.1 of Prionailurus bengalensis. Lineage (NCBI taxonomy): Eukaryota > Metazoa > Chordata > Mammalia > Carnivora > Felidae > Prionailurus > Prionailurus bengalensis. The sequence goes on along the minus strand of NC_057359.1, from coordinate 77,240,516 downwards.
GCCAGGGTAGCAGCTGATCTGCATGTCTATTTACATAAATTTGCATTGGTGTGATGCTACAAAATAAATGCTGATATTAAGGAAAGTGGGTTCCCCCCAGTGTTAGTCATCTCATCAGAGCACAGCAGTGATAGCACGGGTATGGGCTTTGAAAACTGGCCTCTTACCTTCTATTTGTATGACCTTGAATCTGAGTTATGACCTTATTGTACTGTTTCCTTATCTAGAAATGGGCGTAGTGATAATACCACCTACTAAAGAGGGCTGGTGCAAGGATTAAATGAGTTAATGTGGATGAAGGATTTAGAGCATCGTCTGGCCTATAAGTGCTCAGATATTAGCTACTATTATTATTCCAGGGCTTGTCCGTTGTTTCCCATTATCAACCTTTGTTAACGAGGCCTCTGCTTTCTTCCTTCTATAAAATGTAAAAGTTGGAAATTTGGAGCCGGGAGAGATCTCAGAACATCTAATCAGTCACTTTCAAACTTTTATTTTATTCCTTTTAAAATAACCATGGAACACTTTTTGAAAATGAAAGCTTATGTGGAAACCCAGCATGGGGGGCCATGTAGCATTGTGGTTGAGAAAAATGGGCTTTGCAGACAGACAGGTCTGATTTCTAGTTCTGGCAAAGCTGCCTATTAGCCTTGTGACTCAGGGCAAATGATTTACCTTGGCTTTAGGCCTCTATTTCGTAAAGTACAAAATAGCGATAGTAATTGTAAATTTTTCATAGCGTTGTTATGAAACTAAATGATTTCACACCCATTGAGTGTTTAGTGTCATGGCTGGTACCTAATAAGGACCCAATTATGTTAACTCTTGAGGCTTTAACATGTGAGGTAGACACCAGCACAGCCATTGCAGGTGGGCAGGGCAGAAAACCAGAACTGCATGGCGACGGGGTGCTCCAAGTGAACCCCTAGGACACTGTGTAATGCAATTTAAAGGCTCCTGATTTAAGACAACATGTGGAGACCACGTTCCAGAAAGTGTCCAGCCCCTGACCACACCTAACATGAAGCTTCCATAAGCACCTTTCCCCACCCTTAGCCCGGGTTCTAATTCCGTCACTGTCACTGGCTGTGTTTCTGCCCTTCCTTTCCCTTGCCCTTAAAGCCACAACACTGAGACAGCCTTTTCAGTTTAAACACCTTTTTCCAGGGCCTATTAAACTGCAAAAAAGTGTATGACATCCCCTGTTTAGCTCCCAATGGGGCCAAAGTGTCCTGAACTTGCACTTCTAACATCTCCTGCTCCCTTCCTGAGCCCTCAACAGCTCACAGCCGGAGGGGGAATGAGTCATTTCGTTAAAAATAAAAACACTACCATCTTCTCTCTAATGGCTTTGTTCATGATCACTGCAGGCTGGCACTGATATGCATTCCAAGCAGCCAGGGACAGCCAGTGGGCAGCCCAGGAGGCCGGCCTCCCTGAAACCACAGCTTTGTCATCGTATCTGCTTTGCTGAACTACGGGGATCCAGCCATCCCCAGGCTGGCTGCGTTGTAGGTGACGTGGGGGCCCGAATGGCCACGTTGCAGAAGAGAAGGGTGGTGTGGACCCAGGAGTCGCTTAGTTAAGGGACAGAGGATAAGATTCATAACCCACAAAGTGCTAGTCTAATCTCTTATTTTACTGAAAACCAGAAATGGTGGGTAATGAAGTGATCACTTCGCCGAGGATGGGAGAAGCAAGATAAGAATTCAGGGTTCCTGTATACAATTGTAATGACTTCTGCACCTACGGTGCTCCCTTTCACTTGCTGTTCCCTGCGCCATGCTGAACCCTTTATGTTCACCACCTCATTCGGTACTCAAATCAGTCCTCTGAGGGAGACACTATTGTTGTTGCCATTTTACAGATGAGGAAACTGAAGCTCAGAGAGGTTAAATTGCTTTCCTAAGCTCCACCAGCTAGTATGCAGCAAAGGAGTGTATGAACTTAGTTCACTTGAATACAGAGCTTGGATTCTCAAGCACTGAATCCTCCAAGTTTGGGTGGTGGAGAGTGTGTTTATTTGCAGGGACCCTGTCTTGTTCGTGATTGACTCCCTGGTGCTTGGCATGGTGCCTGAAGAGGGACAGCCATCCCATAAATATCCACTGAGTTCATGTGTGCTGACCATGACTGTTTACTCCACTAGGGCCTGTTTTTTTCCCTCCAGTTGATGGTATGAGTGACCACTATACAACTTTGGTCAGGACAACTTTCTCTGGCCATTTTGAGGTGGCATCTCTCCTCTGTCCTCATAAGACACTGTCTCCATACCTGACTTATGCTCAGGTGCATGAGAGGCTCCTGATAAATGTTAGGGCTTAACCAGAAGCTAAGGAAACATGGCAACATTCCACTATCCACCTTGGAGAAGTCACCTGTCTTCACTGGACCTGGATTAACTCAGCTGGAAGGAAACCAGATGGTTTCCAAGGACCCCATCCAACAAGAGCTTCAGTTAGGCATGGCAGAATCAGGGTTTCTCAACCTCAGCGTGATGGACATTTTCAGCTGAATCAATGCCTTGCTGGGGAGGCCTGTCCTGTACATTGCAGAAGGCTTAGAAGCATTCTCAGCCTCTACCCATCAGATGCCAGTAGCACCTTCCCCAGTTGTGACAAGTGAAAATGTCTTCAGAAATTGTCAGATATCTCCTGGGGAGAGAGGCAAAAAAGACCCTGGTATATAGTAACCTAGATTTTGCCCTGACACTGACATCCTCTGTCTCAGTGTCCTTAGGTAGGTCCCTTGTCCTCTCTGGGCCTGACCCCTCGCCTGTAAAAGGAGGGCATTGTCCTATTTGTCCAGGATGATTGAGCCATGAATGTGCTCCAGCTGTGATCCTTTCCTACCTGTGCCATGGGTGGAAGTAACCATTCGTTGAGAGAATTGGTCTTAAGTGCTTTGATACAGATATGTAACTGTCAGAATCCATCATGAGGATAGAGTATTATGTACACTGGATTTGTAAAACCTCACAATAATGTTTACAACTGAAGGAAAATTGTGTTAGCCTCACTTCAAGCCTGTCCCCAGCTCCAGATGTCCACACTCCAAGTTCCTGACCGTCACACTCACAATTTTCATGACCTGACACCCGTCCACTCTTGGTTCTCGAGTTCACTCTCCATGCTAGGGCCATCTTGTTGCTTTAGAAAGGTGTTACCTCTGACAGGAATACCCTTCTCTCCATCATGTAGGATAAACTCCAGATTCATCCATGCAAACCTGGGTTCACCTCCTCCAAGAAGTCTCCCCAACCCTCCTGTATGCACATTGAACCTCTAAGTCTCTTTTGTATGGCACAGTGGCCACCACGCATCAGACGCAGATAAGTAGCCTCACCCCCTGGATGCTTCAGGATTTTCACTCACGAGATCAGTCTGTTTGTCTGGAGGATGCTGAATGACGTGAGATGTTAATCATCCTCACCATCCTGACCGTGCTGTGCACACGACATGCAGTCAAACATGCATGGGAGACACCGTGCAAGACTCAAGGTTTATAACGATCCGACATCACTCCTCAGTGAGAATCAGATGCCCCCTTGTACCTCTTTCTCTCTGTAACCACAAGTTTGTTTCAGGAAGTGAGCATAAAATGCCACCCCCACCCACCCCTGCCTCCGAGGGAGCTAAGAGGTGCAGGAGCCCTCTGCAAAGCCGGAAGTCACACCATCCTCATAAGGGATTGTTACTTATGGTAGAATCAGGAAGAGTATTGCCAGCTCTGTAGACATTGAGCACTCCAGAGCCAGGTTTTGGCTGTTTGGTCCACTGCTATGTGCATCTTGGCCCAAGCGGGGCCTTATTGGATGAATAAATCAAAGGCCTTACTGTTCTGGTCACTGGCTCGGGATGACAGGATAATTTCTCTCCATGTTCACATTGAACACAGTGATAAATATCCCATCACATGAGCAAAGCCAAACCTATCCAAACCTGGAGAATGAGTTCTCTATGAATCCTTCTGGAGCAATTGTTTTCGGATTTCCTTTGAGGGGGCCTTCTTCTTCTCTTCTTCTACTCTTTTTCTAACGTTTCTTGAAAACCCTACATCTCTGGAGAATACAATTTGAAAAGAATTGGCCATAAATATTCTGAATAAAAGCTTAGGGTAGTTGAAAGAACACTCTACCAGGAGTCTGAGGTTTCAGGTTGGCCTGATTTCTGCCTCTGACTCACTGGGAGACATCTGGGCAGGCACCTCCCTTCTCTTTACCTCGTTTTCCAATCTGCAAAGTGGGAGAGATGGAATAATATTGAATGGTTCAACCCGACATGATAGTCTAGAACAAATGAAGGAGGCACTCACACAATCGGTCTGTTTCTCTCTCCTTTTGCAACATTCCCTTTTTTCTTACTTGTTTGTCCCATCTCCTACTTCCTGAAGAAAGCAAGGGCCCAGTGGGGACCCAGTGGCATGTATCCAGATGATGGAACATCAGCTGTACCTGAGCACCTTTATGGGGTTACTGTGGCAACCTCAGCTCTCGAGTGGTACAATCAGGTGTCCACATGACCTGATTAGAAATGACAAGGGAAACAACAAAAGACCCAAAGTTGTGGCAGCAGCTGGGACCCCACGTTTGGCTCAAGCAGGATGGAGGCACAGCGCCAGGGCCGTGTTCCAGGCAGTTAAAAGAAATATCAGCATCTATTTGCCAACTAATTACAGAATATCATTCACATCATCCGGCCAGAACCTGCTCTCTGGTCCTCACAGGGCCCTGGCCGAGATCAGTTTTCTTTTCCCTCTTCTCATTACCCCACTAATGTCAGATGAACATCTTATAACTTCTCTTGGCATAAGCTTGTCTATGGTAGGACTTGCTTTCGCAAGATGCTCTCTTCTGCCACAAAAATTGTACACATCTCTGTGCATCATGTTTTGACGCCAAGGTTCCCACTTCTTGCTTTTCCCTGCGTCCTACCAGGTGTCAGGGAGGCAGATAGCCTAACTTCATTTCTTCTTGGCTCCATTTCCTCTTGGAGCCATCTTGGACACCTCCTTTGAGTCTTGGTTTTCATATCCAATTTGCCTTCTCCGTCAGGTTCCCAGGTTTATGAGATAATCAAACTATCCTATGCATTTTAAAGTGCATTACAAATTATGAAAATACCACATGAATTTTCATGTTTTGGGGGTCTAAGTGGCTATTTACATTTTGCAAAACCTCTTTACTTCCACAGATTTCCCAGATTGGGTGCCAGGAAAGTCTCCTTCTGTGAAATGATAATAAATGTTCTCTAGGGAAAAAAATGTTTTTAAACCGTTCATAGAAAAATGAAATTGAGTTGTCAATTATGCAAATTTCTTTATGCAGACATCTTCAGTGCCTTTAAGCTAGAAATGTTATCTGACCCACAGAAGCTTTTGCTGTCCCTCAGGAATCAGTTATTACCATATTCTAGAAATAGTCTAGCAGGAAATAAAATTTGAGAATTACTGAACTACACTCCCTTCTATTAAGACAAGAGCATTATAACAACTGCTTCAAAACGGGGGGAAAAATGAGGTAGGGAAGTCTAAGAAAGTAAGAGAAATTAGATCGTTTCGTTTCTTCCTATATTCTGTGGTTGTTTCCCTTTGTATGTTTCTTTTCTTTTCTTCCTCCCTCCCCCACCCCACCCTTTTTAGAATCATTTGGTAACTTGCCATAAATACAAATTTTCATGACCCTCCCTAGATCTACTGAATCACAAACAGGCCCTGCAAGGTGATTCTGATGCACACTGAAGTTTCACTTTTTTTTTTAAATTTTTTTTTCAACGTTTATTTATTTTTGGGACAGAGAGAGACAGAGCATGAACGGGGGAGGGGCAGAGAGAGAGGGAGACACAGAATCGGAAACAGGCTCCAGGCTCCGAGCCATCAGCCCAGAGCCTGACGCGGGGCTCGAACTCACGGACTGCAAGATCGCCACCTGGCTGAAGTCGGACGCTTAACCGACTGCGCCACCCAGGCGCCCCTGAAGTTTCACTTTAAATCACTGATTTAGTTACTTATTAACTGTGCCTTCTTTCAATGCTAAAAGGTCCCCGTTTGGACAGTAAATTGTATGGTCACCCTAAATATAGCTATGGTGGCTAAAATATTTTGTGAAACAATTCCATTCCTTTTGGCAAACAGCAGCTGCACACGTACATGCATATGCACACACACGTGTGCACACACACACACACACACACCACACACCTGGATGCCCAGCCTCTGCCCCGGGACACAGTGCATAAATAGATAATTCGGTTACTGAAGAATTACTGCCAGGCACAGCAGAGCAGCCCAGACTCTCCCCCCAACTGTCTCCCACCCCCAGACTGGGTGCTGTCCAAAGGATCAGTGCCTGTATTACGACAATTAAATGCTAAGTGTGTCAAGAGTTTAGCACAGTATCTGCTATACAGGAAGAATTCAATAAATGGCTGCTATTTATATTCATTTTCCACTTTTACTGACATTGTCTCTATGTCAGAAACCGTGGTAGGTTCTGGGCAGTAAAAAGTGAAGCAGGTAGACACACGACCTCTCCCCTCGGAGCTTATGTTCTGAGTAGAGATGCTGCAAACATCTGATGCTATAGTAGGGACAAGTGGGAGCAGTAGGGTAGCCCAGAGCAGGGCCACGCAGCTAGCCTTGGCCATGGCAGGTGGAAATGCAGTGGAGACGTAGGCAGTCTCTAGGCAAAAGCAATGGCATGTGGGAAAACCCAGGAGATGAGAAAGACCTGGTGCACTGGGGAGGCTCCAAGCACCTTGGGTTGGCTGGAGTTTACAGTCATGGAGAAAACGGGGAAGAATCATGATGGTAAGAGATGAGTCTAACGATGTTGGCAGGGCCTACTCATCAAGAGTGTTTTGAGCCATGCTGGAAAGTTTGAAAATTATTTGGAGGATAATGGGGAGCCATGGAAAAGTTTTCAGCAGAGACGTAGCATGTTTCCATGAGTGTTTTATGAATTCATTCTGGCTATTGTGTGGCTGTGTATGACTGAATGAGAGAAGGCCGGAGCTATGAACTAACCCCAGTAATAACTGGTGGGGTCTTAGATGACAGAAGTGGAGGGGGTGTGGGATGATGTATCTACAACCACATTTACTGACTTTGGCTTCCAAGTTATCAGATAAAACATTATTATTTTCTCTCTCACCACATATCATTAGACTTTGTTTTAGTAAAGCAAATGGTAGCACAATTACCTGGGCATTTGGACACCTAAGTGAGCTCCTGTTTTTGTTATCTTTGTTGCCTTGACCTTAAGCCTCAGGGTAGACTTCTAACAAATGGAATATTTATTAGCCTATCTAAATATTGAATATTTATATATTATATTATTGCAATAAAGTTACTGCATTACTGTGATTCATAAGAAATATATATTTGGTCACTCAGATGACCAAAATATCTTTTCGTTTATATTTAGGCTTAGTCCACTGTTCCTGGCTCACAGCTCTGAAAAGTCTTGGAATTTCTTGAGGGATAAGAGCAATGGGAACATCCTTTATTCTGTTTGGTCTCTCTTCCTAGTTCCTGAAATGTTTCAGAGACATAAGTGTGAAATGGGTGTCTTGTTGTTCATAACAAGCCTCTTTCCACCACAAGTGGGTTCAGGTTAATGAGGAGATTTGGGGAAGCACCTAAGGATTTGGGAAGCACCTGGTTACAGGGGAACCATCCCTGTAATTAGAAGTTTGGAACTTTCAGTCCCACCCTCTGATTTCTAGAGGGCGAATCAATCACCGTTGGCCAATGGTTTACTCAATCATGCCCATGTAATGAAGCCTCCATAAAAACCCAAAAGGATGGGGTGCAGAGAGCTTCTGCTGGGTTGATGCTCACATGGAATTTGGGGAGAGTTGTGCACTTGGAGCTTGCTCTATGCCTCTTCCATCAGACTGTTCTGGAGTCACATCCTTTTATAATAAATCAGTGATCTAATGAGTAAGATGTTTCTCTGAGATACATGAGCCACTCTAGCAAATTAACTGAACCCAAGGAGTGGGTTGTTAGAAGCTCCAACCTACAGCTGGTCAGTCAGAAGCACAGGTGAGAACCTGAACTTGAAGTTGTGATCTGAAGTGGAGGGCTGTCTTCTGGGACTGAGCCCTTAACCTATGGAATCTGATGCTATCTCCAGGTAGATGTGTCAGAACTGAGTTGAATTATAAGACACCCAGCTGGTGTCCCAGAATTACTTGTCATTGTAGAGGAGGTGCCACCTCACACCCCCGTGCACCTGTGTGTGTGTGTGCATACACACACACACACACACACACACACACACACACACTGGAATTGGGGAGAGGAATCTTAGTTATGTTGCTTCTCACTTAATCAGCAATATGAATCTGGGAGTTACCAGGTAAAATTTGAAACTGAGGCTTAGAGAGGGCTGACAGTGTCCACAGAGATGGCCAGTGTCCGGTCTTTTGTCTCCAAACGCCATGCTCTTCCACATCAATGCACTGCCTCTCACTCACGCATCAGTGTGTCAGCGGGACCTCGGGAGAGCCAAGGTGTGACAGGTGGAGGCTTGTGTGCAGGTTTGAAATGAGTCACCAGGCTCTGCCCACACTTCTGAGCTCAGGACAGGAGATACCAGAAATGAAAAGAAAGAAGGATAGAGAGGGAGAGGGAGAGGGAGAAATGCAGGTCACCTTCCAATATTCCTAGAGCAGCAAAAGGTGGCACTAGAGGGCTCATTCCCCCCAGAGCCACAGATCCTGCACGGGCTTGGAGCCGCCTTGAGATGTCCCAAAGCCAGCTACAATTTTTTTTTTTCTGAAGATGACACTTATTTACACAACCTCCTTCTCTCTGAGCTTCTGATTCCCCATCTGTAAATGAGGGCTTTAATAATCCATACCTCTTAGGGTTCTGGGGAGGGTTTTTGAAAGGATTAAATGAACTAATGCCTGCAATGTTCTCCTGTAGCTGCCTAGCTCCCTGCCACCCTTCAGACTTTTGCTCTGATCTTTCCTGTCCGTTCCCATTGAAATTGCAACGCTCCTCCCTCTTGTCCTTCCCCTACTCTTCCTTGCCTTACTTTCCCCCACAGAACACGGACAGTGTTGGCCGACAGTGCATAGCAGGGAACGTACCTCCATCGGACATGGCAAATATTTTCCTCGTTTTTTTTCCTCTGGTCTCCACCTTTCACAGGAAAGCAAAGGTGGGTTGTCTGTTCTGTTCCTTTATCTGCAGTCCCTGGCACAAAACAGGCATGCAGCAGGTACTAGTTGAATGAAGGATGGATGAATAAACAAATAAATGAGAATATTTCCTTTGTTGGCTCTGCATTTCCACAACTATGGGTTATGCTATCAGAGCTGCAAATAAGCCAAATTTATTTCTTAGTATATAATACAGAAACACTGTCTCATGCAAAAGAAATAATCACTACAGGAATAAAAAATAACAATAAACAAATAATAATAGCAAAGGAAAAGCCCTCCTTCAACATCCTTGTCATACTTCTTCCTCCCCACAGTTAACCACCATTGGATCTTTCAAATCCATCCTATTGAGTCACAGGTGTCTAAATGCTTAGAAACAGTAATAGGGCGCCTGGGTGGCTCAGCTGGTTAAGCGTCTGACTCTTGGTTTTTGGCTCAGGTCATGGTCTCACAGTCCGTGGGTTCCAGCCCTGTGTCGGGCTCTACATTGGCAACGCGGAGTCTGCTTGGGATTGGGATTGGGAGTCTCTGTCTCCCTCTCTCTCTCTGGCCCTCCCCTGCTCTCTCTCTCAAAAATAAATAAACTTTTAAAAATATTAAAAATAGGAGTGCCTGGGTAGCTCGGTCGGTTGAGCGTCCGATTCTTGATTTCGGCTCAGGGCATGATCTCATGTTTTGTGAGTTCGAGACCGGTGTTGGGCTCCATGCTGACAGCAGGGAGCCTGCTTAAATAAAAACACTTAAATTTTTTTTTTAATATTAAAATTAAAAAAACAAAGTGGTAAATACGAGAGCAAACATCCTCACGGTTTGCTCTACATGCGAGTCATGGCTGTAAACACTTCTATACTTGAACTCATTGAATCTGCACAACATCATAAGATAGGTGCTGTTTTTACCCCCATTTGCCAATAAGGATGCTGAAGCTGAGTTACTATCTCTTTAATATGTAAATGGGATCATACAGACCTATTAGCCCACAATGTGCTTTTTGTCCATTTAAAATGTGTCACAGTTAGGTGCACCTTGGTATTGAAACTCAGTCCCCATCTGTTCCTCCCATCACCAGTTCAGATTAGTATAGGGCTTTCAGGTCACTACAGCCACTCCCAGGTTTCTTAATCTTGTCCTCTGTCACCTCCCACTTGGGGGCTGAACTGAGAGCTTGCAAATGCCTTTCTATAATGGTCCGTGCTTTCGCTGTGCCAACGTCTCCCCCCCTCTGTGCACTCTCTGCCCTTCCCTCTGGGACCAGGTGCAGAGGGATATCACCTTCCACTCATGAACTTGACCCCTTTGAACTTCCCATGAGCACCACCCTTTGATTCCTTGCTCCCTTGCACCAAGAAATGAATCCTTCCCGCTAAGTGGGAATGGCCGAAGGTGGAGAGAGGAAAGCTTCAAACATTCTTTAAAATCAGCAGATGCCCAAGGAGGTCAAGCAGGGGGAGCCATGGATGCTATTTTCACTGATTTGCTGACATTTTAAAACCTATCACTCAACCTGTTTGAGCCTCTGGTTTCTCCTGTGTTAAATCATGGGGTTTCACCTTACTACCTCTTGTGTCTGAAGTCTCCCATTTTGGGAGAATCTACCTAATCATAATGGGTTGTAATGATCCCTCACACTTACAGACTGATTTACAACTTACCAAGTACTTGTTGAAGAGGGGATTATTTCCCAGACTCATAAAATTTCAGAGGTGAACCTTACCGGTGAACACATCCAGTGGTTTGCTCACTCTCTGCCCCACACTCCCTGGCAAGAAAAGTCCAGAAGATATAATGGCAGTCCATGATCTCCTTTCAATATTTCAAAAATGCTAACGGGAATCATATATTTCCCCAATAAAATCAGACTTTAATTGCTTTTGGTGGGAATTTTATCAACTAAAATTGGTACTTATTGGAAAGCTAATTATCCCTCAATAAATGTAACTTAATAGACATAACCTCTTGAAACACTGGGGGTCTATGGAAGGAAAAGTTCTGGGTGAAAAAGTTACGAGTGAAGTGATGAAGGATTTGGACGACAGAGATCCCCACATTTTCTAGATGAGGAAAGGGGGAGCCCAAAGGAGCAAGTCATACGTCTTCTTCACCACCCCTGCCTTAGATTATGCCTTGTCTCTCCTCTCTTGGACAAACACACTAGTGCCAGCTGGTCCTAGTCTCTACTGCCCGCTCCCATCGCCCTTCAAACTGCAAATCAAGTGGTCTTTTTGGTATATAAGCCTCTTACCCCATGAGGGATTAGCATTCTCTGATGTCTCCCCATTGCTGTTAGGATGGAGGCACACCCAGCGGGACACCTGGGTGGCTCAGTCAGTTAAGTGTCCGACTCTTGATTTTGGTTCAAGTCATGACCTCATGGTTCGTGAGTTCAAGCCCCACGTCAGGCGCTGCGCTGATAGCATGTAGCCTGCTTAGGATTCTCTCCATCTCTCTCTGCACCTCTCCCTCTCCCTCTCTCTCTCTCAAAATAAATAAATAAAGCTAGAAAAAATTTAAAGGATAGACGCACACTCTTCTCTTGGCATTTACAAGGTCCCTCATCACCTGGCCTCACCATCCCTTAAGAGTCACCCCATGCTCTAGCCACACCTTATGGTTTTGGGTTGCTCAGTGTACCAGGCCCAGACCTTCTTACTGTCCCTCTGTGCCTTTGAACCAACTATTCCCTCTGCAGAATGCCCTTCTTCCACCTGTTTACCTGCCAACTTTAACTCGCCCATCAAGTGTCAGCTTCATCATACCTCCTCCAGGAAGCCCACTGCTTGCACCCCTTCACTCCAGAATCGACTGAGTGCCTGCTCTGGGCATTTCAGCACCCCATGCCTTCATGTAGCATACACTTCTCTTGCTGCATTTCCATGTCCTTTTTAGATGGGATTGTTAAGTGGACATGGCTTCCCCAAGATCTCATGGCAGAGGCAGGAGGCCACTATAGGTCTCCTCCTAGCTCAAGAGCTCTGTTTGCTGTGGGACGTCACAAGGCCTTTGAAGACCTCAAGCATTTGGCTTGTCCCTCCATAGATCACCCATTTCAAAGAAAAAGAAATGTTCAACATGGGATTTATTAAGGAATAATTTTAGGACTACCAGAGAGGAAAGAAGGAGTGCCTTTCGGGACCTTAGCAATCGGATTCTATTCCCCCAGACTGGACACACGCAGGTGAGATTTAAGAGCAAAACTCAAAGCGGAAGCTCCTTCTAGACAGAGGCACGTAGAGCGTACATGCAAACGAGGCCACAGAGACCCCGTCACTTATGTGGGAGGGGATTCAGATAATGAGTTGGGGGGTCCCATTAGGCCAGGTTAACTCAAAGAGCATTTTCCTCTGGCCTCTCTGCTTTCTGAGACCCGGTAAGTACAACGTCAGACAGAGAAACCAGCATCTATTTTCACCTGCCCAAACATACAGAACCATCACTCAACAAGGCCTTGGCATTTAAAGAACACTGATCCAGGGGCACCTGGGTTGCTCGGTCGGTTGGGCGTCTGACTTCGGCTCAGGTCATGATCTCACGGTCCGTGAGTTCGAGCCCCGCGTCAGGCTCTGTGCTGACAGCTCAGAGCCTGGAGCCTGTTTCGGATTCTGTGTCTCCCTCTCTCTCTGCCCCTCCCCCGTTCATGCTCTGTCTCTCTGTGTCTCAAAAATAAATAAACGTTAAAAAAAAATTAAAAATAAAGAACACTGATCCATTTTCAGAAGCTCTAGGCCCTGGCCTCTAGCTGCTGCTTTAAGGAACAAAAAATCCGGTACCAAGTAGGAGGATCCCCAGGTTTATAATCAGAAGCCTCAGGGATTGCAAAAATGACAGACTCTATACTTAATTCACAATGTACTTTAATCTGCACTATTCAGACTTGAACAACCCTGGATGACTGGCAAGCCAAGGACATCTATTATGGCTCGTTTTTCAAATAAGCAAAACCAAACCTAAAAAAAAAGAAAAAAGTGAATTGGCTTTCCTGAGATCTGATTCAAGTATCAGGGTCTCTGTGTACAAACATAGCAAGCAATCTGAAAATATCAAGCTTTACCTTGACCTTGCTGTGCAATATTGGGGAAGTTACTCAACCTCCCTGATCTTCACTTTGCTCATCCATGAAAGGGAGATTAAATTATCACTCTCTCATGGTCGCTGTGAGATGAAGTGAGATAAAGTATCTAGTACAATAATGGACACACTCTGATACTTGATACCTAGAACGTTCGGACCCTTGTCTTCCCACTCCAAATCTCCATATTCTTTCTGATCATCCTGCCTCAAACATGCTCTGGGGCTACAATTTTCCCATCAATAAAGGAGGTTCCAGTGACCTTACATAACCTCTCTGAATCTCTGTTCCCAACGCTAAATTGGGAGGAATAATTACAGCTTCTCCCTTATAGGGTTATTCTGAGGAGTGAAGTAGATAATGCTTAGAAAGCACTTAAGACCATGCCTGGCACACAGCCAACACTAAATGTAAATTAACTATTATCACTGCGGTTGTTGCTAATGTTAATATTATTGGTCCCTCCCATTATAAAATGGAATATATACCCTCTTGCTCAGTAAAGTGATCAAAACTCAGTTCTGTTTGGATCCAAAGAAGATAAGAAAGTTCCTGCATTTTCACTACCAAAGCCCCCCTCCCTTTTTTTCCTTCAGCTGATTATAAAGAATCCTAGACTCTAATGCCTAGAAAGGTTTTCAGCGGCCCTCCACTGGACTTATTCTCCAGTGTTTGTGTTCTCTCTAGAACACCTCCACCGGGAGGCATATATTTGAAGACCTCTGGTGATAGGGACCTCCCCACCTGTACGATAGCTCACTCTGTACACAGTTCTGTGTGCTAAACTCTCTAACAGTAGGCCAAAACGCAAGTCCCAGTAGCTTCTTGCCACCATAGCTTTTATCCCACTGCTACCCTTCATCTCTAGCTGGATCCCCAGATGTCACAGAGAATTTGCAGAAGCCTACCTTCAACAACATTTTTCTCCAAACTATAACAAACTCGAATCACATTTGTTGATCATTTTTCTCCTCCTCCTTCTGAAAAAAAAATCTTAAGCACATTTCACCATTCAAAAGGCCTTTTTTTCTCCCCGTCTGCTGGTTCCCACTGGGATGAAAAGCAATAAAAAGTCAGAAAGAAGTATAGGTTTGCCTTCTGGCTTTGTCACTTAGACGAATAGCACCGTAAAAAACGGTGAATGCTATCGGTTAAAGCGAACTCCTCTCTCTCCCTCAATACATTTCACCGAGTTCTGATGCAAGGGGTTTGGACAGGGAAACCTTTTTTTCTGGAGATGAATAAGTTGGTGAGTTAAAGATTTTGCATTAAAAACAGATCCTGGTTATAATATCTTCCTGGCAGTTGCATTTTGCTCCCCATGTTTTGTGAGTCATATAAATAAATCTCAGGGGGCTCAGCCGTTTGAGAGGGGATATCTGGGAACATTGCAAGGTACCTGCCAATCACAGTGTGATAAGGGAGAGCTGTTCCAAGCCAGTCCCTGCAGTCACCAAGGGGTCTGTCTGCATTCTTTCTCCTTCTCCACCCTCAGCGTCATTGTACCTTCTCCTCTTTTTAACGTCTTTTGTATTTCCAATCAGCTTCCCAATCTGGCACTGGCTTCAGGAAGTCGTGTGAATAGACAACATGAGAGGATCTTGTAGTATTTCACACTTTGCGATGAAAAATATGCTGGTTGGGAATGTTAATATTTAATCACAGATAAAGCGTCTGAAAAGTTGCAGGAGAATTTTCCATTAAGATATGGAGATACTCAGAAAGTATACTCACCTTGTTGGAAAACCTTATCAGGCAAGTAGACAACATATGCTGTTAGGACAGCACCCGTGGGACTAAATCTCTCGTCCGCTGAGGGTTAAACATGAATTGTGAGTCCAGAGTAGACACAACCAGAGAAAGTACTCCCAGATTCAGTGCGCATCTCTGACCAGCACAGGCAAATTGAAGAACCGAGAGTGAACGCTGGGCCTCAGGTGTGTGTGGGAGACGTAGAGACTGGATGTCAAGATGACTTTGAACTTTTCTCTTGTGAGAATGGTAGCCCCAGGGACACAGTCATAAACCATCGGCTGAAAGTGACCTGTGTTGCAATATATAAGTTATAAAGTGGATTCTCACCTATTGTCCCATTGGACACTCCATTATGGATGAATGATGGGAATTCCCTTTTGTGGAGGAGGGTATTCAGACTCAGAGGGGTGAAGTCGTTTGCCCAAAGTCATACAGTAGATGTATGGTTGGGCTTTGGATGTAGGTCTTCTGACTCCAAATCTGGTGCTCTTTTTTTTTTTTCCACCAAAGCACATTTTCTTTCAACAGGAAACAGAGGAGCAGGTTTATTGTGGGGAAGATGATAGTAATGACAATGACCACAAAGATGACGCTGATAGATGAACACTTATGTTTGCTTCATGTGTCAAACCCTACTAAGTGCTAAGCCCTATGTTAGATGCTTTTTGTGAAATCTCTCATTTAACCCTTATAACATCCATACAATGCATTATTCTCATTGTTGTCGTTGTTGTTATGTCTTATTACAAATGAACAAATAGGCTCAGAGAGGTAAAATGACTTACCCAAGGTCACATAAGGGATCATTCCAACCTAGCTCTGAATAGATTTAAAAGTTCAATACTTCCATTAAACAACAGAAAAAGGAAAAGAGTGGGAGGTGGACAAAGAGGGTTTGGGACTGGGACAGGCAGAGTTCAGAGTCAGTTGGGAAGATTGGCTTACATCGATAATCCTTCCAGAACTTCATTCAATTAGGGGTACTCATGAGGCAGCTAGAAACTAACAGAGGCCTGGAGTTGAGGAAGGATACTGGGGGGGGGGGGGGCAGACTTGCAGAAACAAGTAAGTCCTAGGCATGCTTTGAGCACCTAGTGCATGCAGTTCCAATATGCACAAGGGCAAGTGGGATGAGATCCTTAAAACAAGCCTCGAACTTTTGTGACGAGTTTTTTTTTTTTTTTCAACGTTTATTTATTTTGGGGACAGAAAGAGACAGAGCATGAACGGGGGAGGGGCAGAGAGAGAGGGAGACAACAGAATCAGAAACAGGCTCCAGGCTCTGAGCCATCAGCCCAGAGCCTGACGCAGGGCTCGAACTCACGGACCGCAAGATCGTGACCTGGCTGAAGTCGGACGCTTAACCGACTGCGCCACCCAGGCGCCCCTGTGACGAGTTTTTAAAAAATTCACCAAGGTATAGCCTCGGTGAACACCACCACGTCAGCTGAGCACAGGAGGCTGGATTACAATCGGCGCTGGTATCATAGTGAGAAGTGAGGAAGGGCAGGTAACAGCATTAGCCTTGGAGAAATTTGTGGTCCAGAGGAGAACAGTGACAAAATGACTTGAAGGGATCGTCAAAGTCAAGGACAATTTCCCCACTTCTTTTAAGATAAGAATTGGACATTGTCATGGGCTACAGGCTTTGGTGGAGGAGAGATCAAGGATAAAAGCTGTGGTTGGATCCAAGGCGATGTCAGAGGATGGCACTTTGGAAATGGGGGTCACCTTCCTCTAAGGCTCTGGGCATTTTATAGACCTGGGCCCACAGATGGCACCATCAGATTGCTGAGGTAAGTCTCAGGGTATGAGCAAGGGAGACCTGGGTCCAAATCCGATTTCTGTCACTTTCTAACTCTCTGATCTTAAATCAATTAACCTCTCTGAGCTTGAGTTTCTGCATCTGTGAAAAAAAGATGCAAAACAGAGATGTCATTACCCGACTCTTTGAATTGTTCCCAAAGACTCCCAAACATGCCTGATTCACATACTGGTTAGTGTCTAAGTGACTTTTCACAGGACTTCTAGGCCAAAAGCAATAGCCAGCAGTTCCACTTATTGAGAAGTTAGGGTCAAGCAATATAAGAAGTATGAATGTTCTATCATCTTATACACACAATTTGAAAGAAAGATGATGTTATCATTTCATTTGAAAAATTTTTTTCATGTTTATTTATTTATTTTGAGAGAGAGAGAGAGAGACCGAGAGAGAGAGTTGGGTGGGGGACAGAGAGAGAGGGAGAGAAAGAATTCCAAGCAGGCTCTGTGCTGCCAGTGGAGAGCCCAACATGGGGCTCAATCTCCTGAACTGCAAAATCATGACCTGAGCTGAAATCAACAGCCAGATGCTGAACCGACTGAGCCACCCAGGTCCCTCTGTCATTTTGCTTTCAAATAAATGCAGTCACTTATATGTGGATTGCATGGGACTTTGGACACTGCACAGCTTCTCAAAACTTGGAATCAGATTGAACACCACCACCGCCATTTCTTGTTCCACATTGATCTTTGCATGTTACTTGCTTTTTATTTAGAGCAACCCTCTGAAACCCAGCACCACATACATACACTATCATTGATGGAATTGTAGCATGATCTGCTGTTGAGATGGTGAATGCCCCCTTTTTAGTAGTTTCAGGGATTCAGCAGATGTTAAATGTCACTGAGTTTCTCCCTAAAGTGTTTACTACATCTTGGTGTCCCTCTAAGTTTTCTGTGGCCCCCTGGGCATCTTGATGCATCATCCTAAAGATTAAATTAAATTATGTATGTACATTATGCATACTATACAAAAAACCCTACCAAATGGATAAGAAAATGTGGAGCATCCCAGGAGGGGGAAAGAAAAATGGAACATCCTCATAAGAAAAGACAAAGAATGTGACAGGGAAATATCAGAAGATATTGGATGGCTCAATCTGTTGGGCATCCGATTTCAGCTCAGATCATGATCTGTGGTCCAGTCTGTGGTTTTGAACCCTGCATCGGGCTCTGTGCTGAGAGCTCAGAGCCTGGAGCCTGCTTCAGATTCTACGTCTCTCTCTCTCTTTCTCTCTCTCTCTATCTGTCTCTCTGTCTGTCTCTCAAAAATAAATAAAAAATGCGTTAAAAAAAAGAAATATCAGAAGAGAAAACCCTAATGGCCAATACAAGTTCAAAATAGGATTAGTCTCCCCTAGTTGTTAGAGACAGACAAATCAAAACAACAATGAAATAACATTTTTTCCCATCTAATGCATGAAAATTAAAGATTGATTCCATCTAGTTGCTGATGAGGGGTTAGGAAAATAAAATTGTCTCATATTGTTGGTGAGACTATAAATTGCTATAACATTTTAAAAAATTAAGCTGGAAGGATCTAATAAATTTTAAAAACTATAAACCTTTACCATAGCTTTACCATATTGCTTTACCATAGCAATCCCACTTGGAGGAGTCCAGCATATAGAAATAAAAACACCCATTTTTATATGAATAGATAGCCAAGGATCTTTATTAGATCATTGTTTATCGTAACATAAAGCATAGTCTGGAAACAACCTGAATGTCCATCAATAGTAGAATAATCCTCATGCATCTACTCTGTGGAGAGTTGTTTAGTTATTAAAAGAATGAGTTAGATCTATGTGTATTGACAGAAAGGGATGTCTACGATATATTGTTAGCGAAAAAGGCAAAATACAGAGTCAGTGAGTATAGAATATTGTTTTTTTTTAAATAAAGCAATAGAGGAAAAAGAAGCCTATGTTTATACAAGCATATTAAAAGCCCAAGTAAGACAAAAGCTAACACACTTAATTGTTGATATTATTACAAAGTGTGTGGGGATAGGTGTGCCCAGGGAAGAGGGAGATTACTGGTTTTATGTGTGTTCACATCTGAGTTATTTGGCAAGTATCCACCTGTCAACCAACATTTATTGCCCTTTGTAATTTGAAGAGAAAACCCAATGAACTGTCCCCCCATCAAAATAGTAATAATAATGTATTTGATACACCTAGCGCCATGCTGGGCACATAACAGGGATTCTACATGCTTTAGTGTTCTGTCACTGGCTTGCTTTCTGTATGCTTCTCTATGACTCTTGCTTGCTGAATTTCTCTCTGTATATCTATATATCTATATCTATATCTATATCTATATCTATATCTATATCTATATCTATATATCTATATCTATATCTATGTTTGTATCCATAGATATCTCCATATCCCTTCTCTCTCTCTCCCTCCCTCTTCCTTTTATGCCAGATCATGGGGACACAGACAAGGAATGAGGCAGGGTACCTTCCCTTGAGGAGCTTACAATCTGCTGGGCTGAAGATCAACACATTTTCAGAGAGAGAGAGGGAGGAAGTAGCGGGAGATCGCGCCAGATGGGCTTAATTTCAGTAAAGAACAGGGTAAGTCATCTACTTAGCAAGGAGGAAGCTGAGCACTTATGGGGAATCCAAGTAGCTGAGACTGCAGGACGGAGTCACCAGGAGATGAATGGGGGTTTATCGTTCAGCCATCCTCCCTGGGTGGTTTTGAAATTCATCTTTCTGAAGGCATGAGTCTGGGCTCAAGCACCTCTGAAAGACTCTTCAGGATCTGATTCCTTCATTTTTCAGGTCTGTGTCTAAGATGTATGGGCAGACAGATCCCTTCCCCTACCCGATGCTTAATCTTTTCTATTTTGGCTGTGCTCAGAGGCCAACTGTTCTTACCCGTTCCCTCCAAATTCTGCCTCACCAATAGAGCAAAACATCAGACTCTACCCAACTGTACCATCCTGGCTGCCTGACCCTCCTCCCCCCACCTCACCCTGTACGCCATCCTCCCTCTTCACCACCCAGCAGATCAATGTTCCTAGGCCAGTTCTGCCTCTGTCTCCCCAGACAATGGTCCTGGCAGAGACAGAAGGGTCAGGTGGTAGGGCCGCTGGGCTGGGATCCCACAAGCTGTGTCCTAATTTTCCAGGGAAGCTGTTAGGAGTTGCCTCAGTGCAGTCTTCTCTCCCCAGATCCCTTTTCTGCGTCTGAAGAAATGGCTTTGCCAGCCCCAGGAGAAACCTCCTGCCCAGGGAGAGCCAGGCCGGAGAGGCTGCCATCAGACCCCATTGTCTGTGTCCTGGGACACCTGCCAAGGCTCAGGCATCTTGGCTGGGGATGTGGAAGGGCCCTGTTCTGATCCCATCTGTTCCGACTGGGGGAGAGAAGCCAGATCTCCTCCCATTTCCCTCTCCCCCAAACCCCAAGCTCTACGGATGAGTGGCTTTTCAGAGATGAAAAACCAGAGCCCTGTCAAACAAGTCGTCTTGCCTGACAAAGATAGAATCTAAATATAGAAAGGTACAGCTAAACTTTCCTAGGGAGCAATCAACCCCATCTGGCACATAGATTCTGGGGGATTCCTCCCCTGCCATGGCATTGATCCCAGCGCCCAGGACATAGCAGAGGGCCAGCGAAGGTTTTGTTGAACTGACCTGCTGAATCCTGTCTAATACCCATCCCCAGCAGCAAATGTCTCCTGTGCAAATGTCTTCATAAGACCCAATGACACTGCCCTGACCTGCACCCCTCACTTTCCACTCCCTCTCCTTGGCACCTCTCCTACTGGGAATGTCCTTGCAAATATGCTACACCTTCAAAAACAAACAAACAAAAACTTCCCTAGAGTGAAGGTGAAGGACCAATGCACATATTTGGCTTTTCCATGGGTCAGATATTACATATCCACTATTTTATTCAATCCTCACAATTTCAAGGATACAGCTACTCCAGGGGCACCTGGGTGGCTCAGTCGGTTAAGCGTCTGACTTCAGCTCAGGTCAGGATCTCAGGGTTCGTGAGTTCGAGCCCCGCCTCAGGCTCCGTCCTGACAGCTCAGAACCTGGGGCCTGCTTCTGATTCTGTGTCTCTCCCTCTCTCTGCCCCTCCCCCATTCATGCTCCGTCTCTCTCTGTCTCAGAAATAAATAAACATTAAAAAAATAAATAAATAAATAAATAAATAAATAAAATAAAAAATTTAAGGATACAGCTACTCCCATTTTATAGATTTGAACACTGAGGCCAAGAGGTTAACTGACTCATCTAAGACCACTCAGTTGGAAAGCTCAGATCCATTCTCCCTGCTCCAGAGAACGCCACATGAAGATGAAGGAGGGAGTCATGCTGTTAGACCCCATTTAGTAACCGTGGCTTCCCACAGACCATTTACTGCAGGAACTCCACAGTCTTTGGTTTAATTAAGAATCATAGAATCATACTTCTTGGAGCCAAAAGGAACTCCGTGGGAGCATGAAGCCTTGTCTCCTGTTTTCAAGGAGAAAACTTGGTTCTCAAATGGTATATTCATATCCTAGGGCCGCCATAACTAATTACCACATATTGGGTGGCTTGAAACAGAAGTTTGTTCTCCCACAGGTCTGGAAACAAGAGGTCTAAAATCAAGTTGTTGGTAGGGCCGTGCTCCAAAAAGGTCCTAGAGAAGAATCCTTCCTTGCCTCTTTCTAGCACATGGTGGTTACCAGCCATCCTTGGAATTCCTTGGCTTATGGCTGCATCTTTCCAATTTCCGCTTCTGTCTTCACATGGCCATCTTCCTTCTTTGTGTGTCTATGTTTATGTGTCCGCTTCTTCCTCTCCTTTCTCTTATGTATGAAGACACCAGTCATTGGATTTAGGGTCTACCCTATTTCAAGATGATCTCATCTCACCCAGATTCCAGATTATATCTGCAAAGATATTATTTCTAGGTAAGGTCACACTCTGAGGTTCTAGGCAGACATGAACTTTGAGAGGGACACAATTCAAATCAGTACAGGCGGAGTAGCATGCTGCCTAGGATTGTGGACTCAGGTGTCAGGCTGCCTGGGACTTGAATCTCAGACCTGCCATTTTCCCACTGTGTGACCTAGAAAATCCCTTAACCTTTCTGAATGACAGTGTCCTCATCTATAAGATAGAGAAAATAAAAGTACCTACCCCATAGGCTGGTTGGAAGGAGCCACTAAGATAATCTATGCACAGAGCTTAGCCCAATGCTTGGCACACAATAAGTACTCAAACATTAGTCCCTCTCCCTATATAATGGTGGTTAGGGGTACAGGGTGTGCAGTCACACTGCTGGGGTAAAATTCTGGATCTATCGCTTACACTTGTGGGCAGACGGACAAGTTACTGAACTTCTCTGAGCCTTAATTTCTTCATGTATAGAACAGAGATAATAAGGGGCGCCTGGGTAGCTCAGTCCGTAAAGCATAGGACTTCAGCTCAGGTCATGATCTCATGGCTTGTGAGTTTGAGCCCTGCATTGGGCTCTGTGCTAACAGCTCAGAGCCTAGAACCGGCTTCAGATTCTGTGTCTCCCTCTCTCTGCCCCTCTCCTGCTCGTGGTCTCTCTCTCTCTCTCCCTCTCCCTCCCCCTCAAAAATAAACATTAAAAAGAATTTGGAACAGAGATAATAATTGTATCTTGCAGATAGCAAGTTCCCAGTAAATGGTATGCTGACATTGATGTTCCTAATTTAGATTCATGTGATAGTATAATCCTATCATGAAGTAGGAACAGGTTTAGCAGAGGGGTCCTAGGATTCTGGCAGAGAAAGACCAGAGCCTGGTGGGCATCAGGTTGTTCAGAAGGGAGGGAGCCACAAGGCCTCAGGCACCGAGGCCAGGCTTGTCTGTCCTTAGCAGTGGTCCGAGGGGCTACACCCCTCTCCTCTGAGGTTGGCTCACACCCAGTAGATACACAGGGGCCCCGGGGGGCATCTAGCTGCTGGGCCACACACCCACATACACACACTCCCACCAGTTTCCAGCTGCCAGATGAAGGTGACTTAGGAGATGTGGGGGTGGAGAATGGCTGGGGAGCCGGGGGCGGAGAAGCAGAATGAAGCTCATTAGTAACTGACTACTCTGGTGGAACAGACCTCTCCTGGGGGCCATAACTCTGTCCCTGGAAGAAATAATGATGACAGGGGGGTGGCTGAGGCCCCTGCAGCCCACATCTGGGGCTGGGCATTGGGAGCAAAGCTGAATCCCTGCCTCCTCTAAATCCCCAGCATAATACTTTTTCAAGTATTGAAAAAGAAGAGCTTTGGCGTGAAAAACGAAGGATGGAGGGATCAAAGGAGGCTGAAGAGCATTCTACGGGGCTTCCTTTACTTATGCAGCAGCTGTACTGACATGCTGCCCAAACTTTCACCAGCAAGGGTACATTCTCAGTCTGGAAGAGGCAGCGTGGTACGGGGGGTAAATGGTGAGCTCTGGAGCCAGGCTCCCTTAGACTTTGTTGGGTCGCCACACTTGTGGGTAATCTTGGATAAAACAATCTCTTTGGACCTCAGGTTCTACCTTCGTAAAATAAAAATGTCTATTTTTCAGAGTCGTCATAAAGTTAAATCACATGATTTGACTTATAGCCACCTAATTCATTCTGGATCATCAAGCTCAGCTCAGCTGTCCTCTCTCCCAGGACATCGTCCCCAACAAGGCTGAGTTAAGTGACCCTGCTCAGTGCCCTGCCAGGCCCTTTTACATCCCTCTGCCGCACACAGATCCTTTGTAGCTGAATTATAATTTCATGTTTACTTGTCTGTCTCCCACACTGGGCTATGAGCTCCCTTAGGGCAGAGAATGCCTTGTTCATTTTGTCGTTCCAGTGCCCAGCATAATTCCTGGCACAAGCTGAGAGAATGGATGAATGAACGAGTCTAGTTAGGCAGGTTTTGAGGCAGCTATTCTAACTAAAGCACTCTGGACCGCACAACTAGAGGGATATATTGATGAATGATTTTATTTCTCTCCTAGGCTCACTTTAATAGAGGTATAGTAAGGAAAGTTTGCAATGGTAAGAAACCCAATGAATGGAGAAATGCTACGATGTGCCAGGCACTATATGCCCTGCATTTTACACAATTCATGAATTTATCACCAACCAGCTGTTATAATCCTTTTGTGCACTTAAGGAAACTGAGGCTCAGAGACCTCAATTAACTTGCCCAGGATCCCAAAGCTGGTAAGTAGCAAAGACATAGAGTAGAGCCCTAATGTGTCTGACTACCCAGCTTATGTCCTTTTCTTCAGGTCCCTTCTGATATAAAACTGAAGCTGTTGGAAAACAGGTAGCTCCCAAAAAAGGAGGCAAGGGGAAGCAGGAGGTGAATTTTTCCAGGGCTTGTTAGATTTCTACTCTGCATAGTGTCTTGCCTTTTCTTCCTTATCCATGTGTCAGCCAAGAAAATGCCAGATAAAGCATTTTGGACACTAGGGTACTGGGGGGGGGGGGGGCTGGTACGGAGGGCTGGTGGTACGGAGGGCTGTTTGTCAAGGATAGATATTCTTCTAGTCTTGATTGTAATGGAAGTGACTTTGTGATCACAGGAGTCTCAGAAGGGCCTGAGGCTTTGAGGATGCAGAAGGAGGAAGAAGGAGAAAAATGTCTTTTTTGCTTTTCTCAGAAGGAAAATATTGCCTGGTTATAATAAATTGCCCAAAGGTGAGGGCACAGGGGATGCCTTGAGGTGGTCTAGAGAAAGATTTAAGCATCACTCACGTGGAGGCCATCCATTGTTTATAGAGCCTGTATCAGGTGTAGGAAGATGTCCACGTATTTTTTTCTTTTAGTTTTCACGAGACAACCCCATTTTAGAGATGGAGATAATGAGTCACGCTGCTGGCGTGTGGCATAACAGATTAATAGCCAAGAGTACTGACTACAAAGGGCACAGTAGTTGGAATGTTTGCCACTAGAATAAGGCAGATGTGTAGACACTGAGACTCAAAGTCTAACCTAGCATAAATACAAGTTTTGTTTTGTTTTGTTGTACTCTGAACCGCCTTACCTCCTAGCCTCCATCTCGCTCTCCCCTGGGGCCTGAGAACAGTGCTGGTTTTAAGTTCCTCCCTGATGCGAAACAACCTAAGCCACAATGACAAATAACACATCACCCGAAGGACATAATTGAAAACACACATAAAGACTTAATTACAAGGATGCTCATCCCCAAACTATTTATAATATAAAAATAAATAAATAAAATAAAGCTCCCCAAACACCCAAAGTAAGCGATTGAACTAATAAACTATGGCACAATCATTATAAGTCGAATGTTATGCAGCAGTTAGAAATTATTTGTGTGACAATATTTAGGCACACAAACATGATCGTGCGTTTACAAGATACCTGTTAGTTTCTGAAAGCAGATTGTAAAACTTTATGACTATTGGCATTATAGACGGTTTTTAATTCTTTCTGAATGTTAGCATTTTATCAAATTTCTATAGTGAAGATCTGTTGTTTTTGTAAGAAAAAGGAAAACTTCTGAACAGTTATTTATGACATCATAATAAATATTTCAGCCTCCAGTCTCTTTCTATTGTAATAATAAAAGGACCAGTTTGCACAAATGCAAAAGATGGATGAGAAGTCCAAAGCCTGCAGAGAAATCTGACTAAATAATCAACATCTTTGTTCAGGGAAAGGGGAGCATCTGGTTTCTGTCTCCCTGGGGGGGGGGGGGGGGGACACGTTTGAAAGACAGCAGGCTAGATTTGGGTTAGTATAAGGAAGGACTTTCTTTTTTTTTTTTTTTAATTTTTTTTCCAACGTTTTTATTTATTTTTGGGACAGAGAGAGACAGAGCATGAACGGGGGAGGGGCAGAGAGAGAGGGAGACACAGAATCGGAAACAGGCTCCAGGCTCCGAGCCATCAGCCCAGAGCCTGACGCAGGGCTCGAACTCACGGACCGCGAGATCGCGACCTGGCTGAAGTCGGACGCTTAACCGACTGCGCCACCCAGGCGCCCCAAGAAGGGCTTTCTTAATGCAACAGCCATCCAGATACACCACAGACATCTACCCAGTGGAGGTGGATAATCAGATAGGATAACCAACCCAAGAAGAGCCGTGGGATAATGAGAATGGCAGCCATAGCCACATATGGTATATGTGCCACATGCCTTATATAATTCAGCTGTCATCATTACATGATGCCCAATTAACATGTGAGGAAATAAAGGTTAAATTAGGTGCTCAGCAGCACACATCCCCAAAGTAGCAGGATGGACCTCAGAACCCATGAGTCTAGCATTAATGCCCCACATCCATGCGCTGCATTGATTTCCTTGGCTTCTTCTTCCACCTAGAAAATATTCATCTCACCAACCTTGTTGCAGTTCCCAGCATTTTTTTAGATTAACTTCTAAAATTTTAGAATACTTTTGGATTTATACAAAAACCGTAAAGATGGTACAGGGTTCCTGTATAACCCACACCCATCTTTCCCTATTATTAACATCTCACATTAGCATGCCACAATTAATGCATTAATACTAACATATTGTTAATTAATATCCATGTATTTTCCAGGTTTTCTAAGTTTTTACCTAATATCCTATTTCTGGTTCCATATTGCTGGTTCCATATTGCATCCATTCATCAGGTCTCCTTAGGTTCTTCTTCACTGAGGTATTTCTCAGACTTTCCTTATTTCTGACAGTTTTGAGGAGTACTATTCAGGTATTTCATAGAATGTCCCTCAATTGGGATTTGTCTGATCTTCTCATGATTGAACTGGGCGTATGGGTTTTGGAGAGGAAGATCACAGAGATGAAATGTCATTTTGATCACCTCGTATCAGGGGCACGCTATCAACATGACTTATCACTGATAACGTTCAGTTTGATTACATGGCTGAGATAGTGCTTTTCATGTTTCTCCACTCCACAGTTAACCTTCCCCTCTTTCCAGACTTTTCTCCCTTTCCCCCTTCTCACACCCTTTGCATACATAATTTTCCACCAAAATTACTTGGGATTCTTCTGTACAGATTTTTCTACCTTCCCCCATATATTTATCTACTTAAATCATGTCTTTCAATTTCTTTAAATCATCGTGGACTCATAGATAGTTATTTTACACTTTAGGCTATAATTCAATACCACATAAAATTTCTTGTATTGCTCAAATTGTTCCAGCATTTGCCATTGGGAGATCTTACAAATGGCTCCTGTATCAGTCCCTGTGTGTGTGTGTGTGTGTGTGTGGTTTCATCTCTAGCTCTATGAGACTTCACCGTGTACATTTCCTGCCACAGTCTTCAAATCTGATTTTTCTCCAAGGATCCCTGCTTACTGTTACTAGAGAATGGTATTAGAAACAAATTTATGGGCACTACACATGCTTGATACTAGTGGGGTTTCATCTTATAGAGCCCCTCAGTTGGCACAGCAAGGAAATGTGTGTGTACTAACCCTTGTATGTGCACACATCTATAAATAGTTCCATGTAACCACCTGCATCCATATTAAGCAAAACATGAGTTCATCCTGATGTTACTAACTCTGGTCCACATGGATCATTATAGCCTCTTCTTGCTGGTCTATAATCTCCTCCTCCAACACTGAGAAACTTGACTCCTACCATCTGCCATCATTTACTTAATTTTTCAGTGTCAGTGTACAGAATAGTGGCTTCAGAATAGTTAACTTGTACCTCCATGGGAAATAACGTTTTCAACTAGAGTACGTTGCTTATGTACAGTTCCTTTTGTCCTTAGTCTTATGGACGCCACTCATTTCCAAGGTTACCTAGGTCAGCACCTTTCCTACACCCCACTCCCTTCAGTGAGGTTGTATATGTAATACAATCACATACAATTAGAGTCTCTTGTGATATTCTGCATTTCGTCCTGGGAGTCTCTGGACTCCCACATTATTTTTTAAATTTGCATGCATTAAGGTTCATGCAAATTCACTACTGTGTGCTGTAAAGTTCTATGTGTTCTGACAAATACCTAATGTCCTATACCCACCCTTAGAGTATCCTATAGATCAGTTTCACTGTCCCAATACATACCCCGTGCTTCACTTGCCTCTCTCCTAATTCGAGTCTCTGGCAAACACTTATATGTTTACCATTTCTGTAGATTTGCCTTTCCCAGAATAGTTTATACATGGAATGATACAACATGTAGCCTTTTTTTAATATGAAATATATTTCATCGTCAAATTGGTTTCCATACAACATCCAGTGCTCTTCCCAACAGGTGCCCTCCTCAATGCCCATCACCCACTTTCCCCTCTCTCCCACCCCCCCATCAACCCTCAGTTTGTTCTCAGTATTTAAGAGTCTTTTATGGTTTTCCTCCCTCCGTCTCTGTAACTTTTT
Source organism: Prionailurus bengalensis (assembly GCF_016509475.1). Taxonomy (NCBI): domain Eukaryota; kingdom Metazoa; phylum Chordata; class Mammalia; order Carnivora; family Felidae; genus Prionailurus; species Prionailurus bengalensis. Next base: position 77,212,359 of record NC_057359.1, on the reverse strand, counting down.
TTCCCTCCTTCGTCTCCCCCATGGTCTTCTTTTAAGTTTCTCAGGATCCACATATGAGTGAAAACATACGGTTTCTGTCTTTCTCTGCCTGACTTATTTCCCTTAGTGCAATACCCTCCAGTTCCATCCATATTGAGCCTTTTTTGACTGGCTTCCTTCACTTAGCAGTATTAAGATTCATCCATATGTTTGGCCAGAAAAGCACATTCCCTTTGACTGCTGAATAGTATTCCACTACATGGATGTACCGTAATTTGTTTATGCATTCACATACTGAAAGACATCTTGGTTGATATCAGGGGTTTTTTTTGACACTTATCAATAAAGCTGTTATAAATATTTAAATGCTAGTTATTGTGTGGCATAAGTTTTCAGATCAGCTGAGTAAATACCAGGAGTGAGATTGCTGAAGCGTATGGTAGGACTATGTTTAGCTTTTGTAAGAAACTGCCAACTGGTCTTCCAAAGTGGTTGTATTATTTAGCATTTCTACCAACAATGAATGAGAGCCCCTGTTGCACAGCATTCTTGCCAGAAATTGGTATTGTCAGCTTTTTGGATTGTAGCCACTCTGATAGGTGTGCAGTGTTTTCTCATTTTAATTTGCATTTTCCTAATGAAAAATTATGTGGAACATCTTTTCATATGCTTACTTGCCATCTGTATATCTTCTCTGATGAGGCATGTTCTGATATTTTTTCCTAAATTGATTTGTTTGTTTTCTTATTGCCCCAGTTTTTGAGAGTTCTTTGTATATTTGGATACAAGTTCAGATATGTGTTTTGCAAATATTTTCTCCCAGGCTGTGGTTTGTCTTTTCGTTCTCTTAGGAATGTGTTACAAAGAGGAGAAATTTTTAATTTTAATGAGGTCTAACATCAATTTTCTTCTTCTACGGATCATTCTTTTGTTAGGATATCTGAAAACTCACCTTCAAATCCAAGATCATGTAGATTTTCTCTTGCTTCTAGAAGTTTTCTAATTTTACATTTAAATTTAGGTATATAATCCATTTTGAGTTAATTTTTGTGGAGGGTCTGTGCCTAGATTCTTGTTTGTTTTGTTTTGTTTTGTTTTGTTTTGTTTTTGTTTTGTTTTAACATATGGATGTACACTTGATCCAGCATCATTTGTTGAAAAGAAAAGTCTTTATTTCTTCACTAAATTATCTATGCATTTTTTTCAAAGATGAATTGATTATATTCCTGTGGGTCTGTCTTGGGGATCTTTTATTCTGCTGCTCAATCTATGTTCTTCCACCCATACCACTTGATATGTAGGTTCTTGATTACTGTAGGTTCATAATAAGACTTGAAATCGGGAAGCAGAGTCATCCAAGTTTATTCTTCATCAGTATTGTATTCTAGGTCTTTTGCCTTTCTGCATAAACTTTACGAGTTTGTAATATCTGCAGAATACTCTGTTGGGATTTTGGTTGTGATTGCTTTGAATCTATAGATCAAGTTGGGAAAAAACTGACATGTTAACAGTACTGACTCTTCTAGTCTACGAATACGAATTATCTCTTCATTTGTTTGATTCTGCCTTTATTTTTTTCATAAGTGTTCTGTAGTTTCCACATACAGATATTATAATATATTTCACTGCATTTACACTTAACATTTCATTTTGTGGGTGCTATTGTAAATGGTATTTTTATAGTAAAATTCATTAGTGGGGTATAGGAAAGCAGTTGGTTTTGTATATTATTCTTGTATCCTGAAACCTCGCTATCATCACACACTAGTTTCAGGACCTTTTTTTAATTGATCATTTGGGATTTTCTACATAGATAATCATGCCATCAGAGGATAAAGACTGTTTCACTTTGTCCTTCCCAATCTGTGTACTCTTTATGGCTCTTTCTTTTCTGATCGCACTAGGTAGGAATTTCATTATGATGCTGAATTGAAGTGGTGAGAAAGACATTCTTGCCTTGTTCCCAATCTTAAGAGGAAAGTGCCCTGTCAACATTAAGTATGATGCTGTAGGATTTTTGCAGCTGTTCTTTATCAAACTGAGGAAATTCTTCTCTATTCCTAATGTTCTGAGTGTTTTTATTATGAATTAGTGTTGGATTTTTTCAAATGCTTTTTTAGTGTCAATTGATCTAATACTATGATTTTTCTTTAGCCTATTTATATATACGGTTGATTACATTTATTTCAATGGTTGAAGTACACTTAACACACCTGGAATTAATTCCATTGGGTCATAGTATATAATTCTCTTTATACAGTGTTGGAATTTATTTACTAATATTTGGCTGAGAATTTTCATATCTATGATCATGAGAGATACTGGTCTGTAATTATCTCTTCTCATAATGTAATTTTTCAGTTTTAGTATTAAGGTAATGCTGGCCTGCTAGAATTAGTTTGAAAATGTTCCCCCCTCACCCCCTTCGATTTCTCTTTACTGCAGAGGTGGTTGAGAATTGATGTTACTTCTTCCTGGAATATTTAGTAGAATTCACCAGTGAAACCATTTGGGCCTGGTGTTTTCTTTTTCAGAAGGCTCTTTGTTATTGATTCAGTTTCTTTATTAGATACAGTGATATTCAGGTTATATATTTCTCTTTGTGTGTGTGTTTTTATCCTTCAAGGAATTGGTCCATTTGTTCTCAGTTATTAAATTTTGGCTATAATTACTCTTCATAATATTCCTTTAGACTCCGCTTCATGTTCTTGTGATCAATATTCCTGACCTCCCCTTCACTTCTAACACTGGCAAATTATATCTTCTCTCTGTTTTTATTGGTTAGCCTGGCTAGAGGTTTCTCAATTTTATTGATCATTTCAAAAAAATAGCTTTAGATTATGTGGATTTTCTCCATTTTTTTTTCTGTTTTCGATTTCATTGATTTCTGCCCAAATTTTTATTATTCTTTTTCTTCTACTTGCCTTAGCCTTAAAACTCTTTGTCTAGTTTCCATCTCTCTAGTTACATTACTCATCTGTTTTTGCATGTTTTATATCTTTTTCCATTTGATCCTTAACATATTCACCTGGGTTATTTTAAATGCCTTGTCTTATAGTTCAAATAGGTATGTCATATCTGAGTCTATTCTGATGCTAGCTTTGTCACTTAAGACTATGCTTTTTGTTACCTTTTGGCATGTCTGATCATTTTTTTGTTGAAAGGTAGACATGTATCAAATAACAAGAACTGTGTTTAATAGACTCTTCGTGTGAGGATTTATGGTGGTCTGGCTAGGAACTGGGCTGTGTTTAGTGTAACTTTAGGTTTCAGAAGCTTCACATTCTTCTTGTGTCCTTGTTTTTGTCTCCCCTCTTGAATTAGGGCTTCCTCAAGTGCTACTCAGAAGGAGTCTGCATCTCTCAGCTGCTTCAAGTGCAACCCACCGTCATTACACTGTAATCCTGTTGGTGTGATAGTAAGGTGTAGGGGAGGGGAAGCTGTATTAATATCTTACTGCTGCTGCAATAAATTAACAGAGACTTAGACGCTTAAAACAACATAGATGTATTCTCTTATGGTTCTGAGGGTCAGATGCTTGAAATCTATGTCAATGAGCAAGATGTCAGCAAGGCTGGTTTCTTCTGGAGCCTGTAAGGGAGAACCCATTCATTCGACTTTTAGCTTCTGGAGGCTGCATGCATTTCTTGGCTGGTGACCCTTTCCTTGAATTACTCCAACCTCTTACTTCTCTTTCCACATCTCCTTCTTTTTGCTTTGACCTTTTCCCTTCTTCTCATAAGGGCTCTTATGATTTAATTTAAGACCCACTAGGGAGACCCAGGATAATTTCCTACCTCAAGATTGCTTAACTTCATTCATATCTTGCAGGTCCCTTTTTACCATGTAAGATAACATAGTCACAGGCTCTGGGGATTAAGATGTGGTTATTTCAGCAGTGGTATGCCACGAGTCAGACACCACAGGAGCATTCTGAACTCTTCTCATTAAATTTCAGTGTTTTACCTAGGTTTTATCTTAGGGCTATGACCTCCACAGGTGCCTCCCCAGTGCTATAACTTTTTTTTGCCCTACTTGCCACCTATTCCCTTCCCTGGCTGAAGCATTCTCCATCAATTTCCTTGAATCCCAGATCCCTATGGACTATGCCATTCTTCCTTCTCTGCCCTTAGATGAAACGGGAATGCTAGAAGGGCCGGAGCATAGGAATGCCCTTCCCCTGGGGTACCTGGGTGGCTCATTTGGTTTAGGCGTCCTAATTTGCCTCAGGTCATGATCTCACAGTTTGTGAGTTCGAGCCCCACGTCGGGCTCTGTACTGACAGCTCAGAGCCTGAAGCCTGCTACAGATTCTGTGTCTCCCTCTCTCTCTCTCTGCCTCTCCCCCACTCACCCTCTGTCTGTCTGCCTGCCTCTCTCTCAAAAACTAAATAAATGTTCAAAAAAAATTGTTTTAAAGAATGCCCTTCCCCTTCCCGCAACAAAGAATGATGGACCAATCTCGCCTGTAGTGTAGACATTTGTTATGGAGAGCTTCTGGGAGTATTTTATAATGATTACTCATCCCTTCCCATCTTCCTGCCAGGGACACAAGGGTTCTTCTCAGGTCTTCAAAATGAGAATCTGGTGGGGTTCCTGGAGGTAAAGCCCATGAAAGGGTGGGGGGTGCCCTAAGATCAAAGTCCCTGGCATTTTCACTCCAATACTAGGCCAGACTCAGCGGCCAGAAATTCTTCAAAATGATCATTGCAGTGTTCCTTCCAGTATATGGCTCCAGCAGCTTTTACAGGAAGTCTAGCTGTGTCTTTATGGACGAAGTTGTTTCTCCAGATTTCACAGTGGCAGTTTGCCTGCCCCACAGACTCACTTCTCTAGTGGGCCCAAGAAAAATCATTGATTTTCAGTTTGTCTGGGTTTTCTTTTATTATTAGAACTGAAGTGATTACTCTGTACGTGTGGTGCTGAAATCCAGTGTCCAAGATTCTCACCATTAGAATGTCATTGCTTTGAGTTAAGTCATCGGTATCCATTTAGCCATTGTATCAGTCATATATGACCTGGGGATAAAAATGAGGAAACCGATTTCACATCAAATAATAGAGAAATGGAAGAGAACTTGGCCCCAAAATTTTGCTTTTCAAACAAGAAAATTGACCATCAATGAAGGGAAGAGAGTTAAGGTGAATATACACAGAGAGTTTCATCTGCATTGGTCCTTGAGGTAAACTTAAAATGGCCTAACTTCTAGGGATATTTCAAAGCAGATTGTCAAAGAATAATTCACTAAAAATGAAATGTCAAACATTCCGTAGTTGACTTTACATCCTAGCACCTACCAAGATTTCAGACACAGAGCAGGTACCCAGAAAGGTGTTTTGTTTTTTAAATGAATCAAGAGATAAATAAGTCATTCCATGGCCTCTTTCATTCAGCTCTATAGGTGGTCAAGATCTTTTCTACTATGAACAATAAAACTGCAATTAGAAATTTTATCACAATTTAAACATTTTAAAACTACAACTAGAGAGCAGATAAATCTGGTTGCTGGTAAACTCATGCTAGGTTAGTATTTTTTTCCCTTTACTTTTGTTTTCCTTTTATAAAGTCACAAAAATGTTCCTTTTGAATATCTCCATTGTGCATTTATATGAGTTAGCAACCGTTGCCTAACAAACTACCTCAAACTTAATGGCCTAAAACTACAAACATTATTATTACTCTTGAGTTTGTGTATCAACAGAGTGGTTCATCTTGTCTTAACTTGCCTACTTGTACATCTGCTGTCAGCTCTGTGTCAGTCAGTGCTGCTGACTATAAATAGCTCTTAGATCGCTTCAGCCGGGTTCTCTTCTGTAAGAGTCTGATCCTCCAGAAGGTTAGCCAGGGCTTTTGAGATGGCCAATGGTTAGGTTCCCAAAGAAAGTGAGCAAAAGCACCTCATGAAGCCTAGGCTTAGAACCATTGAGCTGTCACTCCCACCATATTCTCTTAGCCAATTTAAGTCACAAGGCCACACTCAAGGGACAGGGGACCAGACTCCGTCTTAATGGAGGGAATACACAAGTTGCACTGCAAAGGCTGTGGACAGAGGGAAAGGTAAAGAATTGTAGCCAATTTTGCATTCACCCTACAAGTTTCTAACTTTGGAACCATGTTTCCCAAATGTCCAAAATACTACTTGGCATTACATTGAATGGATGCTGAATTTAGAATAAATGAAAAAGAAAAAGTGGAGTCACTTCTCTGGTCAAATTAGGTTCAAGAAAGGTATTCAATAACAAGCTTCCTGTAAGCAAGTTACCAAGTTACTGGAGTCTCTGTGGCACTGAGGAGGGAGATCTGCTGAGTAGCTCTCATTATTCCTAGGGAGATAATGTTGGCCCAGGATGATGGTGTCTTGGCTGGGTGGCCTGATTTCTGAGCATTATAGACATCACTCTGGAACAGCAACTTCCAACACTCGATCCAGATCATTCCTCTAACTTTATAACTCACTATGAACCTATTAATAAAGCATATAATTTGTCTTTGTATTTAGGATTCAAAGTCTTTACTTTCCCTTTCTGACCACCTTTGCAAACTGAGCTAATGACAACAGGACTTTCATACACATCAAAACAGCCTTGCAAACTGAACGAGGACTATCATCCCTGTCTTGCAGGTCAGATCACGTAGACGGTACAACTTAGCGAAACTCATAGACTGGTCAATCGTGGGGCCAGAGGTCCATCTGCAGTTTTCCAACTAAGAGGCTCATATTTCCTGGGGGTTATCTTCGCCTCAAGCACTTCCTTCTGAATTTCAGAAGATAGCTAAGTTTTGGTGTGAACCAATGCTTCCCTGATGAGCCACTGTCTCAAATATCATGTGTTGAAGCTGCCCTCACTGTGGGCTTTAAAATGTGTTTTTACAGACTAACTCATTTACTCCATTATTCCAAGTGGGCCTCAGGGAATTTTAAGGGAGAGATAAAGAAACACAAAAACAGGCAACAAATCCAAATCCAGTTACATTTGGTATGAAGAAAAGAATTAATTTTCCTTTCTTCCTACCCTATAAAGATTTAAAGCCACAAAGAACCCTCATTAACCTCATGTCTTATTCCTATTAATTATCAATAATAATAATCAGAGCTGGTAGTTCAATGCTTTGTGGGTTAAATTATGAAGCCAACGTTGATGATGTTATTATTGTTCATAATAATCACGGTGTGATTAGATGCTTTTACATTTTCACCTCCCATCTCAAGCCTCCACTGATTAATTCTCATAATACACCCTATTTAATTAAGTGTCTTTGCCCTTATTTTGCAAATGGTAAATTAAGGCACACGGAGGTTAAATCCCTTTCTCAGTACTACTGGGAGAGGTCATTTTCTGGATTGTGACATCTGAGCCCTGTACCCTGGGAAGCCTGGAGAAATGAAAAGGGCATGGTTTTTAAAATAGGATGAACCAGGGTGTGAAGTCACTTACTAGCTCATTGATTTTAAGACAGAGAGTGATTCTCCGAGCCTCAGTTTCCACTTGTGTAAACGACCTGGCAGGAGTATGGTCAAAAAGTTCCCGGCACTCAAGGAATTTGACTGAGTGGGAGATAATCAGTCATATTTAACTTCCTTCCCAATTCGTTCCTATGATTCTCTTCAGATAGAAAACTTGCCAAGAAGACTAACTGTTGAATTTGCCAACACCTTAGTCTACTCTTGCATTAATTCAGCATTCATCTACTGCATACACTTTGTATGCAAGATATAATTTTCAGTGTCACGAAGAGTTTCTGTAAATGTGGACTTTAGACTTGCAATAGGATTGCCTAGGATGATTGCTTATAAAATAGATTCCTGGATGCCATCTGAGATCTAATGAGTCAGAATCTCTATAGGTAGAGATCGGCTATCTGCATTAGCACTCCAAGTGATTCATCTCCATCATGAAGTTTTAGATCTACTATAACACTTGTAAGTTTTCTAGCCTATAAAAAAATAAAGATTAAAAAGAAATATAATTCACATGTGTAAATTCATATAGCAAAATATATGAAACTATCAAGTACTCTAAAGAATGTTCAAACACATCACTAGGAAATTTGGGGCAAAAGGGATCACTTACTGCCAAAAGTGATCAGTGAATTCTCCAAGCAAAAGGTGATACAAGTTTCCCATGAAAGTGTGACCATGATAAAGATTCAACTCTTCCCTGTACCTTTGGCCAAAGCTCGACCTTCCAGAACCCTAGGTAGTTGTGTTTACCCTAATGTGGCCTCTGGCATCATGACAGCGACAAATCTTGGACCTTATATTTATAGTGTCCAGAATCCTGAAATACAAAATTATTTTCTTTTTAACCATGGTTAAAGCTATAAGTTCCAAAATCTCACTCTGAACCTCAAAGACTGAGGATTGATTCCTTTTGTTACCCACACTCTACTGGGAGAGTGCTTCCCAGAGAATATGAAGGTAGAATGTCCTTGTTCCTGGTTCCAAGGAAGAGCCAAACTATGTAAAGCAATGTAAGAACATGTTACTAATTCAAAACATTAACCCACTCTGTTGATTATTAAGGAGCAGTTTCCCCATTGCATCATTTGTAACCCTCCCTCATTTCAGTTGCTGCAACACCATAACATAGTGTGATGAACTCCACAAACATGATAATAATCAATCAACATTCTCATCTTCATGATTCATCTCATGTTTCAAATATATCAACTCATCTCCTTGTTAATTAATTGGAGCATTGAGAAAATGTTCAGAAGAGGTAGAGAAGCAAGATGTAAGGATCCACGGCTTCCAGTTCAGAGATGTTTGTACTCAAAGGTCTTATCCAGAAAGTTTGCTTCTCCTTGTGACTCTTGGCATCTTGTAATTTAAAACACCCGTGAGAAGTTCTGGGGGAATCCCATAATCTTGCTGCAAATGGTATCCATCTGGTCCTTGCTCATATCTTGCATCAGTAGGTTAAAAATTGAATAAAAATATCTAAATCCTACATACCATCAGGAAATAAATCAAGTAAGATAATCCAAGAAAAAATGAGGGTGGCTTCCCAACAAGTATCTTGTTTAATAAATATATTAAATGAAAGATGTTATAACTCTGGAAATCATTCTTCCCATTTCTGGTGAATAAAGAAAAAGAAAAATGAATATGAGCCAAGGTTGATATTCCCTTAGGTCCTTACCAGCAGTGTGGGCCCCAGTACCACTCCTCTATCTTTAAGTGTATATTTCCTTACTCCTGTGTGGACAGTCAGGAGGATGGATATAACTTGAAAACCTGGAAATGTAAGAAGGGAGGATATTCCAAAAGGAGGGAACAATTTGGGTGGGCACAGTCATCAACACCTCCGACAGCATCAGTGTTTTCAACTTCCCTCTACTGGGTTTTGCTACATTTCAGACAATACAATCTTATTTATCTACACACAAAACCTGTAGATGGCTACAATAAAAAAATACTTCTTTTTTAAAAGTCTATTCATTGAGAGAAAGAGAGAGAGAGAAAGCACACGCAAGCAGGGGAGGGGTAGAGAGAGAGAGATCCAAGCAGGCTCCCTGCAAGCAGCAGTATCAGCAAGGAGCCCAATGTGGGGCTTGAATTAGGAACCGTGAGACTATGACCTAAGCCAAAATCAAGAGCTGGATGCGTAACCAATGGAGCTACCCAGGTAGCCCTAAAAGAATTATTAATGAAAAAGAAAATAACAAGGGTTGGCAAGGATGTGGAGAAATTGGAACCCTTGTACATTGCTGATGGTGATATAATACCATCTGTATATAATACCAGCTGCTGTGGAATACAGTTTGGTGGCTTCTCAAAGAGCTAAACATAAAATTACCATATGACCCAGCAATTCGACTTTCCAGGTATATACCCCAAGTAATTGAATATCGGGACTCAGATATATATGGTACACCAGTGTTCATTGCAGCACTGTTGGAGGAAGTAATCAAGAGGACATGCCTGCCAGTTGACCCTCAAGCTGGTCCTAGGCAATCGGAGGCTCCTCACCTGCTCCCCTGTCCTTAGAATGTACTGTCCATTGTTCACAGCAGAAGCTGTTTTCAAGGACACAGCCTTGGGAGAACAATGTATTGTTAAGACCATCTAGACAGTATATGTGTGACTGCATCCAGTTAAGACCTCTACATGAACTTAAGATTCTGGGGGGTGGGTGTCAAGATATGCTTATCTTGTGGCCATCCCAGACAAGCCTTGTGTATAAGTTCCCTTGCTTATTAAAACTACCGTCTACAAATCTGAGTGGTCTCTTTCTCAGGTCTCTCCTTACCTTCCATGTATGGCGCCCCGTTTCAGATTTCACCCAGGAAGATTCCAAGGTTTCAAACCAACAAGCATTATTCACAATAGCCAAAAGGAAGAAACAACCCAATTGTCCATCAACAGATGAATGGCTAATCAAAATGTGGTATATTCATGCAGTGGAATATTATTAAGTCTTTCAAAAGAATGAAATTCTAATACATGCTACAACATGGATATACCTTGAAAACATATACTAAGTGACATAAACCAGACATAAAAGGACAAATATTGATTGTATGGTTTCACTTATATGAAAAAAGGCAAATTCATGAGACAGGAGATTAGAAGTTACTAGGAACTGGGGGAGAAGATTAATGAGGGGTTATAATTTAATGGGTAAAGAGTTTCTGTTTGGGGTGATAAAATTGTTTGGAAATAAATAGTAGTGACGATTATACAATACTATGAGTATAATTAATACAAATGAATTGTACTCTTAAAATGGTCAAAGCGGCTATTGGGGTGACTGGGTGGCTCAATCCATTAAGCTTCTGACTCTTGATTTCAGCTTAGGTCATGATCTCTCAGTCATGAGATCGAGCCCTGTGAGTTCTTGACAAACTCAAACAGGAAATAAGTAGCAGAGTTGAGAGGCAAAACCCTATCTGTCTAAATCAGCTCCCTTAAATACCAGATTGTTCTATCTTTTATACTCCCAAGTTGAGGGAAATTGCAGAGTGCAATGGACACATCTTTATTTTGTGTAAAAAGGATCTTTTTATTCTCACTCTTGCTTTTTTTGTCTCCTCCCCCCAGCAACTTAGAACAAATCATCATCATCTACAGTCTTGGATCTTATGGTTTAAGAATCTTAACCCCCACTCCCCCATCACCCCAACTGTTAAAAATAGCAAAGCTTGAATATGTTTTTATTCATATCAAGGACTTAGAGGAAAAAAACACATTGTACTGTCATGAAGTTTCTATTTTCAACTTTGTTTTTGTTTGTTTGTTTCAGCAGTAGAATTTAGTGATTCATCACTCACATATAACACCCACTGTTCACCACAAGTGTCCTCCTTAATGGCCATCACCCATTGAGTCGACATTTATTTTTTAAAAAGTGGGGGGATGGGGGTCAACTAGTCCTGATTCCGTGGAAGGAGGTTTCAATGCCATGGTGTCTGCCAGAGTTAAAACAATAGCATCATTTGAATGTATTCTTTGTATTTGTATTTCACGGGAATAAAATACGAACTTGTCAGGCTTTTCTATATGATCCTTTCTTACTTTGGTATTTAAAGCATAAAAATAGTAGCAACTGGGAAGCCTAGGTTCTGGCCTCTGTTCTCCCACTGACTGGCGAGGGGACCTTGGAAAAGTGACTGGCACATAATCAGTGTTAAATAAATACTAGTTGATTATTATTATTATTACTACTACTACTACTTAATGTCAGAGATGCCCTAGTCACTGTATCAATAAACTGAAGGAGTTTGATTTCATAACTTCTAAGGTTCCCTTTCTGCACATATTTTCTAGAATTCTAATTTTTTTAGGAGAAAATCAATCTGCAAATCTGTCTCTCCCACCCTCTCTGGTTCCTCACTGGGGAAACTTTTTTTTTTTCCTTAACTTCCAAAATTTGCTCTTGTTGTTAACTATAGCTTATTGTTTTCCCACACTTGGGCAGATTTTTCTTCCCTGGTCCCATTACCCCTCAGGTGAAATTGACACTTTCATGGCTTGGTGAGTGGAGTGTGAAATAATTAAATGTGACAAGCCTATTGCTTTCAGATTGAGTCCAACTCCCAAATAGTGGGATTGATTTTCCTGCAACTTATGACAAGAAATGGGTCTGACAAGTTACCACCCAAAAGGAGGCTTTCCAAAGAATTTCAAGCAGGTGAAATTTGGACTCACAGTGAAAACTGTCCTTCGTGCAATGATGTAGCTCACACGAGTTAACTCTATAACTCATCTACATAGAGCCAGACCTGTCATTTGTACTAATTAAGGGAAGGCCAGTCTAAACTCCAGGAGTGCATGCTTTAGAATTCCATTCAAGTCCCTCTGGGGATATGCTGATGGGAATAGAAAAATACTCATTGAAAACTAGGATCTGACATGCTAGTCATAACACAGTGCTTGAAAAAGGAGTCTGGAGCATTCTGGGTAGGCTAGATCATCGTGTTTACTTACCGGGCCAACTTTGTAGATAACGCACAGAACTTTATATGCTCTGAATTAGTGGACCCCCGAAATAACAGTTTAGGGGAATCACTTATGCTCAGCTTCTCACGTGTCCATGTGAAGGAACTTCCATTAGCAAAATATTCCTGGCCTTCTGATGCCCCCAGGGGAGGAAAAGTAGCATCTGATTTGTGGCTTCTGCCAAAAGAAATGGGCATGCAAAGCCTAATGTGCAAGTTTGTTTGGTTCAGGTCTGCCTCTCTGTATGAAGGCATGTTCTCAGCTGCCCTGTGCCATGTTCTAAGCTTAGTTGGGCAGGTTCTCTCTCTGCGATGGAGGCCTCTGCAGCAGCAACTGGCAGGTGGGCCAAACTTACTCAGGGGTGAAGTTCTGACAAGCCCACCTGAGCAATAGAACCAACGCCACATAATCTAAGAGCATTAACAACAATGGTGATGGTCTGATTTTCTCCTTTGGCTCCTGTGTCTATCTTTCAAATGGTTCTAAACACAGGCAGAAAAATAAGGTATTACTTATCGGGACGGGCATTATGTTCCACAGCGGTATCCAGGGCATGAGCCTAAAGTCAGTTCATCGTGTTTCTGTGCGCTCTGGGAGAGACCAAATATGTATATTCTGTACGCATTCATGTAAAGGTCACAAGATTGAGGGTTAGAGATCCAACTTCAAGTTGAAGTTCTAACTGAGATGGGAGGCAGCATGGATTCAAGAGCCAGATCTGCCTGGAATAGCATCTTAGACCTGCCAAGTAGTAGCTTTACTAACTTTGGACACATTCCATAACTCACTTGCACCTCCTTTTCCTCCTGTGTAAACGGGAGAGAATAATGCACGCCACGCGAGGCTGCAGGAAGGATCAGATGTGACGGTATGTGGAGAGAACTGACCATGGCCACGCTGCCTGCATATAGTTAAGGCTCAATGCACTATGCCAGGAGAATGGTTTCCATCTTCTGACAGAAATTGACTGTTCCTCTGACAGCCTCTTGTTTCTTCATTTTCAAAAAATAAGGGACAAGACTCAGATGTTTATAGAGTCTCTACAAACCTGATGGTCCATGGTCCTGGCTTGCAGGCTCTGAGTGTAAAAACGCAGTACATGTGAATTTGTGTATGAATGTGGGGTTTATATCTGTGTCCCACAGATTGTTGCTTCCTTTCTAGATCTCCAAAATTTTACCATTACTGGAAAACACCAACAGAGGGCATCAGGATTTAATTCTGGTTGAGCTGATCCTGGAGGCTGAGGTTCCGGTAGTCTGACAAGTCTCTAAGCGAAGCTCTTTCCCCCACAGGCGTGCTAAAGGTTTCTTTCCCTTGACATTGCATTAACCTCAGCCTCTTCCTTCCCGTCTGGCACTGGGGTGCATGCTTTGGCTTCTGTTTCTAGAGTTTCTCCCCAGGGGGGGTCTGTCTTTGCCTGGGATGGGAGATGACAGCATTTATGGAAACAGAACAGTGATTAATGACATCTGAGCTCCCTCTGCAGAGGGCTGAACTAAGGCATGTGGGTTAGAAATCCCGATCTACCCAAGGGCTGTTCTCAGGTTTCAGGTGACACCAGGGAACCTTCCAGCAGGCATACAGAGTGGGGCAGCCAATGCAAACATGACCGATGGCGAGCAGGGAGCCCAGCCTCTACCTAATGCACTCACAACTCCCTATAAGATGATGCTGGCAGACAGCTGGATGGCTCTGTGCCTCAGGTTAGACTTTGGCTAGAGGTACCATTGCTTTCACTCCAGGGACACTTGAACATCACCCTGAAGGAAACAGCTACGTTTGGAGCCCAGTGTCCTGGTATGATCTCCATCACCCACTAAGTGTGTCTTCTGCAAGAAACAAATTCCGGGAGTCTTGTTGTGTGAGTCTGCAAAATGGGACTAATCCCACTGCAACTTCCTTGTTGGGTGGTGTTGAGAGGAGGTGGGGCATATGCATGAAGAAGCATCTGGAAAAGTGTTGCCACGTCTGCATAGAGGGCAGCTCATCGTCAGCACCTGTGGTCCCGGCAGACGTTCTGGCGGTGGCAGCAGAGTTGTCGGTCACGTCTGTGGGGTCAAGACAGCGACCAGAGGGGCTGGGTAGGGCTGCTGTTGAGAGCATCAGCTGTGGAGTTCAATGGTCTCAGTTCACATCCTACCTTGCCATTTACCTTGCGAGCCCCTTACAGTCTACAAAATGAGAATAATAGTGGCAACAGTGACCCCACATTTTGTGAGAAACATGCCAGATGTTTCATGTAAAGCACTCGGTGCGGGTCGTGGAATTGAGTGGATGCTTAATAAATTGTAGTTGTCATTGTTATAGTTGTTGTTTCTTCCTAGTCACAGGAGGCATTCGTGAAGGGTGTTCTATTGCCTCACATCTGGAGAGCCTTTCCGGAAGACTGTAACTCCCAGAGGATCCCTTTTTTCCTAAATTACCTTAGCACTTAACTTCAGTGTCACCATCTTATGTGGCCTGGGCCATATGAGTAGGAGCCTTGTATAAATTCTGTCTTCCGTGGCATCTTGGGCCCTGCACACTGGACACCGAACCCCTTGCCTCCAGCACCCAAAATATTTATATTCTCATCTAGCATTGTAAAGTTGTCAGGGCCCTGATGTGAGGACAGTAAGGACCAGAAAGGGGGAGGGACTGGTCCAAGTCATAGCCAATCATAAAGGACAAAATGCCAAATCAGTCTATTTTGGTAATTTCTTCTTTCTACTGCACTACATTGACTCTTAAAAGGAAGTGAATGGCATCAGTCAACTCCTAACAGGGCTTGAAGTTTGCAAACAATGCTAGAAACCATCTAGAATCCTCCTGTCTTCAAGTTGGTCTTTCTTGGCACCCATCCCAGACCTAGGCAGTTTGGCCAACATGACTAGTAAAGTTCTTTGAAAGGTAATCCTCCACTGTGTCCCTGAAGGGAGGAATGCAAAGAGGGAAGGAAGGACTAAAGGAAGGAAGGGAGAGAGGGAAGCAGGGAGGAGGAAGGAGAGAAAGAGGGAAGGAGGGAATGAAGAGGGGAAGGAAGGAAGGAAGGAAGGAAGGAGAAAGAGAAGGGGGGGGAGGGAGGGGAAGGAAGGAAGGAAGGAAGGAAGGAAGGAAGGAAGGAAAGAAGGTAGAAGGGATTTATTAAATTCTTCTGTAACAGGTACCATGCTCGGCACTGAGCATCATATGGCATTTTATTTAACCTTCCACATAATCTTATTAACTAGAAATTGACATCCCTGACTTACAGACAAAGACATTGTTGCCCAGAAAGGCAAAGCTGCTTGTGTTAGGATTCTCATCCAAGTTTGTCTAACTATAAAATCTGTAGGACTATCATAATGATGCCACCTCAAAAGAAGGTGCAGATATTTCCAGGGACGTGGATTAACAGCTCCTGGCTTTAGACTTTGGATTAACAGAACTTTCCCTTGGCTTCCACTTGAGACATTTCTGTTTCACTCATTCGCTCTGTCATTATTCACTCCTTCTATCCTCCATTCATCTGTTTAATAAACATGTGGCACATACCTATGACCATGGAAGATGTGTAAGCCTCCGGGCCTTTTCTCTCCACCCAGTCTCAGCGTGGTAGATTTGTCTGTTCCATGCCTGCAAATATTGGTGCACACACATGCGTACACATAGAAACCCAAAGCACCTTCCTCCCCTCACAGACATGCAGATACACCCAGACCTACACACTCACACTGGCCAGCTCTCTGCATTCAGAGTCTTTCCAGAGAGGGACCCGGGGAGTTTGAGCTGGAGATGCCCTGGGGCCACGCCTTGGGCCAATGTCTCTGGGAATTATCCGTGTTCTTGCTGTTCTGTGGACTGTGGGATGGGCCTATTCTCTCAGATGCTCTGCTCCAGAGGGACTCTGATGGCAGGTCAGGCCATGGGGTCTCTTTGGGTATTTGCAGGCTGACCTGGTAAGAGAGGAAAAGTCAGAGAACAGAAGAAGATCTATGTTGCAGCAAGGGAGTTCACCTGCACAGATACATATGGGGGTGGGTGAGGATCAGCTTATGGTTTGGGGATGATTTCTTCTAGCAGGGTACAAAGGAAAGCATGGTAAGCAGCGTGGAATCTCATAAAAAATACGTAAGAAAAGAAACGGCAACGACAGTGATAACAATGATTGAAAAATAATTTATCTGACTAGATACAATTATTTATTTCATTCATCTGCTCTCCCACTACTAGTTAATAAACACATTTACTTCTTCAGTCGCTGAGCTAAGAACTTTCCTATCTTCCAATAGTGCTATAAAATAAGCTGTTATGTCTATGTTGGTTTTTAAATTTTTTTTTTAAGTTTATTCATTTTTGAGAGAGAAACAGACAGAGCGAAGGGGAGGGGCACAGAGCGAGAGAGGGAGACAGAGACTCCCAAGCAGGCTTCCTACCGTCAGCACCAAGCCCACTGCAGGACTCGAACCCACAAACTGTGAGATCCTGAGATCACGACCCGAGCTGAAACCAAGAGTGGGACACCCAACCGGCTGAGCCGGCCAGGCACCCCTGTCTATGTTTATAAATATGAGAACACTGGAGCTTGGGAAGTTTCAGTGCCTTTCCTTAAGCTACAAAGCAAGCACATGGCAGAGTTCAGGCTTAAACCATTTTCTTAGGCTGCTTGTCCCCTCCCCTCCTGCGTTTCTGCTTTCTCACTTGTAAAATGTGACTATCGTTCTCTTAGATTAGATCAGAGACTCTTCCACCTGGCTGATGAGCAGCGTCCCTTAAGGGACTATTGGAAACTGCTCACACCCAGACCTCTGGGGGCTTAAATGGAACTCACAGCGTGTGTTTTTCACAAGGCCCCCACATAATTGTGAGGCACGGCTAGGTCCTCATCTCAGGGGGTCCCAGAAAACACGGCCAGGCTTAAGATTCCATTTTTTAGTGTCCCTTAACCTGCCATCTGGAAGGTAAGAAAAGGGGGGATGGTCCCCAGGTGGAGAGAGCTGAAATGGGGCCTGGAGCCAGTCTCAACTCTCCCCCCATAGGCCTGTCCATAAATCTCTGCTTTTTGGGACGGGAGCCAATGCAGATCAGAAGCATTTTGCCTCAGAGCATCTAATGTCTGGGTATGTCAGGTAAACGGGCAGCAAGCCTCTACAGGTTTTGCCGACTTTGGAAGACAGCAGATTGTCCAAGCTGACAAGACATTGGTTCCCAGCCTTGCAAACTCTCTGTGCAGAAATCATGTTCTCTGAGCACTGATATTTAGCCCACCTAGAGAGCCAGTGGCCGGTATCCCCTTCCTCCCCCCGCGCCTACCCCCAATCTACTCGGGTCAGCCTTATCTTCCTAGACTTGTTCTCCCAGAGCGAGGTGATCATCTGGGATGCGCTGAGGAATCTGGAAGCTGGTTCCAGCCCTGTCATTCACTGTCTGAGCCATCCACACAAGCTTCTTTTCTTTCCTCACTCTTAGATCCTCACTTGGCTTCTTGAACTTCGAAAGGGAAAAGAAAACTAGCACCTGTTTACTCAGCTGAGATGTTGTCTCAAGTCACTATAACCTAGTGTTTAATAAGGACAGAGTCTCTGAAATTAGGCAGGCTCGAGTTCATATCTCCCTTTTGCTACTGACTTGGTTGTGCAGGCTTATGCTGGTCACTTTACCTCTCTGGGCTTTAATTCCTGTAGCTTTGGACTTATCCTCAGCCCAATCCCACTACTTTTCTTTTCATCCCTGGCACACGCCCAAACCGTCCATCTCAAGGTCATTATGCAGCTGTTCTCCCACTGCCCAGCTCCTACTTGCCACCAGATAAGCCCTGCTCATTCTCCATCTCACCTGACACTGCACCCCTCAGGCCTGTTTCTGTCCTCCTCTACTGTCCCCAGTTTCCCAATTCTCTGGGCATAGACTTGCACCTACCTCTTGAATCCACCGGAAGTCCTTGATATGGAGCTTGCCTGATAATGAGCTTGTCTATTTCTTTAGATTAGACTGCCTGTATTTTATTTCTGGCTCTGCTGAGTAACTGTCCACCTCTATTCTGATCCTAACCACCTTTTCCAGGACACCTGGTACTCACACACATGTGCTCTGGGGCTTACGTATTCTAGGGGACACCACAGCTGACAATTCCCCTGAATTTGAGAATGATAAAAGGCACTTGGGACATTAAAAAAAAACTTTTTAAAAAAAGCGGGGGGCACCTGGGTGGCTCAGTCGGTTGAGCGTCCGCTTTGGCTCAGGTCATGATCTCACAGTTTGTGAGTTCAAGCCCCGTGTGAGGCTCTGTGCTGACAGCTTGCTCAGAGCCTGGAGCCTGCTTCAGATTCTGTCTCCTTTTCTCTCTGCCCCTCCCTCGCTCACACTCTGTCTCTGTCTCTCTCAAAAATAAATAAACGTTAAAAAAAATTTTTTTAAGGCACTTGGAAAGAATCTTCCTTTGTGCATTTATTTAATCAGTAAATATTTATTCCGGCGTCACAATAAGAACCAGGATATCACTAGGAAGAAGGCACACCTGGTCCCAGCCCTCAGGACATTGATGGATACAGAGGAGGACAGGTGTCTAAGTAGAAGAACGTATAAGGTACAGTGAAAGGGAGGTCAGGTGCCGTCAGGGCATAGAGGAGGGGGTGCTCCCTCAGTAAGAGTTCTTAGCCGAAAAAACTCTGTTAAGCAATCTAAGCAGAAAAGGAGCTGATGAAAGGAATAGATTGAAATGGCTCATAGACAGCCAGGCGTAATAATATCCAAACTATAGTGTGCGAATGTGGCAGCAAATCCCAGCCTGCTGCTCTCTGCCCAAAGATGTCAGAACATGCCACTGGCCCTGGGTGTGGGACTCCAGAACCTCCACCTCCTGTGGCCTGAACACCGGATGCTTCTACCGTCAGCTTCACCAGAAGGAGATTTTGTGCACGTCTCCTTCTTCATGTACCTTTCTATTCAAGGTCTAACATGGGTGTGCCTGATTGGTCAGGCTGGGGCTGTAACCGATCACATTGGAATAAGACAGGACATTGCTAACCAGAGAGAGAATGTGTGTGTGTGTGTGTGTGTGTGTGTGTCCAAAAGCTGCTGAGTAGGCGAAAAAGCAAGGCAAGCATCCATTACAGATCTCCACAGGAGAATTTAGGGGGACAGAGAGTAGAATGGAGTGTGACAAGGTCCTCAGCATTGATGTCTCCGCTGAGCCCTGAAACAAGGCAAGAAGTCAGCCAGGTAAAGACAGGTTGCAGGGAGTGTTCATGACAAACAGACAGAACAGCAGGTGCGTAAGCTTGTGGATGGAAAATGGCAACAGTTCCATGTAGCTGGAATAGCTTTGGAAGGGGGATGGCCAACGTTGGGGTGGGAGTGAGTAGAGCCAAGACCCGGCAACCTTAAATCCCCTCCACTGAGAAGCCAAAGCAAAAACTAGACAGCCAATGTTCTCCAGAGAGACCAAAAAAAAAAAAAAAAAGAAGAAGAAGAAGAAGAAAGAAAGAGATGGTTACACATTCCAAGACCGTTCCTATAAGTGTCTCTGATGTTTCATTTCTTCTTTTATTGAAGACACATCATTGCAGCTCACTTTAAAACTCTCTGTAAGTAGAAATCCCTCACCATTATGGAGAATTTCTCCCATAAAATCACACAGGCGTGGGCTGTTTATGGAAGCATGAAACATTCCTTGCAGAAGACATCATTTCGTATTCATGATGGAAACCTCATCAGGCTCTCTTTGGAAATTAGCACAAGAACTGCATTTCTCTGCCTCTCAAGTCTGCAGGGTTCCCCCCACACCTCTTGACCTGTGCAAGGTGCAGCTCCTATCCCTCCTCCTGCATACAGACGCCCTCAGCTGTGCAGATCCCCACGAACACCTTCCTAATAGGACTTCCTCTGGTCAGGAGTCCCTCACACACTTCCTGTTCTCAGGTGCAAACACTGCCTCTTATTACACCCTCTTGCAATGAAAAGGAAGGGCAGCTCTCAACACTTTTCACATGTAAAGATTCCTTTTTGTAAGCTCTCTCCAGAGGGGGAAGCTGGAACATGATCTGCGTATTTAGCAATACCTAAGCAGAACTCCTTTGCACACAGAGGTCTCAGTCTCCATGCCAAATTAATGTGCAAGCCAATTCGGGGCCCCTCAAGGAAGTGTCCTCTCCCTGAGACAGGATTCACACCAGTAAGTAGTGTAGGGGTGTGTCACCTGTCCGGGTATCCATGGGAAATCATGGGAGCCAGAAGGGCGAGATCATTGTTCCAAAGCTAAGTGAATTTCTTTCATTCTTGAACCTGAGTGAACCGGCATCTACAGAAGGCAGTTTTCTTAGTTCTGTCCCTATGTGATACGAGAGAGAGAGAGAGAGAGAGCATTATCCCTTTAAAGCATAATAAGAATGTGTGCAAACTAAATTCTCTCAGTCATTTCCTTGCCTTTAAAATGAAGATATAAAAAGGAAAATACGCTATCACCTCCATGGGACACTGCTTCTTAAGACTCTGAGTCCATGGGGCATCTCGGTGGCTCAGTTGGTTAAGAGTCCGACTTCGGCTCTGGTCATGATCTTGCATTTTGTGGGTTTGAGCCCCACGTCGGGCTCTGTGCTGACAGTTCAGAGCCTGGAGCCTGCTTCGGATTCTGTGTCTTCCTCTCTCTCTGCTCCTCCCCCACTTGCGCTCTGTCTTTCTCTGTCTCTCAAAGACAAATAAATGTTAAAAAAAAAATTTTAAGACTGAATCCTGAATCCTTTCCTTCTAAGTAAATATCCTAACATCTGGACAGGTGATCATTTAATGACTTTCTGAAGGTGATTTTGTGTGGGGACCATTTGGGGTACATTTTAGATTGGCGTAAATCAAGGCATCTGAAATTTCATGGAGACCTGGCAATTCAGATTTGGCTTCAAGTCTGCGGAGAAGAGGCACTGAGTAGCCACCAGGACCTGAAACTACTTTCTCATTTATGTTTTTTTGTTTGTTTCTCTGCTTCTTTTTTTTTTTTTTCCCAAATGTGTTTATTTATTTTTGAGAATGAGAGAGAGAGCACAAGCAGGGGAGGGGCAGAGAGAGAGAGAGACACAGAATCCAAAGCAGGCTCCAGGCTCTGAACTGTCATCACAGAGCCCGATATGGGGCTTGAACCCACGGACAGTGAGATCATGACCTGAGCCAAAGTCAGACGCCTAACCAACTGAGCCACCCAGGCGCCCCTTCTCTGCTTCTATCTTGCCTCTTGTCCTTCTCTCTTGGTCATGAGCATCTTCTGCCTTCTGCCTGTCCCTGGCCCATGCTGGTTGACAAAACACCCAACCCTCTATTCCTTTTTCAGAAGCAGTGCCCACTAGGTTCTGACTCAGTCTTTCAGTTCCCCAAACCCAAGCTCCTGAATGAGGAGGCCAGTCCTGTCTGTGCCTGGCTGTCTGTTCCATTGTGCTATGGTCAGGCTCAGGAGGTCGCTGGGTACATAGCACAGTTGTGCTCATTCATTAAGAGTTATCTTAGGGTGGCTTCCCTAAGATAGGTTATGGGCAGAGCAGGATTTTAAAGCTATATTAGTCACCTATTTCTACCTAACAAATTGCCCCAGAATTTAAAATTGTAGTAAACATTTATTATCTCACAGTTTATGTGGGTCAGGAGTTTGGTAGCAGTCCAGGTATCTAGCTCATAATCTCTGATACGGTTGCAGTCAAATGTCAGCAGGGGCTGCAGTCATCTACAGGCTTGACTGAGGCTGGAGGATCCATTTCCAATGTTGACTCACTCACGTGCCTGCAAGTTGATGCTAGCTTTTTCCAGAAGGCCTCAGTTCCTTCCGGTACAGTCCTCTTCATGGGCTTCCCAAGTATCTTCAGGACATGGCCACTGGTTCCCCCTGAGCAAGCAGTCCAAGAGAGATGAATTAGAAGTCACAGTTGTTGGGTTTTTTTTTTTTTTTAATGACTTAGCCTCGGAAGTTACACACCATCATCTCTATAATTTCCCATTGACTCCAAGTTCAGTCGTGGTCATGTTGGGAGCGGACTATGCAATGGCATGAATGCCAGCTGGTGAGGATCATCGGGGGCCACCTAGAAGGCTGG
The DNA here is from genome assembly GCF_016509475.1 of Prionailurus bengalensis. Taxonomy (NCBI): domain Eukaryota; kingdom Metazoa; phylum Chordata; class Mammalia; order Carnivora; family Felidae; genus Prionailurus; species Prionailurus bengalensis. Next base: position 77,189,905 of record NC_057359.1, on the reverse strand, counting down.
CTGCCACAAGAGCTGGCACTAGTATTGTTCTAGGGACAAAGATGCAACATCATCCTTGAGTGGCTCATGCCAGTATCTTTCCCCTGGGTGATTAGGAGGTTCTCTTTTAGATACGTCCTCAGTATCTGCTGTTTTAAATTCAAAATTAAAACTAACTTTTGTGCCTTAGAGTGAGAGATGCTGTACAGCTGGTTAACTACATAGTCATGATTTGTGGGACATCATCCACCCAAGAGATCTGTTCTCATTTCCCTGGAAATGTGTCACACAGCCCCTGCAGAGAGCCGTGCCTAGCTCAGTGTGAAGTGAGGAGTGGGTTCCCATATGTATTCACTGACGGCAAAGATTGATGGGTCGTTGAGCGTAGGAAATCCTCTTAAAAGGAGGTAGGGTAGAAGCAAAGAAACTCATGATTTCTATGTAGGAGAGATGAACATTCAATTGCTTTGACTTCTACAATGTTGGCCACCCTTTTAGAACCCAGAATTGGCAGAGGAAACAGGAGCTAAGTAGAAAATAATAAAAGCAAATTGTATGTGCTTATTGCCAAGGAGGAATGATTCTAGGGAAAAGGTTAAATCCGGAAGCCTGGGCTGACAAAATAACATGTTCTTGAAACCTCTTAAAAGTGCAGAGAAATGTTTCGTGGCAAGGCCAGAAGGCTGGAGATCTGGCGCCTAATCCTCAAATCGGATGCACTGCCTTTGGATTGATTCTCCTGTGCAGGGTAGATCAGGACTAAAAGCTGAATTTTGAATTTTGATTTACTTGTACAGAGTCATTAACAAAGAACTTCGCCACTTGATAACAGCACAACATTAAATAAGAATTGCTATCTCTCTGAGCCTCTGTTTTTCCTCTGTTAAAAAAAAAAAAGAAGAAGAGTAACCACCTTCCCTACTTCCTGATGCTGTTTCAAGTATCAAATCCTGGAAAGCACATGTAGATTTGAAAAAGTTCAAGGAAGCCTCTTACTGGCCCAGGAAGGTTTGGGGACCCTTGTAAGGTTTTTACTTTAAAATGTAGCTGCTCCTACTTCGGGCGTGCGAGTATCGTTGGGCAAAGAAGCTGTTCAAAGCACCACAAAGTCAATAGAGTTATGGACAACAGGGTCCTCAGTGATAACAAAAAATAGCATTCACTTTCATTCTGGGCTTTGTGGACGTATTAGGAGCAAATATCGGGTAAAGTCTCTCTTTGGACCCAAGTGTATGAGAAACACAGCTCCGAATCTGTGGGTATGAGCATGTCTTCTGCTGATGCAACTGCAGGTTGTTGCTCTGCAGACAGACACAGTGAAGACAGCAGGAGCCAGAGATAGTCGAAAGAGGTAAGGAAGAGTGGGGCGCCTGGGTGGCTCAGTGGGTTGAACGCCCGACTCTTGATTTCGACTCAGGTCATGGTCTCACAGTCGTGGGATCAGGCCCCGCGTCGGGCTCCGCCCTGGGAGTGAAGCCTGCTTGAAGTTCTCCCTCTCCCTCCCTCCCCTGTTCGTGCTGTCTCTCTCTCAAATCAATCAATCAATCAATCAATCAATAAACAAACAAACTTAAAAATAAGGAAGAGAGGGACGCCTGGGTGGCTCAGTCGGTTAAGCGTCCGACTTCGGCTCAGGTCATGATCTCACGGTTCATGAGTTCGAGCCCCACATCCGGCTCTGTGCTGACAGCTCAGAGCCTGGAGCCTGCTTCGGATTCTGTGTGTGTCTCTCTCTCTGTCTCTCCCTCAAAAATAAATACTAAAAACAATTTTTTAAAAAAATAAGGAAGAGAGACCAGGAGAAAATCCTGATGCTTTTCTAGCTCCTACTTCCACGTGTTCCTCATATCCAGCTGCATTCCTGCCCTTGGCTTTCTAAAGACTCACCCCTTACCCACCCCTTATAATAAGTTTCCTTTTTTGCATAAGTTAAGTGAGGGTCTGATTTCTGTTGTTCAGAACCAAAATAACTCTAAATAATATCATTCCTATAAAATGAATGATTTGTTTCAATTTATGATTCCGCTAGAATTGACATTGGCGTGGCTGCAGTGAGAAGCTATCGTATTATTGTGAGACATAGGAACACGATGATTAAGAATGTGGACCCAGGATCCAGACCACCCAGGCTCAGTCAAGTACCTGGGAAAATCTCTTAACCTCTCTGTGATTCAGTTTCTTTATCTAGTGAATGCTGACAATAATAATGATACCTGCCTGGGAGGATTTTTGTAAGGATTAAATGAGTTGTTAACATGATCCAGGTCACTTATGATTGCTTCATCTTATGGGGCAAAAAAGTTACTGAGGTCCCAGCCCTGGCTCCAATCTGGACTTCTCAAGAACCTACTTATCGATATACACATACAGAAGGAAAATGCCTTTGAGTGCTGACAGGAGTCATTGTTCCTTGTGATAATGGGATGAATTCTAAGTAATCAAAATTCCATGTTGAAATCAGCTACCACTGCCATGGGGAAGACAGCCGGGACCCTGAGCCTCTGATGGGAAGCCCCAAATGAAAATTTACATCCATGCTCAAAAATCATGGAGCTAGGGGTTGATAATTGAGATTCTGGCTGAAGCAGAGTGAACAAAGATGCTCCAATTAAATTCTGCACAGGAGCTAATTAACCCATTTATGTGTTTTCTTCCTTTGTGCAATAGGGAAGCACATTATTGGCGTTCATATATTTGCAACCCATCAGTATGTTGTGTGTGATTTTCCCCCTCGAATAATGTGGGAGGGGTGAGCTGTCCTCCACAGGATCTCCAAGCCACAAGTCATCTGTCCGAGGCTTCTGCTCAGTTGTGACATGAGCTCTGGGAAGCTGACACATGCTTTGCTCTTCAAGCAAATCACAGGAATCATCCAGGAGGGCTCCTACCACTAATCAGTTCCATCTCCCAACACAGGGTCCTTCAGACCATCCGGAGCTGGTCGCTGGAGTCACCTTGAGGAAAGGGACTCCGTGCCGTGGCCTGTACGGCAACCCTCTTGACCACTCAACGTTCCCAGAGGCTCTCCCTGCCGGTGGCGTGCTCAGTGATTGACAGGCAGGGTGCAGGACAAGGCGTCTTCCCGCCCACTGCAGCCATGTGGCAAAGGTATTTGCTTCCTTGGGAAGGAAGTGATTTATCTGTGGGAGAACACTGTTTCGACAAAGTTTGCGTAGGAACAGCCTCTGTCTCTGCAAGCATGTGGTGGGTATGGGAGTGCACGCAGAAAGCAGTGAGAGGAAAAGATAAAGACAATGTGAATGCCATAAAAAGGCACTTCTTTATATGAATGCTTGAAAACATACGGTGTTGAAAAACTTCGGATCACAGGAATGAATCTGTGCCTAATTCAGCACAGCTACACTTCTTTTTTCTTCAGAATTAGTGAGCCTGCATTATCATTGGCTTTCTTATGTAAACCTTCACAGAGAGGAAACAGTCTTAGAAAGAAACAGGCGGGAGAAAAGAAGAGAAAGGGGGGAAAAAATAAAAATAAAAGATTGATGGGAGGGGTATGGAAAAGGGAACAAAAGAGAATGCATTTGCTTCAAGCTTGAGTTGAAAGGTTTTATGAGAACTTTATGCATTAGTATAACTACTTACAATTGCATATGTATATAGGCTTTTCCTTTAGCCAGAGTATCTCAACAATAACCTTCTGGTTATTTGGCCTGATGTTCAAATTGAGGGATGAAACAGGTTCCTTGAAGGATTTTGATCCCTACTGATTAACCTCAGTTTTTTTTCAATAGAGGCTGGGTATGTAACCAAACGCTTTTAACTTCAGATGAATATAAGTCCATGTTATTACCAATCATTCATTTGTTTCTAAAATTCACCATGTCACGTATTACTGAAACATAGGAATACACATTTTAGGGGTGCCTGGGTGGTGTCCAACTTCGTCTTAGGTCATGAACTCATGGTTCGTGAGTTCTGTGCTGTCAGCCCAGAACCTGCTTCGAATCTTCTGTCCCCCTCTCTCTCTGCCCCTACCCTACTGTTTCTTTCTCTCTCTCTCTCTCTCTCTCTCAAAATAAATAAATAAATACACTTTAAAAGAAAGAATACATGGGGTGCCTGGTGGCTCAGTTGGTTAAGCATCAGACTTTGGCTCAGGTCATGATCTCACAGTTCATGGGTTCGAGCCCCACGTGGGGCTCTGTGCTGACAGCTCAGAGCCTGGAGTTTTCTTTGGATTCTGTGTCTCCCCCTCTCTCTGCCCCTCCTCTGCTCATGCTCTCTCTCTCTCTCTCTCTCTCTGTCTCTCTCAAAATAAATAAACATTAAAAATTATTTTAAAAAAGAATACACATTTTATAATTAAAGAAATTATTTTTGGGGTCAGTCAGGAAGATACAACTGTTTAACTGAAGATCATTCACATATCTAATGATCGTACGTTAAGCCTCCACTAAACATTCCACAGCAGGTTGAGCCAATGGCAGCTGTTGTTTTCGAGAACACGTTTGAACATATTTTCTCACAGTCTAGAGAGTTCACCTACAGTGGGTTGGACGGGTTTGATTAATTGACAACTAAGAGGCGTGGGTCCCCTCCCTGGTAGTATCACATCACATCACGATAGCTGTGTGGCCTTGAACGAGGTGCTAACCTCTTGGCACCCCTGGTTGCTCCTCTGTAAAGGGAGAACCACGGTGTCTTCATCTACCTTGTATTATTGCCCAGCAGAAGAAATGAGGTTCTAGTTGTGGAAATTCTTTGAAAAGTTAAGCCTCTGAACAAAACACAAGTTTTCACGGATCCATACACACACATACACTATTCATGATCATGAATACATAATGTATGCCGTGTTGAATATGCTGTAGGTGTTTTGTGCTTTGAAAGCAAGAGCCTGGAGATCACAGCCTGTAGAAGCACATAATAGGTGTCCTCTGTGGGATGTAACCTGGGTGACACTCTGCACATTAAGCCACACCTGTGCTCTGACAGAGACAATAGTGTGTAGAGAATTTGCAGATCAACATATACCGAGGCAGAGAACACGACCGTGCAATAGCAGAGGCAAGCTTGTCCATCAGTCAAGGCCACACTAAGATACCACTTGAACCACATAGCTTTCCAGGACTGCTTTTTCCCCTGGGGAAAAAAAAGTTATCTCAAATATATGCACTTGTTTCACTTTTCTTGGTGTAGCCCTGAACTTTAAGCACCCATGCTGATCCCCTCCCCCAGCATCCACCTGGCACCAAATAAATAGGATTCCCAAACCCCTGTGAGTTTGAAGCCTCAGTTCTGAACTCCGATCCTGACCATGACCTTGAGTCATTCCTCAGATTAGATTCTACCTTGTTTGTGTTCTTCTGGCTTCCACCTGCAAATCAGGTCAATACATAGTTAGCAAACATCTGCTCTTTGCTAGGGTTGTGCTAAATGGGATACAGCAATGGGCAATTCATGCCCCTTGCCCTCATGGAGGTTATGATCTAATGGGGTGCAAGACCATAAAACAAGTCCAGTCTTTAGACCGGGGAAATCCATGGAGAAATTCCCAGAAAAGGTGGTGTCCAATCTGAGACCCAAAGGCTGAGAAGGTGTTAATTGGAGGAAGGTACAGTTGAGAAGGAAGGGAAGGCAGAATGGTCCAAGTAGCACAACTGGGAGGCAAGAGAGAATCTGCTGCATTTAAGAAATTGAAAGATGGGACAAAGGTAAACAGGAAGCAAAAGCCAACTTCTTTATTTACAGTTCCCAACTTTGGCTCCGACCCCTCCCCCACAGTCTATGAATCACCTCCCCAGTTTGGGCCAGCACTGTGATCCCTTCTTCCTTTTGATCTCAAAAGGGACTTGCTATGGACTGAATGTTTGCATCCCCTCACGTTTCATACATTAAAGCCCTAATTCCCAGTGGGATGATATTTGGAAGTGGGGCCTTTGGGAGACACTTGGGTTTGGATAAATTCTGGGGGTAGAGCCCCCCATGAGGAGATTGGTGCCCTTGTAAGAGGATGAAGAGACCTTTTCTCTTTCTCTCTCTCTCTCTCTCTCTCTGACAAGTGAAGACACAGCGAGAAGACAGCCATTCACAAAGCAAGAAGAGGACCCTCACCAGACACAGAATCTGCCAGCACCTTGATCTTGACCTTCTAGCATAGTGAGGGCTGACTGTTGTTTAAGTCACCCAGTGCATGGTGTTCTGTTAGGGCAGCCCAAACTAAGACAGGACTGATTTCCCTTGACCTTGTAAATGAAAACCAATCCATCCCAAGTCTTCTTTTACATGTGCTTAGTATTGTAAGCCTCTGATTTCATTTTATTTTCCCCATCAGATTGTCAAGGTATGGGCAATCTTTGTATTTCCTCCCAAGTACCCAGGACAGCGTCTGGCAATGCATTTTTCTATGATAAATCTGTATGATGTAACTTTTTGGTTTAAAACCCTTCAGTGACTCTGCAATGATTTTCAGATAAAATCTTATTCGTAAACACTGCTCACGAGTCCCAGCCCCTGTTAGCCTGCTAGCCTCCTCTGTGCAACCTTTTTTCTTCTCATTCTCCCTTCCAGCTACACAGCCACTCCTCACTCTCCTGTCTTGGAGCTCTCACATGCTTTTCCCTCTTCTTGCCCTGCCCAGCCCTGGTCCCCACCCGGCCTGCACTCTCACTCCTCTTTAAAGTCTCAGCTTATATACCACTTCTGCAGGGAGGCTTCCTCTGACGATCACTTGCTTGCTCCTGCTAGGACATGGCACTTATTATGCTTTATTGAAATTGCTTGTTGAAATGTTTGTCTCTCCCGCTGTCTCAGCCTCGGCGCTATTGATATTTTGGACTGGATAAGTCTGTTGTGGGGGCTGTCCAGTGCATGGTAGGGTGTCCAGCAGCAGACCCGGTCTTTACCCACTATGTACCAGTATCCCTTCCCCCAGTTGTGACAACGACGAAGCACGTCTCCAGACATTCCAAATAAATATCCCCTGGGGCACAAAACACCATTTGAGAACCTATGTGCCCAACTCTTTAGAAGGTAGGGACTGTGTTGTATTCACAACTGCTTCCCTAACCTGGCGTGTAGTAGAAAGCCCCTAATCAAATGTTGCATAAATGAATAGACGTTCCTGCTATAAACTCCTGTGTCAGGAGCATTGGTAGTTCTGAGTTTTGCATTGCTCTTTGATGAATGGGTGAAGCTTGCATGAACGTGGTGGTCTTCTCACTTTGGAACCCATCCCCTCCCTGCCTGTTACAGCTGTCCTGGTAGCAGCAGGGGACTCATCCCCTGCCGTCCCCACACATACCTCTTTGGGCTGCCCTGTCCACCCATTTCCCCTCTATAAAACAGAAAAAAGTTTCCGACTCCCCGAGCTTCCCGCATCAAAGACGTTTAAGCTTTTAATGCGAATCCTGATTAATTAACAAGGGCGCAGGACTTACATACATTTTCAAGTTGCTTTTATCTCTGGAAGAAAAGACGCCTTTTGGCAGATACTTTCTGTTCACTGTCTAGTTCAGCATTTCAAAGGGCATGCTTTGATGGGCTGAACGGGTTACCACTTTTTGTGTGTGAAGGGCAATGACTAGTAATTAAGGGACAGACCCCTTTATGTCAGTTCCAGGGGAAAAGAAAATCAAATTCAACATCAGCTTCATCCCAAACTGACTTCTATTGAAGCTGGAGGGCTCTGGCTGGTGTTGCAGGGCAAATGCGAGAAGGGGAAGAGCGTGCGTAATGTGGGAATGGCTGCATCCCTTTGCCTCCAATAAAGAAGCTAACATTTGTTGAGCACCTATTGTATACCATATCAGCTCTCCCACAAAGTCTATGAAAGACTCAATATCATTTCATTGGACAGATTGAAGATGTTAAGTTTTGGAGCTGGTGAGTAATTTGTCCAAAATATAACAGGTGGGCCAGCCATGTTTAGAATACCATGAGTTGGACATATTCTTTTCTCCAAACTTACCTTCCCTCAGCACCCCTGTATCTCCCCTTGCTCATTTACTCCTACTAGAATGGAACCAAAGAAGGGCTTATTTTATAGCTTTATGCAAATAATTCATTCTTTCCATCAGGTTGTCCAAGTCTCATCCAGTCAGGGCTCCTGCGGTACCCTGTATCATCCTGTTGTAGCCTCCATCACAAACTTTTTGTAAGTAATGTTTACTTCGTCTTCCCATCTAAAGCATAAGCTCATAGTAAGTAGGGAGTTGAGCTTTCTTGTTGACTTAGGTGTCCTTGTTTCACACGGGGACTGGCATGGAGCAGGTTTCAAGGAATGGTTGTTGAATATTTACTGAGGACCTGCTATGACAAGTTGGCTGGTTCCTTGCAACACCTGCCCATCCCTTCTTCCTTAATAACATAATTCTCATTTTTACCTGGAGGGCCACACCTCCAACTAAATGACTAAAAAGACATCCCCAGCTGCTTTGCAGTTAGAAGTGACTGTGTAATTAAGTCTGGTCCCTAAGATATAAGCAGGATTGCTGTGTTTGCACTTCCTCCTCTTACTCTGTCATACTACTTAGATCATGCATATGATGGCAGAGAGAGTTCAGGCAGCCCTTTTGGACCATGAAGAACAGAGCCACACCTTAGGGATTACAAAGGAAAACTGTGGAAGTGATGTGGATTCCTGATGACTCTGGAACTGTTAGAATAGTTCTGCACTCTATCTCCAGACTTATTTTATGAGAGAGGGAGAATTAGATTTCTATCCTATTTAACTCACCATTTTGGGGTTTTTATTACTTTCCCCCGAACCAAATCCCACCTGATACAATGACTAAGTTCAGAGCACTGTTCCAGGCACTGTGAGGCATGCCACATGCCCACACACCTATTCCATGCCTGTGTGGACCTCACAGCCTATGGGAGAGCTTCTATGCATCCATATATGATGATTATATACTCCAGTCATATTAATTTTCCTTTTAGCTTCCAAATGGTAATCACCGCAAGAAAAGGTAGGATAAAATGCTCAGTGGGATATGAATTGGGAGGTACCACTTACAGCAGGGGGCACCATGCTGTAAGGAGAAGACGCCCCTCGAACTTGGCCGTGAATAGTCATGAGAATTGGGATCTGCAGAGAATGGGATGAGGTTGAACACCCCAGGAACAGAAAACATAGGACATGTTTGGGAGAAAGCCAGAGATTCTGCCGCATGGAGGGCAAGAAGAAAAGAGTAGCCTGTAACGTTTATGTGTATGGACTCTGTAGTTAGTTGTCTTGGGTTCGAGTTCCAGCTTGACTATCTACTAGGTATATGACCTTCGCTGAGCCACTTTACTTTCATGAGCCCTATGTTTTTCATCTGTACAATGAGGAAAGTCACTGCTACCTTCTCAGGTTGTGGTTAGAGTGAGTGAGTTTGTACGTACCGAAGACTCAGAAGAGTGGCTATCTCAAATAAGCATGCCCTAAATGTTTGCTATGACTGTCATCTCAAAAGACAAGGAGGGCTCGTTGAAACCACAGCAGACAGAGCCATGAATGTCAAGTTAAGAACTTCATCCCCTTATTATGAAGGTACCAAAAAGCTGCTGAAGGTTTGTAAGCAAACTTGCGGGTGACATAATGAGAGTTATATTTTGAGAAGCCTTAATGTGTCAACATTTGCCGTCTTATTAGGCTTTCTCTCCCACACTCACCCCATCAGCCTACTGACCTGGCTGCCCCCTCTTCCCGATACACACCTGCACTTAGCAATTCCCCAAGGCCTCTCTCCTGTCTCTGGGGCTCTTTACCTGATTGCTGACTTAGGCAAACCTGGCTGCTTCTCAGAGACCTGGCAGAGGAAGCCCTCTGGCTCACAGCCCCTGGGCCCAGTTGTTCCCATGGGATTTACTGAAGCCTGTGATTCGTGTCTCACTCCTCCACTTCCTCCACCCTCTCCGGAGTGATGTTATCAATGCTGACATTCTGACTCTCATCCTTGAAATATAGGCCAGTGATTACATCATGACTGGGTAATATGAGCCCTTTTTTCTTCCTTGGTGACAGTGGGAGCCATACAACCTTCGCAAGTGCCTGCAGAGAAGGTTGTCTGTACCGTATGCTATGGACTGAACTGTGTCTCCCTGTCAAAAATTTATATATTGAAGCCCTAACTCCCAAACATGATGGTATTTGGAGATAGAACCTTTAGGAGCTAATTAAGGTTGAATGAGGTCAAGAGGGTGGGGCCCTAATCAGATAGGATTGGTGGCCTCATAAGAAGAAGGGATGGGGCACCTGCCTGGCTTAGTCAGTAGAGTGTGTGACTCTTGATCCCAGGGTTGTGAGTTCAAGCCCTGTGTTGGGTGTAGAAGTTACTCAGAAATAAAATTTTAAAAAAGAAGGGATCTCTCTGTTTCCCTCTCTCTCACCCTGCCTGCACCCACACATCAAGGAAAGGCTATGTGAGGATACAGAGAAAAGACAGCCATCTGCAATCCAAAGACAGAGCTCTCACCAGACACTAATCCAGCTGGCACTTTGATCTTGGACTCCAGTCTCTAGAACTGTGAGAAAATAAATTACTGTTGTTGTTTTTTGTTTGTTTGTTTGTTTGTTTGTTTTAAGCCATCCAGTTTGTGGAATTTTGTTATGGCAGCCTGAGCAGACTGATACATTTTACATGCATTTACCGTGCATCGGGATGAGTGCTGCCTCACAGGTGCTCTTCTGAGCTTGGGGACCAATTGAAGACCACTGCAGACAGCCAGGTGCCTCCCCCCATCCCGTTGATAGCTAGTGATAGCTTAGCGGTAACCTCCCGATCTTCTGTGCCAGTTGATAAAAGATCCATTGGATTCCTTTGTCAGAGTCCTGGCTGCCTGACTTACAGTGATCTTCCACCTGTGACCACTTAGCAGCCACAAAAAGAGGAGTTTCAGCTTGATTCCAGAGCCCCCTTCTTTATAACTTACATTTTATTGACATGTTAAGCATCTTACGTGTCAGACATCTGCACGTGGCCACCCCAGTGAGACTCAAATCACAGCTACAAAGAATATTAGAATACAGGCACTATCAAACCAGGGGTCTTCCTGGATCAGGTAAAAATAGAATAGGAGAATTAAAAAGAAAAAGAAAAGAAAAGAATAACAGCTTACAGGCACATTACTGTTCCACCCAATTTTTATTCCTTCGAAAGATAACATGGAGATGAATATTCATGGTGAGAAATGTGAGGCTTCGGCCTTGGAAGCATAATTATTGTTGTTATTTCGAATTTCATTAGCACTTTATATGGCTAGAGCCCGTTCTGGTGAGGCAGTTTGTTCCTTTCCTCTCCTGCCTTCTCCTCCATGGCCCCATCCCTCCTGAAACTCCCTGCCCTCTTCCAAGAGCTAAATCAGAGACTGTCCTTTTTAGAGAAATGAGAAATCAGGAGTGGAGAGGGGGCACCGGCTCTGACGCAGAAATCACCACCTGTGGCAATGGAAGCAACGATTCTGGGAAGCTTGCTGTGAGGCTGTCGGGCCATCCTTGTGCTGATGGTGGAGATGTCTGCTTCCCAGGCAGGAGGTCCACGTGGTGTCCAGGCACTTCCCCACCTCCTAGATGCGCCAAAGGGGAAGCACAGATATCTGCTGTCCCTCGCCTGGCTCCCTCCACCTAACGTAATTGGGGGACTTCAACTGGAAGGAACTGAGACTTCTTCTGCTTGATCAAGAAGGTATGAAAGGGAACCACTCTTTATTCAATTGCTGTGTTCCTGGGTATAAGTAGGCAGGATCATTCCCTACCCTGGTTTACCTGTTTTTGCATAACAAAGTACCCCCAAAGTTCAGTGGCTTAAAACAATGATTTATTATTATAGCCTAGGAATCAGAGGGCTGATGGGAGGTCAGCCACCTAGGCGAGACTCATCACCGGGTCTGCAAGTCAGCTAAGATTTAGCTCTCAGCTGAGTTTGGTTGCAAAAACGTAGCTACAACATCTGCTCCATGGGCTTGCCATCCTGCCTCTGAGGCCCGTAGGCTAGCCCAGGCATGTGCTTCCCCTATGCCTGCGGAAGCAAGGGATGGAAAGCAGAAATACACAAGGCTCAGAACTGGTCTGTCCTCACTTCTGCCTCAGTCAGTTGGTCAAAACAAGTCACAGAACCAGGCTTTGATTCAAGGGGATGGGAAATAGGCCTGTTTAGTAGGAGCAAAGTAACTGTAAAGATGCCTGCCAAAGGTTGCACAAACTGGGGGAGGTAAAAAAAAAATAAAAAATAAAAAATGGCCCATGATATAATTCACACTGCATTGCACTTTTCAGATGACTCAGTGGGGATCTTGTGTAGGCTACCATACGGTGAAGTCAGAAGTAAGCATTTTGGACTTCACAGAGCCTTCCCTTCCTTTTACCTCTCTCCTACAGTTTGGCCCCAAAGGCCACCTTTAAACTTACATCCTTGCTTTTGAATCAGGAATCAGTAGTTTCTTTCAGTAGGAACATTTCAGGAAAGTACCCTCATGTAGTGACTTTTTTTGTTAGCGTACCTAATAATTATTACGATAAAGCAAATGATGATGATGATGTTAGCTTTGATTTATTGTATGTCTACTCTTGATTTTTGAGGGGGAATATGGAGGAGTGGTTGTGACCAGAGCTCTGGAATAAGACTGCCTGAGTTCGAATCCTGATGCCACCGTAGACTTGCTGTGTGACTCTGGAAAAGGAATTTTACCTCTCTGTGCTCTAGTTTCCTCATAGGTCAAATGACAATACTAACCATTCCTAGCTCTTACAGTTATTGAAAGAGCGAATTGAAATGAGCCCTTCACAGCATGTAGCATACTTCATGGTATATTGTGTGTACGCAATAAATGTTACTATTATTTTTTGTGGGGTTTTTTTTTGCCATATATTAAATCGTGAACTAAATGCTGCATATGTATTCTCACATTTAGATCGCACAATGATTAGAAAATAGATCTCTGTGGATAGTTGCCTACCTGACCTAAAAGTTTTTTTTTTTTTATGCCCACTATACCCACTAGGTATCATGTCAACGTGTCACTGATTGAAGGTAGTAAAATGTCTCAACTCATTCTTTCAAGCTGAAAGGTGCTAGTTTTGGAAATAGCCATGCATTTCCTTTTGGAGTGTCATCCTTCAAGCCTGCAAAAGTTGCCTTTTCTCTCTCAGTCCATCTGTCCTAGCCACCTGCTCTTTCAAAACATAGAGGCTAACACAAAACCTTAGGTGATATTAACGCACAAGCTGGATGGATTTTCCCTCTCAGTGGCTGGTACCCAAAGCAAGGGGAACTGGCCTTCAGCCTTGGCTCTGGTCAAGACCTCACAATTTAGGAATTCCAGATCTGCTCTGCATTCCTGGAGCCCCTTCCATTGTGACATGCAAGTCATCAGCCACAAGCTGCCATAGCCACACCTCTGGAGTGAGCAGGTGGGCTAGGCAGGAAAGTGTGACAGAAATGCTTCATGATCAGAAATGCTCTCAGAAAAGGGCATTGAGGTTAGACTGTCATGAATCCAGGTTTTTGATTTACAGATTGTAACAGCATTTAGGCTCAGCATACCGACAGCCTCTCCACGATGGTGGAAAGGGACAGAGGTGTCATTCAGCAATCAGAAAATGACCAATACCTATCCCTATAAATTTCAGTTTTACCCCTTGGGTCAGCTTCTACTACTCATTTTCTTCAAATGGATGCAAATTCCTTCCATCTGTCTGGGGATTTGCTCTTAACCTGAGATAATGGGAATCAGCAGTGAGCGAGGGATCTTCTGCTCTTTTCTATCCATTATCACTTCTCTGATTATTTTGGTGCCCTCGCATGTGATTCAAGGATAATCAGAGTTTGCACGTTGACTGCATTATGAATCCCCGGTTCTCAAGCTTTCCCAAGCCACCAAGGAGCATCCAGAAGTCAAGTCTGGTTTGTTTAGCGCTGAATACTGTTTTTCTAACACAATGCCTGATGCAAAATTAGTATTTGGTAAATTCTTGTTGAACTAATGAATACATTAGTCTCCTTAATTCTTAAATCTCTCACTACAGCTCTTTATTCACTTATCCATTCATTTGTTCAGCAAATACATATTCGGATTGTGCCTTGGAATTTTGCATGAGTAAAAAAAAGATGAATCAGACTGTCTCTATCTAGCTTCAAGATATTCAGAGTGTAGGATAGGAGCTAAGACTTTGTATCAGTCAGTTATTACCACAATAATGCTGTGTAATGAAACCACTCTAAAACTCAATGGCTTGAAAGGGCAATCATAGATTCTGACTCAAACATCTGAAGGTTGCCTTGGGGAGTCTGCTGATGTAGGCTGGTTTGGCCAGGCTTGTCTCCAAACTGTGGCCTAGGTCCAGCTCTGATCCCATATCTGCCACCCTACTTGGACCAGTGGGCTAAATAGGGCATTTTTCTCTCATGCCATAGGCAGAAGTGCAAAGAGGCAGTCCCACTGTAATACCCTTGGCACACGTTGTGACTGCCTATATCTCACTAACCAGCATGGCCAAGTTCAATACTAATGGATTGTAGCCTTAAATACAATTAGTATATGTGATAAAAAAAATAGAGTTATAAATAAGCTATACAAAGAATAAGGACACGTAAAGGAAAAAATAACTATTATATATAAAGAATGTGAGGAGAATCAGAAATGGCCCTGATGGACGGATGCCGTATGTGTGTGCAGAGTGCTAGTTAGGGAAAAATAATCTAGACAGATAACAGGAAATCTGGAGTGTGCACAAGGAATAGTGAGGACAGCTGTTTTGATGCGGGCATAGGTTATAGGAAGAAAAACTAGTGAGAGAGATCAGAAGAATTGTCTTGGAGCTTAAATATCATGCTAATGGATTACATAAGACCCAGGGCAACAGAAATTAATTAGAGAGTAAGGTGAGAAAGCTAACCACAAGAAAAAGGAGTACAGAGAGCGTTGCAAGGTAGGCTTTAAACAATCTATTAGCTCCTAAGGATCTCCATAGATGTCAGGGAGAATGAACTACCAGTAGACCAAGGTGATGAATACTAGACATTACACTTTTTTCAAGTATTATTTTTTCTCAGTGAATCTTAGTAGGCATCTCAAACCTCAGACTTAATGCCGCAAGTGCAGTATTTCTCCCCTGTAAAGCGTCCTCCTGCTTTTCCATCCTGTCCCCTTGGAAATGATGCCACCATGGGAATGGTGGTGAATGGGGGAGTCCTTTAGAGTAGGGAGTCACAAAAGTCCTCTCTCCAGGGATGACATCGCCACGGAGACCCAAACAACAAGAAAGAAAAAGTGAGCACCCCCTCTCTGCCAGCCATGCAAGCTGGATGCATGATTCAACCTCCCTTGCCTCAGTTTCCTGATTGAGGGGATGATAGTACCCCTCCTTCCTCGGGTTCATATCAAGATTAAATACATTATTACTTGCAAAGTGCTTAGAACAGTACCTGGCACATCCAGTAACTCCAGTCTAGAGGTGAAGACAGATGAGCAGATACTGTTAACGTTTATTTCTGTTAATGTTTATTTTTGAGAGGGGGAAGGGCAGTGAGAGAGGGAGACACAGAATCAGAAGCAGGCCCCAGGCTCTGAGCTGTCAGCACAGAGCCCAACACAGGGCTCGAACATGAACTGCGAGATCATGACCTGAACCCAAGTGGGACGCTTAACTGACTGAGCCACCCAGGTACCCGGATGAGCAGATACTTTTAAAGCATGGTGATCTGTGCTCTGTTCCAGGTAGTTACAAGGTGGTAAGGGCAAAGAAAGAAGAATGACTAACACTGCCTGGGGCATCAGGAAAGTCTTTCTGGAGGAAGTGTTAAAGCAGAAAGGAGATAAATTACTATTTGTCGGATGCTAATCCTCAATGCTAGGTGATTTCTCTTACTATTTAGAGAATTTACTTTTATAAACAACTCTGTGAGCTAGGTATGATTACACCCATTTTACAGATGAACCAGGTCACTGATTAGCTACCTTATCATGACATTATGGCAGAGTTAATATTCTAAACTAGGATACCTTGTACTAAACCCACTGCAATCTCTATTTTGCCAGTGTTGCTTTTGGTCAAGTAGGTTCTAGGATGCTATAATAGCTAACATTTATTGATTATTAATATAGGCTTGACACAGTGCTTCATGCTTTTAATCTATTAGCTCCTTTAATCCTCGTCCAACTCTCTGAGGTAGGTATTTTTGTTTTTCTCAGATAAAGAAACTGAAGTTCAGAGACTTTAAGTAATTTCCCCAAGGTCGCACAGTAAGTATCGGAGTCGGTGTCTGAACTCCGATAATCTGATACCACAGTGTAGGAGCTTATCCTCTGTCTATGCTGACTCTTGCTCTGAGGTGAAAAGGGGCCTGGAGTTGGAGTTGTAGGACTTGATTCAGGACTCAGTTCTTCCAACTTGTCTCCCAACCTTGCGTAAGTCATGTCTTTGAATTGTATTTTTGCCACTTGTAAATGAAGCTAAAAATTCCTGTACTGCTGGCTCACAATGTCATAGAAGTCAAATGTTATGTTGACGAACAGACACACATTCAGTAAAGTGGAAGTTGTTAATTATTATTGTTGTTTGTATTTTCATCTCAGGCAGAGAATGGCGGAGGTGGCCAACAGCGACAGCCATTCCTTGAAGAAGAAATGGTAGATGCCTTCAGATACCTGGAGAATCTTCGTGAAACTTGTCCCATATAGCTTCCCCCAAATTTTGGAATTTGAATCAGTAAGTGGTAGATTCAACAAGAAAAATACAAATCAGGACATTCTGTGGGTCAGGGCCAACCAAAACTAGAACTAGTTTTCAATAGAGATAACAGGTTCCCCAGGATCAGTGTCTGCATGCTACAGCACCCCATGGTGTGGGGACATTGTAATGCGAAAGCCTGCCTGCTAGAGAGGTTTACACCTGGATGCCCTGAGAGAGTCCCTATTCCACTCTTGCTCTCCTCCCCTGCCCTATACAAATCCACTCTCCCCACCGCCAAAGTAGCATTTTCAAAACGTGTATCTGACTATGCCATCCTCGTACGTAAAATTGCCCATGGCTTTCCATTTAAATTAGAATTAAATCCACACTCCTTACCATGGCCTACATACAGCTGAATAATTTAAGCCATACTAACTTCCCGAGACTCGTTTCATCCTTTTCTACTCTTCCCTCTCAACTCTCTAGCCACATAGCTTGAAACGTTTGGCTCCTTGAATTTACCAAGTTCTTCCTCAAGGACTTTTTTGCTTTCCGCTCCCTGTGCCTGGAAACCTCCCGACCCCCTTTGCCGGTCCAATTCCCATGCGTCTGTCCCTGTTTCGAATGAAGTGCCACATTTTTAGAGCTGTATCGCCTAGTCCTCAAATATAAATTAATAACTCTTTCATTATTCCACTTCACAGAACCATATTCTTTTCCATATCCCAGAACATTTAAACACTTTCAGTCATATAGTCTCTCTCTTTTTTATGGTGGTAGGAACAGTTAGCATGAGATCTACCCTCCTAATAAATTTTTATGTATACCATACAGTATTGTTAACTATAGGCACAGCAGATGTTGTACAGAACATCTCTAGAACTTAATTATCTGTCATAGCTGAAACTTTATACCAGTTGAATAGCAATTCCCCATTTCCTCCTCCCATATATTCATTATTTATTGATTTTTGTCTGTCTCTTGACTAGACTGTAAGCCCGGTGAGTGCAGGGACCATTTTAGTCTCGCTAATTGTTGTGTCCCCATTCCTGGTGCATAGTATTTCATGAAGGAGAGATGATAGGAAGAAGGGAAGGAGGAAGGGCTCTCTGAGTCTAATTTTTTTTTTTTAATGATTATTTATTTTTAAAAGAGAGAGAAAGAGCACAAGCAGGGGAGGGGCAGTGAGAGAAGGAAACACAGAATCCAAACAGGCTCCAGACTCTGAGCTGTCAGCACAGAGCCCGCCGCAGGGCTCAAACCCACAAACTGGAAGATCATGACCTGAGCCGAAGTTGGATGCTCAACCGACTGAGCCACCCAGGCGCCTCAGGGCTCTCTGAATTTAAATATTGTTTTTCCTTGTCCATCTGTAGACCAGAGCCTCAGTAAACAAACAAACAAACAAACAAACAAACAAACAAATTATAGATCTGTGATATACAGTGCCCAGAGCTGGGAAGAGGGACTTCCAACAGATTTTGCTGGAAGCCTCTCTAGCATGACATGGAGTACAGCTGGACCTTCAGGAGACACAGGGAGCCTGCAGAGTCCCAGTCTTGCTGAGTCTGCAGATTATCATACAATAGTCATCAAATATAGCTTGGTAAGTAGGTCAGGAGTGGGGGACGTCCTCTGCCTCTCTGAGATACATCTGGGCTAGGTCTTGGGAGTTCTGTTTGCGGGAGCTCCTAAGGACAGCAAGAGAAGCAGTGAAAGGGGGCCGTGGAGTCAGGAGTCAGACCAGTGAGACCTCTACTGTCACGAAATGTGCATGAAACCTGGCAGTCTTGGGGTTTCACCCCAGATCATCAACCAAACTAGCTCTTGCCCCTGGGTGTGATAGAGACATTGTATCATTCCCATTTTAGAGATGAAGATGTTGGAAGAGATAAGTAACTTGCCCAAGGCATCCAAGCTAGCAAGCGGGAGAGCTGGGTTTGGAACCCTAGTTTGTCCTCTGAAGATTGTTAAATAATATCACTTAAAAATCAAAAACAACCATGCTTCAACAAATGTAAACATATAGACTGTGAGACTCTATCTGCTCTCTTTCTCCTATGCTCAAGGTCACACAGGTATTAAATGGCAGAGGCAGAGCTGAAATTCAAAACCAATATTGTCTTATGCAAGGATTGTGCTTTTAATATTCATTCATTCATTCATTCATTCATTCAACAAAACATCAGTGATGGCCTAACACATACCAGGTAGCAGGGACCAAGATTGGCAGGATTTCTGCCTTCATGGTAACTATAATGTAGCAGGGAAGACAAATATTAAATAACTCTCCTGCAAAGTGGTTGTTATCATCCCTGTTACAAAAGTATGGGAACTCTTAGCCTTTACACTATGCTGTGTTGTTGGAGGAGGTCATCCTGAGGACATGCCCAGCAGTTGACCATGACGAGCCGATCTGGGGCAATCAGAGACTCGTCACCTCCTCCCCAGCCCATGAAATATACATTCTGCCCACTATTCCCTTAGCCAAAATTCTCTCAAGGATGCAACCTTCAGAGAACAATGGCTTGCTGAGATCATGTGATGGTATATGCGACTGAACGCAGTTAGGGCCTCCATAGAAACTTTTAAGATTCTGGCAGGCGGGTGAGGAAATTCACTTATTTTTGTGGCATCACGAGGCAAGCCTCAAATTTGAGTTCCCTTGCTTATTAACACTGCCAGCTACCAATCTGGATCTTTCTTCAGTCTCTCCTCACCCTCTGCATACGGGGGCCAATTTTGAATTTCTACCCAAGGAAGTTGGAAAGACTTTATTACGTATCAGTTGCCCAGCCTATATGAGGCCACACATTTTCCATGTATTCTCAATTCTACCCATGTGAAGTGGGGGGTTAAAACCCCCCACTTCACAGGCGGTTGTGAGAATTACATGAAAAAAAATGTATCGTATGCCTTCCTCAGACTAGGCACTCAGATGATGTTGTAGAAACAGTCACTCTATGCTGACATCACCTTCACCAATTCAAATGTAATCGTAAAAATAATGTGCTGCAGAAAAGGGAAATGACCTAGGATTCTATAGCAGAGAATAAAGTTTATTCTTTTCATTAGTAATAGACATTCTAATGCACCAGGTTAGAAGTTCAGCTTAAAAAAAATATAGATTATATACTGCAAGGTGTTTGTTGCTGTGGTTGTTTTTGTTTTGTTTTGTTTTGTTTTGTTTTGTTTTCCAAGTAGGCTCCCAGAGAGAAAAGATTCCAGACAAGAGGTGCCAACGAGACCTGGAAAGAGGATTCTGATAATACACCAATAGTAAGATTTGTAACAAACGAGACCCAAAGCAATATCACCCATTAATGTGTGTTAATGATGAAAGATGACACACATAACAAAGGAGGAAGGGAACACGAATAGGTTAAATGATTAAGTAGGCAATGAGACACAGAGACTGTGAATAAGCATAAGCAAATGAATGATGGGGGTGAATTAAGACGAGGGGATGTGAAAAAGAAAATGCAAGAGGAAGGAGGAAAGAGACGGAGACTCTCAGTGAGGATTGGGAGGTTTTCGACTGAATGGTGCAAGAAGGGTAGGAATTGACTGCAGTAAATCACAGAACAAGAAGGGGTTGATTTAGAGGACCGAGGACAGAGGAAGCGGGAGGTAGTGAAAGGTATGAGCTGGAGAAAAAAGATAATAAATTTGAGAATTGTTAAGGGAAAGAGTCAGAGAAGTGCTGGGTTGAAGCAGAAATCAGTCAAACAAATGCAAGCAGAAATGAAGAAAGACAACGGTGATTAAAATATTCTTTCATTTTTCACGAAAGAGAAGTTAGAGACAATGGTAAAAGTTTGCTCTAAATGAGATATAGTGGAAATGTTCTGAAAAGGGAAATGAGAAATGGAAGGTCGGAAGCAAAGAGACAGAGAAGTAACAGAAGGACCAAATAAATAAGACGTGTGTAGTGGAAACAAGCTACTGTTACTGGAGGACCTACTATGTGCCCGAGAGCCCTGGGGGCTTCCATTGATACCTGCTGGCTCATTCAACCTTCCCATGACCCCAACATTAAGGCTCACAGAGGTAAATCATTAGAAATTAGCCAGAGAGTAAGTGGTCTACAAAAGAATTTGAACTTACACCAAAGAGAGGTATCTGCGTTGAAGAAGCAGCAGTGATAAGCATATTTACCATGATCTATTTTGGAGACAAGAACAATAGAAGGGAAAGATACAAGATTGACCTTAATCTTGTAAGTGACCCTATACCAACTGATGGAGCTGGGCTCTGTTCAAGGGGCTGGGGGAGCTGCAACCAAGAGTGTCTGGGGGAGGTGGTGAGAGGATAGGAAAGGAAACAACATGCCAGGTGATGAGTGGAGTCAACGTGCTGCAGTGAGAAGGCAGGACTAAAGGGACAGAGTGAGTTACAGAGACGGCCATGATTGAAGCGAGAGAAAACAAATGGTGGAGATTTGTGGGTTCCAAGAGGATGGATGGGAGATGGAGCTTAGATAGAGCAGAGATGAAGCGGGAGATAGCAAACTCCTCCTGAGCTGGAGTCTGTGTCCTAGAGATCACCTCAAGGCTTAAGGAAGAAAGACGTAAAGTAAAAAAAAAAATATTCTTGAATCATGGAAAGCTGGGAGAGAAGGAAGGAAGGAAAGGAGGCAGGGAGGGAGGGAGGGAAGATAATGTACCCATTGTAGAAAGCCAGAAGGATGGTTTGTTTTCTTAACTGCAGAGTTAAGGCTAGTGCCTACTACAATACCTGTGTGAGAGTAAAAAGTCAGTAAGTACATGATCATTCACTGACAAAGTACTTGTTTTACATCTCTACTTTATATTAGTGCTAGCTCAGGCTAGTTTAGACTGGGTGGTTAGTCATCTTAGGAAAAGTGTTTTACTAGCTGACACTTACAGGTTAGTGAAAGGTAACAAGGTGAAGTCTGGAGGGAGATCTCTCCGGGCAGAGGGAAGAGCCTGTGTGAAAACACTGGGGCAGCAAGGAACTTGGAACCTTCTGGGAATAGAAAAGAGACACATAAGGCTAGAACAGAGTGGCAGTGGTGAAGATCTTGTTACATGGGGCTGAAGAGGAAAATAGTGAATGCGATGATGTCAAATGCTTAGATTCACTTAGAACATTACGGAGAACCTAATATAAGCTAGACATTTTTCATACATGTGATGTCATTTAATTCCCACGCTCCTGAAAAGTGGTACTGCTTTCCTTATTTTGCATGTGAGAAAATGAAAGATCGAGTAGGGGCACTTATTAACTGACTTGACCCAGGAGATAAATAGCAAAGATGATATCCAGACCAAAGCCTGTCTGCCACCCCAGTCCCTGCTTTTCCAACTATGCTAAGCTGCCTCAGTCAGGTGGTATGGATATAAGAAAGAAAGAAAGAAAGAAAGAAAGAAAGAAAGAAAGAAGAAAGAAAGAAAGGGAATAGAGTATGGGGTAGGAGGAAGAGAAAAGGAAAAATTGTGCTGTGGTAGGATGTCAGGGAGTGAGAAGTCAGACCTGAGTTTTACCACTTGATAACTACAGGATCAAAGTCAAGTTCCTTAGCTACCCTGAGCCTCAAACTCGCCATCTATTAAATGGGGATAACAAGATTAGCTCCAGATATCGCTGGGATGACACATCAAAGCAGCAGTTATAATTTATTGAGCACCTAGAATGTTAAGCACTTTGCATAATTATTTCCCAAGCCTCACCACCACCAGAAGGCAGGAATTGTCATCGTTCACTGATACACCACACAAAGTTGTGAAGTCGCAGTTTGTGTTCAGAAATACGAGTTCTTTTCCTGTGGTTATTCCAGATTCGACACTACCTACTAGATAAAGTTGGTCCTCTTGAAGACGAACAGCAAACTCCTTGCCTGCCTTTTCTGTCTTGTCTTCAATTACTCCCTCTCCCCCCTTCACCGAACTTCCCCCTTTTCCTTTTGTAAGCTCTGCCCTCTCTGCCCTCCATCTGTTTCCAATTTCTGTGTTCTCAGCCAGGTGTCTTAGTTGCAAGCAACAGATACCAATTCTGGATAATTTAAGCAGAAACAGAATTCAGTCAAGTGATATTGGATTACTTAGAATCTCCAGGAGGGCGCGGGATCGGGGCGTAGAGTCCACGAAGTCAAGAGCACCGATCCAAATCACAGCACAGAACTGGCTGGTGGAGACACTATTCCTGAAGTTGCTGTCAGGCATAAATAGGGCAATTCACACTGTTGACATCAGTGACACCGTGCTCCAAGCCAGTGCTGTTAAAACCATTCCCTCTAGCAATCAAATCTGGATGTAACCGAACCAAGTAGTGCCACTTTGGTACCCAAGGGGATTCTGCCTGATTCCAGCTTCCTTTCCAGCCTCTGGGAGGGGTGAATCTGATTGGTGAGTTCTGAGTCACATGCCCAAGTCCTAGCTGCTGTGGAGGCTGAGAAGGTATCTGGAAATTTCAGCCTCTTCATGGGACGTGGGCTGTGCCTCAGAGAGCGAAGCACCCTCTGGCACAGGAGATGCCAAACAGTTGCAAAAATGCCAAATGCCAGCTTTAACCCAGGATGTCTACCCCCCCACTACCCCCCCGCTTCGAGTCCTTCATGTTTCAACTCCAGTGCCTCCTCCTCTGGGAAGCTTTCTTTGATTTCTCCAAGCCTAAGTTTCAAAACACCTCATAAAAAGACACATGTCTTCGTGCCTGCCTGGTACCTGAGATATTTCTGTGCTCATCTCATCCCCACACCTTGCACCCCCATCATTATAAACTCTTCAAGGGCAGGAGCTGTGTTTATCCCTCTCTGCATCCCCATACAGTGCCTGGGAGGAGCCCTGGGCATTGGGTGGTGAATGAATGAATGGTAGCGTTGGTCGCATTCGACAGGCCTTTGTACCAGAGGTCCACGAAGGACTTGCACAGACTCTGCCTTACATAAGGGAGCCCTTTTTTCCTGGTGTGCACTTCTATAAATGGACTATGTCAGCATATTTGAAGAAAGGGGCATAGAGAATCAGAAAGCCCCATTGCAGAGGATAGTGGCGGATTGTAAGGGTACAAAGGAGAGACTGAGGGAGGCAGGACGACATATTTTGGAGGAGTAAATGAACTGGAGCAGGCATTAGAGAGGCAGGAGATGGTTTAGAATCAGAGGACTTGAAAGGCCAGATTCCACCTCCCCCCCCCCCCTTGGGTTCACAAGATTAGTAAACTGAGACAGGAGAAACCTATCTTACAAACCTCAGAGCTGAAACAGACCTAAACACACACATGCAGATGTGCCTTTCGCATCTTCGATAGGTGGGTTTTTCCAAGGTCACTGAGGACAGTATGACTTAATAGAAACAGCAAAGGCTTTGGAGCCTGCAGTTTAGATCTCAGCTTTTTTTGCTCACCAGATGTGTGACCTTGGGAAGTCCCTTCACCTCCCTGACCTCCTGATCTCAGTTTCTTCATCTGAAAAATGGGAATCATAATACCCATCTCCATGGAGTATGGTTACGTATAAAAGCTAACATATATACTTGCCTAGCATTTGGAGTGCTTAACAAGCAGTATTACGTCCAAGGTCACAACATAGGTTTGATTTCTCCTTCTTTTCAGTCTTCTGCCTTTATCCAAAGTCATAACAGAGTAAATAAAATGTGACGGTAGAGGGGAAAGGGCAATGCGTGTGAAGAGTTAAAGACAGAAAAGGAGAGAAGAGGCAAAGAGGGAAGACAAGTTCGCGCACAGAGACTCCACAAAAAAGTGCAGATGGGTGAAGCAATAGAGAGAGATGGGAGATGTCTCACAAAGTATAGGGAGGAAGCATTTATATGATTAAAGTCAAGAAGAGGAGGAATGACATGAGTAGAGATGAAAGAGAAAACAGAGAGGAGAGGTGAGGAGAAGTAAGGGGAGTGGGGAAGGGGGGCTGCCCAAGCACTAGATCCCCCAGGATGCCAGCGATGGCTCCCCCGAAAGGATCTGAGGTCATGTGGGTCACGGAGAATCAGCCCAAGGCCAAAGGGCACAGGGCCCTCAGACACAGGGCCTAGGTTTCCAGCTCAACTTGAATCTGGAAGGACTGGGGTGGGGGAAAGAACTGGTGAACAGACCCCTCCTCTGGGAATGGGGGAGAGGACGTAGGAGCCCATGGGAGCCAGAAGCAGACAGAGTAGCAGGTCTCTCTACCTCATACCCTTTTCAGGAATTTCACGCAGAGAACAGAAGCAGCCAAGTAGAGCTGCTCCAAGCTCGGAGTAGGGATCCAAAACACAAGCGCGAGAGTGGGCGGGCTTGCAGGGCGGGCGGCAGCTTAGGGGGCCAGAGCTTCCAGGCCCGAGTCAACTTGGGGGCTAGAGGGTGGGGTATGACACCCCTCCGTCTACAAGCATTTAATGCAACCCCGGAGGCCTGGGTGGAGGAGAGAGGTGGGATCCTGGTGTCTGGAGACTGAATACGCGAGTTGCGGGAAAGAGGGTGAGGAGGGGGGCTCAATTATTTCAGGGACTAGAAGAGGGTCCAGGACTTGTTACTGGGCTCCTGGGGAGACAAAGTTAAGTCTTGGCCATCAAGAGGCGCCCCCTACCCCCTAGAGGGAGGGGCTTGGAGCCAGGCTGGGCCGAGGCGCGCCCCCAGGTGCAGCCCGAGGGTTGAGCCAGGGGTGGGGGTGAGGCTGGGCGAGCTGGGCTGAGCCGGGAGGAATTAGAGGAGGCGCGAGGGGTCCTTAAGTGTCAAGAATCTGGAGAGGGGTGGTGTGACTAAAGACCATCGTGAGGGTGGCATTGGGGGATCCTGGGAAAGGAGAGGGGGCGACTGGGATTTGCACGAGGCCGGGCGGGGCCTCCGGAACGCTCGGGGTCTGCTGGGGGGAGCCAGGAAGAGGGGGGGGGGCGGGCGGCGGGGCCCGGGGAGGCGGCGCGGGGGGGCGGTCCAGGGCCGATCGGGAGGCGGAGCCGGGAGCTGGGGGCTGCTGGCGCGCGGCTCCCACGGCTCCTTAGCTCCGGCGTCCTGGTTAGCTCCGGCGTCCGCCGCCGCCGCCGCCGCTTCCTCCGCTTCCTCCTTCTTCGCCGCCGCCGCCGCCGCCGCCGCCGCTCGCAGCACCGCAGCCCCTCCCGCCATGGCGGCCGCCGGCGCCCGGCGCAGCCCCGGCCCCGGCTCGGGGCTCCGGGGGCGGCTGAGGCTCGGCTTCCACCCGGCGCCGCCGCCGCCGCTGCTGCTGCTGTTCCTGTTCCTGCTGCCGCCGCGGCCGCTGCTGGCCGGCGCCACCGCCGCCGCCTCGCGGGAGCCCGACAGCCCGTGCCGGCTCAAGACCGTCACGGTGTCCACGCTGCCCGCCCTGCGGGAGAGCGACATCGGCTGGAGCGGCGCCCGCGCAGGGGCCGGGACCGGGGCCGGGACCGGGACCGGGACCGGGGCCGCCGCCGCCGCCGCCGCGTCCTCGGGCTCCGCCGGCTCCGCGGGCACCGCCGCCGAGTCGCGCCTCCTGCTCTTTGTGCGTAACGAGCTGCCGGGGCGCATCGCGGTGCAAGACGACCTGGACAACACCGAGCTGCCCTTCTTCACCCTGGGTAAGGCTGGGCGCCGGCACGCGCGGGATCCCGAGGAGCCCCGAGCCCCTAAGTGAAGCCGGACGGGTGGGGGCGCCCTGGGGATCCCCGCCCCGGGCTGCCCCGAGCGGGGTTGGGAGAGGGCGGCCGCGGGGCCCGGAGGACGTACAGGTGGTTGGAGAGCAGGACGGGCAGGAGGTCCCCGAGAGCGCGTGGCGGGAGCTCGGGGGCGTGCCGACACTCCCGCAGTGGGGACCTGTGTCCCCCGCTCTCTCAGCCCGGGCGTTGAGCTCTGCCGCGATCCATCCCCGACGCCGGAGAACCCAGATGGCTGAGTGTGTTGGAGCTGGGGACCCGGGTCGTCCAGCCGCTCGCCGCTCCTCCGGGCACTGTCCCTGGCCGCTCGCGGTTACCGCCCCCTCACTCTCACCTCGGAGTTGGAGGCGAGGCTCTTCCAGATAGATTTTCTCGAGAATCGGAGCAGAGAAGCTCCATGTGGGATCACCCAACCCGCGTAAACTCGGTCTCCGTGTGGGTTGTGTGACCTTGGCCAAGTCGCTTCCCCTCCCTGGGCCTCAGTTTTGGCCATCTGTGAAATGGGGCAGGGGAGGGTTGAGTGATTTCTGAGGTCGCCGCGTCCAGGTGCTCTGATTCTCCCCCCACCGTCCTTGTCGCAGTCGCATTTCTATCCCCCTTCCAGGGGACAGCAGGTCGGTCCTCACGGCGCACTCGCTGGACCAATAATAACAACTCAAAGGCCAGAAAACGGCAGGGAAGGGAAAAAGGGTGGGGGTGGGGTGGGGGCTCAAATGGAAAAGTTAATCGGAAAGTTCGCCAGCAGCTCGCTGCCTGCTGGTTCCCAGCGCCAATCCCGGAGGAGTCGGCCCTTCCGAGGAGCTGCGGGAAGCGCGGCTGATTTCCCACCCGGGTAATTGATAGCTTAATTATCTCGGAGAGCGTTTACAAAAACGTTCCCCCTTAGCTCTCCCGCGCTCGCGGATCGCTCGCTCTCCTCCCCTTTCGGGGGCGCGGGGCGCGATTGGCTGTCGGAGTCTGGCCAACGACAGCGCCTGGAAGGCGCCGGGGGCTCGCCGGGAGACTCCCGAGCCCTTCTTCCCCGGATCCGTGCCTTCTCGGGATCCGGCTCGGCCCTGGCGTCTCGCCGGTGAAGCGCTTTCGGGATCCCAGCTTGAACCTCCGAGGTTAACTCTTCGCTTGCCCGAGAAGCCCTAAAGACGAATCCGGAGACTAGAATCCTCTCTCCTGGGAGCCATAATATTTTAAAATGTGTTTTTGTGACCCCCGCCCCCCTTCCCTTTCACGCTGGCCGCCTCTGGAGATTTGAGGGAATGCCAGGCCCGCTCGCGGTCGGTGCTCCAGCCTCGGGCGTCTGGCCCGGGGGCTCTCCCCAGCTGGCTGTAACCTGAGCTTTGCTGAGCTTTCTGGGAGGCGCGGCGGGAGTGCGCCTTGCAGGTTCCCTGGGGACTTCCCGCGGCGGCGCGTCTAGCGTGCGACACACACACACACACACACACACACACACACACACACACTCACTCAAGAATACACACACGCACCGACACACACATGCACACACACCAGTAGCTCTTCCCACGTGCACCTGTGGGCCTGTCCATTTCAAAGGAAGGGGTGAGGGTGGAGATAGGGGTTCTTAGGGCGAAAAGCTAACCCAGGGCTCAGGGCTGACTCGTGCCGCCTCCTCGCAGGGAAGGGTCCTTCTAGCGACCCGAAGGGTGTGCCTTCAGCACCACTTACAGGTTCACATTTCTTCCATCCTCGTGATCTCTCTACTCTAGGGTGCCCTGAGAGGTCATGAGTGGGAGGCTTCCTAAATGGCTGTTCAAGTAAGTTCGTAGAGGGGGACGTTCTAGGGTATGGCATGACTTGGAAGCAAAGACCCCAGAGCATTCCAGTTCCCCAAGGATGTGGAGGACCCGGTCCAGCCAGCTATCGGAGTCCCCGAAGAATTCCTGAAGCTGGCAATCTCTGCCTTTTGAAACTTAGGCTTTCAAGAGGGAGTGGGTGCCTGGGAGCTGGGGCAAGCTGAGTGAGGAGCTGCGTGGGGAGCTGGAAGTCTTGAATCCCCCAGGACCCCAGCATCGGCTGGAGAGTCTCCAGGCGCCCTCCGCTTGGAGCCTTCCGCCTTCTCTGACGCAAGGCAGCTGAGCCGGGCGGCTGGGGACCGCCTGCTGAGGAGTGGGGGGTTGCTGTCCTTCTCGGCAGCTCTGAGCCCTTAGGATGCATTTGGGGAATTGTGTCTTGCCTCCTTCTTCTCCCCCCAGCGCCCTGGACTGGCAGCTCAGGCGCTCCCTCCGGGGGATTTGGCTAGCGAGGTAGTCACCAGATGGCCGAGTGTAGCAGGAGCTGTGTAGGGAGACGTGGGTTTTTTATTTGTGTTGGTCTTCCACTGTTTGCATGTAAACATGGAGTGCACAATGAGCTCTGGGAGGGCCAGGCTGGCTGGAAACGAGGGCCGGTGTGTGTGCATGTGTGTGTGTGTCTGGGGGTGGGGGGCACTGAGTCATTTATGGCCTTATCTTCCCTAAGGTCCCAAGGTAGCTCCATCCCATCATTTCATCCCCAGACCTTTCAAACATCCTCGCTTAGTGTTTTGTCTCTGGTGTGCTGGGCGAGTCTTTCACCACTTCCTGGACAGTTCGAGGGATTTGGAGACGATATACGCCACAATTGCCTACGCAGTCAGCAAATGCCAAATCCTGCCAATAGTGGGGTGTGTGGAGCCACCACTAGGGGGTGGTAGTGTCCGCAGAAGCCCTCGGGCCATGCTTTGGGTTGTGGGCTCAGAGTTGGTGGTGGGAAAATGTCCTGGGCGTTAAAGGGGGCGAACAAACAAATGAAAGGTGCAGCTCCCATTTTACTGATAGTTGGTGGACCTCAGGGTGCATACATTGCCTACCATCCCCAGTCACCAAAGTCCCCTGCATATCTGGCCCTGTCTCCCTCCGTTCTGCTTCTCTTGTTCCAGTTATTGGCTCTGTTATCGGTAATGCCTCTCCATAGCTCTTCTCTCCCATCATGTTCTAGTCTGCTTTATATAGATGGAAGTTTGCCTCAGACTTGAAGTTTCCCCCCAATTTTCAGTGTCTGGGCCTCTTCTTTAGAATCTGATTATATAAGTCACTGGCACTGACAGAGTGAATTTCCTTGAAAGTGATCGAGAAATAGCAAATAGTTATTGAATCCTTAATGAGGTGCTAAGAACTTCACGTTTACCGTTTATTTTTAATCCACATAAAACATATGAAGTCAGCATTGCAGTTATTACCATTTCACGGATCAGGAAGCATTTTTGGAGAGGTCAGGTATCTAGTCCAAGGTCGCAGTGCGGGTAAATGGCAGACCTGGAACCAGAATCTCATTCTACCAGACACCTACCTTCTTGGTAGTTGTGTATTGGCAAAGATGTGTTCAGGGGTTGGTTACATTTATGGAGGGCCTGGGGCAGGGTCTTGGAGAGAAATACACCAATCATCAACATGACAGCAACATTTCTCAGAGGAACTTCAGCTACACTAGGGTGCCAAAGTATGAGAGTTTGAAAGTAAGGCATGACCTTTGATGACCCTGCCAGCTCAAAGTTCCATGATTCATGGGATATCAGAGGGCATTCTATTTAATGGTGCCAATGAGTGACGGAGATTACACGTTCTATAACATCGGGGAGGGAACACATCTCTGTAGATTCAGAGAAGCCTGGGGAAACTTCCAGAAAGGGGAAAAAAAAATGCATGAGGCCTTTGTGGGGGGAGAGGTTGGAGGAGAAGTTGGAAGCTTCCGTGCAGCTTGGGAGCTTAGTGTTGGTTAAGATCTGGAAATCTCAGCTGTGGCCCACTGTGACCTTGAACAAGTCATTTATCCCCAGAGCTTCAGTGCTTTGTGTGGTAATATGAGTGGGTAGAGAAGCCCTAAAATAATCCTTCAGTGTAGAGACGCTATGAACTTGAAGTGCCCTGATGCACTCTGTTACTCTGACTAGCTCATCTGGCTTCTCACTGTCTCCTTTCTTTTGCTGGTAACACAGGGTGTTGGGAAGGACTGATTGAAAAGAAAAGAATTTAAACAGGAGCAAGTGCCGTGCAGGGCTTCAGAGGTGAACTTGCACATCACTCAGTCCTCATTTGCCCCCAGGCAGCCCTGGAGTCCGCTTGTGGATTTAGCTTTCATGCCCACAGGTAGGGAAATGGCATCCTTCTTCCTGGACCTGACAGTAGCTGGACTGGGCTGTTTACCATCAGCCTTGATTCAGCAGAAGGGGGAAAAAGATAAAATTGAGGAAGCCCTCATTATCAACATTTCTTACTAAGCTGCCTTGGTATAGCAATCGCATAGCTGAGGAGTGTACTCTCTATTTGGGGGAGGGTACGTAGAAAGGAAAGCCTGTCCGTCAGTATGTCTGAATGTACCTGTATGAGTACGTCTGGCAAGTGTCCTGAAGTTCTGCCCCAAAAGGATGCTCTTTGCAGGAAGCTGATTGGCCTGGTCTGCAAAGATTCATGAAAACAGAGACAAAAATGGATACCAAAAGAGAAAAGCCTCTGGAAGGAATTAGGACCCAGGCACCAAATCAGAAAGGTTGCTAGAAGCAGAGAATTTAGCCTAACAAGGACAGTTCACAAAGGGCCGGAGGAACTTGCTTCACATGTCAACAGGGAATGAGGAACGTGCTTTTTTTCTGTGCAAGGAGCAAATACTAGGGGGCTGGTTCCCAGGAAGCTGTCCAGAACTCAGCATCCTGACCTCTAATGATTATAGGATCCATATTGAAGAAAGCCTGTAAGCAGACACTATACAGCTATCTGGCAGGCATTTGGACACAGAACCGAAGTCCTAGGAGACAATGAGACTATCTGCCCTTTTTGGTTTCCAGCTGAATTCTGAAGGTTGATGCCAGTTATTAATAGGGAGAAAAAAAACATACAAATAGTAGTAATCTGGGTCTTCTGTAGGGATTTCTGTCCACAGACTACTCATTAAAATCAGTTCCAGTGTTCTTTTCCTTATGGGTCAGAGAGAGAAATTCTGGGGTGGACAAGATGATGAATGTGATATCTTCCAACAAAGCTAGGTTTAAAAATACATATGTTCCTTTCTCAATTGGGCACCAGGTCCTTAGCACCAAATAAAGTATTGGAGTAGTACCACACTCCAGGCCCCATCCTGCTGTGATGGTCCAGCTTCCTGGGATATTGTAAATGAGGGTCGCAGTTAGGGGCGTGTTCGGTGGGCTCTGATCTGAATCTTCTTCCTCTTTCCACTTGCTTCCCTCCCCCATCCCCAGCCTTTTACCAGCTTGAATATGATGAAATATATTTAATAATCAGGGCAGATAGAGATGTATTATCTGCCCTCAGAACGTACCAAGTTCCTGAGAAGGCAGTGGGTCAGGGAGAGAGGTGGATTCGCTTCAGCTGTGTTACAGAGGCTCAAGTCCAGTCAGGGCCAGCCAGATTTGCTGTTTCGGGGGGTCAGTGATACCAACTGAGATAGCACCGCTCTGTAGGCTTTGGTGTGACCCACAGCTTGATAGGTTTCCTGAACTGGGCCCTCAGGCTGCAAGAGTATTCTGTAATTTTAATTTCTAGCAAGTTCGGCAGGTTTGAAATGGCCTCTGGCAAGCAAAATCTGTTTCTCACGTCCTTGCTTTGCTGTAAATTAGGCCTTGGCTGCCATAGGACAGTGTGAACACATGTGCTTCAGGGAGAGAAGGGTGGAGAGTGACAGTGACGTCCTTGGGTGAATTCATGAAAACTTTTAGCATGACCGTCAATGCTCATGGGCTCAGAGTACACAGAGTTTTATATGGTAACATGGGCATTCAGACTGGGGAGGAAACCTTCTTGAGGACTAGCAGTTCAGACTTAAACCCAGTGGTCTTGGGTCCCACTCTGTGTTTCTTTCCATCACACTGGACCTTGAACACATGACTGTGTGTTTAAATATGTCTCAGTGTCTGAAACTCAGTTGAACAAACTCTCCTCCCTGCAAAAGAAAACCCCCAAAACAAAAAACCACAAAAAAACCACACACACAAAATGCCCGAAAAACCAAAATCTAGGGAGAAAAATATCCCTAGGGAAACTGAATTTGTTCTCCTGCCCAAGTATCCAGCTGGTTGGCTCCAATCTCTCCCGAGAACCAGAGCTGATAGGTTTTGTTCTGGGGGAGGAGGAAGCCTCATTGCTTTTTACTCTAGCTGCTTTTCGGGGTGAGCAGAAGCAGCCTGCTCTTTTCCAGGAAAGGGAAGAAAGTTGTATTTAACCTTGCGGTAGAGCAGCATTACGGGGTTGCTTCCTTTACAGAGCTCATGCTTTCCCAAGTTCTCTCACTGACCAGCTAGTGGCAACAGAAGATTAACTATAACGAGAGAGAGAGAGCGAGCTGGTGTCTCTCCTTTCCGGGAGAGCTTGCAGACTTTCTGCCCTGGAAGGAGGCAGACAGCAGTGCTTGGAGGGACAGGATCTGTTCTCCCTTGCCAGCGCTCTCCTTCCTCTGGCTCTTTGCTGCTGTCTGTAGTTCTCCTGGACAACAGTCCCCATAAAGACGTCCCTTTGGATGGGAAAGGGGGATGGATGGGGACTACGCAATGTAAGATCCAGGACTGAAACCTTTGTAGCTTCCCTACCGGTGTGCTAGAACATGCAAGCAGTCCAGTCTGTGAGTGAAGCATCGACGGGGTTGCTGTGTGGTGTAAACTCTTAGGGTCTTCACCTGAAGAGAAACCGTTTCTCCATCCCCATTGTCAAAGGGGGAGGCTCACACCTCAAGGCTTCTCTCCACTACAATTTTAGAAGTCAGCCCCATGGTCTCTTTGCCTCTAATCTACCCTCTGTACTTGCCGACAGCGTGACTGCATTGAAAGCCCAAATCTGATCGTGGTTGTTCTCTTCTAAAGCACTTCACTCGGGGTGCCTGGGTGGCTCAGTCGGTTAAGCGTCCGACTTCAGCTCAGGTCATGATCTCGCAGTCCGTGAGTTTGAGCCCCGTGTCAGGGTCTGTGCTGACAGCTCGGAGCCTGGAGCCTGCTTCCGATTCTGTGTCTCCCTATCTCTCTGCCCCTTCCCCATTCATGCTCTGCCTCTTTCTGTCTCAAAAATAAATAAATGTTAAAAAAAAATTAAAAAAAAAATAAAGCACTTCACTGCTTCCCCACAGTTCTTAGTATGAAGTTCAAGCTCCTTATTGTGGTATAAGGTCTGTGATCTGACTCTGTCCGGAGTGCCCTATGGTAAGAACCCTCCCTTCTTGTTTTGTGACTCCCCCCCTGGGAAAATTCCTTCTTACCTTTGAGACTGAATTTAAATATCACCACATCTTTGCAGCCTCTCTTGACCTCACACTGGAGTTGCACACTGGAGCCTTAATGCCCACTATCAATATAAAAGATTAGTATAGGGGTGCCTGGGTGGCTCAGCCAGTTAGGCATCCGACTTTGGCTCAGGTCATGATCTTGTGGTCTGTGGGTTCGATCCCCGTGTTGGGCTCTGTCTCGCTCTTGCAAAAATAAATACATAAACAAATAAACATTAGAAAAGAGTACTATAATTATGACTAGTCCCTTAACTATTGAGCACCTATACTGTGCTAGGCACTGTTGGAGGTGCTTACGATACAACAGAGAACAAAAGACAGAGCACTCTTATATTCAGAGAGCTCATATAGAGAAGTGAGCGAGTGAGGGTGTGGGTGGGTGTGTGGCGAGGAGAGGGCGTTAATGATGCACATAATAAATAAAATTAGGTAGTATGTGAGAAGGTGATAAATTCTATGAACAAAAGGAAATTAAGTAAAAGGGAAATTTTGGAGATGAGGAGATGGGTTTTCATGTTACATAGAGCAGAGAGAGAGGAGCTCATTGAGAATGTAGGATTAGAACCAAGACTTGAAGGTGGTGAAGGAGTTGGCCAAGCAGCGATCTACGAAGGGAACATTCCAGGCAGAGAACTGTTCCAGCAGAGACCTGACTGGGGAGCATGCCTGGGATGCCCAAGGCTTAGCAAGAAGGCCGGTGCATCCAGAGTGGAGTGAGCAAAGGAGGACAGGACAGGAGAGGAAGTAGAGAGCCAGGCAGGATTTTAAGCAAAAGAGCATCAACATCTGATGTACGCTTGGTAAGAATTACTTAGGCTTCTGTGTACAGGAGCAGAGACAGAAGCCGGAAGGCCTGTAGGAGTCTGTTCAGGTGAGGCATGATGGTGGCCTAGAATGGGCATCCGTACTGGGCAAAACTGGAGAGGTGTTGGAATTGCACTCATCAGTCTTAACATCTGAGCTGGAATGCCGCCCCTCCCATAGAGACTTCTCTCTTTGAGCTCTCCTAGCCATTTCCTCTACCTTCTCCTATCTCCCTAATATTCGGAGGGTGTTTATAGGACTCAGAATGAGGTCAGTTTGATTGGAGAAAAGTGTGCTGGGTTTAGGGAAGATGTTCTTTTGCAAATCATGGAAGCCAGATAAGGGATTGGAACTTTTTGCATCATGGCAAACAGAGAAGCATTGAATGTTTTGGGGAAGATGATACACCATGGTTTTGGAATCGCCAAATGTAGTAATTTAGGACATTATCTAAACAAAACGTTTCTGTCTAAAGATGGGGAAGTCGAGGTCACGTAGCAAGACGGTGATGAAGCCAGAACCAGATCTCAGTCTACTGACCCCTCCTCTGATGTGTCTTCCTCCCGCCTGGGGGAGGGGCAACTGGGCCACTAGGGGTGGGGGGCCCGGGTGTTCCAGACTTTGTCATTCTGGCATGAAGCAGGCTATGTGAGGACATTTATTGAACATTTACTGTGCCCCAGATGCCATGCTGGTGTATCTGTTCTCTCATTTCATCCTCTCTACGGGCCTGAAAGACCAGATTTGGGCCATGTTTTAGGTGAACTCTGAGGCTCAGAGAGGTTAAGGGACATGCCCAAGAGCACACAGTGATTATACGGCCGGGCTGGCTCCAAACCCAGGCAGGTCTGTCTGGTTCTAACCCCCCTGCTCGCTCCCTTCGTATGCTGCACGCAAGTAAGTGTGCTCTTCAGTTTCCATCTCTTTGACAACCTCTCTTACTTTTTATCTCTTCCTGCTCTCATTACCAAGAAGTTGCAGACGTTTCTATACAAGAACTTCAGGTGTGACAGCCTCACAGGCCCAAGGGACTGAACACCTTGTTTCTGGGCTGCCGGGAGCTGACTCAGCATCTCCCCAGGCCCTTCCTCTCTGTGAGGTGGTTCGCCAAGAGAGCACGAGGCCTGGTCTCATTTTCTCTAGATGCCACTCATCATCCCCAAGTACTCCACAGGCAAATTCCTACACTTCCATGCCTTCTCCACTCTCTCCCTTCCCTCTTTCCTCACCCCCTCTTTGCTTTCTGCTCTCCCTTCTTCCTTTTCCACTTTCCTCTTCTCTCGGTGCTTAGGGAAATCCCTCCTTGTGCTAGGCATAGTGTCATCCTGGGGGACCTGTCCTTTCAGGCACGTGGAGAAGCTCTCTCTTCTCTTTGTAGAAATTGCCAGGACGTCCCTTGTCAGAGATCCAGCCCCCTTTTGACCAGGTGCTCTCCTCTACACCCCATGTTGAGTTTTGTCCACTGAACGCTTCTTTGCAGCATCCTGTGCTTTTAATGTTCCCGCCTTGAGAATGGAATTTATATTACATTATCTATACATATGGGATATATATACGAATCTATGACATTTAGATATAATGCTGTAAAAATCCAAATAAATGTATACCTTTCGTAGAATATTAGAACTGGGTAAAATCCTCTGAGTTCCAGCCCAACTCCCTGATTTACCTGGCAAAGCAGAATACATTTTCCAAGATCCCAGAGCTAATCCAGGCTCCAGCCCAGCTCTGCCGATTGAGAGGCAGTGTTCTGGGGTGGAACACGCATCAGCTCTGAGGACCAAGAGCCCTGGGATCAAATCCCAGATGCTCTACGTCTTAACTGCCGACTTCTGTGGGCCACCTCTCTGAGCCTGTTTGCTCATCGGTAAAGTGAAGACGACATAATGATCACTTTTTGGGGTTGCTGTGACCATTATTTTTGGAGAGCTCTCCCTCCGTAAACTAGATTTTCATGAGTGCCTAGCACCGTGCTTGGTTTTTACTTGCACGAAGCCCAGGATCCTTACAGAGATGTTACGTGCAAAGCACCCAGTACCGCGTCTGTCTGGCAAGGTTTGCGCTCCAAGCCTCTTAGCCACCTGGAATCCTTTTTTGGAAAGAGGTGGAGGTTTCAATAAATAATGAATGCAAATTACTTTTCCCTTCCCCCTCATTCCTCTCCAGCAGGCTGTCCTTACAACTCCCCCCTCCCTTTCCTTCTCCCCCAGGCCAGGCAAAAAGGAATGCAATTGACCACTGATCTCTGCTCCTTCTCCAGAAGCAGGTGGGAGCAGGGGACTCCAGGGTTGTCTGAGGACAGTTTGGACAGAGAAGCTCTTAGAGCCTGAGTCTGAGGCAGGTGGGTGTTGTAGGAGGCAATCGGGGCAGAATTCTCTCCCTTCTGGTGGTGGCTGGCTGACAAAGCCTTGCTCTCAAGCACCCAGGAAAGTCACGAGTGGCTTTGCAAGCAGCCGAAAAGGGAAGGAACATTTCCATTAGCAGAATCAGCAGTAAAGAGATTTCCAGTCACAGTAATAGCTGCATTTGGGGGAATCATTTCAGTGGTGACTGTGGGCGGAGGACGGAAGGGGGTGGGGTGGCAAGGAAAGTCACAGAGACGTCTGGTTCACTTGCACTGAGTCGAGAGCGCCCAAGGAGAGCCAGGTGCCAGACTCAGAGGGACTGTTGGGGAGTTGGGCGGGTGCGTGAACGTTCTGGACCTTCTGCTTCCCTGCAAATGGACAGAGCTTCCTCCTCAGGGGTCTGTCCCCACGGGAGGCTGTACATTCACACTATAGTGCCTTTGTTCTGATTACTTGGGTTACTTCTTTCAAGATTTAGAGGCAGCAGCAACTTCCTAGGCTCTTGGGATTTTTGGAGGGAAAGCTCCCAGTTTTCCCTAAAGTTCCCTACTCATTAAATCACTTTGGAACCCAGTCTCTCATTCCTAGACTTGCTGAGGTACCCAGAGGGGCCTGGGAATCTATACCTTAAGAAGTGTACCAACTCTGTAACATATCCATCAGGGACCTGCATGGATGGCACCTGGATACTTCTTCAACCTGCCTCCTGCCATTCTCCTTGGTGCTTCATGCTGTAGCCTTACTGACATCTTGCAGATTTATGAGGGCACCGGGAACATTCCCCCCACTTGATCCTGAATGGAAATGCTATTCTCTCTGGTTAGAATGCTTTTCCCATCCCGGATTCACCTGGCCAACTCCTAGCCTTAACTCAGCTAGGACCCCCTCTGAGGAATCTTCTCTTTCTCCTCCAAGGCTTAGATAAAGATTTTCCCCCCCAAATGCTCATCCCCCTCCCCTTAGGATTGCCATACTTTGTGAATAAAAATAGATGCAAAAAATAAAATACAGGATGCCCAGTTAAACTTGAATTTTGGACAATGAATACTTAGTAGAATTATGTCCAGTGCAATATTTGGGACATCGTTGTACTTAAAATGACTCTCTGATGATCGGAAATTAAAATTTAACCAGACACCCTGGCAAGCCCCAGGGACTCTGTTTCTCTGTCTCCTGTCAGTGACCACACTGGCAACATGTGATTTGCTCCCCAAACCTGCTCTTCCCACATCTCCCCTATTTCAGGAGATTGGGCTTCTATCCACCCAATTACCCAAGCAAAGGAGTCATTCTTGAAATGTCCTTTCTCTTGTCCCCCATTCTTTCATTCAGCCAACCTTACTGGTTTTACTTCTAGAATGACTCTCAGTGTCCCTCGCTTGTAATTTCCTACTGCCATAACCTTCATTCAAGCTTCATCCTTGTTTACTTGGGCTGTTGTATCAGTCTCCCGTCTTCTGGCTGTGTCTCTGTCCCCATCCTTTCTTTCTAGTATATGGTATTCAGCATACGGGCCAAATCCAGCTTACTGCCACTTTTGTAAGGCCTGTAAACTTCATTCATTCATTCATTCATTCATTCATTCATATGGGTGAAAAGAATCCCGTGAAAAGTAACACTTCAGGATAGTGACAATTACATGACATTCAAACATCCGTATCCACAAATAAAGATTTATTGGAACGCAGCCATGCCCCTACACTGGTGTATTATCAATTGTCAGTGGTTGTTTTCTATTTACAACAGCAAAGTTGAGTAGTAGCAACAGTGAGTATCTGGCCCACAATGCTTAAAATGTTTACCGACTGACCCTTTACAGAAAACGTTTGCGATCCTTGCTGAATTCAGTAGCCACAGGGATCTTTTCCAAAACAAGCAAATTGGATCTTGTCATTCTCTCCTGTTTAAAACCTTTGTTTTTCGGGACACCTGGGTGGCTTAGTCGGTTGAGCATCCGACTCTTGATTTTGGCTCAAGTCATGATCCCAGGGTCTTGGGATAGAGCCCTCCATACTGAGTGTGACGCCTGCTTAAGTTTTTCTCTCTCTCCTTCTGCCCCTCTCCCCAACTCCAGCTGTATGTAAAGTAAAAAACCAAAAACAAAATCCTTTTGTTTTCCATTTCTCTTAAAAAAATTCCTTTTCAGAGCCTAAAAGTCCCAAAAAATGCGCCTTCTTCTGTGAATTCATTTTCCATTTTCTCCCTTGTTCATGAAACTTAAATATCACTTCCTCCAAGAAGTCCTCCCTCACCCGGGTATACAGTCCCTTCATAGCTTTCTGTCCCATTCATTTTCAAACCTTTACCTAACGGCCCCTCAAAGGTAGGGAATGTGCCTTGTTCATCTTTTTGCTCTCTGAACCACGAAGTGCAGGACACAGCGTATAGTGGGTGCTGAGTGGAGGTTTTCTGACCAAATGAATGCAACATGGACAACCTCAGGAGCAATAGTTTGTGAACAGCACCATAGAGGGTACCCACCTCATTGGGGTTTTCCGTTGCTTATTTGGGAGATTGTTAGGGTTTCAAGAACTAATGTTTGCCTGCCCCTCAGCAGATGGTACCTTGGTGTTCGTTAAGTAAACAGAAATAAATAGGCCTGTACCTTCATCCCTCGGACCTGCCCCTTCCCCACTTTCTTTGTAGTTGGAGGGACTTAAGCCAATTCAAAGGGAGTCTTGGGAGTAAAGACCTCCTGGAACCCAGGGGGCAGGGTGATCTGGTGGCCAGGACTATGAGCCAGGAATCCTGGGGTTTGGTCTCAGTTCTGCTGGGTGTCTGTGGTTCCATCCCTTCTGCATTTTGGGCTTTCCGCACCCCCCCCCCCAACCCCTCCACCCACCCCATTTCTGTTGTGGTTAGATTAAACCCTGTGATCTGTGAGGTTCTTCTCGGCCCAGCCAGCTCAGCAGGAGCCCGGGAGGGAGAAAAGGGCTCCCTCGAGGAGTCTCTGAGACTGGAAGCTGCTGCAGAGGAGTAAGACCTCCCTCCCTTCCTTCCTCCCTCTCTGCATCCTTCCTGAGGCCTCTGAAGATCAAACCCTCAGCTCTGAATCCAGGTGCAACTCAAAATTTCAAGCCCAGTCTCACACTAATTTGTTAGGGAACCTTCTTCAATTACTTTCTTTCTAGTCTCCCCCAGGGAGGGAGACTGGAGAACTGACCGCCCAAAGTAACCAATTACTCGTCTGCCAATAGGTGACTTCCCTGTCCCTCCCTCCCTGCTTTTCTCTCTCCACTTTATTCTCCTGGCCTCTCAGAGCCACCTCTCCAAACTGTAGATGCCTCTAAGGGAGGGGTCCCCCTTTCACCTGGCTCCCTGTTCCCAGCTGGGGAATAGATAGCCAAAGGGGACAGCAAATGGGAAGGCTGGTGGCTGAGAAAGGGCAGAGCTGCAAACCTTGGGAAACCAAACAGGTTTCCAAGTATGCTAAATAGCAGACTGTACAGCATTGGGAGGCAAACGCCTTCGATTTTGGTCCTGTGTCTGCCTTTCCCTTGCTAGAGGACCTCGAATAAAGGACAGGTCCTCTTGCAGCCTCAGATGAGATTGAGGAATATTGTTGGAGCCAGCTCTCCTTCAAGAAGCTGGGGAAGGTGGGGCTGCATACAGTCCTCCACAAGAATGGAGGAATCTTCCAGTCTTGTCCACCTACTGGGATCCCAGGTGCCTAGAGCCACGCCCATCGCGTAGTAGGCACTCAGTAAATATTTGTTGAATGAAGATCCGCACAAGTGGGAAATACTTGTGATCAGACATTGCCGATCAGCAACTTCATTGGCTTTAGATCACTTCTCAAATGCAGTGTCTTCAGCAGCCGCTGCTATCAGCTGGGGTTTGCATGGGAGATGAATTCTATTCACATTTTCTAGACAAAACTGAATTCCCTACAACAACCCCTGGTTCACCTTAAGCTCCCCTTGCCTGGAGCTAAGCCCCTTAGTCATTATTCAGTGATTCTTCCATCCCAGTTGTGTGCCCAGTCCCTGGGGGCCCAGAAATGCAAGGAGTTCATAGTCTATGGTGATAACATTTGTACTTTCTGATTTAAAGAAAAACAAACAAACACCTCTTTTCATGGGTATTTTTAGTATCTCCATATTACAGATGAAGACATGGCCATTCAGAGAGATCAGGCCAATTGTACAAGGTCACATAATAAATGGGATTAGCTGCATTTTTTTTAAAGGAATCTTTGTATCACTATCACAAATGGAACACTAGAATAACTTGCTATAAATAGAAGATGGCCTGTAAGAGTAACTATGTAACTATTAAAGGAAACATATCTATATACAAATAGCTACATACATGCACAAATAGATGAATGTATATATGTAATATTAACAGGACCTCTAAATTTATCCCTTATACCATACTTTGGGAACACATAGATCCAGCCCAACCACTGAGACAAAAATATTCATTTAAAATTTAAATTTTGCCCACAGGGGTGCCTGCATACCTCAGTCGACTCAGGTCACGATCTCACAGTTTGTGAGTTTGAGCCCTGCGTTGGGCTCTGTGCTGACAGCTCAGAGCCTGGAGTCTGTTTCTGATTCTGTGTCTCCCTCTCTCTCTCTGCCCCTCTCCCACTCATACTCTGTCTCTCTGTCTCTCTGTCTCTCTCAAAAATAAACATTAAAAAAACTAAAAAAAAAAAAAATTAAAAAATTGCCCACTCAATTGTCAGATTTCCTCTAATATATGCATTAAAAAATACCTTTCCTGCCTCATAGCTACTACCTATCTTTTAAGATCCAGCTCGGATGTACTTTAACTGCTTCCAAGATGACTCTCCTGGCATCACGAAGAACAGTTCTCTCCCAAGCCCTTGGTGTATTCATTGAAGTTCTTTGTTTCATGGAAATACTGTTATTGGCTAATTGTCTGCCTCTCTTCCTAGTCTTTAACCTTCCTAAGCTAAACACCTTGTCTCTTTCACATCTGTAACTCCAGCAGCTAGTGCATGCATGCTTAGTAAATTTTAATTTAATTTTAACGAAAAGCATACCAGCTTGCTGTACCAAATGCAAACCGTTCAGGGATATTATAAAGGAAAAATTGAATGCCTTTCCCTTGCCCTGTCTCAGTCCCCAGAAATGATCATGATGAAGAATTTGCTGGGAGTCTTGTGGAATAAATACGCGCCTGAACAGCCACATTTGGTGACAGAGAGAAAGTGACTTGTCCTGTGTCTCTCTGAAAGTTTCTTACAAGCAACTCAGATATATTAATAAAGATTCCACAGCTTTAAAATATGTTGTACAAGCACAGTGCTGTGGGTAGACCACAGCATCATCCTCTGTGCCCCATGTACAATATATTAGGAAGGAGATGGGTAATGTTCCTGCCATAATATTTTATGGAGGTACTGTGATTGGAGAAAGCTCATTGACCTTCTTATATTCAATATTAAGCCAACTTTACAAAGCTGCTCCATGCATGCTCAGGCCCCAGAATCTGCCTCCAAGATATACTTCAGTCCTCAGGCAGGGAGCCCCCTTCTTTACTGACCACTGCTTGAAAAAAAATGTATACATGTAAAACATATGTATGTATATATAAACATGTGCATGTTGTATGTGTTTATACATAACACACACATCCTTGTATATATCCTACACACACACACACACACACACACATTATACATATAGACCGATACATATGCGAGAGGGAAAATAAGATAATGACTTTTCCTGCTGGGGAACTAAAA
Organism: Prionailurus bengalensis; assembly: GCF_016509475.1. Taxonomy (NCBI): domain Eukaryota; kingdom Metazoa; phylum Chordata; class Mammalia; order Carnivora; family Felidae; genus Prionailurus; species Prionailurus bengalensis. The sequence goes on along the minus strand of NC_057359.1, from coordinate 77,147,584 downwards.
GAAACTGGACCCAGCAAGGGAGTCATTTATCACAATGAATATCACAATTTATCACCCCCACAAAGTTGGGGGTGAATGTGTTCCTTGTGACATGGTATCCGACTTGCCTGATAAAGCAGCTCTTCCTTTCCTACCTGAAACCTTTTCCTCACTTGAATGAGGAGACAGACTCTTCAGGAAAGGGTTGCCTGGGTTTAGGTTGAGTCGTTTACTTTAGAAACCCTCATTTGTGAGGCCATGTGGATTGGTGGCTGGTCAGTTCATAGAAAAAATCTTCTAAAGCAAGGAATCATAAAAAATAATAATGCACCTTAAACATTTCCTTGTAACTTAAGATACGTAGAAGTCTGTATGTTTGCCGGTTATTTGGTGTAGACTCCAGAATTCTTGGAGTCTGGGTCAGCTGAGTGGAGTTTCGTGCCATCTTTCTTGTGTAAACCATGCTCATAATGGACCAAATATGGTCTCCAATGTTGGTTTCATTAAAGGGGACTGAGAACGTAAGTGCTTGCCAAGTAATTCTGCTAGAGTTTTATGATTCCTTTCTAAATTTTTATAGTTGTCGCACCTGACCTAGCTCAATAGCAATATTTAAGTGACTTTTGTAATTTTTATGGTAAAATCAACTTTGTCCTCCTAGAAGCCACTTCCTTGTGATGCTCATACAGTTTTTTTTTTAACGTGCATAATAATATTCCATTAAATTTTCAAATGGCAAAACACATAACAGGCATCCACAGGTTTGGGAAACAAATTGGTCCTCTGTTAAAAATGCAACTGATTTGATAGTGACATGTCCTAAGGATGCTGGAGAGGAATTACCTTATTGGTGTGAGGCTTGTGAGCCTCAGGATGTTTTAGGGATATAATAGAGAACACTGCCAGTCACCGGAGAGAAGGCCAGCGAAAAGCTCTTGAAATATATACATGTTTCAGGTTGACAGAGACATTAAGTCACAGAAGTTTAGGGGTTGAACCTTTAGAGAGCATTTTTGTCCCCAACTCTGAGTTAAAGGAGAGGAAAGGCACCCATTGGCCTTCTTGGTGGAAATGTAAATTGTTGTCGTCACTCTGGAAAATGTATGGAGGTTCCTCAACAATTTGAAAATAGAATTACCATGTAATGCAGCAGTTCCACACAAGGTATGTACTTTCGTGGTCACTGAAGCATTATTCACAACAGCCAAGATAAGGACGCAAACCTGTGTCGGTCAACGGATGAATGGAAAAAGAAGGTGTGGTGTTACACGCTATGGAATATTATTGAGCCATGAGAAACAAGGAAATCTTCCAGTTGTGACAATGTGGATAAATCTTGAGGGCACTGTGCTGAGTGAAATAAATCCGAGAAAGGCGGATACTATGTGGTATCACTTGTACGCGGAATTTCAAAAAGCCAAACTCCTAGAAACCGAGGCTATAAGGGTGGTTACTGGGGTGTGTGGGAAATGGGGAGATGCTGGTCAAAGAGTACAGGCCTCCAGTTATGAGGTGAGTAAGTTCGAGGAATCCAATGCTGATTACAGTTAACAGTGATGTCATGCACTTGGAAGGTGCTAAGAGAGTAGATCTTAAATGTCCTCACTATAAACACAAAATGGTAATTATGTGATGTGATGGAGGTGTTAGCAAACGCTACTTTGGTTATTATTTAGCAATGTATAAGTGTGTCAAATGAACACATTGTACACCTTAAATTTATACAATGTTATATGTCAATTGTAGCTCAATAAAGTGGGGAAAAAAAACAATAAAGAGAAGGAAGCAATAGCAGAGATGAGCCGGGAGCACAAGTCATTGGACTCTTGGAGTTCACGGCCTCTCCTGGGACTCCACAGCACATGTCCCTAATGTCCTTTCCCTTTTGAGTGGCCTTTTAACGTTTATTTATTTTTGAGACACAGAGACAGAGCATGAATGGGGGAGGGGCAGAGAGAGAGGGAGACACAGAATCTGAAACAGGCTCCAGGCTCTGAGCAGTCAGCACAGAGCCCGACGCAGGGCTCGAACTCACGGACCGCGAGATCGTGACCTGAGCTGAAGTCGGACGCTCAACCGACTGAGCCACCCAGGTGCCCCTGGGTGGCCTTTTAAAAATTGATTAATAACTAGCATACAATACTTGTTTTAGGTGTGCAACATAGTGACTCAGTGATTTTTGTACATTATGAAATGATTACCTGCATAGCTCCAGTTACCATCTGTTATTGTAGAAAGCGACAGTATTATTAATTGTTTTCCCTGTGTTCTCCGTTAGATTCTCGTGGCTGACACCCAAGACGTTTTCCCTTTTGCAGATGAGGAAACTGGTTTAGAGAGTGAGCTGACCTCGCACGGGGGACAGAGCTGCAGTTTAGTTCCCAGGTCATGTTGACTTCCTGAATGCCGTCCCAAGCTTAGAACTCAGGGCCCCCAGGCCTATCCAGAGCAGCCCTCTCCTTGCACAGCCGGAGAACAAGGCCTTGAGAAGGCAGGTCCCTTGCACCTAAACTCAAAAGGCTGGGGCTGCATCTGAATGTAGATCCCAGTTCACCTTGTCCCGTGTTCCCTTGCCTCCATTGGGTTACCTGCACCATTCTGGGTCTCCCGGCAAGCCTTCCTGCCGGGAGGATTGGGCAGGTAATGACAGGGCAGTGTGTGTGAGCGGGCTGCCAAGAGTGCCTGTGCTTTATGAGGTACAGAGTATAATTCAAAACCCATTTTGGGGATGTCTCGCTCCATAAAATCTCCAGCAGGAATGGCTGGGATTTTGTTTGGACTTCCCCAGCACGTGTTTTTTAAATACCTCTCCTCTCCCTCTCATTTTCCTCTTTCCTTTACTCCCTTTTTTTCTACCAGATTCTCATTGGATGATGAGCCCTTGGTGGCTTATGAGGTGGCTTATGAGGGTGGGCCTGGGGGGAAGGGATCCTGCAGTATAGGTTATGGGCTGGCAAGTGGTTGTGAAAAAGATCACCTTTCTTGGATGATTCTTCCTCTGCAAAGACATTGGCTCAGAAGATGACTTCAGGGAACTGCCTGCCACAATTATAGTTAGACTTACACATGCCATCCTTTTTGGGGCCAAAATAAGGCTTCCAGACAGCCCTCTGTCTTTTTTATTGTTTTTTATTTATTTATTTATAGAGGGAGAGAAAGAGAGGGAGCAGGGAAGTGGCAGAGAGAGAGAGGGAGAGAGAGAATCCCAAGCAGGCTCCGTGCTGTCAGCGCAGAGCCCGATGCAGGGCTTGAACCCACAAACTGTGAGATCATGACCTGAGCCAAAATCAAGAGTCAGACGCTTAACTGACTAAGCCACCCGGGTGCACCAGACAGCCTTGCATCTTAAAATTCAACAGCAACCACTCCTTCCTGGTCTCCCTCACCCTTCTTCATGTTATATCATCTCTCTCCCCGTTGTCTCTTGATAGACTGCTCCATTTTCTTCCTTCGAGCAGATATGCAGCCTGGGGGACCATTCCCAAAGGTGATTTCTCCCTTGCTTAGAATCCCCAGTGACCACCTCCTCTCCACCCCACCCCCCTCCCCCTTTACAGGATCAATAGCAAACTCCTTGGCATCTGAGCCCTCTACCTAATGGCTGAATCCACCTGTAATTCCCTTCTCTCTTACTGCTCTCGGGCTACACTTTTCAGATCCCAGAAAAGGAGCTCAGCTTTTCCATTTCTGTGACTTTACTCATGCCGTGCCCTCCATCGTGATGTCTTCGTTCCCCTCCATTTCTGCTGGTAGAACTCCATCTTTTGCAAGCTACTTTCTCTATGGAAACGTCCACCCTGCCTGCTTCGTCCTCTTTCCTTCCTCCCCTGATTCAGATTTGAATACCGTTACTCAGAAAAGTTAATACATATTCCTTGTAGACCACTTCCTTTATATTAAATATATATATATATATATATATATATATATACACACACACACACACACACACACACACACACACACACATTCATGTCTTACCTCATTTTCCACCTGCATAGGCCGATACAGTGGCCCCTGGCCACACATGGCTGTTGAGACTTGAAGTACGACTTGCATGACTGAAGGACTGAATGTTAAATTGTATTTAATTTTAGTTAATTTAAATAAAGCTACATGTGGCTAGTGGCTGCTCTATTGAACAGCACAGATATAGAACAGGTCTGTCACTGCAGAACATTCTGTTAGCACTGCTTAGGAACCCTTGACGGGGCAGGATGGAGTCCTGTCTTTTCTGTGCCCCATTCCTGCTCTGGGGCCTGTTAGTGAATAGGTGTCAATGAATGTTAGCAGAACAGGCCTTTGGGCAAACTGTATAACCACTGACCTCAACGAGCTCTAGTGTTGAGAAGGAAATTTACAGCAACTTACTTTCGAATACACCAAGGTTTGTTAATGGAAATGTTGCTTCGTAAACTTTCATTTGCAAAATCTGGTGTATCTAGTCCAGGGCGTCTAACCTTAATCCATTAATGACAGTGGTAGGAATTCCCGGTCCCTGTGGGGGTCATTTCTCAGCCATGCCTTTTCTTCCCATTCTGGCTGTTGGGCAAATATGGCCTCACCCTGCCCAGGTGAGGTTTACTGCATGGGGCGGGGGGTGGGGGGGGTGGGGGGGGGCTATAGGAAGAGGAACTCTGGGCGTTCTCATCCTGTGGAGATGGGTGTGCACGGAACCACCTGGCAGACACCCAGGCTTGAGTTTCCGTGGTGGTTTTCATGGAGGATTCATGAGTGTTTCTTTGAGAGAGAACTCCTCCTGAAAATCCCCCTGTGATGGATGGAGTGGGAGTAGAATGCAGGACAGGACTCTCCTCTCCTCCCCCCTCCCCCTCCCCCCCATACTTACCTTGTTCTTCTCTTTTCCTCCTGTTGCCTCTTTCCCTCTTTCTGTGTATTCCTTTTCTCTGTCCTCCCTGTTCCTTCCCTTTCTTTTCTTTTTTTTTTCTCTTTACTCTTGATGTCCCTCTTTTTTTTTTTTTTTTGTCTTTCTACTTGGCTGTGTGTATCTGTCTGTCTTCTTCCCTGTCTTTCTCCCTCTCTCTCTCTTCATCAGCTCCCACAGCCTTGAATTCTCTTTACAGTCCCTGAGCACTGTCTGCCCACCCTGACCAGAGAAGCCAGCCCAAGCGCCTTGTGACCATTATGGCCCCATGCACCACTCGGAGCTCGCTGCTTCTGCGCAGTACTTAGAGCAAAGGAGGGAAGAGGTGAGCAGGGCCTTGCAGGGTGCAGCTCTCTCTACCCAGCTTCTTCTGTCAGGGCCTCCATGCACCTGGCCTTGCTGGATGTGATTCCAAATGTCCCAAATGACTTTGGAGGCCTCTGGGACCACTTGATTCATCTTGTATAGAGTTATCTGCCACCTTGATTGTCAGCACGAGATGGATTTTTGAGAGCGGCTGGTAAAAAGACTCTGGATGACTTATTCCTGTTTTGCTAACTATCCAAAGCTCTTTTTTAGTGACCCTGGTGGGTTCCTCGTCTTCAAATCTCCTCTGCTGCTCTTGTGCTGTTCAGCAGCAGCTCTGTATTAAAGCTTTTTTTCTTCACGGCATCAGGAACATCTGCTGGAGAGTTTCAGAAGAAAAGTTGCAAGAATGATAAACTTTAAGGGATCATCCCTTCTGAAATTTCAATTTTTGGCTATAAGGGACAAAGAGTGGCATCTGAGTCAAGTTACCTTGTCCCCAAAATATCATGCACCATTTGGAATTTGACCTTCAAGGAAGATGCTCAGTTAGCTTGCAAGGGTTTAGTAAGTAGTGCTTTAAGATAGCAAGTGGTCTTGAGTCAAGAGGATTTCTTACTTCAAACAAACAAGAAAACAAATCAAAGATGGAGAGGTAGGAGAGGAAGAATAGGAGGAAGAGAATGGGGAAGACAAAAGAAAATAGGCTGGTGACTTTTTTTTTTAACATTTATTTTTGAGAGAGAGAGAGAGAGAGAGAGAGAGAGAGAGAGAGAGAGAGAGGAGAATCTGAGTGGGGGAGGGGCAGAGAGAGAGGGAGACACAGAATCCGAAGCAGGCTCCAGGCTCTGAGCTGTCAACGCAGAGCCCAACATGGGGCTCAAACCCACGAACCACGAGATCATGACCTGAGCCAAAGTTGGACACCCAACTGACTGAGCCACCCAGGCACCCCCAGGCTGATGACCTTTTGTGCCTCTTTGCAGGGTAGACTGAAACTTGCTTCTAGAACACAATGGGAAATATCTGTTGTTATCCTTGGATTTCTCTCTTCATTTTTCCCCCACTTCAATATTGAACCAATAGCCAGAGCTCATTAATTTTCTCTAACATGCCTTTCGAATCCACCCCTTTCTTTCCATCCCTGCTCTGGTATGAATAACCTGTCATCGCTGACCTCTAATTCAGTAGACTCCTGACTGGTCCCTCATGTTCACTCTTGCTCTTACAGCCTCCCCAGTCCTTCCCCACCCATCATCACATGCTGCCAGAATGACTTTGTGAGACTGTATGTCAAAGCATGCCTCTTCTTTGCTTAAGTTCACGAGTTTCCATTGTTCTTATAATGAAATACATGGTCCTTAACCAAGCCCTACAAGATATTAAACCTGAGCTTTACGTCAGAATATTTGGGAAAGTTTTTTTTTAAAAAAATGCTGGGACCTGGACTCTACTGTAGGCTAATGACATCATTATAACTGGGAGTTAGATAATTTGGCAGTTTCTTGCAAAACTAACTATACTCTTAATGTAAGATCCAGCAGTCACATTTCCTTGGTATTTTACTCAAATGAGTCGAAAACTTGTTTCCATGCAAAATCCTGCACATGAATGTTTTCAGCAGCTTAATTTAAACTGCCAAAAACTTGGAAGCCACCAAGATGTCCCTGAATAGAAGAAAGGATAAATAAACTGGGATGCATCCAGACAATGGAATATTATTCCGTGATAAAAAGAAATGAGCTATCAAGCCACGAAAAGACATGGAGAGACCTTAAAATCATATTTTGCTAAGTGAGGGAAGCCAATGTGAAAAGGCTGTGGACTGCATGATTCCAAATATATGACATTCTTGAAAAGGTAGAACTCTGGAGACAAGAAAAGGATCAGTTGTCAGGGGTTTGGGGAGGAGGAAGAAGAGACAAACAGGTGGGTTTTACAGCAGTGAAACTATTCTGTATGATGCAGTAACGATGGATACATGTTATTATACATTTGTGGAAACTCATAGACTGCACAGCACAAAGAGGGAGCTTTGGACTTCAATTAATAACAATGTATTTAAATTGGCTCATCAGCTTTAACAGATGCGCCATACTAATATAAGATATAAGTAATAAGGGAAACCCTGTGTGTGTGTGTGTGTGTGTGTGTGTGTGCAGAGTTGCATATGGGAGGTCTGTACTTTCCCATCAATATTTCCATTAACCTGAAACTGCTCTTAAATTTAAAAAAAAGCCAGGTCCTGGGCCCTACTGTAGGCCAATTAAATCAGAACAACTAAGCATTACTGTTGTGTTTCATAATCTTTCCAGGAGACTTAGGGATTCTAATATACAGCTGGGTTTGAGGGCTACCATGCAGAGAGGCCCTATCCACCTTCACCTTTACCCATGCTGTGTTTTTCTTTTTTAAAGATTGAATGTTTTTAGTGTTTGTTTATTTTTGAGAGAGGGAGAGAGAGAGACACAGAGAGCAAGCAGGCGAGGGACAGAGAGAGAGAGAGGGAAACAGAATCTGAAGCTGGCTCCAGGCTCCAAGCTGTCAGCACAGAGCGTGACGTGGGGTTTGAACCCATGAACCATGAGATCGTGACCTGAGCTGAAGTCAGACGTTTAACCGACTCAACCACCCAGGTGCCCCCCACCCCCATGCTCTGTTTTTCTGTTGCTTGCCAGAGGTCTCCTAGAAGCCTTCCCTGACCATCTAATCTCAATTGTACCTTGGTATCTGTTTGTCCGTGTTGGTTGTCTATTGGCTCCCCTAGACTACAAACTTTTTGAGGACAGGGACTGTGTTCAGCACTGCTTCCCAAGGCATTTGCTTCATAATTAGTACTCAGTAAATATCTATTGAGTGAATGAACGAATGAATGGACGGGTCACACAGTTTAGTAGGCTCTTCCTTCTTGTCCTCATACTGGCAAGTCAGGGGAGACCAGGGCAGGGGGCAATGGTGGGTGGCTAAAGCTAGGTAAGACAAAGCATATGCATACCAGCTTCTACTCGTAATGGGGGCTACAGAACAGAGCAGAATATGTTTTTTTTAAATGTTGATTTATTTATTTTGAGAGGGAGTGAGAGGAGCAGAGAGAAAGGGAGAGAGAGAGAATCCCAATCAGGCTCCACACTGTCAGCTCGGAGCCCAATGCAGGGCTTGATCCCACAACCCATGAGAACATGAGCTGAGCCGAAATCAAGAGCCGGACGCCTTAACCCACTGAACCACCCAGGCACCCCAGAGAAATAATTTTCTTGACCACCCATGAGCTTTTCTGTCTGTTCCCTTCCCTCAAGCTGGAGGGCTGAATCCTGAGTTTAAGTTAGGGAATAGATGGGTTAAATTTGCCTCTGTCATTTCCATTTTCTTTCTGTGCAATAAAGTTAGTGATCGCTTGGTCAAACTGCAGTATAATGCAATTAGGCTCATGTGTTTCCATCTCCTTCAAGTGCCTTGGGAGCAACTTCTGCTACTGTTGGAAACAGCTCTGTAGTCAATGAGCAAGCTGAAAGAAGAAAAACCAAGCACCCTCCCTGCCACCCCCCAGTGCCAGCCTCCTTTGCTGCGTCTTTCATATAGGAAATTAAATTGCCTTTAGATTGTGAGCAAAGGGAAGAGTGATGTAGAAACGGGATATTCGCAGGTGCCTTCTGAAGCAGGGAAAATTGCGAAAAATTTCTTTAAGCCTCGCTGGGGTGGGAGAGACAGGCACACACATACTGGTGTAGCGTAGTAAGGAAGCAGTTAAGAATTTATCTTGTTTTTGTTTGGCTTGGATCCAGCTCCTGGCATAATATCTGTACTTGTTTCTCTGTACTTTCAATAAATTATTTTATGGCCAATGAGGAGTGGCTGATGTCAGATTTATGGTGAAGGACCCCAAGGGCAGGATTGCCTGTGAGTTCTGTTGGAGGATACGGAAAGGAAGAGAGGCGGCTGTATTTTTTCGTCCCCAAGAGACTTAGGAAGAGACTAGGAGGACAAGGCAGAAGACTAGGGATGAAGGACCAAGTGAACATGGAGCCGGAAATAGTCACCAGCCAGGGCAGCCCCAGGCTGTGGCTGAAGAGCTTGGGTTTCTAATCTTGGGCACGCTTCTAGCTCTGAATGCCCTGAGCAAGTCCAGACATTCTTGAGCTATAGGAGAGGGTTGCAAGCAACAGAAACCAGCTGTATTATTTAAGCAAAGGGACTTTAAGGAAGGATTTGAGGTGGCTCAGTGAAGGATGCAAGAGGTGAAGAAGCAGGTTCAGAACGTGCAGCTCTGGGGATCCAAGCACCTCCACCAGGATGGAGGGGCTTCAGGAGTTTGTCCATCATTTACCCCTCTCCCTTCAGCAATCATTGGCTCAACATGGCCACGTACATACCCTCATCTGGGGAAGAAGTGGATTGACATCCCCTCCAGGCTGCCCATGGTTGGAGGGAGGGCAACATTTTACTTATTTATTTTTGAGACAGAAAGAGACAGAGCATGAGCAGGGGAAGGGCAGAGAGAGAAGGAGACACCGAATCCGAAGCAGGCTCCAGGCTCTGAGCTGTCAGCACAGAGCCCGACGTGGGGCTCGAACCCACAAACTGTGAGATCATGACTTGAGCTGAAGTCGGAAGCCTAACCGACTGAGCCACCCAGGTGCCCCATGGGAGGGTGATATTTTAAAAGGTGAGTCTGGGGGCTGATACTAAATGGCTGCTCAGTAGCAACAGAAACTTGTCTTCATCAGGGGCCTCAGTGTTCTCATCTGTAGGGTGATAGTGGTGTTCCAGATCCTCCTGTAGCATCAGACGTTTTCTTTCAAGCGGAATCTTGGGCAGCCCACTGGAAAAGTCTGGGGGAGACAAGGCTGCTCCACCTGAGACGGGGGTGTGAGGGCCCCCAGCCCGGCCCTCCAGGACTTCCCCTCCCCCTCCCCCTCCCCACAGGCTCCTTATAATATCTCTTCAGATCCTGAAAGTCCGTGAAGTGTACTTAGCTACCACTGGGCTACATCATCTGCGGGGCCCTTTCCAGGTTGGCCTTTGCTGCAAAACAGAGCATCTCAGATAAGGGCTCTATTTAGATCTGTGTGGAGGGGAGGCTGATTCATGGAAGTGGCTGCGGGGTTGAAGAGCCTGATTTGCCTGGCAAATCAGACCGGGACCTTCACATGGTCCTGCTGCACTCATGCCCCGGCCCATGTCCAGAAGGGGCAGGACTCGGCCTGTCCTCCAGAAAGAAAGGGAAATGATGGTAGCAAGTGTGTGGCCCTCTGGTTCGAGTACCGTGTACGTTTCCTGCATCACATTCTCCCATTCTCCCTGTTGTTCTCTGCTTTTCCATTGCCACTGGGCTTTTATCAGTTGTTCTGAGGTGACAGTCCCCTTGCTGCCCCTGGGCCTTTGCACAGGCTGTTTTCTTTGCCTAGAAAGGTCTTGCCTCCACCTTTTTTGTTTTTGTTTGTTTTGTTTGGCTGATTCCTGCTAACTTTTCAGATCCTAAATTAGTGTCACTCCCTTAGAGAAGCCTTTCCTGACTTCTCAGGTTAGATCTGGTCTCCCTGGTTTATAGATACTAGGTTTTAAATATATATGTACATGTATTTATGTTTATCTTTTCTACTATGTTATAATCTTAGCATAGGCAGAAATCATGTCTTTATTAGGTGCTAAAAGATGTGGAGTGAAGAAATAAATATAGAACATGGTACGATTCTCAAAGTGTTGACTCAGTTCAATGAGCATTTATTGAACACCTTTTGTATACCAGGTCCTGTCCTTGAGGCTGGGATGGATCTCTGAATAGGATACAGATCCAGCCCCAAGATGCTTATTTTCTTGGGTAGCAGAATTTTTCTCTTTTCTTCATATAATTTTTAACCTATCCCAGGAGGTCCACAGGGTGTGGACTGTGAGTCTCAGAGAGGTCAAAGGACTTGACCAAGGTCACACAGTGAGTTGGTGGCTGTGCCGGGATTAATGCCTGAGCTTCCTGACTCCTGGCACAGTGCTATTATGCTTCTCCCATTCTTTTTTTTTTTTTTACTTTTTATTATTAATTAACTAACTAATTAATTAATTAAGAGAGGGAGGGAGAGAGAGGATCCCAACCCAAGCATTCTCAATGCAGGGGTTGAACTCATGAACCATGCGATCATGACCTGAGCCAAAGTTGGCTGCTTAACTGAGCCACACAGGCTCCCCTTTGCTTCTCTCCTTCTTGCAGAGATAATGCAGTTGTTGAAAATGGACTTCCTTGCTCGCAACACAATGGTGCTGTTCTTTCTCCAAGGAGTCTTGGTTAGAGAAGGATGAGGTGTGGAAGTGCAGAGAAGGGGGAGGTTAAGGGGGGGGGCACTTAGCAAAGGAGTGTGTGCAGTACGTGTAAGTTTCCACAGTTCAGGATACTCCTGGGGGTGGCCCGACACGGCTGAAGAATGGAGCTGGCATCCTGGTCCTCAGAGTTTTGATCCCCCAATGGTGGGTCTTGACGAGGTACAGAGGCTGTCTCAGCCTAATTTAGCCCTGCTGGCTACAAAGGGCACCTCATTTCTGGGTCGCTGAGACTTACCAGAGCACGGCAGCAAAATGGACACAGATCTCTGTTCCTCCCCCCACCCCATGTAGTCTTGCTGGAGGCTGTCAGCTGCTCCCTGTGGATGCAAAGTGGCTGCTCATTTCCAGCTCTCTCCCAGCTAGTGACAGGATGGTCCCGGTGAAGGCACAGTCTTCTTTGACTGCAGGCAGAGTTTCTACGACTGTTGAATTGGCTTTATCATTTTCTTCTTGTCTAAGAGTATGAAATGTCTGCTTTCGTTTTTTTTCCCCCCCTCCCCCCTGATCTTCGTCAGAATGACAGCTTCTCTAATTAGGCAGTTCAGAAGGTAACCTTAGCAACTTAAAGCTGGCAGTGGAGAAAGAGACAGGGTTCCAGGTGCCCCACTGGTCTGAGCGCTGGGCTCCCTGGGCAAGGCGCTGTGGCCCCTCCATGCATTAGCACCCCCCGCCCCAGCTGGGGCTGGCTCCAGAGATGCCCCAGTTCTCTGCTGTCACAGAGAGTACAGTCTCAGCCTCAGCCCCTTCCAGTCAGGATTCAGACTCCTGGATGTGGAGGATTCTCTGTCTCTGCCTGTCTGTGGAGCTCTCCTTTCACTTCTGTCCCGCCTTACCACATCTTTTTTCTTTCTCCTGCCCTCTCTGTCTTTCCTAGGGCAGGCGAAAGGCTAGAGATGGGTGTACCCTCAGCAGGCACTTCTCTCACCGAGCCACCACCCCCATCCTACTGGGACCCTCTGGCCCCCTTGGCCTTTGTCAGCCATTTGTCAGTATCCCCTGTCCTCCGACCACTGCACCCCCGCACTCTGCTCTGTGTTCACCCCTGCCAGATGCCTTCCCACCTTCCGAAGCTCTTCTCTGGGAAAGCCCTTCCATCTACACCTCCCTCCACCTCCACTCCTCTGCCTTCTCCATTCACAGATTTCTCTCTGCTTAAAACTTCTCACTCAGTGCTTATTGTCTGGACCACATAATCGAGAAATATTTTCTTTTAAAATTTTATTTATTTATTTTTAAGTTTATTTATTTTGAGAGAGAGAGAGAGAGAGACAGAGAGCGAGAGCGCACGCAGGTAGGGCAGAGAGAGGGCAAGAAGACCAAGCTTGCTCTGCACTGTCAGCACACAGCCCAACGCGGGGCTGGAACTCACGAACCTTGAGACCATGATCTGAGCCCAAACCAAGAGTTGGACACAACCAACAGAGCCACCCAGGTGCCCCTTCTTTTAAAATTTTACTTCTTTTATTTTTTATACTACCTAGTTCCCTGGATCTGAGGTATGCTTCCCAAGGGATCACATATTCCCTTGTGATTCTTTCACAGTGAGCATATGAATAGGCATGATGTGTGTTTACAATTCACGTGCTTACTGTCAGATAAAAGGGATGTTGTAGTCTCTTTCCTGAAGTATGGGCTTCAGAAAGCACGAGACTGTTTATAGTAGAATTTATTGTAACTTACTACTCTGTATACTGCGACTGAACTATGGTGGGGAAGGGGGTGCCTGGTATTGGCTGTGGATATCTTCCCTTTTATTTCTCTGTTCTCTGGTGCTCTCAAGCCCCCTTTCGTTCATTCGCCAGCCAATCTTCTACCACTCATTAATCCCTCAACTACCCATCCACCCATCTACCCTTCCGCCTTTTCATCCACTATCCAACTCTCCATTCTCTGTGCTAAGAATGATGGGATCAGTGCCCTCAAGGAACATCCAGGCCAGGAAAAGTAGGGATAGGAAGGAAAAGGGTCAGGGACTTAACTGTGACCCAAGGGGCAGTCTGTCAAGAACAATGAGATAGATGCCTTGGGTCTTCTGAGCACGCAAGAACAGAGACCTCGAAATCTGGGAGCATCTTTGGAGATTGTCTCATTCAGCCCTCTCTGTATAAAGTGGTACCCAGAGCCCAGAGGAAATGTGACTTGCCCCAAGTTGCCTATCAAGTAACCAAGTGAGGGAACCGTGGGAGAATTGAGGGAACATCAGAGCTGAAGTAGATTGCTTAATTTGCTCTTCCCCTTTTACAGAAGGGGAAAACGAGGCTCAGCGATGGGAAGGAGCTAGTACCCTATTTCTAGTCACTCATCTGGCAGCATAACTGAGGTTGGAGTGGAGATCTCTGACATGGTTAGGCTCAGGCATGTGCTATGCTGAAAAAAGGACCAGTGATTCGCTCAGGTTAAGGTTATCCGGAGTTTCACGTCTGCCTTTGAATCACTCAACCAGCTCATTCCAGTGATTCCGCCAACCACCCCGCCAGATCCCCAGACTTCTCAAGACACCTTGAGTTCTGGGTAAATCCTGACTTTGCATCCGTTCCTTCCCTTGCAACCTAGCATAATCCTGGGGCTCACCTTCCAGAGGAGCACCATTTTAACCCAGCCCAGCCCTGCCTGTTAGCCCAATCCCATTACCCAGATGTGGGTTCCTCCACAGATATTCCCAGGCCGTACTGAAACTGGCGCTTGAAGCCAGATCCCAGGCGCCGAGGAGACAAGGTTCTTGGCCGCGGACAGGAGATAAGTGGAGACGTAAATGGTGATTTTCTGGCCTGTGAGCTCCTGTTCGTGGATTTCATCTTTTAATGGAAGTGCAGTAAATAAAAGACGATTTCACAATATGCCAAGCAACAGGTCAGGAACATCTGAGCCGCTGGAATTGATAGAAGGGAGCTGAGCGTAACAAATCTCCCCAAATTGCACCCGGCTCCACTTGTATCAGCTCCCAGACAGCATCCCCCAATTATTGTGCAAGGCAATTATTTCTGAGCTGGAGCTTTTGGAAAATAAAGGCCTGTGGATGGGGGTATACTTTCATTGCTTCTTGCCAAATAGAATTTTTCCCTGTGTTTTGTTTATGTCTGAGCCCTGATTGAATCTTACTCCTACACCCATCAACATTCCCTTCCCCCCTTGGGAGGGGAGTTTATTTATTCTTCAGAGATCGTCCAAATGGCACCTCCTCCAGGTAGCCATTTCCCTTTCACCCTAGTGTTTCAGGTTAAAGCAACAGTGTTAAATTGAGGTTACACGTACACACAGTGAAATTCACTCTTCTTAAGTATACATTTTGAGGAGTTTTGACAAAGCCTTGCAAATAAGAATCTTTCCATCTCTCCAGAAAGTTTCCTGGTGACCCCTCCCAGTGAGCCCCTATCTACCCATAGGCAACCACTGGACTGATATATATCACAATTAATTTTGTCTGTCCTTGACCTCCTTATAAATGGAAACATAAAGTACAGGAGAGAGAAAACTGTGGCGTGTGGGCCAAATATAGCCCATCTCTTTTTGGTATGACTGGTGAGTGAAGAGTGGATTTTACATTTTTAAATAGTTGGAAAGAAAATCAAAGAAGAATGATATTTCATGACACATAAAAAGTATATGAAACTCCAATTTCAGTGTTCATAAATCGTGTTATTGGCATACAGCCATGCTCATTGGTTTATGTATTGTCTGTGGCTGCTTTCATATTACGGTGGCACAGTTGAGTCGTTGTAACAGAGATTGTCTGGCCCCCAAAGCCTAACGTGTTCATCATCTGACTCTTTACCGAAGGCTTTTTTTGGCCCTCAATATAGAATGCACTCTTGTTTCTTTTTTTAATCTTTTTTTTTAAACTTCGTGGCTTTTTTAAAATGTTTATTTTTGAGAGAGAGAGAGAGTAAGAGAGACAGAGAGCAAGTGCACCAGCGGGGGAGGGGCAGGGACAGAGGCTCTGAAGTGGGCTCTGTGCTGATAACCAGGAACCCAGTCTAGGGCTCAAGCTGACAAACCTTGGTCTGTGAGGTCAAGACCTGAGCCAAAGTCGGACACTTAACCGACTGAGCCACCGAAGTGCCCCTGCACTCTTGTTTCTGATGCCCTTGCTTGGTGTAATGTTTTTGACATTGGCCCATTGTTGAGTGTGTGGGTAGTTCACAAGTGGCTGTTTGTAATCCCTTCAGCTACACGTGTGTCTTCTTCCCTTGAACCCTTGGAGCAGGCATGGCAAATATGGTGCACTTGCCCCACTGCTGCCTCTTTTGTACTCAGGGCTTGCGTCCCCACTCGGTCATGGTCTGTGTTTCTCCTGGGCCTGGGCTTGGGCTCAGAATTTGTCTCAGCCCAGTGCTCTAGGCAGTCACTACTAATAGATAATATTTGGGGGTGTATTGAAAGTCATTTGCCATCCCTAGCCTGGAAGCATCATAATTTAGAGAAAGGATGCAGAGAGCCTGATAACAGACAGACCTGGATTTGAATCCCTGTGCCACCCCCTACCAACTATGTGTATTTGGATACGTTACTTGGCTCTTCAGAACCTCAGTTTCCCAGTTCCTGGTACATGGTAGGTGCTGACTCAACATCTCTGCACAACGGACTTGTTCTGCTTGCTCAAACCTGCCATTTTCCCTCATTGGTGAACTCAGAATCGTCCCAGCCATTCACTCCCAAAAACATCAGTCATAGCATGTTCTCTCCACATACACACCCCCACCCCCACCACCCTCTCTTGACCTGACATCTTCTCGTGCTTTGACCTGTACAACTGGTCACCCTCTACTTACTCTTTGGCTCCCTGTAGTTTATGCTGCCTAGTATAGGCAAAGTGAATGTATCTCCTTCTCTCTCTCTCTCTCTCTCTCTCTCTCTCTCTCACACACACACACACACACACACCTACACACCTACAGACACACACACACACACCTCCCCACCTTGTCCCATTATTCTGAGGATAAAGACCAGCCAGCTTAATGTGTCCTGAAAGCCACCCACGACCTACCTCTGCTTATGTTTCTTGTCTCATGTGCTATTACTCTCTGTTGCTCCCAATACTCCAGCCACATTGACCTTGACCTCAGTTCTCTCTATGAACTACAGAACCATATTTCCCTTCCCATGGTCATTTATATATTCTCTTCCCTCTGACCAGAACACTATTCATATTTGTACCCTTTTTACCTCATTCATTCTTATTCTTTTTTTTTTTTTTTTAATTTTTTTTTTTTCAACGTTTATTTATTTTTGGGACAGAGAGAGACAGAGCATGAACGGGGGAAGGGCAGAGAGAGAGGGAGACACAGAATCAGAAACAGGCTCCAGGCTCTGAGCCATCAGCCCAGAGCCCGACGCGGGGCTCGAACTCACAGACCGCGAGATCGTGACCTGGCTGAAGTCGGCCGCTCAACCGACTGCGCCACCCAGGCGCCCCCTTTTTTTTTTTTTTTTTTAATTTTTTTTTTTTTAATTTTTTTTTCATTCTTATTCTTTATGGAGATATAATTCACATGCCATAAAATTCACCCTTTAAAAAAAGTGTATATTTCAGTGATTTTTAGTATAAGCACAAACTCCTGGAACAATCATTGCTATCTACTTCCAGAACATTCCATCACCCCAAAAAGAAACCCTGTAACCAGTTACTCCATTTTCTGGTCCCCAAGCACTAACCTACTTTCTGTCCCTATGACTTGGTACATCCTGGACATTTCATTTAGATGGAATCATGACATACGTGGTCTTTTGGGACCAGATTTTTTCACATAGAATAGTGTTTTTATTTTTTTATTAAAAATTTTTTTTAATGTTTATTTATTTTTGACAGAGAAGGAGAGAGACAGAGCCTGAGCGGAGGAGGGGCAGAGAGAGAGGGAGACACAGAATCCAAAGCAGGCTCCAGGCTCTGAGCCGTAAGCACAGAGCCCGATGTGGAGCTCGAACCTACAGACTGCGAGATCATGACCTGAGCCGAAGTCGGACACTCAACCGACTGAGCCACCCAGGCGCCCCTAGAATAATGTTTTTAAAGTTCATCAATGTTTTGACATGTATCAGTACTTTATTCTTTTTTATTGCTAAATAATCTTCCATTGTATGGATATACCACATTTTACTTATCCATGTACCAGTTAATGGATATCTGGATTGCTTCCATCTACTTTTTGGCTATTATGAGTAATGCCCCTAGGAATATTTTGTATGTATGTTTTTGATTTCTTCTAGGCGTATACCTAGGAGTGGAATTACTGGGCACTCAAGGACTTCTATTTTTAACTTCTGGGGGACTGCCAATGGTGTTTCAAAGTGGCTGCACCATTTTACATTCTGTTCAGCAGTGTATGAGGGTTCTAATTTCTCTAGATTCTTAGTAAAACTTGTTGTTGTTTGTCTTTGTGGTTATAGCCACTGTAGTGGGATGAAGTACTCTCTCATTGACATAGTTCATTCCTACTTATCTGTTCTGTCCAAATAAAATACCACTCCCTCAAGGAAGACTTCCCCAATGACACATCCCTGACTAGAACAGATCTCATTGTTCTTTCAGAGTATCCTGTGACCTTTCTTTCAGAGTACTTAGACTTTTTTTGAATTATACATTTATTTTTATGATGTAATTTTACTGTGTGGTTCCCAGTCAACTCTAAGCTCAAGGAGGGGAGAGCTCTACTACTGTATTTTGAGGTTTCAACACCGTGCTTTGCACCTAGCAAGTGCTCAAAAAGAAAAAAAGAAAGTATCTGTTTGATACAAGCATGAATGGATACCTTCATCCTTCCAGATTCCACCCTTTCCTGCCTGTTGTGTCTTGTTCTCTACAGTCTTTCACATCTTTCAGATTAGATTCTTATCTTACCCACCTCCACCTGCTTAGCCTCGATCCTTGTCCATTTTTTCTCATAATCCACAAAACTGTCAGATCAATCTTTGTAAAATACTTAAAAAATTTGTGACTCTTGATGGAAGTCCCTGAAGGTGATCTGCACTGCAATTGAGGTCTTGATACATTAGACAGAGGAGAGAACAATTACGGAATTTTCTTCTTCTTTTACATAATTTTTGAACCACTCCCCCCTCCTTGCTTTCAGTTGTTTAGCACACATTTTACTCTTTCTGATGAGCTATAAGCGCCTGGAGGACAGGGAACTTTGCATTCATCTTTGGACATCCCACTACACCTCACAAGTGCCTGGTTGAAAGCAACTGTCAGTAAATGTTTGTTCACTTGGATTAAATTTTATTATTCTTCCCAGGAGAAACATTTGTATGCTAATAGAGGCCTTCAAAGACTTAACTGGAAGGATTGATGATGGGATCCCAGGCATCTACCACAGGCAGGCTGGGGAGATGTTTTTGGAGTAAGCCAGTCAGTCACCATCACCTCACCTTGTCAGAGCTGCTTGGTCTTCACGAACTTGGGGATAGTTCTCCTTGGGTGAGTGGGAGATTGTTTAGTGACTGCCATTCTTGCCAGCTTTGGGAAAACACCAGGTTCCCTTTTTTTCTCCAAGAGGCATCTTGCCTCACATGCCTTTTCCTCTGCAGATGACCCTGGGCTCCAGACCTCAGAGATGGGGGAGTGCATTGAAACCTTTGCTTCTGATGACAGCAGTGTGGTCCAAAGACATATTTTTTTTTTCTACCGAGTAAGTAAGAAGGACCCAAAGGCATTCAGAAACTTGGGTGGGGAGGGGAGAGGCAGTAGTGAAGTACAGACAATGTTTTTATACTTTGTCAAATGCTACCAGATAGGTCCAGGGTATAGCCGAAATTTGAACTCTTAGCTTTTGGACACACTCAACCTAGTTGTGTCTCAGCTTTTTTAAGAGCAACGTCCCTCTTAGAAAAGAAGGGTAGGGAATGAGTCTTTCAAAGAAAAAAGGAAGGAAAATTAGTTGATGTTCCTAATATCACCGTGAGAAAGGCGGTCGTGTCTCCATGTCGCAGATAAGAAATCAGACGCTCAGCAGGAAAAAGTGACTTGATTGAGGCCCCAGACAAGCCAGTGGCAGAAAGAGCATCCAGACCCAGACCTTTAGAGCATGCTGCCCCCAGGTAATCTGATAATCATTAAAGTTTTCCTGCTGTCTAGTGGTAATTTGCCTTCATACCATGGACACTCAAGGATTCCAGACCTTGAGGGTGGTGGAAAGAGCTCTGGTCTGGTTGCCAGAAGCTCTGGGTCAACTCTTAGGCCATTAAGTGACCTTGGACAGATTGCTCCCTCCTGTCCCTGCCTGTCCTCTCCATCTGAGAAATGGAGGACTTGAATCCACCTGCCGAGCCTCATCCTGTCCATAAGCTGTAGAAATGGTTTTCATTTTGCAACTTATGCTTTCCTAAATTACATAAGTAGTATAGAAAGCCATTCTTTGGGTAAAACTATAAATAAAGTAAAACCATACGGAGTAAAAAGGGGCAGCTTGCTCTTGGCCTTCTCCATCTGACTTCCCTACCCAGAGATAATCGCTGTGACCTGTTGGGTGTATATCCTTCTCAATTATTCTTCTCTTTATTTACATCTGCATGTGTGTATAAATCCAAATCCACGTCTGCGTGTTCCCCCATATGCAGGATCATTGCTCTATTATTCTGAGACTTGCGTGTGTATGTTTTTCATTTAAAAATGATCGGACATCTCTCACTATCAGAACATTTGGATCTACTTCATTATTTCTAATGACCTCATTCTGTAGTATGGATATGCTGTCATTTATCTAACCCGTTTTCCTATTGATGGACGTTTATGTTGTTTCTAATCTTGCATTATCAAAAGCATGCTACGGTGAACTTTTTTTGTATATGCAGCATTCTGTTGTGTGTGGGTATTTCTGTAGGTTAGCTCCCTAGGGGTAGTATTACCAGGTCAGAGAATACAGGCGTTTTCGAGTTGCACGGATACTGCTAAATTGCCCTCCGAAATAGCTGTACCAATTTACACTCAGAGAGAGTCCAGGTGGAATTTTAGATGTGACAACAAAGGTAAGAGCATCTTTTTGGGCCAGGAATACTGCCTCTCACCCTTCAAACCACCCTCTGCCAGCTGTTAGTGACTCTGTTTACAGGTGAGGCGGGTCCCGCCTGGCGTGCCTTCTGCATCTACTTTCTTACAGTTCAGTGCTTTCATAGTTTCTAAACCAGGATTTTAGTAAAGGCTTTCCAGAATGGGGAGGTGGCTTGATTAACCTCCTGCCCAGCTCGGAGCCCGGGGTTTCCAGAGAAGGTCCCAGTAGATTGCCAAGGGCTGGCAAACAGCTGACTAATAGGGACTGTGGCATCTGGCCTTACTCGGAGATCAGCCAAGTCCTGAGGAGTTTAAACGACCTCTCCAGCTCTCTTGCCCACTCCTGATGGAGGCCCACCAGCAAACGCCCTGAATAATGCATTGCGTTTGTCCTGTCGGACTAGGGGGTGCCTGCATTTTCTCCTCCCCTGCCTTCCCTCCTTGGTCTGCCCATGTCTCTAAGCCTTCATTCAAGCCTTGAGCACAGGCAAGAGGAGGGAGTCATTGTTTTTTTCTTTTTTTTTTTTTAAAGATGAGTTGCACAGCTTGCTGTCTTCCTTCAAACAAAACCTGGATGTTTCTTAAACCTAAGTTAGAACAGAGAAGGAAAAAAAAAAAAAAGAAAACTCCTGTGATTATTGAGCTCCTACCATGTGCAGGATGCCGTGTTGGGCACCACACAGGTACTGCCTCACTGCCTCATCCCAGGCAGACATCACTGCCTCTATTTCAGGTGAGGAAGCTAGGCCCAGAGAAGCGACAGAAAGTACTCATGGCTGGAGTCAGAGAAGGTCTGGGGCCTGAATACATACTTGCCTTATTCTCCCCACAACAGCCTTTTCTTCCTCTCTGCCTGGCTGCTGAGAAAGAGGATTTTTGTAATCTTTATCCACACTCCTCAGTAATCACCGAACCCCCAAACATATATTTCTTATGATTTCCAAAGACATATAGCATCTTATCATCCACAACCATTTCCCACCAACCTAGAAAGTCACCAAGCCTGTCTTGAAACCTTCCCAAATGATTGTTCATTTGGATCTGACTGCTTATCCATTTGAATGTGTCTGTGACATTTCCCTGGGGGCTCTGTGTGCCGTGGGAAGGGGAAAAATGAACCTTGAAGTTAGACTAGTTTGGGTTCAGATTTCCACCTTGCCATTTGCACACATGTCCCCAAAGACCCATTTTACCTCTGTGAACCTCAGTGTCCTCTTTCAGACAGTGGCCTTGTTATTTATAGTTTATACTATAGTTAAGTATGCTTCTGCTAGCCTGTGTAGACTGAATAATGCCCCCACCCACTGATGTCCACATTCTAACCTCTGAATGTGCTCACTGATGTATGATGAGAGGAACTTTGTAGATGTGATTAAGGTAAGGATCTTGGGAAGGGAAGGAAGATTATCCTGAATTATCTGGGTGGGCCCAGTATAATCACATGGTTCTTTTTTTCAGAGTGAGGCACTAGCATTAGAGTCAGGGAAGGAGATGTGGAGAGAGACACAGAGAGACCCAGAGATGCCATGCTGCTATCTTTGAAAAAGGAGAAAGGAGCCAGGAGCTAAAGAGTGCAGCTCTAGGAGTTAGAAAAGGTAAGGAAAGTTATTATTCCATGGAAGGTCCTGGAAGGAATGCAGCCCTGGAAATACTTTGGTTTTGGCCCAGTGAAACCTGTTTTGGACTCCTGACCTCCAGAGCTGTAAGATCACAAATTTGTATTGTTTTATGTCACTAAGTTTCTGGCAATTTGTTATAGTGGCCGTAAGGAAGCATATACATCCTCACATCCTCAGTGGGCTTCTTTTAGTCTGTAAGGCAGACTCTCACTTCTCTATGTACAAGCTACTTGTGACCTTGTGCCTCTTAGAGCCCCCCTTTCCTTACGTGCAATATGAGTCAATGAGAACCCTTTAATAGGATTTATGAAGATTGCATGAGATCCTGTGCTAAACAAAATGCCTGGCACAGAATAGGTGCTCAGTCATGAAAGTTATTATTTCCCTTGACCTATAGCCATGAACTTGTATGGTAGACACTGGTGAGCTTATGTAGTAGAGACAGATATTTGAATGCCACCTCTGGCATTTGCTTAACTCCATGACCTTGAACAATACAACTAAACCTCTGTGAAGGATGATGAATCTTCTGGCCATAAATTGAAGCAAGATTAAATGATGTACTGTAAACCCCAGCTCAACCACCCTCCTCTGGCCTGAGCTTCTAGAGGGCGGGGCAAAGACTCCTGCCTTGTCCATCTTGTAGCCTTATGACCTAACACGGTGTGTGACACGTAGTCATGCAGGAACATGTTTGTTGTGTAAACTGACCTGTGATGCGGGGGGTGGGAGGACAGTTTGGTCTAGTACCATCAGTGAGCTCCATATCTTAGTCTAGGTAAGGACTAGGGATCAGGGAGATCCATCAGGAGGAAGAATTGATTCTAGAGCTCAACCTGATGGTCAGTTAGTTGGAAAGGGCTGGATGGGGGACCTGGCATAATGGGTCTCCAATTCTGAGTTGACGGTGTTTGGTTCATCCAGATATCAAGGCTCCTGTCCATCCTGACTCCTTCCTCCTTTATACAATGCACACAGCTCCTCTTTTGTAAGTGCTAATGGTGAGAAAAGAAACTATCTCTTGTCTGGCCTTGCTTCTTTTATTAACCCCAGGCCTCAAAATGAGGCTTCACTCAATAAGACTCTCCTGCCAGTACCTTATCTCAGTCCTGCTGTGTGTTACTAACTACCTGGGAGGAGTCATGAAATGACATTATGGCGGGGGGGGGGGGGGGGTTCGAGCTTCCCCAGACTTGGTGCCTTCCTTTGTATTTGAATTATTTCCACCATTATTCTTTGTTTACTGCCTTTGAGCTAATTTCTGAGCCTCTCAGTTTTGCAGCCCCTCCTAGCTTATTTGAATTAATTTTGAGAAACGATTTTGAGTTATTGTGGTCCAGATTAAGCCATCTTGTGATCTTTTCATCCACTGTCTTTGTAATTCTATTGAAAAGCTATCATGTTTGCAAGCCGTGATTGGTGCTGTTTTTATAACCCCGGTCTTATGCAGTCTCATAATTCCTTTGTTTTCCTGGGTTGTGTCCAATTTGTTAATCTTTGTTGTAGAAGAGCAGTAAAAAGGGTAAGACGAGAGCCCTGCCAGAGTGAGGCAGAGACTGGGGTTGAGTCCCAGCTCAGGCAATGATTAGTGGCTCTCCCTGGACAGTTTGCTTCCCATTCAGAGACTTGGCTTCCTGCTCTGGAAAATGGGAAGAAGCCAGGCCTGGCTTGCAAGTGGATGGATGGTCCAATGGGATGCTCTAAATGCAAGTGCCTGTCCATGTACCAGTTGGAAGTATTTCTCTCTTCTCTCAGCTCTTGAAGCTCCTGCTTCATGTATTTTTCCCTTCTGTCTAAAAGATAAATATGACATTTGATGTTTTACAAAATTTAAGCATATATTCTGCTGCTGTTCTACCATGACTTTTCAGAAATAATTGTAAGTGCTTCAGTAACTATATCAGCTCTTCTCTGGAACACCTTAGGATACATGCTGTCCAACCTGCTGATTTGTGTTTTCCCCCAAATCGCTAAGTATTCCCTTAACTGCTTTCTGTCATAGCTGTTTCTGTGAGATCTTAATTACTTCCTAATTGTCCACATTTCCTCTTTCTTTTTTTTTCCAGTTTCTTTTTTTATTTTTTTATTCTGTTTCTGGCAAAAGACATATTACCAAAGATGGGTTCAGGATCTTTGCCTCCTTGGAGTCATCATTAATTTCCTTTCTCCCTCATTATGAAGGAGGGGATATGTTCTAGTTTGCACTCTGATTTCCCACCTGGATTCCTTCTAAGGACTCTTGATAACCTCAGCATCTCTGTAATCACATTTCCCCTTGAAAAGAAGCCTTTCTAAGCAGATGGCTTCTAACTCTATAAGAGCACATTTCATTGGGCTACACCCCTTCATTTGACCTGGTGGTTTTTCACTTCAGTGGACAATAATTTAGGCACCATGTGAGATGCTAGGGATGCAGACATCAGGATAACTCTGTCCTTGGTTGGAGCACCTCATGTAGATAAACATGTGCTCAAATAACCAATAGTAAAATGTTAAAGATCTCATTAGTGGTGAAGGGACTGCAAGCCAGACTTAGAGAGTTTGAGCAGGTGGGCACCAGAGAAAGTTGTAGAATTGAGGCTTTAGCCAGTTTCTTTATAAGCATGGTTTCTGTATCTATAAAATGGGACGAACACTGAGTTTCAGTATCAGCATAAAACTAGGTGAACGTTCAAATACATGGCTCCTTCAGTAACGTTGAACAGCTCAGCCACTAACTCTAACCACAGCGATGCTGGTGACAGCAACAGAGATGTGTGCACCACCTTTCCCCACCCATGTGCAGGTGGCATGTCCAGAAATGCTGTCATCCACCATGGGGAAACGAGGAAGCCGAGTCTCAGAGAAATCCAGTGACTTCCCAAACACCATGCTACAACTTAGAAGTGTTAGAACCGTGAGCAGTCAGTGGAAGTCTGGCTCCATAGTCAGGTTTTCGCCTTATGTGTCTTCTTTCCAGCATGCTTGCAGACAAGAACTCGCATGCTGAAATTTGCAGAGTATATTTCTGGCAGCCAACATCAGCCAGGATTTGCGGGGAAGAGGTGGTGAGCTGTACAACCTCAGGATTTGGAGCACACATTAGCCAGGACGTATTTTTTAAGACTTTCAAAAAAAAAAAAAAAAGAAAAGAAAAGAAAACTGAAGTGCAGTTAACACACGATGTTATATTTGTGTCAAGTGTACAACATCTTGACCCAGGGGTTCTAGCCATTTCTCAGTGGTCACTGCAAAAAAAATGGTGACCATTCAAAATTATTTTTATTTTTATTTTTTTAAGTTGATTTATTTATTGAGAGAGTATGTAGGGGGAGGGGCACAGAGAGAGGGAAAGAGAGAGAATCCCAAGCAGGCTCTGCACTGCCAGCACGGAGCCTGATGTGGGGCTCAAACTCATAAACCTGAGTGGATCATGACCTGAGTGGAAATCAAGAGTCGGACACTTAACCGACTCAGCCACCCAGGTGCCCCTAACTTATTTTTAATAATGGATAAAATTTATCCAGTACTTACCGTGTGCCAGGCACTGTCCTGTATGTTTTGCATTTATCATGTCACGTAAATTTTGCAGCCCTTAGAGTAGGTGGTCCTTACTCTTCTCAGTTTATAGATGGAGAGACTGAGGCTCAGTGGAATATAAAGTAAGTTGCCTGAATTCATATCGCTTGTAAGTGGCAGCAGTGGGATTTGAACCATCCGAATCTACGATCCTAGCTTGTGACTGTGAAAACCCCCCTTGGCTCTCAAATGTCCATATGAACAGGGTTCCTGTTTGCAGATACAGCCCTTGCACTGGAAGCGTCCTTAAGACTTGCTACCTACTGCCAGTGTCTGAGCGATGGGCAGCTCAGAGGCTCTCCCCTTCCCTCCTTACCCTCTGGGGGGAAAGTGTCAGTGAGCCATGAAATGGCCAAGGGACATCTGAAAGAGAGAGGAAAAGCCAGGCACACAGCTAATCCACCAAGGACATAATCAGCCCTTGAATCATCACGTTGGCTGGAAGTTAATGTGCCCACATTGGCCCAGGGGACTGCAGTCTGGCCTCGTGCAGCTTTTGGATCGAGGATGTTCAACAAGACATTGGAAATATCGGTAGCTGCTTTGCCAAGTAGCATTAAGGATTCCCTGAAAACCCTGCTCAGCCAAGGCCAGCCACTCCCTCTCACAAGCGAGAAAAGGGAACCTTTTTTCAGGTGCACAGTCCTAGAGGAGTAAGAGAGTTGGAGGAAAGTATGCAAATGCAGCAGAAGATCCACATCTGGGCACAGGAGACTGCCACTGGCTCCCTGAGTGCTGTGGGGGCTGGGCTTCCTGTCTCTAAGCCTCAGTCTTCTCCTCTGTAGAATAAGCATGTTAGACTAGATGTCTCTACAAGGGCCTCCCCAACGGAGCGTCCTGTGATCATCAGTGCTTTGCCATGCAGCCACGATAATAACAAAATTTTATGATATGCTTTCTGTCTTCCAGACACTGTCTAAGCGCTTCAGGTATTATCTCATTAATCCTTGTAACCCTGAGAGGTGAGGTACAACTGCTATGCTGACTTCCCAGATCAAGAAATTGGGGCATAAGGAGGTAGCAGGCCTTACTCAAGGTCATGCAACCCTTAAGGATGGAGCTAGGATTTAGGCTCATGTCATTTGGCAACCAAGTTCACATTTCAGCCACTGTGCCTCTCTGCCTTCTGGTCAGGCTTCCCTGGAAACTTTGTTCCCCAGCTCGCTGTGGGTAGGCGAGAGGGCACTTTGACAGGAAAAGTGATCACAGAATTTAAAGCATTGCTATGTGTGTTCCAGGTTTTCTTGGATGAGGGAGGTGAGGCAGGAAGTGACGTTACCGTATTGAAATACATATAGGCCCTTTCAGTTCCCATGTTGGGATGAGTTTGAACTGGAAGAGAAAAGTTGTAGTTGTGGGTGCAGACGCCCAGCTGAATTTACACTCTGCTCTCTGTTGGGTTATAGGAGCCATTTGATAATGTCGAGTTTAAGAGATTGGTCTGTGGGGCCAAAAGGACCTGGCTTCAAATTGCCACCACTCACTAGTTGTCTCATATTGTGCGTGTTATTTAATTACTCCAATCCAATTTCTCATTTATAAAATAGGAATTATAATGTCACCTATTTCCAAAGGCTCTGATGACCAAATGTAGGTAAAGTGTTATCTCAACTGTAAAGGCTCCTTTGTATGACTGAAGGTAGCCTGGAATGGAGATCACCTTTTGCCGGTCTTCCGTTTCTCTTCCTGATTCTGTCTCCTGCCGCACCCTGAGGACTGGCCCAGGGCTCAGAGGGCCTGTGCTGTTCCCATTCACTGAGGCATTGCCGGGCCGGGGGGAGGAGTGTGATTGATTTGCTTTGCATTGACTGCACACGATGAAAAGTTGTTTTCTTTTCTCCTTTCCTTCTGTAGTCCCGGGAATTATATTTTTCTTAGAGTGTTGTTAATGGAAAGCACTGAACCAAATTCCCTCAAATTGAATTTGGCTGCCTGAATTGTCAGCTCCACATCTACTACCTCTCCAGCCTCACCCACTCCCAAGCAGAAGCCTCCGCATTTATGCTCACACTCATTCATGGGCTTGCCCTCTGGGCTGATAGAAGGGGGTGTGTGTGGAGGGAGGTGGGCAGTATACCTGGGCTTGGGGCTGGCCTGCAGCCCCTCCCCACCACTCATCAGCCACCTGCCATGACACGGCAGGTGCGCGTGCTTTGATACAATGAGGCAGCTGAGGCCTGTGCATGGCCAATCAGACCACAAGTCTGATGGCTTCAGATGGCGTTATGTCGCTAGCCCTTCATGGCTGTGTGCCCTTGGGGAAGTCGCTTTACCTCTCTGAGTCCTCACTCCCCTGTTTATGAACAGAGAAAATACCAAGTAATCTCTTTGCCTCAGAAGAGATGTAAGAATTCCCTTGCGTGCTCACTTCTTCACTTACTCTTTTAGCAGATGCCCATCCAGTGGCTGCAGTGTTCTAAGGACTGTGCGAGGGAGTCATGTGGCGACTCTGAACACCATCCATTTCCTGCCTTCAAAGGGTGTTTAGTCTGAAAGGATTGGCAGAGAATAGATAGTAAACAGATGAGGTTAAGGTCCCATGAATTGCCATAGGTAGAATGCAAACAGCCTGAATCTTGGGGTCAGGCAGGCATGAGGTTTAGTATCCTCTCCACTGCTTAGGAGTCACACCATCCAGGGGCCTCGGTGTCCTCCCCTATAGAATGGGTGTCTACAGATTCCTTGCCAGGGATATTGTAACGATTATAGATGCCATGTTTTCTGCCCACTGAACAGTGCGTGGCCCCTTAAAAAGCACACAATGAATGGTAGCTATTATTATTAATAATGATAATATTAATAACGAATGGAAAATGCTTTCCAAGCCACAAAACCCTACACAAATATAATGAATCATTATAATCACGGTACATAGAGACTCGTTTCCCAAGAGATTCCAAGAGCAGCCAGGATCACTGGTGCTTAGAAAAATAAAATAATATTATTAACAACCAGAAGAACTTTAACGTTTGAATAGCACTCTTCCAGTTTTAACAAATAGCCATGGCAGGGAGGAACTCTTAAGCGAATTCATTAATCTGGGCTGGCCTGTACTTTTGTTGGCAAGTATTGTCCTGTGTTTGTTGTAAGATTTTCTGTCTTCATTAACAGCACTTTAGTTTCCCCTAAGTAAATGATGACTTCTATAGATTTGCCCCATTTTACTTGACCTAAGTTCAGGCGGGACTATTCTGTGCCGACACTTAGAATCAAGGTTCAGGGCATTTCTTAAGCCTGTGAGTGATTATTTTTCCTACTGTGTTAAATGCACAGTAATCCTTGGAGACTGGGCCAACTGTGGCTCTGTGATAATGGGATTTTATATTTATAAACCAACATGTTAAAAATGCGTGTTATTTTTGTATATGTTTTTTAGATCAGAATTCTTAGCACATGGCAATCATTATTCTGGTTCCTGGGAAACCAGAGCAGTTCTATGGTTTACCCTTCAGTAGAGGCTGAGGATGCTATCTCCCACCCTCTTATGCTCTTAACCCAGAGATAATTAACAAACAAACATACAAACTTGTCTGTTACACACACTGGGAAAATTAAGTGTGATGGAAGATACAATTATATGCTTACCTTCCCTAAATACATGGACTTAGTTTATTCTAAAAACTTTGCAATGAGGCAGAGACTCCATAATGGAAAACACGTATGAGAATCTTCTTTGACAGTTCTTACCACGATGTCAGTGTTGACTGAACACGTAAAAGGAGGTCACGGTTTAAAAAAAATAAATAAAAAATGAAAAAAAAAGAGAGGTATTTGGTATACTAGCTGCCTTGAGAATTAAAAAAAAAGACAACTCCTGTTTTTTTTTTTGCTTCAATGGATGCCTTCTTTGGTTTGTATTGAGTGTGAGGTTCAAAACTCTGCATATCTCTGTGTGTGTGTGTGTGTGTGTGTGTGTGTACATATGTGTGCATGGTGTGTTTCCCAGAACCCCTGTGTGATAAGAATTCTAGGGCTGTCAAATCTGTTTTTGTCAACTATTGTCCTTTTCCAAGGTCGATGAAGAATTACTGTGTAAATATTCTGTGACTTTTGTGAATCTCTGATCCTTTGTTGCTGTTCACCTCTTGCCTACTTCCAGACTGTTAGCTCCAGGAAAGTCATTTTTGATTCACCCTCCCTTTTCTTGCGGTCAGGGAGACCTTTCTTGAGACCTGGGATTGCTATTCTGTTTTACAAGTGAGAACCTGAAGAACTACAAGTGGAAATTGTTTGTTAGGACAGCACATACCACACACTGAGTAAGGGAATAATGTACAGAACTCATTGTATGGAAGCGAGAGAGGGCATTGCAGAGATGACTCTTGCAAATGGATGGGGGCTGGCGTAAAGTCCCTCTTTCCTCAAGGTTTCTGTGATTCTAAGCGAACTTAAAAATAACACTGGGTGAAAGCTCGCCAAGTTCTATATGTCTGGGAAGCAACAGCCTCAGCGATTTTATAGAGAAATTAGATAGCTATGTGAACTCAATCAAGTCTCATAATAATTACAAGAGTTTATAAAGCCTTGAACGTGGCCCAGGCATTGTGTTAGACTCTGGGGAAAGCATGGACAAGCAAAGAGGGCTCTTAGCCGTTCGGAGCTTCCCATCTAGAGGGAAAGCGGACATGGGTAAAGTAATTCATGTGCCCAGTGCTTCTCATGAGCAGGTCTCTCTGCAAGAGCTTTCTATGCATTCTCTCATTTATCTTTACAACAACCCTAAGAGGATCAGGAACATGTCCCTACTTTACAGAGGGTGAACTTGAGAGACTTAGAGGTGTTCATAAGTGACCGTCTGGCAGAGCCCACACCGGAACCCAGATTAGGCTGATTCTCATGGCTAATGCTCTTAACCAGTCACTACACTGCCTTTTCTGTCACTTAATTTCTAGACCACATGCTCTTCCTCTGTGCAGTGAGTGGTCCTGCTCCACCCAGAGCGTTGTTACAGAGAATGGCAAAGAGAAGCTTGCAAGATAGTCTGGATTGTTTTTATTGTAGTTTGTTTGTGTTTATTGTTGTGGCTCTAAAATAGCAGTGAAGTCCTATAGGAGCGAGCCTCCATTGTGCTCTGAAAACATCCCCACGAATGAAAACTCACTGAAGAACATGGAGTTGATGCTATTTGTGGTTCAGAGCAGGTGTTCCCAGAGAGCTGGGTTGCTTGAGCAGGAAGGCAAAGTGGGTGGCTGCAGCAGGTGTGGGGAGCTCAGACATTCGAGGCTGAGGTCACAAGGATGGCTCAGGAGGCTAATCTGCAGGACTCAGGGAAAAATTTGGTCTGCATATTATCGTAAATGCATATTCACGTTATGGGAGGAGGTGGAGAGAGAACTATTAATGGAAAGATCACGGGAAAAGAGTGATCGACCTATACTTCTTTTTCTTTTATTTAAAAAATAATAATGTTGTATTTATTTTTGAGAAAGGGAGAGAGTGCAAGTGGGGGGAGGGGCAGAGAGGGGAGACACAGAATCTGAAGCATAGACCTACACTTGTAATCCAGCCCTACCTTGACTAGCTGTGTGACGTTGGGAGAATCCCATTACTTCCTGGACCTCAAATTCCTCATCTTAACTCTGCTTCCCACACAGAGTTCAGGAGAACATCAAAACAGAGAATAGAGGTGAAAAGGATCTATAAATTGACGGCTGCTCTGTGCATGTTGTTTTTTACTA
Source organism: Prionailurus bengalensis (assembly GCF_016509475.1). Taxonomy (NCBI): domain Eukaryota; kingdom Metazoa; phylum Chordata; class Mammalia; order Carnivora; family Felidae; genus Prionailurus; species Prionailurus bengalensis. The sequence goes on along the minus strand of NC_057359.1, from coordinate 77,116,261 downwards.
TTAATATTTATCATCAGTCTTTATCAGCTGGTCACTGACATTGTCACTATTATCGTTGTATGCATTCCCTGGAACATCCACCGTTGGCTAGGCTGAGTTCTCTAAGTCATCGTTTTCAGGAAATTTAACCTGTGCATTTATTAAATAAACATGCAGGCAGTGCCTCCAATCTGTAAAGAACTGTGCTGGGTTCTGCAAGATGAGTAAGACAAGGCCTCTGCCCTCGAGTTTACAACGGGAAATGAACAGAGGCCTTGGATGACTTCAGAACGGGGCTAAGTTATGTAATGTGTCAGGGGCACGGAGCAAACAGAATGCTATGTTAACTTGTCACATTCTGCCAGGGAGAATCTGTGCTTGGAAAGAGCAAGGAAGGAGCTCACGGCGTCACCTGCGTGCAGCAGAAGGGGAGTGGTATGTCTCTGATACCTGCAGACTCCCAGGCCAGTGCCTTTCCACTAACAAATCCAAGCTGCCTTCTCATCCTCTGCTAAGCTCAGCGGCTTGCTTAGCCTCCCCACACCGTCAGACCATGGCGGGCTTTTTTGGGAGGGGCTGTTGGCCACACTGCGGGTACTATTTTGCCCAGTATTTCTGGTTCCTCTCCTCTTGGGGCTCATGCTAGGGTTGCAGTTCTCAGCCTGCTTACTGGCAGATGGCTCACATAACTAAAGGTGTGAGTGGAGGTGTTAATATGCCACTTGTCTGTCAGGGAAAGACATTCCAGAACTTTCTCTTTCCTTCTCACATGGAGAGTGGCAGTGTTTCACATGGTGGCTGCCCCCACCTGCCTGGGTCATTGAGAGACTCTAATGAGTTGAGGCCACTGCCAACCTTAGATGAACGTTAGTCACACATACACCATTATCCTTTAAGACCCTAAGATTTGGGAATTGTTCCTGAAGCATACTCTAACGTTACCTGATATAGGAGCAGCACCGTGGCAGATGTGGGCAGAGTACAGTGATGTCTATTGTCTACTTACTGTGCCTCTTTATAAGGTCCTTGATGATGCAGTGTGGGGCCTCAGAGTTCCCGGTATACCTTGTAACCCAAGTTTGAGTCCAGCTCCTTCTGTAAGGCCAGGATGCTTACCCCAGGCTTACTCAACAAGCATCCTTTCTTCTTTGAAGCTACCAGACCTTCGTTTCCTGAGGCTTAACTGCCTCCTGTTCTGCAACATCGTTTATACCCCACCCCCTCAGTCGTTGATCTCCTTCTGTAGTTTTTCATGAGGTACTTCATCAACAGCATTTGGAAAAACTAGGTAAATCATGCCCACCTTTTATTTTGTACTTGATTAAACTTGTCAGAGAATTCGGGCAAGTTTGAAAGGCTCGTATTTCTTTCTGCTCACAGAAAAGACTCACCTGGCCTGTTTCTTGTTTTAACCTCCCATCTGTAATACCAGACAGAAGTTGGCAAACTGTGGCCCATGGTCTACAAAACAAGCCCCTGGGGACAAGTTCTAAGAGTGAGTCTTTACGAGGTTGATGCCTTGAAGGAACCATTAATCCACTTGGTGACTTTGGAGCAGTCCTTACCTCCCTGGTCTGTGATTTTCCAGGTTAGCCGAGAAGGAGGCTGGGCCACATCAGTCTACTGTTCTGCAAACATTTATTGGATGCCCCTCTGTGTTAGGTACTATACAGGCTTAAAGGAGAAACATGTCCAGGTCATGTTTCCAATCCCATGGTTCCTAGGCTAGTGGAAGTGAGTGGGTAAGAAAAGACATAAGTTGACCATGAATTGAGTCCCAAAGTATGAACTATTGGGTTCCATTACTGTGATGCTACTAGTGGATTTAATCCATGTTTAATCGAGTGGATATAAAGCAAAGCAGCCCACATATTGTGACTGGGGAAACGGAGGTTCTGTGAAAAAGCAGTGTGTACTGCCCAGTGTCAGTGGCTAGAGGACGGAGGTATATTTGTGACTGTGGTCAAAGAATGGTTGCATTAAGTAGGGACTCATGGCCGATGATGTGCGAAGTCTTCAAGACCAGACTTCGATGTATCTGTCCCACATCTCCGTGTGAGGTCTCCAGTACTGCTCACAGACCCACTTCGTATAGCCTGTCCTTATGTTCAGGTTGTACAAATACTTCCAGGCCTGTTGCTCACAGGCCCTCAACCTTAACCACAAGTGGCCTTTCTATGTGCTGATCATTCAGAGCATGCTCTGTGTGTATCTCATCCCACAGCCTACCCCGTACTGTGGCATCGTGCCTGTGTCTTCATGTAGAGAGAAGGAGGGGTGGAGTGGAGTCCATCCTCGATTCTTGCCCCTGCCTCACCATGAATGAGCTGTTACCTTGAACAATGTTCTTTCTGCACTTTGGTTTCGCTTCAGAACAGCACGAGGATTCAAATTCTGCAGGGCTGTTGAAAGAATGGAGTGAGATGCTGTACATAAAGTATTTGTTTTGTTTCTCGTACTGTAAAGCTGTCCTCCACCACGCATTCTGCTCAGACACAAGGTAACTTGGACAAGTAGGTGACTAACAGATGCTTAATGAGTGCACATGCTCAGGGACCGTCAGTGTCCTATCAGTCAGGGTCCTGGTGGGAAACAGAGGGCTCCTTTCTGACCAGATTCAGAAGAGGTGGCTGTGGGGGTTTATTGAAGGGTGTGGCAGGGCTAAGGGAACCAGCCAGTGGTCATGAGGTCTTGCCAGTGAGCACTGGGATGTTTTTTTTTTTTTTAACGTTTATTTATTTTTGAGACAGAGAGAGACAGAGCATGAATGGGGGAGGGTCAGAGAGAGAGGGAGACACAGAATCCGAAACAGGCTCCAGGCTCTGAGCCATCAGCACAGAGCCTGATGCAGGGCTTGAACTCACGAACCGCGAGATCATGACCTGAGCCGAAGTCGGACGCTTAACCGACTGAGCCACCCAGGCGCCCCTGCACCGGGATGTTTTTGTCACTCTGCAAGAGCAGGAGTGACAAATTTAATTTAGGCGTTGAGAGTGATGATACCTGCAGCTACACAAAGCGGGTGTGGAAAGGTCGATTATTCACATAATTATGGTCTTTGGGGTGAGCAGGCCCGGCCTCTCAAGCAGGTCCAGAATGGCTGGAGAGAGCCAGAGAAAGAGGCTGGCCTGGATTTTTATGGTGGCTCAAGGGTGGGGCTGGGGCGGGGTGGGGGTGGGGGACTTGCATATAGTTAGAGTCTCCAGGTGGCACCAAAAGGAGGGAGCACCCAGGCTTTCTTATCAGCTTGCCCAGACAGGGAGCACAGAGTGAGGAGGGAAAGGTGAGATGTGAAAGCTATCTGAATCCAAACTTTAAAAAACAGGAGCCAGATTCTTCATTTCAGGGGGGAAGTTCTTGCCACCCTGTTGGTAGCAGATGAGGGGATGATGATACCGGGAGGAGGGGCCCCTTATAAGGACTGGCCACAGCTGACTCCCATCCACTACTGAGACCACAGCTCCAGAGGAAGGGAGTGAGGATGATAAACACCCTGACTTCTCTGCCGCTCACTGATCTGCCCACTTGGTGCCTGTCCCGAGCAGATCCCACCTGGATGATCCAGGCTGTAGAGGTCAATCAGCCTCCTGGGGCAAAGGGGGTCACCGAAAACGGTTTGGGGGTGAGGTAGATTACTCAGGGTAACCGTCAGATACAGATCTCAGAGAAGCCAGGGAGATCATGAAACTTTGGTAGCCATCATTTATGGTGCACATGGCCAGCACCGAGTGTCATCCTTAAGCGTATGATATGCAGGATCTTTTAAGTCCTAAAATAACCTTAGGTATGTACTATTTTGTGCACTTGAGGAACCTTGGGCTCAGAGAGGTTAGGGAAGTCTTTTTTTCTTTTTTTGTTTTTCCTTTCTTTTCTTTTTCTTTTCTTTTGGAGAGAGAGAGAGGGAGAGGGCAAGCAGGGAAGGGGCAGAGAGAGAGGGAGACAGAGGATCTGAAATAGGCTTTGCACGGATAACAGAAAGCCCCATGTGGGGCTTGAACTCAGAAATCATGAGATCATGACCTGAGCTGAAGGCAGATACTTAACTGACTGAGCCACCCAGGCGCCCTGAGGTTAGGGAAGTCTTAAACATGATGGAACTAAAATTCGCCAACACTGTTAAACTCTGTTGCCCGTATGTTTACACTCAACTGCATTGTTCCTTCTCCTTTTGGGGGGCTAAGGAACTCACTCCCCTTGTGAACTATCTGGCACCAGAGAGCTGAGAACTGTAGATACCTCTGCCGGTTTTCCACAGAGCCCCCACCTTGGTTTAGCCTCAACTACTCTTCATTGAATATTTTCTGTGTCCTATGCCTATATTAGGCATTTCCATGCCTGCATTTTTTTAAATGTTTATTCATTTTTGAGAGAGAGAGACAGAGCATGAGCAGGGGAGGGGCAGAGAGAGAGGGAGACACAGAATCCAAAGCAGGCTCCAGGCTCCGAGCTGTCAACACAGAACCTGACACAGGGCTTGAACCCAGAAACCGTGAGATCAAGATGTGAGCCGAAGCTGGAAGCTCAACCGACTGAGCTACCCAGGCGCCCCCTACAGTTTTGTTTTATCTTTTCAGCAATTCTTTGAGGAGATGATGGCATCTTCCATTTCCAGCCAAGGAAACTCCATCTCAGAAAGAATGGCATGACTGGTGGAGGTCACACAGATTCTAGCGGGGAGCCCAGGCTTGGGAGTTCTCGCTGTGCCTGCCTGTCTGCCTTCCATTTAGCCTCAGACTCCTTTCCTTCTGAAAATGAAAAGCAAAGACCCCACATTGGGTCGTCATCCCCCCCGCCCAGTCTGATGGGGGTCTTTGAGGTGCATCTGGAGAGAAACACCTTCCTGTGTCTTTTCAAGAAATTTCAAGAATTCTAGCTTTAGATGTGTTTCTTTTCTGTTTTATTTTATTTTTATGCCCCCTTCTGCCTCCAGCTTGACTTGGTGCAGCATTTTCCTTAGGTGGAGTGTCGGAGCCAAATCCCTGATGGAGGTCACAGTAGTGGCAGCCCCCATTTATCTCCATCCCCCTGGGATGGAGAATTTATTTGTGATGCCAGGCCTGGGCAAGATTTAGAATAATTCAGGGATTTAAGTCCGGAGGATATGAGAAATAAATAATGTCACCATTCCCCGTAAAAGGGCATAATGTGGAAGAAGAGAAAAAAAAAACTGATTCTTTTAGAAGTATAGGACAAATCCCGGAAATTGCTAAGTCATCCTGGAGTGAAGAATTTTCGGGTTGGAAGCCTGTACGTGAGTATCTAAAATAACCTCCCCTTGGGAAGAGTGCGGCCAGAGGGGGCAAGGGACTTGTCCCGGGTCACACAGCAGGCTGTCCATAAAGCCAAGCCTCGAAATTAGGTAGGCTAGCTGCTTACTTACTGTATCTATTGTATGTGCCCACTGTAGATACAGTCCTGGAAATGGGGAGGGGCTTCTTTTCAGTGCTGGTTAGTGGTGCATCTTGTACTGCACGATTTTGGAATGTTGTTTTCTCAACTCTCATCCATTACACCGGTAGCACTATGATGGCAGAAATTGTGTCTTCTTATTTCTGTGTCTCCTTTCTTGGGTACAGTTTCCACTCTTCTTTGCCTGGCCACCCCCTGTACGTTCTTAAATTCTGGCATGACATAATATTTCAGATGGAGATCCTCTCCAACGACCGGCTAGGTCAGACAGCCCCTGTTATATATTCCCTTATTATTCCCTGCATTCTTTCTGGATTTCCACGTTACATTCAGCCTCTTTATTGGTTAAACTGTCTGTCTTACCCCCTGCTCTGTAAGCTCTCTGTGAGAGCAGGGATTGTGGCTGTCTTGTTTACTCTCGGTTTTCCCAGTAGGTATGCTTAGCACAAGGCCAGACATGTTCAGTAAATGTTTGACAGAGACAGGAAGGGGGGAAATCAAGATGGTTCCAACCTCAGAGTATAATCCATGGATCTCTCAGTGCTGGACAACTACCCACATGCCCTGAGAGTGAAAGAGTCATTAAGACATTTATTGATTTCTGTTACTTCATGTTCAGCGATCAGTCAAAGCCAATGGTTTGCATGTACTTTCTCTTCTTCCCTGGTTTACTCCTGCTGAGAAAAGTTGCTGTTCACCATTACTTTGACTTCTTAACTCCCGCCTCTATATATTCCGTTCTTCATCTAGTTGTTCTTGGTTTATATCATCATTGCATCTCTCCTTCATGACTTTAAGAGAAACCGAGGCACAGAGATTAAAGCCACTTATGCTGATTGGGTCACACTGAGACAGAGTGCCCAGGTCAGAATCAGGTCTGTAACCCTTGACTTCATTCCTTTCTCCTGCCTCTGATAGTTTGGGATCTAAATTCCTGGATCCTTCCTTCAACATATATTATCATCAGAGAACCCAGTCCAGTACTGCACTACTGAAAGTTCCAGTTACATATCGATGGAATAAGTTCAGAAATACTGAGGAACCTATTGACGCTGTGCTGACTACTGACCAAAAGACTGCCATACTCCAGATGAGGACGCATTGCTTTTAAAAACTGGATGATTTAACCAAGTTAAGGCACAGAGGCTAATTCCTTGCATGGTGTTTTGATGTTCTCTCTCTCTCCTGCTGGAACCTATGTGGATACATGGAAGGTGCTTAATAATGTCTTTTAATTCATGGTTGGGTGACTGAACTCTATCCTAGCATGTAACAGATAAATCTCAGAGTGTTTGCCTTTCTTGAGCTAAAAAAAGGAGCAACATACAGTTTGTTACTTCCCTTAACACATCAGCTCTTCTTTTTTAAAAAATTTTTAAAAAAATGTTTAGAGAGAGAGAGAGAGAGACAGAGAGTGAGTGGGGGAGGGGCAGAGAGAAAGGGGGTGACGCAGAATCCGAAGCAGGCTCCAGGCTCTGAGTTGTCAGCACAGAGACCAACGTGGGCTTGAATTCATGAACTGAAGTCGAGGTCAGAAGCTTAACCAGCTGAGCCACCCAAGTGTCCCTACCCATCCATCAGCTATTATTGGAGTGATAGTAATAGCTGTTTCTTGCATTTGTATTGCACATCACTGCCTATAATCGTGTTTTTTTCTTTTTGCTTTCTTTAATCCTCAGAATAACCCATTAATGTTTAATCACCTCCCATTTTACAGATGGGGAGACTGTGGTTCATGCCCAAAGGCACGGCATGAGGACAGGGCGCAAGTGGTACAATACCTAAGGGGTCCAGAATGCAAGATTTATCCTTTTATGTTAGCCAGTGTTTCATCCTGAATCTATGCCTTGTGTTGCACAGGAAAATAAAAATAAAAGGCTCTGAGTGACATCAGGGTCCAGCCAGTGTTTACTCATAGAATTATTATATTTGGGTTGAATTCAAGCCATGCTTAACTTTCCCCCAGTTCACAGGTGACAGAGATGGACTTTCCAGAAGCGGGTAGTGGGAGGTGAGTTGGGCTGGACAGGTTCTTGGAGAAAGGTGGGATTTGGAATGAAAGTCTTAAAGGAGGGGCAGAACTTCCAACAGCAGAGAGGGGGGAGGGGGGAGGGAGACAGAGAGGGAGAGGGAGAGGCCTGGCAGGATGAGGGAAGCAGAGGAAGAGACTAGTTTGTGGGGAGGATATTAGACTGTTAGATGCAGCTGGAGGAGATCACATTTCTCCAGCAACCCCCTGAGCTTTCTTCATTTCCTTGCTCTGGGACTACTTAGGGAACAGATGCTGAGAAAGTAACTTTCAGGCACTGCCTGTTGTCAGTTATAATTTCCACATTCCAGATCAGTGCGGGGAGAAGCCGATGGTCTGCAAGTTTGTATTAGAATCATTGTCCAGGTGATGTAAAGACAATTGTCCCCAGTTTAGTGTTGACCCCTTTCTCATTCAAATGATTGGAAGTGAAATGGGATTTCTCCTTCCGGCTGTCATGCGCAGAAGTAGAGTTTGCAACTCCAGGAGTGAGGTATCAGTAATGTGACAACTCTTGTGTCCCCACACTGCACTGTCCCCAGGGCTTGAACCTGGCATTGCCCCTGATTTGCTGTGCGCAGGTAACCTGTGTGACCTTTGCTTTCCTTCTGCAAATTCTTAGAAATGATACTGTCTGTGCAGAAACTAATAAGCCTTGCTTTTGGCAAAATAGGCTTCTCAAACACCACCATGATAGATTCTCACTATCACACTGATTTTACTGTAAGGGATCTCTGATAGGACCATCCATAATATCCCATATGTTCAGTATCACAGAATCCTTCAGATTTTCCAGGAACTTCATATGCCAGTAACTCACCTCAGAAATGGTCCATGAGAGGAAGTGACTTGTCCAGCTCATAAAAATTTCTGACTACATTGTTACTACAGTCTGTGGCTTTTCAGTGACCTTCGAGGGCTCTGACCATCCCTCAAGATATTAGGTACCCAGACTCACAAATGGGTCTCCTTACAAGGAATCCTTGCAATAATGCGAGGAAAGCAACATGTATAGATTTTTCATTCTTAAAAAGCAAAACTAAAGACTGTAGCTAGAAGAAGCAGGGTTTGGGTTAGGCAGAAAAGATCTGCTTAACCAGAGTTTAGGTATTGATTCCAATCTCCTGGATACCATTAGGTTCCAAGGACCCATAATAAGAGTGAATTTTGAGCTGGAGAAAGTGATAAAACTAAAGGTAACTTTAATTTAGCCTTCTCTGCTCAGCATGGCCGAAGGGGAAATGCCCACACGCACCCAGGAGCATATTTCCACTTCTCTCGATAGTGCTCAGAACCTTAGCTCTGCCCATGGGAATCTCATGTGAGTTCATTAGAACATACCTGAGAATGTTCTCCCCTAATTGCACTAATTCTCATTAGCTCATTTAGCTCCACATTCAGTGGCCAAGGTTATATAATAACACAGTCAGCATACAAGGCAACTTTATGACTTCTGAAGACCTAGGCACTATTGCTTTTGTGAGCCATTATTCCATGGCATTTAAAAAAAATTACTTATTGTTTACTTGGGAAATATTTTATAATTGTGTTTACATAAAGGTGATTATACTAAAATTTGTTTTCATGTTTGTTTATTTTTGGGAGAGAAAAAGAACGTAAGCAGGGGAGGGGCAGAGAGAGAAGGAGACACAGAATCCACAGCAGGCTCCAGGCTCTGAGCTGCCAGCACAGAGCCCGACACGGGGCTTGAACCCACGAACCATGAAGTCAGGGGTTCAACCAACCGACTGAGCAACCCGGGTGCCCCTAAAGGTGATTATACTAATAATATATTTGAAACATTTTCTTTGACCTAAACATAAAACTGCTTTCACTTCCGGTTTTTAGAAAGATTAAAACATTCACATTGGCTCCTAAATGTACTGTGGGCCCTGGATGCAGAACCTGATGGATACATCAGCCCTGCCAGGACATGCTTGATACTCCGTTCATCATCTTTCCCAAGATGGTATGAGCAGAGCTCTTCTGCTTTTCTGAATGCCCCTTTCTTAACCACTCTTGACACAGTTCCACTTCATTTTCACATTTTAAGCAGCCATATTTCACACGAAAGTCTATGAAAATTGGGAACCAGATTGAACAGAAGTAGCACTGCCACTTTACTGTAGAGCCAGCCCCAGCACATTGTTTGGAGGGGGGTAAAGCAGGTAGCTTTGTGTATTGCTTTTTGCTTCCCACATTTGCAGAAGGAAATTGAAAAAATGTGGTCTGTGTTTAAGGGCCGGCTCGGCCACCTCGCAGAGCCAAACTCTGTTCTGTCATGTCATGCGTGGGATAATAACGTCAACCACACAGGTTATATGTGATTGTCCCTATGGACTGCCTACTGACACATAGTAAGTGTCCAGGAAGGGTTCAGATCCATGATCGTCTTCCTGGGAGATCTTGTCACCATCGGTGTTTTCAGCTGTTGTCTACGTTGAAGAATCTTGCTCCGGACTGCAGTGTAGTAGTTAGAGTTGGGCAGACTTGGAATTGTCATCTCAGTCCTGACTTTCTCCTTGGAGCACGACATGACTCCTCCACCAGCCTAGATGTGTGCATCTGTCAAATGAGGGTCATGATACAGACTTAGTAGAGTTTGGGGAGTTATAAGGGGCTATTCCCATGTCTCCCCGCTCCCCAGGGCAAGCAGCTCCCCTTCGGAAGTGTTTTTCATCAGCAGTGCTGGGATTGATAAATCCGTCATCTCACATGCTAGCTATAACCCCCAGCTGAGCTGCTCCCATGCCCCCCAGCCTGGCCCCTAGAAGCAGGCCAGCCTCTGCCTCCAGATTTCCAGTTCCAGCTGCTTGGAGGTAATCCGGGGGTGTTTGATTACCCACAGACTCTGGCATCACAGCATAATTCAATCAGCTGTCTTTCAGTGGAAGAATCCCCCTCAGATTGTAATCAGGGTCCATTCTGTCTCCCCGTCCGGCTCTGGCCCCCAGGAATCTGGAAGGTTTGTGTGGCTCCTCTGTCCTGGCAGCATCTCAGCCTCTCAGCCCTCACCCTGTGCCTTTCGGGGGGGGGGGGGGGGGGGAGGGAGGGGAGGGAGCAGGCAGCCTGGCCCCTTGTGCTCTGTTACATGTGGCAGGACAAGCTTTTTCTCCGAATGCAATCACCCATATCTAGAAGTGGGATTCATTACCCAACATGCAGCATCACTGAAAGAATAAGGTAAGAGAGTATGCTTGGAAAATATTTAGTAAATGAAAAAAAACCCCATCATTTTTGTATGCATTTGGCAGTAACCTCTTCAGTCTGAAACTCTGTATGGTGCTAAATAGTTTCTACCATGAAGAGGTGGAGTGGTTCATTGTGCAAGGATGTCTGAACTTTTCATTCGTTCATTCATTCATTCATTCATTCATTCATTCAACAAATACTGAATTTTCTAAGCACTTCTTTTGTGTCAAGAACTGCCCTAAACCCTGGACATGACAGAAATACAGTGGTTTTACAAATAATTATTAAAACACCCACCTGGATCCTGAGGATAGAGACATGAATCCATTTATTCACCAATATATGCTGGGAACTTCAGATATAGCAGGAATTATGGATAAAACTGTGAGGAAAAACAATAAAACAAGAAACAACAGGCTTAGCTTAAAGGCTAAAGGAAGAGATAAAAATTAAACATACTTTCATAAACAGTTATTTTTCCTTGAAGGCAAAAGCATCTTATATTTTGAGAACTTATAACTGGGGCATTTATTTCAGTCTGGGAAATCAGGGAAGGCTTTCCCAAGGGGCGGAGTTGGAACTGAAGGATGGGTTTGAGTTAGTGGGGGAGCAGGTTCAGGCAGGGAGAAGAGAGGCGTGAAGGCCAGAGGCAGTGAGGAGCTGAGAGGGACTGCCAGAAGGCTGTGTGGCTGGTGGGAGGCCGGGGTGAAGGCTTCTTCAGAGATTGCCTGGGGCCAGGTCATGCAAGATCTGGTGGGGAGGAGTAAGACCTACCCTGAAGCAACCGAGGAGTTGTTAGAAGAGACAGATCAGTAGCAAAACAATGCCCAAGCTGGGATCGTGATTCAATGGACACAAAAAGGAGGGAGAGTAGTTAACTCCCATTTTCCTGGCTCAAGAAAGGATTCAAAGAGGGGAATTAGGGGTTTGAAAGAAGTAAGGAAGCTGGCCTAGCTGCTCTAGGGGTGAAGAGGCCTCAGAGGGAATAGCTAGGCAAGGCTTGTGGTGAGGAAGGGGGCAGTGAGAAAGGAGACTGGAGGAGAGGCAGGAGTCAGAGGCTGGGGGACCCCGCCCGCATACCCATATGCCCAAGGATGGTGAGTTTTAATGGTGCTTTTACCTTCTTTTTTTTTTAATTGGCTTTATTTTTTTTAATTTTATTTTTTATTTTTAAAAATTTATATCCAAATTAGTTAGCATATAGTACAACAATGATTTCAGGAGTAGATTCCTTAGTGCCCCTTACCATTTAGCCCATCCCCCCTCCCACAACCCCTCCGGTAACCCTCAGTTTGTTCTCCATATTTATGAGTCTCTTCTGTTTTGTCCCCATCCCTGTTTTTGTATTAGTTTTGTTTCCCTTCCCTTATGTTCATCTGTTTTGTCTCTTAAAGTCCTCATATGAGTGAAGTCATATGATTTTTGTCTTTCTCTAATTTCACTTAGCATAATACCCTCCAGTTCCATCCATGTAGTTGCAAATGGCAAGATTTCATTCTTTTTGATTGCCGAGTAATACTCCATTGTATACATATACCACCTCTTCTTTATCCATTCATCCGTCAATGGACATTTGGGCTCTTTCCATACTTTGGCTACTGTTGATAGTGCTGCTATAAACATGGGGGTGCATGTGTCCCTTCGAAACAGCACACCTATATCCCGTGGATAAATGCCTAGTAGTGCAATTGCTGGGTCGTAGGGTAGTTCTGTTTTTAGGTTTTTGAGGAGCCTCCATACATTTTTCAAGCGTGGCTGCACCAGCTTGCATTGCCACCAGCAGTGCAAAAGAGATCCTCTTTCTCCGCATCCTCGCCCACATTTGTTGTTGCCTGAGCTGTTAATGTTAGCCATTCTGACAGGTATAAGGTGGTATCTCATTGTGGTTTTGATTTGTATTTCCCCGATGATGAGTGATGTTGAGCATTTTTTCATGTGTTGGTTGGCCATCTGGATGTCTTCTTTGGAGAAGTGTCTATTCATGTCTTTTACCCATTTCTTCACTGGATTATTTGTTTTTTGGGTGTTGAGTTTGATAAGTTCTTTATAGATTTTGGATACTAACCCTTTATCTGATATGTCATTTGCAAATATCTTCTCCCATTCTGTCGGGTTGCCTTTTAGTTTTGCTGATTGTTTCCTTCGCTGTGCAGAAGCTTTTTATTTTGATGAGGTCCCGGTAGTTCATTTTTGCATTTGTTTCCCTTGCCTCCGGAGACATGTTGAGTAAGAAGTTGCTGCGGCCAAGGTCAAAGAGGTTTTTGCCTGCTTTCTCCTCGAGGATTTTGATGGCTTCCTGTCTTACATTGAGGTCTTTCATCCATTTTGAGTTTATTTTTGTGTATGGTGTAAGAAAGTGGTCCAGGTTCATTCTTCTGCATGTCACTGTCCAGTTTTCCCAGGAAGAACAAACATTGTTAAAATGTCGATACTACCCAAAGCAATCTACATATTCAATGCAATCCCTATCAAAATAACACCAGAATTCTTCACAGAGCTAGAACAAATAATTCTAAAATTTGTGTGGAACCAGAAAAGACCCCGAATTGCCAAAGCGATCTTGAAAAAGAAAACCAAAGCAGGAGGCATCACAATCCCAGACTTCAAGCTATACTACAAAGCTGTAATCATCAAGACAGTGTGGTACTGGCACAAGAACAGACACTCAGATCAATGGAACAGAATAGAGAACCCAGAAATGGACCCACAAACGTATGGCCAACTAATATTTGACAAAGCAGGAAAGAATATCCAATGGAATAAAGACAGTCTCTTCAGCAAATAGTGCTGGGAAAACTGGACAGCGACATGCAGAATAATTGGCTTTATTTTTGAGACCAGTTTTAGGGTCGTAACAAAATTGACCAGAAAGTTCATAGAGGTCCAAACACCCTCTGCCTCAGCACCAGAACCCCAGCTTCCCCACTAGCAATTCCCACAGCATAGTGACACTTTTGCAACTGATGAACCTACATTGACGCATCATTGTCCCCCTGTGTCTGCATTCTGTGGGTTTTGACTAAACGCAGAGTGACATGTATCCACCACTATTATTCATACAAAATAGTTGTCTGTTCTGAAAATCGTCTGGTTTTTGCCTATTTATTTCTCCCTCCCCCAACCCTTGGCAACCACTGATTTTTTTTTTTTTTTTACTGTCTCCATAGTTTTGCATTTTTCAGAATGTTATGTAATTGGAATCATACAGTATGTAGCCTTTTCAAACCGGCTTCTTTCACCTCCATGTATGCATTTAAGGTTTCCATTTAGTGGAGTTTCCAGGAAGCAGATGATATAACCAGGTCTGCTGTTATCAAGGCAGCTTTCCTGATGGATGGATTGGAGGTAGAGGTGAACCAAAATCAGCGTTTCTCTTGATCTGTGCTATCCAGCCAGTGGCTATACTTAAATTACACTTTAATTAAAATAAAATAAAATAAAATAAAATAAAATAAAATAAAATAAAATAAAAATTTCAATGGCTCAGGCGTGTTAGCCACATTTGAAATTCTCAGTACCCATATGTGATTGTAGGCTACCACATGTACAGACGTAGAACATTTTCATTGTTACAGAAGGTTCTATAAATCAGCATGGAACTAAATCTTTGAGGACCCCTTTATGGTTTGCTAGAAAGACTACAGACTTTGGAGTCCAAGGTATCTTTTAAGTTGTTGTAAAGCATGTATCAGTGATGTGATTTTTTTCTGTGCAGTAATATTTTTGTATATTTATGCAGTATATATATATACGTGCAGTATATTTATATATATATTTATTTAATATATATAAGGTAAAATTTGCCATTTTAACCATTTTCCAGTGTACAATTCATTGCATTATGTTCACAAGGTTGTGCAACTGTCCCCACGATCTGTTTCCAAAACCTTTTCGTCACCCCAAATAGAAACTCTGCAACCATTAAGCAGTAACTCTCCATTCTGTGTACATACAACTTAACTGCTGGTATTCTCAGTCTGCTTTCTAGCTCTACAAATTTGCCAGTTCTCAGAGAATTTCATAGAGGTAGAATCATTCAATATCTGCCCTTTTGTGTCTGGCTTTAATGTAACCTTATGTCTTCAAACTTCATCCATGTTGCAGCGTCTTGGAGAACTCAATTCCTTTTTTGTGGCTGAATGATATTCCATTGCACGAAGTATCACGCCTCTTTCGTCCATTCATCTGTTGATAGACATCTGGATTGTTTCCACCTTTTGGCTTAGCAATACAAGTGTGAGTAATTTCCCTGAGCTTCCTTTCAAGCAAATGGGTACGTTAATCCATAAATCCTATGATCATCTTGAAGATTACAAGACACACCAAAAATAAAGCATTGGATACAGTTTCTAGTGCAGCATTCATTAATTTTCCTCCCCCTCTTGTCCACCTCTGTTTATCACCCCCTTGGTGCCTGGATCCCTGTGTGTGAGAAACTTAGCAACTGTTTGCAATTGTTGGTTCTCTCGGGGCTCAGTAGTTCAGCTCTGATTCTTGGACTGTAAAATGCAAGAATATTTTATTTGACCTCTGCGTCTTTAATGTGTGGGAGGTTTCAGGTTGGTGGAGATAATACCTCTCAAGTGTCACAAGTCCTGGGATGCAGATGACGGCCCATGTTCCTCATTAAAGTAATAATTCCTCTCAGGGGAAGTACGGCGAAAATCAGCACTTGACATTTAAAGGTAGATGAAGTCATAAGGAGATTATGACTTGGCCTTAGATAGTGTTTCTTGAGCCAGATTAGAAATTCACATGAGAGAGTAATTGTTTTCTGGGGTCAGACCCCGTGTTCTCTCCAGTCCAAGGTTGGAGGCATAGACTCTGAGTTCCAAGGACTCTTTTTCTTTGAGGAGGGGTGGGTACATAGAGAAGGCCAAATGGACTCAGATGATAGGAAATCATCACATTCTATTGAATTAAAAAGATATTAAGCAGTGTCTTACTTAGGATACTTTTATCTGTGTCCTAGAAGCTTAGACAATGAGGACATTTAATTATCTCCTATGACAAAAAGTTTAAAGATTAGTGACTTTGCAGATCTAGATGTCAGTGCCCAGGGTGGGCAGCCCTTTGGTGTCTTGACCTTCTTGGGGCTCCAAGGGGGCTCTCCCACCCCAAGATGCATGAGTTAACATAGCTTCTAAGACAGGGATTAAGGGAAGGCAGGCAGAAAACAGCTCTCCCTATGAGCTGTTTCCTTTATTAGAAGAGACATATTTTCTAGAAGTGCCTCCAAACATTTCAGCTTATGATTCAGCCAAAAGTGAGTCACATGGCCACCTCTATATGCAGTGGAGTCTGGGAAAGTGAGCTTTTGGTCCTTTTTTTTTTTTTTTTTTTTTAATATATATTTACTTTTGGGAGAGAGAGACAGAGACAGAGTGTGAGCAAGGGAGAGGCAGAGAGAGAGAGAGGGAGACACAGAATCCAAAGCAGGCTCCAGGCTCCAGGCTCCAGGCTCCGAGCTGTTAGCACAGAGTCCGACACGGGGCTCAAACTCATGAACCGTGAGGTCATGACATGAGCCAATGTTGGATTCTTAAACAATTGAGCCACCCAGGTGCTCCAAGCTTTTCATCCTTTCTAGGGAGAGTTAGATAAGGAAAATAAGATGTCTGTAGGGAAAGAGTATTGGATAACCACCAACACTACCTGAACACCCAGATGATGTGTGCAGGGGAAATCTAGGCACTGATAAGGTATGATTCCTGCCCCCAGGGGGATGTGCCTGCTTCCAGCTCACCAACAATGTAGTTAAGATATAGAGTAAGTCCTAAAAGAGATGCACCAAAAAGTTGGATTGTAACAACTTCAGGAGTTTTCCGTGTGGTCGGGGAAGACTTTGGGGAGGCAGTGGCATGTGGATGAAGTATTAAATACTAGGGTGGGATTCTGGCTCAAGTCAAGGCAGCTGTGGCTGACAGAATAGTTTACACAAAGGCAGGGGAACTGGAAGTTCAGGTTTTTGTTTTTTGTTCTTTCTTAAGAACGTAGTGTTGGCTTACCTGTGGTAAAGTACAACAAGGAGGGAGGTGAGATAGAAAGGTAGTCTCCTGCAAACATAATAAGCTTGGAGTACCACGCTTAGTGTTTGGACTTGATTCTGGAGATGCTGGTTAGGTACTCAGGTTTTTGAGTTGGGATGGCCATGATCTGTTTCCCTAGTTTCTACTGTCTTTTTTTGTTTGTTTGTTTTTTATTTTTTGTTTTTGTTTTTGTTTTTGCTTTTTACACCAAGTTATCTGCCATCCTGGATTTAGCTTTATTATTATTATTATTATTATTATTATTATTATTATTTTGTGACTCCACTTCTTAGTTGTATCCAGTTGCCCCTATCTTTCCCAGAACTCTCTGCTGCTTGTTTCTCTTAAAGGGGGTAGCAGTGTGGACATGGGGTGTGTAAGCAGAAGAAACAGGCATCTGCCATTATGACCTTTATGCTTTTAAGTCAAAAGCATGGAAAGCGACTGCACTTTAACCCATCCACCATTCAACATAGAAGTCATGTCAAAGCAGGGCCCACATAGGACGGCCAACTTAATTGTGATTTTATTTGCTGTTTTCCCTACTTTTCTGCCTCCATATTAAACATGACTTGCTGATGGTCTTTGCCAACTCATCTTCACTTCTAGACATTTCGTTCCTATTTGACAGGCTTTCTCTGCTCTAAATCCTGCATTGACTCACTCACATTGTAACATTAGGCTAACATTCTTAGCTTAACCTAGAAGATTCTTCATTCAATTGTCCATGTGTCCTCAGCCTCATTCCCCACTGCCCAGCCTGCCCTCCCATCATATCAAGTATGCACAGAGCTCTGAACACATTCTCTATCACTCCAGTGCTTCCTCTGATGACACTGTCTTTCTATGATTTTCATCTCCATCTCCCCCAAACTGATTTACAGAAGTCATTAATCTCTCAAAACCCTTAGTAAGCACGGTATGTTTTTTTTTTTTTTTTTCTTAGATTTCCTGTTTGGGCATAGTTTTAGATGTACAGAAAATTGGCATAGATAGTACAGAGGCTTTCTATATACTCTTTACCCAGCTTCTCCTATCGTTAAGGTCTTTTATTACCATGGCACTTCTGTCAAAACTAAGAAATCAGCATTCGTACATTACTATTAACTACACTACAGACTGTATGTAGATTGCACGGTTTACACTAGTGTTCCTTTTCTGTCCCAGGACGCAGTCCATGTTGCTTTTAGCTGTCCTGTCTCTGGTTTCTTTGCTCTGATATATAACCGTTTTCTCTTTTCTTTTGTTTCCCCTTCCTTCCTTCCTTCCTTCCTTCCTTCCTTCCTTCCTTCTTTCCTTCCTTCCTTCCTTCCTTCCTTCCTTCCTTCCTTCCTTCCTTCCCTCTTCCCCTCCCCCTCCCTTTCCCAGAGCTGTGAAAAGTACCGGTTTAGTTTTTTGTAGAACGCCCCTCCATTTGGGTGTGTACTCTTTTCTCATGATGACATTAGGGTTATATGGGTTTGGAGAAACCTCACAGAAGTGAACTATCTTTGCCATCAAATAGTATCAGATACAGTATCCTGATGATATCAACCTGATGTTAACCCTGATCACCGGGTTAAGGTGGTATCTACCAGGTTTCTCCATTGCAAAGTTATTATTTCCCTTTTCTGTACTCTGTTTCCCCCGGAAGTGAGTCATTAAATCCTGCTGGCACTGAAGGAGAGGCAGGTTAAGCTGCACCTCCTGGAGGGGAGAATAATGGTCTCCTTTTTTAGAGCCTTTGTAGCCCTTTTGGTGTCAGGGAGCCCCTTTCAGTACTCAATCTGACAATTGGGTGGTTATTTGTCTTTCCTCCCCCCTATTAAACAGTCGGCTCCTGAAAGTGGGGGCCATGCCTGATTTGTCTCTCTCCTCTGAATTTAATCCATGATAGATTCCCAGCAATGAGTTTGACCCAAACTTAACCTCTCCGAAATGGGGTTGTTTTCCCCTACTGTGACCTTGGAGACCTCTGCCTGGGAGGGGCTGGTGAGGGGAGGACTGAGTCTGGCGGCCCCTTCTGTCTCCTGTCTGCTGTATCTGTGCTTGGGTTTGCCATTTGGATTTGAGGACAGAATATAAAATCCTTTTTGACCCAGGTGCCTGATGATCAATGGGTTTCCCGGCATGCTTCGCTGCCCCCGCCTCGGTCTCTCTATGGCACCAGTTGCCACTCGATAAATCCATAAAGAGACAACTCAATTGTTTTGACTTTCGTCCACCTTTTCCAGTGATTCTTCTTTTCCAAGTTAATGGGGCAGAGGGAGGGGAGTGAACGATTAGAAGCTACACAGACTTTCTTTTTGGGCAGAGACAAATGCCTCTCTGTGCTGACAGGATCATAAAGCATGAATTAGGAGATCAGTTATTAATGAAATACTACTATCTGATATCATAGCGATGAAGCCCTTGGTTTTATACAAAGTGTTTGGCACTTGTAAAGTAAAAGCCTCCATGCCGTTCCTTGCCTCTCTTTTTTCCCACAGTAAAGTAAAGCTGCAACAATGTAAACCAGAATTTTTCAAGCTCTGGTTCAGAGTAAGTGTGGACACATGGCAGTCTACGCCCAAACAAACACATGCACAGACCCATTAGAGGTTCATACTACAAATCATCATTATCAAGTGGATGAACTCTGAACAGCTTTATGGTAAATGGACCCATTTTTTTTTCCCTTGTCTGAACACTTCCTAAATTTATTTGACCACAGAGCATCCTATTTCCTATGAATGTCTTATGAAGATAGGGTTCCATGGAACATATTTTGAGAAATAGGCATTTAGCTGATAATGCCCTCGCCTCCTGGATCATGTCTCTGGAGACAAAAAGTGGTGAATTGAGACAAGAATCTGTAGAGTTAAAAGGGAGATAAAGCCAATCCCCAGTGTTTTTGCCTTTGTCCTTAGCTGTCTTGCATATTATAGTCAGAGTGGTAGATTTTAGATTAAAATACCTGGAAAATTGCCCTGAATTTCTGCTTCATTTTGCCTCTGGCCAAGTCACATAATCCTCCCCACCCTGGGAACAGGGTTGACTTAAACCCTCAGTCCTAGACTGAGCAGGCCTCCCCAATTAGCTTCCACCTTACTTATAAACAGATTACACTCCTCTCTGATTTTAAGCTTGGTGCAATGTTGGTTGAAAACATTAAAAATAATGAGAATGTAAGTTAAGTATAATCTTCTGATCTGGTAATAGACTCTCTGATTAGCATTTTTTTTCCATTTTTTTTTTTCTAGATTCTAGCTAAACAGCATGCACAGGGCTTTGGAATCTAAATTAATCGGCCATTTTAGTCTTCGGAAAGCTGGACGTGTACTACCTAGGTCTCTGGGCCTTCGCTGTCCTTTATAGTGCATCGTCCTTGTCGCCTGGTGCTGAGGGCTTTACACAAAGGCATGAGGTTGGATGTGCCTTTTGTTTCTTCTTAGCAATTCTTTTCTTCTCTGCTCTTTAGAGCCTGCTTCTGTCTTTGTGTGGTTATAGCCATCACCTTCTTGCTTTTTATCTATTAATTATTTCCTGTTTCCAGAATCGCATACATATTTATATATAAAGGACAGAGAGTTGAGTATAATGGGAGAGGGGAATTGCCCTAGATGAAGTAACCAGCTGTGTGATTCTGGGCAGATTGTTATCCTCTCTGAACCGTGGTTTCCTCATTTATGCAACAGGACCTACATGAGTGGGATTGGGGTGAGGATCCGAGGAGTGCCCAGCATACAGTATGCTCAGCCGAGAGCTGACTTTAGAACAACAGGGACAGCCTCCCAAGGTGGAGGTGAGAACAAATGAAATTCTCAACTAGGAAGCTCTGCTCTCATTGTTCAGAATGCGTTTATGTAGTTAAGCGCTAACATGCCTCACTCAAAAACCCCACCTTCCCATGAAGCCTGTTAGTCATGATCAACGTTTATTTATTTTTGGGACAGAGAGAGACAGAGCATGAACAGGGGAGGGGCAGAGAGAGAAGGAGACACAGAATCAGAAACAGGCTCCAGGCTCTGAGCCATCAGCCCAGAGCCCGACGCGGGGCTCGAACTCACGGACCGTGAGATCGTGACCTGGCTGAAATCGGACGCTTAACCGACTGCGCCACCCAGGTGCCCCTGTTAGTCATGATCAAGAGTGCTTCCCTCCTGTCACTCCCTTAGTGATTTTGGAAAGATGTGACATGTGCCTTTTCTCCTTGACCTTACTTCCATCACGTTTCCCTTAGTTCCTGCTCCGCAGGCTTCTCTTCAGATGTTCCCAGGACATACCAGGTCACCCTACCTCAGGTGACACATGCCACTGAAGCCGCAGGATACCCTCCAGGTTGTAGGTTGGCGGTAGACTAGTACGCTCTGACTGATTTGATGATAATTCATTGCGTCTCTAACTCTGGCCAATCACCATACATTTCATTCATTCCCAGAGTTAAAGGGAACATGTGTGCAGTGAGCATAGATTATGTGTCAACATTAGATTCAGCTCTTCACATGTACTGCCATTTAATCCTCATACCAACCTTAAATGTTCTATAGACAATGCAAGTTAAGCTCAGCGAAATGACCTAGATTCGTCAAGGTTAGCAGTGATAGGATTTGAACTAGGTCTGTGTGATTTCGGCATCCATATACTATGTACATTGCCTTGAGGGAACAGAGATGGCTCAGGGCAGATTTTTTCACACCACCAGCAGGCAAAGGAGCTGGGGAAGAGAAAACTTAAGGGACCTGTTTCACCTAAGAGGGCAGAGGGATTTTTCTTCCATATTTGCTTGTTTCTCCTCATTGGTCTCCCTGTAGACCTAACTTCTGTTTTTGGCTTGGTCTCAGTTTCTGTGTCTGCAAAACAAAAGGATGAGACAGCCCTTCCTACACTGAGAGAATAGGATTGTTGAGAATGAGTACAAATGATTTTATTAGGAGTTTGGTTGATTGGTTGGACAAATGCTGTCTGAATAGGTGGCCAGATTCAGGGCTTAGAAGGATGTACAGTCTTGAGTTCTGCTTGAGAAACTAATAAACGCTGCATTGGTCTGTTACCTAGTTTTCTATGCCTTTCCTTGATCCGGTTATGGGCAGATCCTTTGAAAAGTAACCCCAACTCTGGGGGAATAGCATGCTGCCCTGGACATGTGAGTTTGGTCTTCACGGAAAAAAAGGTTCGTGGGCTGTGTGGTTTGATGCCAATCTCTTAGCGCCCCTGAGCCTCCACCAGGGATTGGACATGATAAAATCTAGAAAATGCCAAATGTAAGCATCCCCTGCTCTCCCTCCCTTTCTCCACCCCCCAGTTTACTTAACTGCAAAATGAGGATTAAAATGCTGGCCATACTGGGAGCCACAAGCAGACGTGAATAATGGACGGAGGGAACTAACTATGGGAATAAGAAAGTATGAGACTGGAGAGAGAGACCTGCAGAATTCAGGGTGTGGGTGGCAGAGCGAGGGAGAAGAAGGGGTGAGGTAGGGAAAGAAAGAAGCTACGAGATCAAGGAGAATAGACTCATAAGGAAGTAACCATGTTTCTTGAAACAGTCTTTCTCTTTTCTCTTTGGACATGGCTGACTTCTCCTCTATCACCTCCTTCAGTTTAAACGTCACCTCCTCTGAGAAGCCCTCCCTCACCATCCCATCCAAAGAAGTCCCTACCTGTTGTTCTCTGCTGTCACAGCATCCTGTTTCTTTCTTCTGTGAGCACGTGACATCAGCTGCAACCATGTACTTGTTTTTGTTTTGTTTTGTGTTGAATTCGGGGTAAGGACCCGAGTGACGGGTTTGAAGACCCAGCTCTGCCACCTGCCGGCTGTGTGACCTTAGGCAAGTTCACAGTCTGCTTAGAGTCCCAGATTCCTCATCTGCCTCATCTGTCTTCTGCAGGTTGTGTGAAGATTAAATGATTTACTATCTTTTAAGCACTTAGAACTGTGCAAGGGACTTTGAGAGCTCTCAAAAAGCAGCTGTGGCCGTGATTCATACTTGTTTATGTCCTGTTGCTTTTCTGTGTTGTAAATCTATAAGGGCAAGGATTTTATCTTTTTATTTTCCACTGAACGCCCAAGGACCTGGTGCAGGTTTGACACCTGTCAGGCACTCAGCAATACATTGCTTGCATGAATAAAAGAATGAATATTTTAAAAAAAATAATTAAAACAACAACACAAAGGGTGGGCATGAAAGGCAAGCCTTGCAGGCTGGAGGGTTCAGTGGGCCACAGGCTGGGCTCAAGGCTGTCACTTCCTAGGCTCCTTTGTGCTGCTGAAGACACTGCAACTTCAAGGGGAAAACATGGGAGTGGCCACTCCTATGCAGATGAACCCCCCCCCCCCCAGCTGTAACCTTGGCTCTCTTAGAATCCTGGGTCTCTTCATGGAGTCAGTCTGTCCATGCCCTAGGGGAAAAATGTCCCCCACTCGTGTGCAGGCTGCATGTGTCAGTGTTGCTATCCACATTCTGGAGGGGGAAGGAAAAAAAACCCTAATTTATGTTTGGATGAAGAATGCATTGGGGCCCCGAGGAAACATGAGCGATGGGAAGGCCGCTTTCACATTAGTATTGCACACAATGCCTCCACCAGGCTGCTCCCCTCCCCTGCTCTCCTCTTGCTTCACCCTTTTCATTACTCTTAGGTCCAGAGTTGAAGCCCGTGTTCATTCTTTCCTCTTTCCTTAGCTTTAGGCTCAGGGATAAAGAAAGGAAAACAAAATAAATCATCGAGGTGTAGGGGGTGGTGGAATTGCATAAAGGAAACACAGCTTCCTGTACAGGGAGATGGGTTGTCTGTGATTCTGTGTCTCTCTGTGGGGGGTCTGAGCTTGGGTTGTGTGTGTATGCACAAATTAACACCGCTGCTCCTGAACCCTGCTGTCTTCCAGGATCCAGATATCTTCCCAACTTGGTTGTGGTGTTGAGAGTTAACGTAGTCCCTTGCCTTTTGGGACTCCCAGGGTTCGAGGGTGGACGAAGCTGGGGAAGGGCAGGGTCTGTGAGATTCTGGGCTATTAGGACTCAGTGTATGTCCACACTGCGGGTGCTTACATCAACCTCGGTGCCCCCACCTGCCTGTAGGGTTCATTTCCATGTGTGGAGGGCTTTGAAGTCTTAGGAACTGGGCTGTGGTGCAGGCTTTAATTTTCTCCTGTTAATATTGCTCTGGGGAATGGGTTTTTCCTCTATATGTGTGTATGGATGTTTGTGTGGTTTTGCTGGCTTACTTTTTCAGTCACGTTATGCTGGAGATCTCTCTCTCTCCTCTTTCTCTCACCTTCCTCCCTTCCTCTGTCCCCCTGTCTCCAAGTCTATTAGAACTAATGATGGGGCCACCCTGGGGAGTTGCTTTTCCTCCTTCAGGAGTTTTTGGCATAATATCTAAGAGGGAGACACTCTGAGTGATATTTTCTAAGTAGTCCTGGCCCTTCTTCCCTCCTCCTACCCTCTTCCCTCCTTCTGTTTTCTCTTTCCCCCTGTCTTCTCTGCCTTCCTTGATCTCCTTAATTTATCTCTTTTTCCTTTTTTATTTGTTTTTCACTTAATCATTCATTTATTCCTGCAAACAGGGATTAGGCCAGGTGCGAGAGGGGTACGAACTACAGAAAACACTGACTCAGTCTTTAAGAAGGGCACATTCTGGGATGAGCACTGGGTGTTGTATGGAAACCAATTTGACAATAAATTTCATATTTAAAAAAAAAAGAAAGGCACATTCTGGAAGGAAAGATGAAGCTGGTGTGGAACTAACTGATGCCAGGTGTGGAATGGCTTAAGGAGGAAGGCAGTGTGGACCATGTTGTGGAGTTGGGGTACTCCCCTCTTGCTAGCTGAGTGACCTTGGGCATGTTACTCCCTCTCTCCAAGTCTCCGTATTCCCATCTGTAAATGGTGGAAATAACAGGATTTGCCTTTTGGGGTGTTTGTGAGGTTGCCGTGGTGCTCTCCACGTAGACCCTTAGCGCAGTGCCTGAGTGTTAGTGAGTGCAGCACAAACACCTATTGTTACCAGTTGTGAGTGGCATCATGACAATTTAGCTAATGTTTTCTCTGAGTCTCTCCTGGGGAAAAGTGAGTTCAGGCACTGGGGTGATCTGAGAAAGCTTCCCGGATGAGTTATTTTCACACTGATTCTTAGGGGTGAGTAGGCTGTGTACAAGTGAATTTGGGGTGAGAGCTGAGTGTCGTTCTAACAAAGGGAACGGATGAACAAAGTCACTAAGGGGTCCTGGAGGTTTCTCTTTATGTTTGTAGAGTTTAAAAACCTTCCATGGCTGAATTATAAGGTGTACTTGTCTGTGTCCTTCAAGTTTGCACTGTGCATGAATAAGGAACAAAGTGTGGTGGGTCCATTTATGCACCCCCACATCCCTGCAAAGTATCCACATTCTAATCCCTGGATCCTGTGAATTCTACCCTCTGTTTACCTTGTATGGAAGAAAGGTCTGGGCAGATGTGACGACGTTCATGATCTTTAGATGGGGAGATGATTCTCTGGGGCCTAAAAGCAATCACAAGCATCCAGATAAGAGGGAGGCAGAAGGAGATTTGACTTGACACAGAAGGGGAGAAGGCAAAATGATAACAGAGGTAGAGATTGGAGTGATGTGGCCATAAGCCAGACTGGAAGAGGCAAGGGACAGATTCTGCCCTAGAATCTCCAGAGGGAGTGTGGCCCAACTGTCACCTTGATTTTGGCCCAGTGAACCTGATGTTAGATTTCTGGCTTCCAGAAATGTGAGAGAATAAATTTCTGTTGGTTTAAGCCACTGAGTTTGTGGCAATTCTTTACATCATCCATAGAAACAAATATAAACAATAATGGTATTTGCATGAATTTCAGCCCATCATGGGCTAAGCCTCCTTCATAGATACATTCTCCGTACATGAGAATGAAATGACCGTGGAAATGATTCCTATTGGCTGCCTTTTGTTTCTTGAAGTGTTCCGTCTCCCATAGGCCCTCCCTGCCTTGATGTTTCTTTGGTGAGCGTGAAAGAGCCAGCGAGGTCAGTAGCCAGCTCTGGAAGCTAATGGCAGGAAAAAGCTGTCCAACCGATCAAACATCGGAAATTCCCATGCCATTTCTCTGTGCTTCTCGCAGAATGTCATTAGACAAGACCTCAATGTCACCGAAGCAGTGGCTTTTCTCACTGTCTTCCATGATGCCCTGAGGCTTTGCAGAAGAGATCCTGCTAAAGATGGTCAGGGGCACAAGTATGAAGGGAACTTCTGACCCCAATGTCCATTTCATACCCACTCTCCTTTGCTATGCATATTCTATTTCTGCATAAAGCTGTGTTTGAAGAAATGATTGTGTTCTGAAAACACAGTTTGAAAACTGCTAGATGACCAAATCCAGTCCAATCCCCTTCATTGGGGGACCCAGCCAGGGGAGACAAACTTCATGTTCCTAGTAAATTAGTGGCATATTAGGAGTTGAATTGGAGGTCTCTGGGCTTCTCTTCCGGCGCTGGAAACCCAGCTCTAAGCCCACAAACTCACAAGTACAGGAGGGTGGTTCAGAGGTAGGAATTACTTCAGGAAGCTCACTGCTAACCAGTCTTTCCCAAGTTCTGGGCACTTCCCCTCAGACTTTTCATTGTCCTTGCTACATTACATTGAATTATTCCAACAAACACCTATCATTTCTTGTTTCATTTTCACCTGATAAAACTGTTTCAGCAGGGCTAAGTGACCTGCCAACAGTCAAGTAGCTAGAAGTGGCAGAATGGGGGATTCAAACTCCTGACCATCTGGCACTTTATGTGCTCTTCCGTGGCTGAATCTGATTGCTGGCATTCACAGAATGGAAATGCCTTTGTGGGTGTGGACCATTCAGGGACCGGGGCTCAGTTAACAACAGTTAATGAATAGCTGGTGCTGCTTTGTAATATGTGACTTGAAACAGAGATGCAGAAATCTCTCTTCAACTATGAGGAGAGGTGATACTTGGCCATGTCTCCACCTAGCCATCCATAAGAAAATAGCCATGGTGATCACTGCAGACGTGGGTCCACACTTCAACTTGAGTCAAACAGCTCATATATTCTTGTTTCTCTAAATGAAGGATGCACTCAAGCAATTGAAAACAACTTCTGGGACAATCTTGTTCCATTATGTCTAATGGAATTGAGTGCATGTGGCACACAGTGTGTGCTGATATTTTGTAGAAACAGGCGGGATTTTCCCATTACTCTGAGGATGGATGAGACATGAAATGAACTCCTCAGGGATCTCTCACTTTGTCACAATAGAGCCAGTGAGTCACATTAGAAGATTCAGGGAACAAAATACATTTTGGGTTCCTGCTTTGTATCTTCCTATACACTCTGTGTCTTGCTTTCCATGCATTTCTCTCTGGGTTAATAAATTGGACGGCAAGAGGCTTGTAGAAAAAGGCTCACTTGAAAGGATTCGCCTCCTCATTTAAGGAAATGTCACTGCTGTTTGGAATACAAAGACCCTACTCTGAATGTGGCATTGTCTTTTTCCTGATTGTTTGCTACTTTACATTTTTTTCCCCTTTCGGTTTCTTCGTCTTTTTGTTTCCTTAACCTCCTGCTCACAAAGAACAGGAAAGTTTCTGCCTCTTGCTTAGAGGCTGTGTCTGCCTCTGTCTCTCACCATCTGTCTGTGTATCTCCGTCTCTTGTGTGTAAAAATGTTTTGGCAGATCATTCCTATCTCAGTGAATAAAGTGCCCATGACAGAGCGAAATGCAGCGACCAGGAAAGAAACTATTTGATTCATGAACATCTACTCTCTCTGGGGTCCATTTCTACCTGAACTATTTCCTTCTTTCTTTCTGTCCTCACTTTTATTAAGTTGTTTTCTCCTCGGAGCATGACATGAGATTTCCTTACTCAAGGACTTTAAGAGACACAAAATGTCCCATCTCTCAAAATTTGAGAACTGCAGTAGTTCTAAGAGATCATCTGATCCTCAGTATATCTCCTCTCTGACCTTAATCAGGGATAACCTTGGGTCTCTAGAGATTCCAGCACCATAATATCTGGCCTCTTTCTGAAATCTCTGGGTGGTTGTAGATAGGAAGCTGTGCGAAGGCTGTGCAAAAGCTGTGGCCCAGCCTGGCCATGTTGCTGCTGGGCAAGCTGATGTCCAGAGGGATGAAGGGACTTGACCAAGGTCAAACAAAATAGTTTGTGGAGCTGGGACTGGTATCCTGGCCTTTTTGCTTTCATTTTCCAACACATCATATAGACATAAAGGGATAGGATGCCTTGAAACAGCCGCAACATTGTATATTTTATGGCACTTTAGTTTATATTAAGAGCTGTCCTGCCCATGACCTCATTTGACCATGGTGACAGTGATTCTGGGAGACAGCCTAAGGCCTCCATTAGCCTCTCCTTTTCACAAAGGCAGGAAGTGACAGGAGCTGTCCAAGGTACCAACGTCATACAGCAAGGAAGGGTCAGAACTAGATTGTTCTGCTCTATGGGCTGGGACCAGTGCTGCTGCTGCTATGCTTTGGCTTCTGTCCCCCTTCACAGGGCGTAGCAGGGTAGAGACTGGTGACTATGGGGCAGCTGAATAATTCTCTAGAGCGGGAGGCAGAATTAAGCAGGGTACACAAAGAATTTTTCTGTCAGTCTAAAATCTCTCCTAACTCGGCCACACTTTTCCTTCTTTCCCTGTCACTATCTCCTAGCGTGGAGGAGTGTGTGTGGGGCATGGGGGTATGATGTCTCAGGAGAAGAGTCCTTTGCATCTCCTGTCCAGGGAACAAAGGTTTCTCTCTGGGCCCTGCCTTTTCCTTAAGTAGACTCAGTTTCCATCTCACTAAAATGCTACAGTGTCAGGTGGGGTCTTCTCTCTCTCCCTTTAAAAAAAATTTTTGGTAAAAGAGAGTATTTCCAGACTTAACAGATCAGTGCATTAAAATCCATAAATATTTGATCAGCATGTGGTCCTCGGAGAGGCTCTTGGCAGAATAGCTGAGTGGGTATGTGTGCCTCTCTCCCCCTTTCTCCTTCTTCCTTCACCCCAAACATTTGGGTAATCTATTTACTAATGAACTCAATATTAATGTATCCATTTTTCTCCGTTAGTGTCAGATTTCATTAGGAAACATGGGAGGCCTGACATTAATTGTATGAAAAATGGGTCTCAAGAAAGCTGTTGGGTTCTTGCTTCTTAACAGAGAAAAAGTTTCTCCAAGAAAAAGAATGGTGTTTCTCTGCTAGTCTGCTGACATTGGAGATGTGGCAGTAATAGATTGTGTGTGTGTGTGTGTGTGTGTGTGTGTGGACTCTCAGTGGACCTTTGGGAGTGGGAGAGGGCTATGGTGTCCCCTCCTGTCTCCACAATACACAGATCCTTTATATTCTTCAGAATCGCAGCTCTTATGTGGCCTGGTAGAAAGAGCATTCAGTGTGGAGTTAGATTCCTTTAAGGTCTTGTCCTGCCTCTGCCTCTTAAAACTTCCGTGACATGGAACAAAATCATGTCCCCCTCTGAACCTCAGTTTCTTCATTGGTAAAGTGTAAAATATTAATACCAACTGTTAAGCGAAAATTGGGAGTTGTGATATTATTGTAGCCAGGAATCCAGGGATGCCTGTATACTGCTGTGTCCATTACTACTTCTTCTCCTGATCTAGCAAGATCACATTGTGGGATAAATTGCAGAATGTGAGGTGAAGGCTGGATGAAGCCAGTAGCTGAAGCAGCAGCCCAAGTGGGGTCTACAAGTCTTTCATCGTCAACTCCCAGCCAATCTAGATCATGGGGGCTCACTGGAGACTCTCTGGAGAGCTGCATCAACTTACACAGCTGATGAGAGGGAACAGTTAAAGCTGGGTGGTTGAATTTACCTGCTCATCTGTGAGGTCAGGAGAGGTAGAAAAAAAGAATTCCCATGGATGGGTGTGCTGTGATTCAGTGATTCAGTCTGAAAGTGAAGGTGATCCAGTCATTTTCATTGGTCTCACCAAGCCACTTAAGAGCTGAAGCTTGCTAGGGGTGCCTCGGTGGTTCAGTAGATAAACGCCCGATTTTGACACAGGTCATGATCTCATGGTTTGTGAGTTTGAGCCCTGCATCAGACTCTCTGCTATCAGCGCAAATCTGCTTTGGATCCTCTGACCCCTCTCTCTCTGTCCCTCCCCCACTTGCCTGCTCTCATGCTCTCTCTCAAAAATAAATGTTTGGGGCACCTGGGAGGCTCAGTCGGTTGAGCGTCCGACCTCGGCTCAGGTCATGATCTCACGGTCTATGAGTTCAAGCCCCGCGTCGGGCTCTGTGCTGACAGCTCAGAGCCTGGAGCCTGCTTCAGATTCTGTGTCTCCCTCTCTCTAACCCTCTTCCATTCATGCTCTGTCTTTGTCTGTCTCAAAAATAAATAAACATTAAAAAAATTAAAAAAATAAGTGTTTAAAAAAGAAAGTAAGAGGTGGAGCTTGGTAGATTACTGGTAGTGATCAGAGGAAAGCAGAAACTCCTTCCCCTGTGTGTATCTTCTATGATTCATTCATGTTGTACCTACCCAGATCACCTCCTCATTTTTTTTTTGCACTTGCACAGAAACAGGCCTTTCTTACACTCATGCATTTATCACTTTCTTCTACATGTCAAGGAATGTTGTGAATACTGTCTTTTTTTCCAATTAGTTGCTAAGCCCTCATGGCAAGGATCCTGTCTTCTGTGTGTCCAGCACACGATAGGCCATCTGGAACAGTTTTGGGGGAAGATCTGCACATGGGTGGATGGTTGAATGAATGGATGCATGAACACATAAATGGAGAAGAGCCATGAGGTTGAATGTTTGCATGCGTAAAGAAGGGAGTTCTTAGGTATAGAGCTAAGAACAAATAGAGGCTAAGTGGGATGTTTTATTTGGGGAAATAAATGATTGAGGAGGCGTATCCATTAGGGTCACGCTGACATGGGACTGGCTCAGGATATTCAATGTCCTAAAAGGTATTTTGGGTAGAAAATAATAATTGTTTAAAGTTATTTATTTATTTATTTATTTATTTATTTATTTATTTAGAGCTAGAGAGAGACAAGGAGAGAGAGCGAGAGAATGCGCAAGTGGGTGAGAGGCAGAGAGAGAGAATCCCAAGCAGGCCCTGCACCATCAGCACAGAACCCTGTCAGCACAGAGCCAGACATGGGGCTTGAACCCACAAACTGCAAGATCATGACCCACGCCAAAATCAAGAGTGAACCACTCAACTGACTGAGACACCCAAGCACCCCCAAAATAATAATTTTTTATTTTTATTACTATTTTTAAAAAATTTTTTAAACATTTATTTATTTTTGAGACAGAGAGAGACAGAGCATGAGCAGGGGAGGGTCAGAGAGAGAGGGAGACACAGAATCCGAAACAGGCTCCAGGCTCTGAGCTGTCAGCCCAGAGCCTGATGCGGAGCTCAAACTCACGGATCGCAAGATCATGACCTGAGCCAAAGTCGGACGCCC